>NW_028318327.1:855000-1455000 GCF_062004578.1 Staurois parvus
ACTTTATAACCAAATATCTTTAGCTCTTCTTCATCCACATACTCAGTGATGGGATTATCCAAATCATTACTGGATATATTTTCTCATTTAGAATTGTTGAGATAATGGACCATGTATAGAGTAGTGGTTATTACTGCATTCTCCCAAAATATCCATGCATATGAGATACTATGTTACCAGAGTGATTATTTAATTAACATGCAGCTTTTGCTGCAATCTCATTCTATGCATCGTTTTGCTCATCTGGACATTTTTTGTCTGTCTGTCTTGTTTGTCTATCTGTTGTTTAATGTTTTCTGAGCACATGCTTTAAACCAGTTTATGTTTTCTTTTAATGCTGGAGGCACTTTCAGTATATTTTAACTAAATTCATATTTTTTTATATAAAAATATACAGCATATTTCAATACAAATACTTTTTTCTACAAATCCAGTCACTATTTTATTTTTTGATATAAGAATATACAGTATATTTCAATAAAGATACTTTTCTTTCTACAAATCCAGTCACTATTCTAGTCATTACAAGTAACCACTTTTTCTCCATATGTGGAGGCCCTCTTTTTTGTTACAGATATATAGGTTAAAATGACAATATTTAATATAGTGTCAAAGTGAACTGGTTTACATTTTTTGACATATTAACCTCTTTTTGTTCTCAATTGTTTAAGATATACTCCCAAGCCATTTTTTGTCCTTTGCACATAATACATCTACCGTATTTTGGACTGTTTCTGTTTCTGATATTCCAAACTTGATTGTTTTGGGAATAGGATCATTAAACTGGATGTGTTTGATGTAGTATGTATCATTTGGCATACAAAGAAAGTAGCTACAGGGAATCATTTATGATCATTGTTTGGAATTATATGGAATATGGTATGTGGGAACATGAACCATAAAATCAATCAGTATTTCCTTGTTATTTTTTTATGCTATAATCTTTCCTACTGGAAATATGGATGAGGGTTTTATTCATTTATATGTATGTTTGCAGAGCTGTAAATTTGTCTGTAATTCTATAAAAAGGCAAATTAGATTGAAAAATGTCTATGGTTTAATGATGGATCTTTAAGTACCCCTTCCAAGCCTTCCTTACTGAAAAAAAAAAAATTGGCAACGCTTGTTGGCTACATTACATAATCTCCAAGACTTCCAAGACTTCTGTAATAGTTGTGGATTTTGTCAAACTAGGGTTGAATTTCTCCAAATATAGTTATGACGGAGGTACATTTGGTAGAGCTTGGTGTGGGGAGTTTCAGCAGCAGAAACAAGTTAACAAAAAAAGAAGGCCTGTCTTTGGTTTCTTAAATTTGTCTGCAAAAGGTAAAGAAAAAAATTTAACCTGACCAGAATGATGCCCTAACCTTATACCTAAAGAATGTGTTAACTTGCTCATTCGGATAAAAGGAGCAAATAGGATGTGTAGCAAAGATGAGCAAAAGTGGGTAAAGTAGTGCCCTATCAAGACGAGCTGATACTTGGGTACAGAAACCCAACTATAGCCCAATGGTGTAAACTAGAGAAGGTAACAAATATTTGGAACAATCTTTCTAATGGCTTCTACTATTTGAAGTATGCATATTTTATAAATAATTACATTGGTCCAGCTTGGACCAATGTATCTATTGATATAACATACCTGGCCGATGTCCCCAGTAGCTAGAAATCACTTTGCATTTTCTGAATGAAAGCAAAGCTTTCTCTGATTGAGTGAGGTGAAGACTGTGATGTCACCATCCCGCCTCCTCACATCATCCAATTAGAGATTGCTTTGCATTTATTCAGTAAATGCAAAGTATTCTCTGAATGGTGCCCTTGCTGAGCAGCCATCCTCCTGTATTCAGAATGCAGCAGGCCAGCCACTCAGCACAGGATCTGGAAGAAAGTGGAGATCACTTGAGTAGTGGTATATACTTCAGTGATTTTTAGCTTCGAGGGGCAGATGCCAAGCAAGAAGAAGGCACATTCATATGCCCTTAGCTAAACTAGCAAACACTAGAATCTTCTCAGTAGACCTGATATATAGTCAAATAAACACTAGAACCCTCACTGTGGAGGATTAGGTCCTTTCTGCCACCTCAGGTGTTCTTATGTCCTACACATAAAAGTTGACACATTCAATAGAGCTACAGAAGGTTGAGTTAAGTCACTGTTTCTTTTGGGGTCTTCATATCCCCCCATCTCTCTCCCATGGGTGATGGACAAATTTATTACAACAGGTTAAAGTGACTTGAACCTTTCTTACACTACAAGACAAGGAACCTTCCCTGAGCTTGGTTTTGCCTTGGAGCCCTAGTAAGTGGACTGAGGCATTCAGAATGTACCAGGCCTCCACATATGACCCTAGGAGTATTAACTTTACTTGTACAACTTTTTTTCATACTTCTGCTGTTTATCTCCACTATTACTTAATTGCTTCTATTTGTGGTCTCTGTAGGAACTCGACTCTCTCCATGAACTATACTATAGCTCTTACTTTATATATGAAAATCTATGCCACCTTCAAACTCACATAGACATGTAACAATGGGTGCAGAGTGAGAGAACACAGTGCCAATGTTTCTCCTGGATGCACTCTAAATTTAGTGGTCCACCAGTCACACTTTTTTTTGTCCATTCCATGGCTTCCATCTCTTCATGGTTTTCCTAGCCACTTGGAAAAACACAAGTGAGACAAGCAATTTCTCAGGCAGAACTCTGGATTTTACAAAATGTCTTCTTGGCCTCTAGGAATAGGGTGAACTATTGAGTCTGGCATTTTGAGAATGCTGAATGAAAGGAACGATCGTGGCTGCAGGGAGTGAGCAAAAAATACTTATATTTGGAGTCTTTTAAAATGTGAAAATTTGTTTTTTTTTAGGCCTGGATTCCAACAAGGAGAATTAACCAAAACCCATATAACCCATACACTGTATTTGTAATGATGCATATATTGGTTTGCTTCAGAAGTGAATATACAGTATAATTTTGCTTCTGTTCTCTAATACTAAGGGAACATAATTCTGTAACTTGCTCCACAGACTTTAGAATGTTGGGAAAAGGAATTCAGGAGGGTATCAAGAGCCAGCTCTGATAGTAGTGATGAAAATACTTTATTTTCCATATCAAATCTGTTTCATATGTATCAACAGAGCATGCAAAGTTTTAGGATAATATTAAACTAAAGAAACACGGAATAATCACAGATTGAAGAGAACATCAGCTTACATCACAAAATTAGAGCTATTCATTTTGGCAATTTTTACAAAAACATAGCATTTGAGCATGAATACATGTCAAATAACACTCCAAGGAATACACCAAATCATAGAGCAATCGTTCTCATCAAAGTGCTGAAACATATATCCTGAATCATTTATAACACATAAAATACCTTTACAACACTAGTTAGACAGCTTGGGCATATGACACAGCAGGACATAGTTATGAGGATAGTCCAAAGAGCCACAACATCCTCTAGTCCACTGCAACCATTAAAATAAAAAGTAATCCATGGTGTAGTGAAATATGGAAGTGGGGTGATGTTACAGACAGCTAAGATGTGACGTTAAAACACAGGAGTGAGCTGATATCACAGCTTGTTTTAATTCCAGTCATAAATAGTAGACAGATATTCCCATATTAGAATTTGAAAGGAAACAGCAAGCCTGCAGAATGGAATGACCACCTAGCTACCAAGCAGTTTTTGACAGGTTCGTGTGCAGATAGTGGTGGTCAACTGTCATCTCACCAGACCTTTTGGCTGCAGAATCAGAAGGAAGCCATGTTGTCTTGGATGGAAGGAACCCGATTGTCTACTGTAGCACTGTTTCTTCTGGGAGAATATGTTTTATTTCTAATGAGGCGATTGTAGCCGTATTTGTGCACTTGCGACAGAAACAATGAGTACTGACGTGATACTTTTTTTATTTGCACTAACATACAATTTTGAGGACAAGCTTTCGGGGTATGTCACCTTCTTCAAGGTCCAGGCAGTACTACTACACAAAGTTTTAGCAGAATGTTAGAAGAGATGTTCAAAGGGGGAGAAAAAAAACAGAAAGAAACACACACAAATGTACACAGCAATGGTTATAAAACTAGGATTAGACTAGAGATAAGACACAGTAAAAGCAAAGACTGGGGGGGGGGACAACACTCACAGAGGGGTCATAAAATTGTTGGATAATGAGTGAGGAATCCCATGTCCAAATTAAGGTGGTTATCTCTTGTATCAAATAGAATTATCATCCTTAGTTCAAAAGTTTTCCTTTCCTGAATAGTTTTGAAATTTCTCTCCTGCTGCTGAGCAGGCTTAGTTACTCTTAAAGGCAGTCCTAGCACCTTGCCAAGCTTACTGTTGGGGATTGTCCAGGATCCTAAGAGTACAGACCAGCCACTCCTCACCTCTTCCCACTGGTTCTAGATCTTTCTCCAAAGTTCTAGAGCAGGGGGAAATCCCAGAGAGCTGATCTGCAAAGCCTCTCAGCTCTGATCTAAATTTGATCCTGCTAGCTATCACACCCAGGCTGCTACTCAGCCCTCTTAGCTAA
Organism: Staurois parvus; assembly: GCF_062004578.1. NCBI lineage: Eukaryota > Metazoa > Chordata > Amphibia > Anura > Ranidae > Staurois > Staurois parvus. The sequence goes on from NW_028318327.1 coordinate 859,536, forward strand.
CGATTAGAGTCTAGCTCCCCCTAGCTGACTAGGAGGGTGCTACATCTGTGATTCTGGCAGTTTCTGGGCCTGCATCTTGCTGTGATTAGCTGACATTGGATTATATTGGTTTAACCACAATCACAGCTCACATTCCGGATACAAGATCATTGGGGTCATGTGACCGCTGAATAAAGCAAACAAAAAGGGTATTTACTGTATTTGACTTTTTATAGTTGCAGAGGGGATTTGGTGCTATTGATGCCTATACACTACTATATCCTATCTAGGGTTTAAAATTTCAAGTCCTGAGCTACTAGCCAGGCCTTAAGAGTTACTTGCCACCAACAAACACACACAAACAGAGACACCTGTACACACACCCAGACATGTACATACACACACACACACACACACACACACACACACAGAAACATGTACACACACGCACCAGAGACACATGTACACACAGACACATACAGACACATGTATACACACACAGGCACGTACAGACACGCATACACACAGATACATGTACATACACAGAAATACCCCACGCACAGACATATATACATACACAGACACATGTACATACATACACAGACACATGTACACACAGACACATGTACGTACATACACACACACACACATGTACATGCACACACACACAGACACATGTACACATACATGTACATACACACAGACACATGTACAGATACACACATGTACATACACACAGACACATGTACAATTGTACATGCATACACAGACACACACAAAAACACACATGTACACGTACACACACACACCAACCCCCCATAAAAAGTTGCAGTACTTCATTGTTCACTCACAGATCCGGGTACTGCACTCTAGGGGGAGGCAGAGAGCAAAGCACACACTCCTTGCTTTGCTTTCACTGCGCTCAGCTATTGAGCAGGCTGACGGCTCCCAGTGCCAATTACAGATCCTGCCTGAGCTCCAAGCCTGCTCAGTAAGACGGCCCTGGGATACACACTCGCCCCCACCGTAATTTCCACTCGCCACTGGCGAGCAGGCGAGTGGAAATTTCAAGCCCTGTCCTATGCTATAGCATTCAAATGAAGTTATGCCTTTGCTGTACATCCCTTTAAAGGATAAGAAAAAATTTTAATAAAAAAATAAGTGCACATCTTTTTGCAGGCAAAAAAATGTGCATTTATTATTTTTTTACTTGGAGATCGTGATTGCCATGCAGGACTCCTGCACACTTGTCAGTGTATTGGTCTGCTCATACCTTGTTCGGGAGAGCAAATACACACTGAAAGGAAGAAAATGAACTAGCAAAGCACTCTATTGAGAACTACCAGCCAATAGCCACAAAGGCTGAATTACTTTTTTAAATAGAGACAGCTAGCAGGAGGAGAAGATCCCCTGCTTGCTGTCACTAAAGGAAGAGGAGCGTGCAGCGGCTGCAGGAGTGGGAACATGTTACTTGTTCCAACCTAAAACGGATGGAACATGTAACATGTTCCCAAAGATAAACGTTTTCTTTAAGTATGTGATACAGTAGATGATTGCTGGGTTCTTGCAATCCACTTTTGGAATTTTGAAAGATTCAGCAGCCAATGAAGTGTCTTTAAGTACTGACACCTATATAGCCTATATAGAAAACAAATGAATTTCCTCCTTAGTAATGTAGTCTCCTTACCTCTCCCATGTTCTGCACAAGCAGGTTGGAAGCCGCCAATTTCTCTAGGGCTTGCTATGTGGAAACATACGAGAAAAGAACACAGGGCTCCTAAGAATATATTTGGAGTGGCTCCAGAGTGTCAGTGTTGAGTGGAGAAAGGTGTTTTTCATCTTTCTCTGGGTTTTTTAATTCTTAGATCATGGTCTTCAATAGCCTGCAGTGCTGATCGAGCAGCCAAAATCTGACAGGGTGGTTGTACAGAAATCGATTGGTAGACAGACTTCTGTTCAATTACAGTGCCCATACATCGGAATCCATTAGGTCATTGCTGAACCAGCCAAATTTTTATCTATGTATGACAGGCTTAAAGAGATTCTGAAGGCTCCAATGTTCTTAGTTTTTTTTAAAAAAGAACAAGCATGTCATACTTACCTGCTCTGTGCAATGGTTTTGCATAGAGCAGCCCCAATCCTCCTCTTCTCAGCCCCCCCCCCCCCCATCTACACTTCTGGCCCCTTTCCCTTGCCAAATGCCTCCAGAGGAAAATGCTTGCTATGGGGGCACTCATGCATGCTCGCTCCCGAACCACCTCTATGAGTCTATGAGACACACAGAATGTGGCTCAGTCCCACCTCCCGCTCCTTCCTCACTGGCTGTGATTGATTGGCTGTGATCAGCCAATAAAGAGGGAGAGACCCGGGAGAGCCAAGGCTCTCATGCACATTGCTGGATCAGGCTCAGATGAGTATTAGGGGGGCTGAGGGGGAAGCTGCTGCACACCAGCTTAACTCTTTTTTAAACTTCATGCATAGAATGCATGAAGGTAAAAAAATTCAGCCTATAGAACCACTTTAGGTGGGTTTTTCATCCCAGTATCAGATAGGAATTGAGCAGCTGCAGGGGTTAAAGTTGCCCTATGCATTCTTCAGTAATCAGCATATCTAAGCCACTCTGTGATTAGAGCTTATCTCCACGCGTATTTCCTGACATACTGTTCAGTTCTGAAAATCACCAGAAATACATGGAAATATTTTTTAATGAGCATATTAGATAAACCATGTTGTATTTTAGATTAACTGCCTATTTAAACCAAACTTGTAATCACAAATGATGTAGTGGAGATAGGCCACTACGGGACACCATGCAGATAACATTAAGTGGCTTGAATTTGTCAAGGTCTTTTATGTGGTTTGAGCCAGGTTCTTGGCATGACCAAAGTTTACCTCATCCTATACTATAATAAATCTTCAGATCTGTGAAAGGGTAAAACAAATGTATAACTAGCACAAGTACATATTACATCATGCTATCTAGACTTCATTCATCCTTATAATTGCTGAGAGAGTCTATAGGAAAGTGACGAGAACATTCCATTTCAGTCCATTATACTTGGGAACTGTCTTTTTTATGAAATCTGCAATATTAGATTTAAACACAAACAAAGAACATGATTGTTATCCTAAACCAAAAGCTGGCTATAGACAATTGGTTCCTTTCTTTTTCCCCAAAATTCAACTGGATTTCTAGTCATATTTAAAAATATATCCTTTAATTTTGCCACATGTTCACATTTTTCTTGGTCAATCCAAATAAGAGTCACTGTTCTGCCCCACGTTCATATACATTTTATGTCTTGTATTGAACTGCCACTGTTACTCATGTGCTTTTTGGTATCTTCCTGTGTCCTCCCCTTTGGTTTAATATTAGCTAGTTTAGCCCCAGCTAGACCTTCCTCTTTTCTTCCATGTTCTCTCTGTCATTGTTAATTACTTCACAGAGACAGGAAAGTTGTTGTCTTCTTACACTTCAAAACATTGAAAAACATTCTCTATACTGCAATTAGCTAAAGTAAAATTGCATGGGAGTCAACCTATTGCAGATTCAAGCTGACTGTGGATGGTGCAAAGTCAGCAAGTGATCATACTGGCTGGACAGACTGGGCATAAGGAGGTATGTGAATGCATAAAGTGGCATTTGAAACAGAACTAGGATAATTTTTAACCCCCCCAGCCTATAGTCAAATGACAGCTGGGCAAGAGCTCTCCCATCCTGAGTGGACATCATATGACATCCTCCCAGTATTTCATCTCGCACGCACCCCATGGGCCAAGCTGCGGAATGATCTGTCACCCATTATGTCCAATAGACACAGCGGATGACATATCAGTGTATCGCTGTCGATACCATGTTATCACTGTGACCAATCACAGCAGATCACATGACAATAGTACACAATAAATGGCTTCCATTCATAGTCATTCCTTGTGTAATATTGTGTTGCTCGTTGTGATTGGTCACAGTCATCAAATGGTAAAGATACGGCCATTCACAGCCTATCTACCATGCGATTAGCTGTGGCCAATCACAGCTAATCACAACAATACACATTCAATGAATTGATTCATTCACAACAAATAGTTGCTTATAACAGAGATTATCGCTGTTACAAGCAATCGTAGTGTGTAAAAAAAAAAATCATGATCACCTCCCTAGAGTAGTACAGTATTATTATGGTTACGCTGTATTGCCCTGGTCACAGTATATAAAAAAAAATTGTAAAAATGTAATAAAAAGGAAAAAAAATTAAAATTATTATTTTTTTGTTAACATACTGTCACCAGTCAATGTCCCTGATCACTGCCACACCAGGTATATGATGATGCTGTACTGAACTGGTGACAATATGTAAAAAAACATTGTGAAAAAAATCCAAAAATGTATTTAAGATCTTCATTTTCAAAAAATTGTGACAAACATTACAACTTCAAAAAACTCACCATGCTTCTTACTAAATACCTTGGACTGTCTACTTTCCAAAAAGGGTCATTTGGGGGGTATTTGCACTATCCTGGCATTTTAGGGCCTCAAGAATTGAGATAGGCCATCAATATATCAGGACTGGTCAATTTTAAATATATACTGTATACCATAGTTTGTGGACTCTAACTTTCACACAGTCTAAATAATTTACACTGATTTGGGTTATTTATACCAAATAAATAAAGCAGAATACATTTTGACCAAAATTTATGAAGAAAGATTATTTATTTGCAAAATTAACAGAAACTAAGAAAAACACATTTTTTTTGCCAAACTTTTCTGTCTTTTTTCATTTATTTAGCAAGAAATTAAAAACCCAGTGGTGATTAAATACCACCAAAATAAAGCTCTATTTGTGTGAACAAAATGCTAAAAATTTAATTTGGGTACACTGTTACATGACTAATTGTCATTCAAAGTGTGACAGCGCTGAAAGCTGAAAATTGGCCTGAGCAGGAAGGGGGTGGAAATGCCTGATAGGCAAGTGGATTAGTAAGAACAAAAGTCTTTAGTGTCGGGGGGAAAAAAAACATTTCACCCAAGATGCACACATTTTTTTTCTCATACAGTTAAATAGAAGTAATGTGCAAATCTTGGATAAAAGTTGTATCTCTGGAATAAAAACGCTCATTTTTTTAGAGTATGGAAGTATTAGACACTTTTTCTAATTTTTATTACCATCTGTGCAATCAAAACTGCAACTGCAGAGATCCACTCTTCATTTGAAAATTGTTACCAAGACAGAATATAGGGGAAAATCCTTATGGTTAGAGTGGTCACCGGAAACAAAAGGTGATTCTTCTAAAAGGGAAGCTGTCACCTTTTCCTGTGACAACTGTCTAAGTAAGAGAGATTTCTTCCCATGTTTTGCTGTGTCCCTGGGACAGGAAGCGAAAGGAAATCTCTTTAACGTGACACACAATAAAAACCTGACAAGGATTTTATGCCTTCTGTACTATACAAAACAAACCAAAAAAAAAAAAAGTTTTTAACCACTTGCCCTCCAGAGGATTTACCCCCCTTCCTGACCAGGCTATTTTTTGCGTTACGGCGCTGTGCTATTTTAACTGACAATTGCGCGGTCATGCAGCGCTGTACCCAAATTAAATTTACGTCCTTTTTTCCCACAAATAGAGCTTTCTTTAGGTGGTATTTGATTGACTGTGAGTTTTTTTCTTTTTTAAGCTATAAACAAACAAAGACAGACAATTTTGAGAAAAAAAAACTATATTTTGACTTTTTGCTATTAAACATGTCCACAAAAATTTTTTTTTAAAAATCTAATTTCGTCACAAATTTAGGCCAAAATGTATTCTTCTACATGTCTTTGCTGAAAAAAAATCCCAATACGTGTAAATTAATTGGTTTCCGTGAAAGCTATAGTGTTTACACATGGCGTTGTATATACTGAAATTTGTTTTTTTTTTACTAGTAATGGCGATGATCCGCGACTTATAGTGGGACATTCTGACACTGGGGGGAACTGAATTGGTGTTACTGACATCCTCAGTGACACCAATACAGTGATCAGTGCTAATAAAAAGCACTGACACTGTACTAATGGCACTGGGCAGGAAGGGGTTAACATCAGGGGCGATCAAAGGGTTAACTCTGTGCTGTTTTACTATTGATGTGTGCTTCACTATAAGCACACTGCTTTGTATGGCTCTGCTATGCAGAGCCATACAAAGCAGTGTGCAGGAACTGACAGGGGAGAGATCTCTGTTGTTTATACACAGGTCTCTCCCCCGTGGAAGATACTCAACGATCACTGGGTTCCCGGGACCATCACCCGGTGATTGGCAGCCGAGGTTGTGAATGATGGTGCGGGCAGGCCCTTACCCGAAACTGCAAAATCATATATATACTATACAGTGGGGATCAAAAGTTTGGGCACCCCAGCTAAAAATTTGTATTAATGTGCATAAAGAAGCCAAGGAAAGATGGAAAAATCTCCAAAAGGCATCAAATTACAGATTAGACATTCTTATAATATGTCAACAAAAGTTAGATTTTATTTCCATCATTTACACTTTCAAAATAACAGAAAACAAAAAAATGGCGTCTGCAAAAGTTTGGGCACCCTGCAGAGTTAATATCTTGTACTGCCCCCTTTGGCAAGTATCACAGCTTGTAAACACTTTTTGTAGCCAGCCAAGAGTCTTTCAATTCTTGTTTGAGGTATCTTTGCCCATTCTTCCTTACAAAAGTCTTCCAGTTCTTTGAGATTTCTGGGCTGTCTGTCACGCACTGCTCTTTTAAGGTCTATCCATAGATTTTCAATTATGTTGAGGTCAGGAGATTGTGAAGGCCATGGCAAAACTTTCAGTTTACGCCTCTTGATGTAATCCCCCGTGGATTTCGAGGTGCGTTTAGGATCATTATCCATTTGTAGAAGCCATCCTCTCTTTAACTTCAGCTTTTTCACAGATGGCATCAAGTTACCATCCAAAATTTGCTGAAATTTTATTGAATCCATTTTTCCTTCTACTCGTGAGATGTTCCCTGTGCCACTAGCTGCAACACAGCCCCAAAGCATGATTGATCCAACCCCATGCTTAACAGTTGGACAGAGGTTCCTTTCATTAAATTCTGTGCCCCTTCTTCTCCAAACGTACCTTTGCTCATTCCGGCCAAAAAGTTCAATTTTAACCTCATCGGTCCACAGAACTTGTTTCCAAAATGCATCAGTTTGTCTATATGTTCATTTGCAAAGTTCAAACGATGATTTTTGTGGTGAGGACGTAGAAGAGGTTTTCTTCTGATCACTCTTCCATGAAGACCATATTTGTACAAGTATCTCTTTATAGGGGAATAGTGTACCACAACTCCAGTGTCTGCCAGATCTTTCTGGAGGGATCGTGCAGTCAAACGTGGGTTTTCAATTGTTTTTCTCACAATCCTGCGAGCTGTTCTGTCTGATATTTTTCTTGGTCTTCCAGATCTTGCTTTAACTTCCACTGTTCCTGATGATTGCCATTTCTTAATTACATTCCGAACAGAGGATATTGACATCTGAAAACGCTTTGCTATCTTCTTATAGCCTTCTCCAGCTTTGTGAGCGTCAACTATTTTCAGTTTCAGTTTTCTAGACAACTGCTTAGAAGAACCCATGGTGCTGATTGTTGGGGCAAGGTCAGATGAGTCTGGGCATTTAAAACCTTTGAGATTGACATAACCTGGTCTTCCCAGACGATGATTGAGAACAATCCATGACACTGGCAGGTCTCAGCTTGGCAAAGGAGGCAGTGCATGCTATAAATTCTGCAGGGTGCCCAAACTTTTGCAGACGCCATTTTTTTGTTTTCTGTTATTTTGAAAGTGTAAATGATGGAAATAAAATCTAACTTTTGTTGACATATTATAAGAATGTCTAATCTGTAATTTGATGCCTTTTGGAGATTTTTCCATCTTTCCTTGGCTTCTTTATGCACATTAATACAAATGTTTAGCTGGGGTGCCCAAACTTTCGATCCCCACTGTATATATATATATATATATATATATATCTATCTATATATATATATACACACACGATTTTGCGCACCCCTGCCCCCCTGTAGCAGTATTTCTGCTATAGGGCAGAGGGGAAGTGGTAAATATATACACTTTAATGACTTAGTGTCTGCCCGCCTGCCATTGTACTGCGAACAGGTGGATGCTGTAGGCAGAGCAACAAATCCTTATGTAGCTGCTGGGTGTCAGGCGCACGCATGCACACCCCCTGGCCAGCACCCACTCTGACTGAACACAGCAGGAGCCTGTCAGCAAGTCCCAGCCAATCATTCACAGCCAAGACTTGCTGATCGGCTGTGTACAATCACAGCCCAGAGCTCTGTTTTGACATTCAATACAGAGCTCTTTACACAGGGAATGATCTCTGTGTTTCTCATCCCTGAACATAGAGATCTCTTAGTAAAAGCAGCACACTTTACACACATTACACATAGTAAGGCACACATCCCCTTGATCACCCTAGATGTTACCCCCTTCCCAGTCAGTGTCATTAGCACAATGACAGCATATAATATTATCACTGATTACTGTATTAATGTCACTGTTGATGTCAGTGGCAGTTAGTCAGTTCCCCCAAGCATCAGTTAGTGTCATATTTTTACACTGCACTATTACAGTCCCGATATAAGTCACTGATCATTAGCAGTATAAAAAAAAATGTAAAAAATAAAAAATAATCCAGTATTTTTACCATAGTTTATAGGCACTATAACCTTCATGCAAACCAATAAATATACACTTATTGGGACTTTTTTAATCAAATACATGTAGCAGAATATATTTTGGCCAAATATTATGAAGAAATTTGATTTTTGTTTCCAATTTCTTCGTTGGATATGTTTTATAACAGAAAGTAAAAAATTTTTTTTTTTTTTCAAACTTTTTGGTCATTTTTTTGTTTATATTGGAAAAAAAAACACAGTGCTGATCAAGTACCACAAAAAAAGCTCTCTTTGTGTGAAAAAAATTAAATAAAGTTAATTTGGGTACAGCATTGCATGACCGCACAATTACCAATTAAACTAGAACAGCAAAGTATAGCAAAGAATGACCTAGTCATGCAGGGAGTGCATGACTAGGAGTGGTTAAGGCTGAAGTCCAGGCAGATAATAAAGACACAAAATAGGGCACATGTGGGTGTTTAACCGGTGTGTGTCCAATTCCAGAGTTTTTGTGCCCCCAGGAGGCACTGGTGCAGCATCCTCCCCCACTGCCTGAAGCATGCCAAAGTTGTTGACAGTCTGAAATGTGCTATGGCTGGATGCTGTAGGCATTCAGGGGTGTATGCCTGGATGCAGGTTCAAGTGTCACCTAGTACAGCATCCAATTCCAGTGTATTTCAGTCTGACATAGACTTTTACAGGCTGCATACAAGCAGGACACATTTACCTCTTAGGTGCATGAAAATGTTGGGACTGGACTAAACACCCAGTGTGCAGGTGGCCTTAAAGCGGAATTTCACCTAAAAGGAGAAGTTCCACTTGTTTACATCCCCTCTCTTCCATTGCTACATTTGGCACTTTTTGGAGGGGAGCAGGTATCTGGTTTTGAGAGGTACCTGCTCCCACTGCCAGTCAGATGTGCCATGGTGATCTGAGATAGAAGTTCACCCCCTCCCTCCCCCTAGATTTCTGGAACACTTCACGTATGCGCAGTAGGAAACCAACTCTGAAGCCAAAAGGCTTCACTGCTGATTTCCCTTACTGAAGATGCCGGCACCTGCACCTGAAGCCGACTGAAGAATCAGCACGGGTGAGGACATCGCTGGATTCCCAGACATGTAAGTGACTTTATATTAAAAGTCCTCAGCTACAACATTTGTAGCTGCTCACTTTACATTTTTTGGGGGGAGCCTGGAGCTCTGCTTTAATGCAGCTCTGTATTTAATAATACATTGGTACATGTAAGATAAGCACTTGAAGATAACCTTAGGTTTGCTAACATGCATGGCTGCTGTTAGAAACCACGAGGCCCTAGGCATCCAACCTGATAGCCCCCCCCCCCCCCAACAAAAAGCACAGTTTACTATGTTTCAGTTATGAATGTACACAGTGAATGATCAGTACCAATCATTCATTGTATTCATTTAGAAAGGAAAAGGGCTGGTAAATGTGACATATTTACTGGACCCTTCCCCCCACTCTCCATCTTGAAGGATCCTATTGTATGCTTGCAGCTGCCGGAGGGAAGGAGAGGAAGGAAATCGGCAGCATTGGGGGAGTGGGAGCACAAAGGGAGCCTGGGCAGGAGGGGGAAACGTATGGTGCACAGGTAGGATGGGTGAGGTGGGGGGGGGCACTTACAAGAACCGGTCCCCTGCATGGCTCTCTCTCTGCAGCAGCTGAAAGCCAGCGGGAGGGAGAAGAGAAGAAGCCAGCTTCTATCTGCTGTAGGGCGAGCCATACAAAAGGATAAGTTTAAGTAATTTCCCCCCGCTGTGCCAATCACCCTCCCTGGCCTAATCCGATTCACCCAGCTGCCTGGGCCCTAATGCTGGCCTGGGACCCATACAGGTGGACTGGTGGTACCCCCTTATCAACAGCCCTGCTAATGTGCTGCAACTTTAAAAACTAAATTCACATTGGTTCTGCTTCCTTGTTCCTCTCACAATTAATTTCATACCAAGACTGATAGGCTTACTGGCCAATAGTAAGGCACATGAGATAGAAGGCATGGAACCAAGCCCAACTTACGTAATAAAATGCCTCTATAAATGCCTGATTTACATATTTAAAAGCTAAGTGCAATAAAAAAAAAAGCAATTTCTAATGATAAACACAGGAAGGTAAAGTGCTCTTTTGCCAGCAAATGCAACATTAACAATTAGTAATTGTAAATAACTAATTGAAAATGTAACGAAAAAAAAACTTTCCTGGGGAAAGGAAGAGCAGCAACACTTATTAAATGTGTACTGAGCATAAACTGAGTACACAATGATGGTTTGTAAAGTCAAACACATTGTGCTTCAATAGTCTTGTAGCTAAACACATAAAACATGAACTTGTGAAACAAAGCAGAACTGAAACACTTTCAATTACAAACCAAATCAGCACAGCCATTATGTATGATGCAGAGGAAGTGGTTTGACATATTGGCATGGATGTCACTCCACTTCCTTAAACTCAGTCTTTCGAAACTGAGCTCATACTATTCCCCTCATTCCAGGGTACTAGGGGTAATCCTAGACTTCCATCTGTCCTTTCAGCCCCAAATCCAATCACTGTCCAAATCTTGTAGACTTCACCTCCGCAACATCTCCAACATATGCCCGTTCCTAACCTTGGAAACCACTAAGCAGCCTATTCACTCCCTGGTTATCTCTCGCCTTGACTATTGTAACTCCCTCCTCATTGGCCTACCTCATCGCAGGCTATCCCCTCTTCAGTCTATCATGAATGCTGCTGCCAGACTCATCCACCTTACTTAGGCTACGTTCACACTAGCCTTGTGTGCAGGCGGCAGAGAGGCGTTTGGGAAGCGTTTTTACCGCTTCCCAAACGCCTCTGCCAACTCTGCACATTACAGCACATGGTGCTGTTCTAACAGGAGCGTTTGCGTCGCGTTGCGTCACGGCAAAACGGACGCCTCTGGTCGAGTCAGGAGGCTTTGAAGCCTCCTATTCTCGTCTATGGTGCCGCTCCACAAACGCCCGGCCGGCGTTTGCGGTGCGGTTGCGACGCGGTTGCGGGGCGTTTGCGGAGCGGTAACACCACTCAAATGCATTATAGGCGTTTGTGGGGCGTTATTAACGCTCAGCAAACGCCTAGCAACCGCCGCTAAACCGCGCATGCGGCGTTTGCGGAGCGTTTGCCGAGCGTTAAAAACGCTCCGCAAACACCGGACCAACGCTTGCCAAACGCTATAGGGGCATTTGGCAAGCGTTGGCAAAACAGCCTAGTGTGAACGAGCCCTAACCGTTCTGTATCTGCCACCCCTCTCTGCCAATCCCTCCACTGGCTTCCCATTGCCCAACGGATAAAATTCAAAACATTAATAATAACGTAAAAAGCCATTTATACCTCTGCCCCAAATTACATCACCGATCTTGTCTCCAAATATCACCCAAACTGTACTCTCCGCTCCTCGCATGACCTCCTACTCTCTAGCTCCCTTGTCTCCCCCTCCCATGCTCATCTCCAGGACTTCTTCAGAGCCTCCCCCATCCTCTGGAACTTTCTACCCCAATCTATCAGACTATCGCCGACTATGCCCACTTTTAGGCGATCTCTGAAAATCTATCTCTTCAGGGAAGCCTATCCTTACTTCAGCTAATAACGGAATATTCTATTCCTCCTACAAGTCAATTCCCCACAATTATTACCTTTTATACCAACAGCCTCTCCCTCTTAGATTGTAAGCTCTGAGGAGCAGGGCCCTCTTAACCAGGGGCGGACTGACCATTTGGAAACTCAGGCACTGCCCGAGGGCCCAGGGTCAGTAGAGGGGCCCCATGAGATGCCCCTGGTACCTTTTTCATAGGCTTTTTTGAGTTTGGGCAAGGACACAGGGGCCCCATGATCCCCTATTGCCCGGGGGCCCCATGAGTTGTCAGTCCGCCCCTGCTCTTAACCCTCTTGTATTGAACTGTATTGTTGCTGTATTGTCTCCCTTTATATTGTAAAGCGCTGAGCAAACTGTTGGCGCTATATAAATCCTGTATAATAATAATGCAAAAGCTGTACTGCTAGTGGAGTTTTGCCAGTGTGACAACTAAAGGCCCTACAATGGGGCACCATCTCCCAAGCCATGGCTGCGACTAAACTGCCACTTGGATCACTTGTGCATGTTTGGTCCCTATAAACTTATTTATTTCAGGTACTTATATAGCGCTGTCCATTTGTGCAGCGCTTTAGACATATATATATCTTGTACATTCACATCAGTCCCTAACCCTCAAGGGGTGTACAATCTAAGGTCCCTAACTCACATTCATACATACACATAATAGGGCCAATTTAGACAGGAGCCAATTAACCTACCAGCATGTCTTTGGAGTGTGGGAGGAAACTGGAGTACCTGGAGGAAACCCACGCAGGCACAGGGAGAACATGCAAACTCCAGGCAGGTGGTGCTGTGGCTGGGATTTGAGCCAACGACCCTAGTACTGCCAGATGGAAGTGCTAACCATTTAGTCACTGTGCTCCCCTTAAAAGGTTGGCTTTTCTTTTGTTTTAGTTGTATGCTTTCACTTTAATTGTTTACCTACAGATTAGCAGGTTCCCTTTAACTAAAGAATAAGTGCCTAAATATTTAAAATGCAGCCCTGTGTCAAAATGCTGCAAAGCTCTAAATAGGTTGATTTCATTAGTGTGACTACTCAGCCTTACCCAGAGGATATAATTACAGTCTTGTACAGGACAAACAGCTGGAACTGGGATTTCAGCTTACAAAAACGTGCCTATTTATAGTCTGACAAGATACTCACTGACAGTTTCAGGACTGCATTTTTCCTTTGTAAAAATATAGGGAGATCTTGTCCTCACATAGCATGACTTGCTTGCTTGGTATTACCGCCGTTCTGGCCGCTGTCTCTATTTACAATCAACAAGGAAGTGTAGTCCTATTTAGGGTGAACATGTAAAAACTCAAGATGCTACATTCCTTTAATGTGAGCTTGTAGACTGAGTGGGGACTGTACATAGGGGCAGGGATCCTATTAGAAAACATGGGGCCCCATACAGCCAAGTTGACAGCCCCTTCCCCCTCCCAAAATAAACGCAGTTTACTATGCATTAGTTATGAATGAACACAGTGAGTAATCAGTACCAATCACTCATTGTGTTCTTTCATGAATGAAAGGGGCTTCTTAAATGTGACATATTTACTGGACCCTTCCTCCACTCCCCATCCTGAAGGATCCTATTGTGTGTTTGCAGCTGCTGGTGGGAAGGAGAGGAGGGAAGGGGGTGGGAGCTGGGCAGCATGGGGTAACATATGGTGTACAGGGATGAAGATTGGTATGACGAGGAGGCAATTACTGGAACCGATCTCCTGTATGGCTCTCTCTGCAGCGGCTGAAAGCCAGTAGGAGGGGGAGGAGCTAAAAAATATATACCTTTAGCTGCTGCAGAGAGAGTCATACAGGGGATCGGTTCCAGTAATTGCCCTTTCCCCCCACTGCACCAATCACCCTCTAAGCCCACATCTGATTCAACTAGCTGCCTGGGCCCCCTGCTGGCCTGGGCCCCATACAGGAGAACCAGTGGTACCACCTTATCCATGGCCCTGCATAGTACTGGGAGGTTTTAAACACCGAATGGGCATCTAAATATTCCTATATGCTGCAAAGGCAGCCCAGATATGCCAGATGTTCTAAAAGCACTTTTTATAAAGAAGTGCTAGCCCTTAAAGCAGAACTCCAGAATTTATGTTCATTGCCAACCTACTGTACATTGGACCAGCTTGGCACGATGTAATAGCCCATACCCAATATCTGGCTTTAAACACCAAATGGGCATCTAAATATTCCTATATGGTGCAAAGGCAGCCCAGATATACAGTACCCAATGTTCTAGAAGCACTTTTTATAAAGAAGTGCTAGCCCTTAAAGCAGAACTCCAGAATTTATGTTCATTGCCAACCTACTGTACATTGGACCAGCTTGGCACGATGTAATAGCCCATACCCAATATCTGGCTTTAAACACCAAATGGGCATCTAAATATTCCTATATGGTGCAAAGGCAGCCCAGATATACAGTACCCAATGTTCTAGAAGCACTTTTTATAAAGAAGTGCTAGCCCTTAAAGCAGAACTCCAGAAATTATGTTCATTGCCAAAATACTGTACATTGGTCCAGCTTGGCACGATGTAATAAGCCATACCCAATATCTGGTGGGCTGCTGGGGATGCTGAAAACCATTATTTTAACTTGCCCTACATACAGCGATGGACATGATTGAGCAGCTTCCCCTCTGCACGCTGACCACATGGAGTTGCTCACTTGGCACCACCATTCAGAAAATGTTTTCATTGAAAAAAATACAGTCTCTTCTTGGACATGGGTAGATCATGATGTCTTCCGTCCCTTCTCTCCACCTCATCAACTTACATTTCTATTGGAGTTCTATACGCAAATAGTGTGTAGAAAGCCAATTTTGTTGACATGGTGTCCAAAGCTCCAAAAAATCATATTATCAACAGTAGTATGGCATGGGAATCTTTCTGCTGATTTGTCCAAGACATGCAGGGTTTAGACAAAAAAATGGAAACACTACATGATTTGCAGGTGTGAAAGGGACAATATGTTTTGCATTAACAGCAGAAGCGATGTAACATTCTTTTGTTTCCGCTGTGTGATGAGACACCTAGCTAACAGGTGGGAAGCCTCACTTTCATCATTCACTGCATATACTGCTAGTAATACGGAGTCATGTCAGAGCTTACTGAGCTTTAAAGAGGAAAAGTTGTTGGTGCCGCTTAGCTGGTGCCTCTGTGACTGAAGTCGCCAATTTATTTGCCATGTCGCAAAGTACAGTATCAAAGGTTATAACGGCATATACAGTTTCCAGGAAACGTTGTCTGATAAGCATAAGCACTGTTGACATGGTTAACTGACCGAAAGAGACCTGGAATAAGAAAACAACTGCTGCAAAAGTGACTGCAGAGCTCAATCTCAGTCCTGCGAAGACTGAGTCCCATGAAGACTAAGCTCAGATTCACACTAGAATGTGGTGCTGGAAACCTGCAATCCGTGTGCGTTTCCCACATTGCATTCAAATCGCACAGCCCATGTGATCTGCAGCGGATGTCAGTGTCATCTTAATGACACCCCAGTGTCAGTGTAAAAAAGCCATGCAGCTTACTAATCATTAAATGTGTCAGTTGCATTAGTTTTCTTTTTTAGTCTTTTTGCCCTCTGTTTTCACCTGGTGATCTGGCCAGTAACACACTTCTTGTGTTAGAGAGCTTTCACTCTGGATGAAGTAGCTGAGGGGACATCTTTGGACAACAGCAAACAACATCTAGGGATTGGTAAGCTGCAATTTAACAAATGTTTGGTTTTGGGTTTAATGTAAATTTAAAGCTACACTTTACCCATAACAAGAATAATGTTCTTTAGAAAGGAAAATACGTACATTCCACATTAATAATTATGCTACCAGAATTAGTGTGTGTTGTAAATTGCCTCCAGCATTGCTTCTGTTTCTTCTTGCTGGAGGCTGCCATTTTGAGCCCCTGGGCAGCAGTAAATCTTTAGGCTGTCTGCAAATCTTTCTTGACTTTTTAGGCATAATGCTGAAAAATAGAGAGCAACTGAGCATGTGCAGAGCAGGGCAAGGAAGTGTATTACTGTATTTTTAACAACATAGGCACTTATTGTTAAATGTTTCACATATCTATACCTGCAAAAGGAGGCAGACTGAAGTGATCTAACGGGACTTAATCTTCTGACCAAAATATCCACTTTAAGTATTGTCTGTGTGGATATTACAGCACATTACCATATACTTGAATGGAAGGAGTTGGCAACCTTCAGCTTCTCCCAGACTCAACATGTAGCTTCATTTTCGCTACATTGCAGCGTGAAACGATGCCAACACTATATGTTTTTAAAATTTGAACAGCTTTGTCCACTGTTCATACTATCCATTGTAGGCTGCTTTTTTAAGTGTTCCAGGAGTGGCAAAAATGTGTCCAAAATGCCTAATTCTAATGCCAGTGTGAACGGGGTCTGAAGACAACAGATGGCTCTTTATTGCAGAAAAGACGAGGAATGTCTCTTCAATAAAATAAACTTACCCGCCTGCTCTCAGTTCTCTGCAGAATGTAGAATTTTACATTTCCAGCACAGTGGCAGTGTGCTAGTATGAGCAATATCATCCCGCACCAGCCAATCGAAATGGCCAGGAAGAAGATGCCGGCACCGTGGGATCTTGCGGGCATTGGACCGTTGGGACAAGGTAAGGTAAGTATTACTGCCTTTAGTCCCACTCTAGCCTTCTGCGTCGGATTATTTAAATGCAGGAGAAATGATGCTGGGAGTATAAACAAACCTTTTGGTTCCTAGGATAAGTTATCCTGCGCTTATATGTACTTGGCTTTACGTATGTTTGACATTTTCAGATCATCAAATCTGCCCATGGACACACAGAATTTTTTCTAAATGCAGCTAAACTGAATGCACCTAAATGCAGCTGTACTACTTACCCCCGAAGGAGCTGCAGTGATCTCAGGTTCCTTGTTTCCAGTGCCCATGACTCTGTAAGTAGCACCACGCTCCTTGACACACCTGGGCTGAAGAGGAGATATTTATTATGACTATATTTAACCAGAGAAATGCAAATGGAAACAACCTGTCAAACAAATATATAAAACAGCAGCAAATAGGATATATGTTTGGTAAATATATATACAGTATGTATCAGTAGCATATAGGATATACCAGTGATCAAGAGGATGACCCCTAAACTCTATACTGGGGATGGTCTTGCGTCAAGGGAAATGTTATAATAACAGTCTGTAGTAAACCCGTTCCCTGCTGGCCAGCACATTGGGGCCCAGATACGGTATTGAAATGCTCAATATAAGTTCCTCCTAACTCAGGTACAGGTGCCTGCACTGTGTCCTAGGCAAACAATACTGTCTCTCTTTATTGGGGTGCAGTAGGGTTTGGTCAACGGCCTCTCAACAACTCCTTGAGTGACTAGTCTCCTTTTGTGTTCCTTCTGCCACATCAAGGTATTGCTGGGATATGTAGTCTTTCCTTCAATCTTAAACTGCAGCCTCAGTCTGTCTAGGGACTACATCTCCCACAAGTCATAGTTGCTCCCAGCAGGCTCTGTCCTTCCCACAATTCACAGTAGCTCAGTTTCCTCTTCCTCTCTGTGATACCAGGTGGTGGGTGGGTCTTTCCTCCAGCTCTCTCTGTGGCTGCATATAGTCCTGCAGATGGCCAGTGCTCTGTGTCTCTCTGTCCACAGCCGCTCCTGTGCCTAAAGCGGAAGCTCACCTTATTTGCCTCCTCGCCCCCTCCACTGCCATATTTGGCACCCTTTGGGGGGTACCCGCTCCCACTTCTGGCTCTGTGCGAAGTGAGCTGGAAGTTCGGCCTCCTCTTCTGTCCCGCAGTCACCTGGGAACTTTCACAAGTCCCAGAAGACTGACGAACCAATTAGGAGGCGCAGCACAACTCGCACATGTGCAGTGGCCACCAGGCTGTGAAGCCGCAAGCTGTCACAGCCTGGTGCCCTCACTTTAGATGCTGGCGCTGTGGAGAAGGGACACCGCGGGTGAGAACATCGCTGGACCCTCGGACAGGTAAGTGTGTGTTTATTAAAAGTCAGCAGCTACAGTTTTTGTAGCTGCTGACTTTTAATAAGCACAAAAACATCTGGAACTCCCCTTGAAAAGCTTGAAGGCCGGTTCACACTATAGAAACGCAGTCCAGATGCATTCCGGATTCATTTTTGTATGCGTGTTTTTGACACTTTCCGTTGCGTTTTTGAAGCGTTCCAGTGCGTTTTTAAGCATTCCAGTTCATTTTTTCCCCTCTCTTTTTCTTCAATTCAAATTGGGACATGTGTGTTCCAGTGCGTTTTTTATGCGTTCCAGTACAGTTCTGTGCAGAAAAAATGCAGCATGTTCTACTTTTTTTTCTGCAACAAGAACGCACTGGAACTGCAAGCACTGATGTGAACTATGACACTGACAAACATATAACCTACTTTCTGTGTGTTTTGGATGTAGAAAAACCGCAACTGAAATGCATGTAGTATGAATTGGACCTGAGAGAATGAGTGGATGCGAGGAGGAGAGGACGTGCAGGGCAGCAGCAGTGATTGTAGCCCAGTCTATGCTGCCCGACAGAGCCGCGCCGGGGACTGGGGGCTACCCAGGTAAACAAACATTGGAAAATGTGCTCTTTTAAATCATTCTATGCATTTAGAAATGTCCTATAAACTGATATATGTCATTGACAGTGTGGATGAAGTGTAACACTGTACAATAGTCTACTACTACATCCCTGTTCATACTTGTGCGTTTTGTTGTGATTTTTCCAAAGAAACATGTACTTCTTTCGGCATACCTCCCAACTGTCCTTATTTCTCCAACCCAGGGGTGAACTGACAACTCATGGGGCCCCCGGGCAATAGGGGATCATAGGGCCCCTGTGTCCTTGTCCACACCCAAAAAAGCCTATGAAAAAGCCACTGAAAGGTACCAGGGGAATCTCATGGGGCCCCCTACTGACCCCGCGCCCTCGGGCAGTGCCCAAGTGCTCGATTGGTCAGTCCGCCCCTGCTCCAACCCGTAATCTTATGCAATTGTCAAAATTTTTGCGCTGATGCATTTCCAACAGGCTGACACCCATGTGGTCCCTTGCCAGCATCTTCTTTTCCTCCCGTTTCTTCCGGGTGCCAGTCTTTGGCCATCTTGATTAGCTGACATGGGATAACATCACTTATGCGTCATCCTGGCACACAGGCAATGTGTCAGAATGTAAACTGGGCTGCCATCAAAAACTCACCAATTTTCCAATCTTGTCTCCAAATATCCAAGCTGTCCTCTCTGCTCCTCCCAAGACCCCCTGCTCTCTAGCTCTCTTGTCTCCTCTGCCCATGCTCATCTCCAGAACTTCTCCAGAACCTCTCCCATCCTCTGGAACTCCGTACCCCAATCTGTCTGGCTATCTCCTCTTCTGTCCACATATAGGTGATCCCTGAAAACTCATGTCTTCAGGGAAGCCTATCATGCCTCCATCTAACAACCGAACTCTTTCATCAGCTCATCCCCCACAGTTATAACCTTTTGTATCACTTGCCCCTCCCTATTAGATTGTAAGCTCTTATGAGCAGGGCCCTCTTGTATTTAATTTTATTGTATTGTAAATGTACTGTCTCCCTTTATATTGTAAAGTGCTGCTCAAACTGTTAGCACTATATAAATCCTCTATTATAATAATAATAATACAGGGGATTGTGAAGACACAGGTAAGTTATTTTATTGCAGACGAAACACAGCATGTCATTTCTGCAATGTTTTGTAGCAGAAATGCCTGTTTGTATTTTTTTTTTATTTTTAGTTCCACTTCAACTATCAAAAATGTCTTAGTGCAATTAAACCTTTATCTAGCCTTTAAATTATTTTATTTATATGAAAATGCCAAAAAAAATAAATGAAAAGTAGTGAGAAAAAAAAATTGGTTTTAGGCTAGGTTCACATTTGCCTGACGCAGGAATGCATGCAAAATCGCATGTGTTCCCACAGCCCACAAAATCTATCCATCCCTTTTGCAGTTGTGTGCCAGTCAAAGTAAAGGTAGTAAAGTCTATTTTTAACCGCTAGCCTGCAGGGCACTTATACCCCCTTCCTGCCCAGGCCAATTTCCAGCTTTCAGCGCTGTCACACTTTGAATGACAATTGCGCGGTCATGCAACACTGTACCCATATGACATTTTTATCATTTTTTTGTGACAGACCTTTATTTTGGTGGTATTTAATCACCTCTGGGTTTTTTATTTTTTCTTAAACAAACTAAAAAAACCACTGAAAATTTTGAAAAAAAAATGTTTTTTCTTAGTTTTTGTTATATAATTTTGTAAATAAGTGATTTTTCTCCTTCACTGATGTGCGCTAATGAGGCTGCACTGATGGGCACTGATAGGCTGCACTGATGGACACTGATAGGTGGCACTCATGGGCACTGATGAGGAGGCACTGGTAGGTGGCACTGATGGGCATTGACAGGCATCACTGGTGGGCACTGAAAGGCAGCACTGATACATTGCACTGATAGGCAGCACTGATAGGCGGCACTGACTGGTACTAATATGCGACACAGACTGGCACTGTTAGGCAGCACTGACTGGCACTGATAGGTGGCACTGATTGGCAGCACTGATAGGTGGCACTGATTGGCATTGATAGGTGGCACTGACTGGCACTGATGGGTGACACTGAAAGGCAGCTCAGATGGGCACTGATATGTGGCATTGATGTGCACTGGTAGGCACTGATATGTGGCACTGATGGGCACTGGCACGAGACACTGATGAGCACTGACATAAGGCACTGATGGACACTGACAGGTGGCACTGCTGGGGCTACACTGATCATCAGGGCACACTGATCATCAGTGCCCTGATGATCAGTTTACATGTCCCCTCCGCGGAAAGCCGATTACCGGCTCTCCTCTCCTCTCGAGCTGTCAGCATGACAGCTCGAGAGGAGAGAAATGCTGATAACTGGCATTTCCCTGTTTACATGTGATCAGCTGTGATTGGACACAGCTGATCACATGACTGAGCCGACATCTTCAGCTCTTTCCGTGATCGGTGATCTGCTGTGTCCGAGGGACACAGCGCACCGCTGATCGCCGCTCTGCTCGCTCCCTGACCGCGCAAGAGCAGTGAGAATGGGAGGACGTCATATGACGTCCTCCCAGAACGAGAGAACCGCCTTGCGTCCCTCATATTACTATATGGCGGGCGGGAGGTGGTTAAGGCTTACCTGTAGGTACTGGAATTATCTATTAAATGTGCACAGTTTAGGTGATATTTACTTTAGCAACGGTGCATGCTCACTGCACTGAGCTGTGCCGCGGCTAAGGCTCCAGCATGCATGCACAGGAGTGACGTCATCATGGCTCGACCAGTGAAACGGTAGCAGCCTGTAAACCCCGAAGGGCAAAGATGCAAACCTCAAGGAGCCTTGACAGTGCTCCGCTGGAGAGCTTTGTTTTCAGGCAAGTCTTTCATAATGGGTTAGTATGCAATGCATACTCGCACATTAAGCTCCTAACTGCCAGGGAGATTTTTTTAGTTTTATTTCTTGCGGTTTACTACCGCTTTAATGGCACCTCAATGCACCTTGCTGCAATGCGTGAGAAATTGCGCAACAAAAAAAGCTTAGCAGGGAAGTGCCATTTGTTTTAGTATAGTGTGGTTTAAAAAAGGGTCATGCACTCCTTCCTTGGTGCGATGTGGTTGCGGTAGGCAGCCCCTAACTGAATAATGTAAATCTTCCACTCATTTACCAAGCTCTGGAGCAACTGCAGTTTCAAAGCGCACAGTCTATTTGCCTTTAGTAAATCAACCGCAGTGCGTTTTTGGCCGCCTAGAACAGTACTTCTCAACCAGGGTGCTGCGGCACACTGAGATAATATCTGGGTTCCCCTGGGGTGCTGGAGGCACTAGCCCTGGATTACGATCATAAGTTGCAGTGTGCCACCAGTGCAACAAGAAGCAATGACACCTTGGGTCCGAGGATGCATGGTGTCATTCATTGCTATGGTGATGATGGCTGGTTCACCCGTGCCATGGTAATGCATGGCTCTGACCTAGGAGAGGAGGCATTCAGTGTCACTCCCAGCATTCAGGAAAAGACAGAAGTTCACTTCCTCCAGACTACTCCACCTCCCATCCACTGCAGTGCTACTGGAGCCAAAATGTAGGGTTGTGAAATGTGGGAACTGTGTGATCTGGGGGCTCTTTGATGGGGGGACTCTGAGGTATAGATTTGATGAGAGGCCTCTGGTGTGAACGGGATTTAATTTTCTGTCCAAAATTTCCATTTTAAGTATTGTCTGTGTGGATATTACAGCACATTACCATAGACTTGAATGGAAAGAGTTGACAAGCTTCAGCTTCTCCCAGACTCAACATGTAGCTTCATTTTTGCTACACTGCAATGTGAATCGATGCCAAAACTACGTGTTTTTCAAATTTGAACAGCTCTGTCCACTGTCCATATTATCCATTGTAGGCTGCTTTTCTTAGCATTCCAAGAGTGGCAAAAATGTGTCCCAAAAGCCTAATTCTCATTCCCCTCATTTACCAAACTCTGGAACAGCTGCACTTTCAAAGTGCACAGTCTATTTGTGTTTAGTAAATCAACTGCAGTGCGTTTTTTGCCCCCTAGACCAGTACTTCTCAACCAGGGTGCTGTGGCACACTGAGATAATGCCTGGGTTCCCCTGGGGTGCCTCCAGCCCTGGATTATGATCATACGTTGCAGTGTGCCGGAAGCGCAAAAAGAAGCAAAGACACCTTAGGGCCAAGCATGCAAGGACTGATTTGATGAGGGGCCTCTGGTGTGAAGGGGTGACTGACATAAAGGAGAGACCTCTGAAATGATAGGTGGACTGAGATGTAAGGCTAGGTTCACACTCTTGTGGGTGGTTGAGGGTTTTGTAGCTGTTCCTGCACCCAAAACGTGCTGCTATTCATTCCTAATCAGGGGTGGACTGACAACTTATGGGGTCCCCGGGCAATAGGGGATCATGGGGCCCCTGTGTCCTTGCCCAAACTCAAAAAAGCCTATGCAAAAGGTACCAGGGGCATCTCATGGGGCCCCGTACTGAGCCTGGGCCCTCAGGCAGTGCCCGAGTTTCCAAATGGTCAGTCCGCCCCTGTTCCTAATATATAAATATATAAACCCAAAGCGCATTTAGGGTGAGGAAACCGCAGGAAAATCACATGTGATTTCCCTGTGGCTTTGTTTTGAAAATGCTGAAGGTACCTTTTTTTCTGTGGGAAGCACAAGCAGACCATCCAATTCAAATCAATGGGCTGCTGTGCCCGCATATACACGAGCCATTAACCTAGTCTAAAGGGGGGAATCTGATGTGAAGTTCATTTCATCAAGGTGGTTGTGTGCATCATAACAGGCTCAGGATACCTATTGATAAATAGGTTTTATTGATAAATAACATTTACATTTTAAATTCGGGTGCCTTTAAATTTTGCCTACTTTTAAGGACTCATTCACACGGGCCTATGCATATTTTCTGCATGGAACACAGGTTCCTGTTGGCAGAGCTAGCAGAAGATCCTGAGTAAAATGCGCTCCTAAAGCACTTGAGTGTAGATGCGTACAATGTTTAGGTACATCCAAATCTTCTTTCATTCCAATGAATTACTACACATGTACGTGTTTATGTGTGTTATGGGCTCATTCAGACAAGCTTTTAACCTGTCCTGTGCAGAGCCACTAGCATCAACCCATGGATGCTCATGCAGCACCAGCCTGGACACAATCACATGGCAAAGTTTGACATGGAGGCAGGAGCGGGTGAATGGATCTGAACACTTAAAGTGGAGCTCCAGTCATTTTTTTCTTTTTTTTTTAAATCAAATTTGCATAAGTTGCATATGTAATTGTTTGTCTTGCTTGTTTTTTTAAAGATACTCAGTGGCCCCTCGTGATCTTGTGTTCTTCCATCTTCACTGTGGGCATCTGAAGCCTGGCCACACTTTCATCTGGGATACGGTGCAGCTGGCTACCCAGCATGCACCTCCCGATCTTGCACCTGCACAGTGTGAAGAAAGCGCGGCACACTAATTGCAGAGTAGGTGATGCCTGTTGACTTCTGGGATTGATGATACATACATCCCAGGAACCAACAGGCAGGAAGATGTGATGTACCTCGCTGCAGCGAAAGGCACATCGGAAGTGCAATGCTTCAAGTAGCCTAACCCCTGGTACACATATATGCGGCCGTGCAGGCTGCGTTTTGCGCGGGCACGAGAGCCCATTCATTTGAATGGACTCCCGTGCCTCGGGACACGAAGGAAAGAAGTCCCTGCACTTCTTCTGAAAACGCAGCCCGCACGGGAACCTCGGTTCCCAGTATGGTTGCATTTTCCAGTGCGGGCGGCGTGCCATTAGAACTAATGGCACCCGCCCGCGGGTCCACATTGCTCTGTGCGGGTAGTGCGGGTAGTGCGGCTGCACAGATTTTCATGTGGAATCACAGCGGCACCACCTGCACATATGTGAACCTAGCCTAAAGGTATGGAAGCTTTAGTAGAAAAATAAATGTGCCAAACATTGATGGGACAGCAGGAAGCAATAAGTGGGGCCAAACTTTAAAAATCGAGTGGAACTCCTGTTTCAAGTGACACTAAAGCTTTGTTTGTTTTTTGTTTCTAAAATAACAAACATGTTATACTTATCTGCTCTGTGCAGTGGTTTTACACAGAGCAGCCCCGATCCTCTTCTTTTCGGCGTTCCCTCCAGCGCTCCTGGCTCCTCCTCCTCAAGCAGCGTCCCCAGGGAAAGCCGCTGGCCCTGGAGGCACCTCTGCGTGCTGCTCTATGTGTCCATAAGACACATGGCGCTATGGCTTGGCCCCGTCCCCTCCCTCCTCATTGGCTCACTGGCTGTGATTGGAGCCAATGGGCTTCCGTTGCTGTCTCGGCCAATGAGGAGAAAGAGTCCCCAGACAGCAGAGGCTATTGAGAATGTCGCTGGATCAGAGGGGGCTCAGGTAAGGATTGGGGGAGAAGTTGCACACAGAAGGTTTTTTTACTTTCATGCATAGAATACATGAAGGTAGTAAATCTTGAGCCTTTACAACCACTTTAATCATCTGTCTGAATGACCCATATACAGGCGTACCTGTATACAGGAGTATCTGTTTACAAATTTACTGTGTTCTCTGGGATGTTTCGTATTGCATAAAATTCATAAACCAAAAAGCTGTTTCCCATAGAAATGCACTGAAAACCAATTAATCCGTTCTGGAGGTAAAAAAAAAAGTAAAAAAAAAAGTCTTTTATCTGTTCAAAACTCTTTATAAAGTGCACTTTAAAGGCATAAATACTGTACAGGGACATGATTAAAAATTTCCAGAAAGGCTCCAAAACTCGATGCAAAAATTGCTCCAACACCTCCACATTCTACGCCACGTGCTACCCACAGGCTCCAGAATGCATGGGGCCAGCGCTATAAACCTCCCAGACGCAATTCATACTGGTAAAACTTGCTTTGTATTGTGAAAAAAATTTGTAGATACGCTGAAAACCAATTAATCAGTTCCGGAGGTCAGAAAAAAGTAAAAAAAAAAAAAAAAGTCTTATCTGTTCAAAACTCTTTATAAAGTGCACTTTAAAGGCACGGGGCTGGCGCTATAAACCTCCCAGGCACAATGCATCCTGGGGAAACTTGCTTCGTGTTGCAAAAAAAAATCGTAAATTCATTGAAAACCAATTAATCCGTTCCAGAGGTCAGAAAAAAGTAAAACAAAAAGTCTTATCTGCTTAAAACTCTATATAAAGTGCACTTTAAAGGCATGGGGCTGGCGCTATAAACCTCCCAGGCACAATGCATCCTGGGGAAACTTGCTTCGTATTGCAAAAGAAAATTGTAAATGCAGTGAAAACCAAATAATCCGCTCGGGAGGTAAAAAAAAAAAAGTAAAACAAAAAGTCATCTGTTCAAAACTCTTTATAAAGTGCAATTTAAAGGCACGGGGCCGGCGCTATAAACCTCCCAGGGACAATGCATCCTGGGGAAACTTGCTTCGTATTGCGTAAAAAAATTTGTAAAC
The DNA here is from genome assembly GCF_062004578.1 of Staurois parvus. Lineage (NCBI taxonomy): Eukaryota > Metazoa > Chordata > Amphibia > Anura > Ranidae > Staurois > Staurois parvus. The sequence continues at coordinate 885,794 of NW_028318327.1, forward strand.
CGAGGCATTATTTTAATTCGTAAACCAAAAATTACCTTAACCGAGGCGTTGGTAAACCGAGGTATGCCTGTTTATGCACCAAAAAATCTGTCCTACTTTTCTTTATGCATGGCGAACCACATTACACATTTTCACATGTAGACTCAGAGCTGTGTGTATGGGCTCATTTATTATTACAGTGTTGGATTTAGATGCACATGAAACCATACGCTATGCACATCTAAACGCAGCATTTTTTTCTGTGAATGAGCCCTTCCCTCCTAGATTGTAAGCTCCAAGGAGCAGGGCCCTCCTATCCCTCTTGTATTGAACTGTATTGTTGCTGTATTGTCTCCCGTTATTTTGTAAAGCACTGAGCAAACTGTTGGCGCTATATAAATCCTGTATAATAATTATAATATATTGTAAAGCGCTGAGCAAACTGTTGGTGCTGTATAAATCCTGTATAATAATAATAATAATATATTGTACAGCGCTGAGCAAACTGTTGGTGCTGTATAAATCCTGTATAATAATAATAATTAAAAAAAAGGGTGCCACAAGTGAAAAAAAAATTGAGAAACTTCAATGGGAGCACATGAAAAATACACGTCCATGTGTTTTTTACGTCTATTTCTTTTTTTTCAGTCTCTTCCTCCTAGCAACAATGACATCACAGCAGTTATTGCTGGTCATTGTGAAAAACAAAAATGCATAAAAACGCACATAAAAAAGCTAAAAAAGGGTCTGAAAGATGCATGATTAATCAGCAGCATTAGTGCAAAATGATTTAAAATGTTGCAAATGCATCATAACGCGTTCTTTTGAAGTTTCCAATGTGTCAGAAGGGTGTGGGACGTTTGTAGTTTGTATGGGAAGGGTGGATACAGCCTACAGCCTCCTCTCCACCTCCTCCCATTCTCTGTACTATATCCAGATGATTGGCTGCTCAGAGGTCGCCATACTTTCTCCATTCCTCCGACAGATGCCTGTACAGATCACTCCCCCCTTGGTGAGTCATGAGTAGAGGGTGTTGGTTCCTCTCCCTCCTGCCTGTTGTATGTGTCCGATGCGGAAGTGTCACACTACTGCAGCATCTCATAGTATCTATAGCAGCTGCTGAATTATTCACCTTCCTTCTTGCAGGGTCTGAACACGAGCGCGGTGCACATCCATCGCAGGTCATCGTCCGCAAACACAGGAACTGAGCCCCCGCTGCCTTCAGCAACAGCAAACAAGCTATCCGAGTGCTACGAAGAAACTGGAACGCCATGAACTCAGCGAAAGATAATCCTGCCCCGGACACGACTCAGCCATCACCCAAGACGGAGTCGTTGGGTTCACACGACACCAGTGAGGCCAAGGCTTTCTATGACAGCGTCGCCCCCAAGAAAAAACCCAAACTGGTATGTATGGAAACTTAAATGCATATTAAAGATAACTGGTCGCCAAAGGAAAAAGGCAGACGTAGTCAGAACCAATAAGAGGATGAGGCCTATCATGGGAACTAGTGACAGTGCTCGCAATGATGTCATCAGTTTTCAGTGAGCATGCAATAATTGAAGTTCCTCCGCACCGGGCTTGCCTCTCTGGTGAAGAAGGCCTATATACTCGGTGGCACAGTGGCTTAGTGGCTAGCACTTCCGCCTGGCAGTACTAGAGTCATTGGTTTGAATCCCAACCACGGTACCTCCTGCCTGGAGCAGGGGCGGACTGACCATTTGGAAACACGGGCACTGCCCGAGGGCCCGGGGTCAGTAGGAGGCCCCATGAGATGCCACTGGTACCTTTTTCATAGGCTTTTTTGAGTTTGGGCAAGGACACAGGGGCCCCATGGTCCCCTATTGCCCGGGGGCCCCATGAGTTGTCAGTCCACCCCTGGCCTGGAGTTTGCATGTTCTCCCTGTGCCTGTGTGGGTTTCCTCCGGGTACTCCAGTTTCCTCCCACACTCCAAAGACATGCTGGTAGGTTAATTGGATCCTCTCTAAATTGTCCATAGTATGTGTATGAATGTGAGTTAGGGACCTTAGATTGTACGGCCCTTGAGGGTTAGGGACTGATGTGAATGTACAATATTTATATAAATATGTAAATTGAAGGCGCTATCTAAGTACCTGAAATAAATAAATATAAAGGATAAGGGCACTTTGCATTTACCAGATCCTAACCCTCTTCCCTCAGCTTCTACTAGGGTACCTACCTCATCCCTTTAAAACCGAACACCTATTAATTACTCAGGTTCTGGGGCTGATTAAGGCGATAATTAAGCTCACTTAGTGCCTTATCTGCATTAAATTCGCTTCAGAACCTGTGTAATTAATATATGTTCGGGTTTAAGCCCTGGTTCACACTGATGCGGTGTGAAATTCCCAGCGTTTTCTGTGCGAATTCCACACCGCATCAGAATCGCACCCCGTTCATGCGAACCGCTGCGGGTGTGTATGTTAAGTTAACAACACCCCGAAAGTGGTCTGCAAAACGCAGTGCGATGTGCAGAATCGGATCGCATAGATGTGAATACCCATGCGATCCGATGCTAGTGCGGACCGAAACAAGTTATCTAAAATAAACAATCAAGTGAGCGCTTCTTAACATAGCGATAAAAGCAGCTTGCATAAGGAAAAAACCTCTAAATCCTTAATACCATATAGATCAAAAATGCAGCGCTAAAATACATATGAATATCAATATATCTTACATAAAAATGAAATGCAAAGTGACAAGTGATAATAGATAAATCAAAGCACTGAAGATGAGCACAATAAAGTGACAATAGTGTGTCATCTTAAATTAGACGAATTGCAGTAAGGTAAACGCACATTATAAACGTATAGCAGTCCATGAAATCAACTTTTTCTTATAGGTGCCTAAATCATCCAGTGTCTGTGGATAATGGTCCCTTCGCACTGGAGTTGCATTAGTAAGGTGCTCGTGACTTCTGTGGATAAGAAAAGAGGTGTGCTTGCACTCACCAGACGCACAATATAATTGCGCATGTATATGACACTCAGAAGGGCACTAGTGGTCATCTAGGAACCGGTAGGGATGAGGCACTTCTCAGGCACTTAGTACACCCTAGGAATGGACTCCAGACCTCCTTGGTTTCACTTACACCCAGCTTCCAATCAGGTCAGCACCAATGGACCCAAAAAAGGGTTCTGCACCTTTTTGGTGCGGTGTGATCAGAGCCATACAAAATGCATGGCTCCAATCGTACCGCACACAAATCGCATGTGATTTGCACAGGGATGCGGTGCAGTTCCTGTGCGAATCACATGCAATATACCGCACCGCGTATATGTGAACCAGGGCTTAAGGGATGAGGTGGCAACCCTAGCTTCTACAGCAATATAGTTCTGTGTATTTAACCCCTTCCTGCCCAGTGCTATTAGTACAGTGTCAGTGTTTTCTATTAGCACCGATCACTGTATTGCTGTCACTGGGAATGTCAGTGACACCAAGTCAGTTCCCACCAGTGTCAGAATGCCTGCCACAGTCCTGCTATAAGCCGCTGATCACCGCCACTACTAGCAAAAAAATAAATAAATAAAAATTTCAGTATCTATACTGCCATCCGTAAACACTATAACTTTCACGTAAACCAATTAATTTACACGTATTGGGATTTTCTTTAGCAAAGACATGGAGCAGAATACATTTTGGCCTACATTTAAGATGAAATTTGATTTTTTAATTTTTTTTTTCTGGACATGTTTAATAGCAAAAAGTCAAAAATATAGTTTTTTTCTCAAAATTGTTGGTCTTTTTTTTTTATAGCGCAAAAAATTAAAAAATGCACAGGCGATCAAATACCACCGAAAGAAACCTCTATTTGTGTGGAAAAAAGGACGTAAATTTCATTTGGATGCAGCTTTGCATGACTGCGCAATTGTCAGTTAAAGTAACACAGCTCCGTAACACAAAAAATGTCCTGGTCAGGAAGGGGGGTAAATGCTCTGGAGGGCAAGTGGTTAAAGCTAACACTGTGTCCAGGGCCGTATGTCCCTGTGTTTGTGCAGGTAGCATCATATACCTACATGTAGCCATTGATTTCTATGGGTGACACCCAGGCAGGGAAATACATCCAAATGCCTGTGTTTATCCCTTCTCTTTCTGCTGATGATTGCTGTCATCAGGAACGAATGTTGGGGAACATTTTCTATCATTATTATTATATTATTATTATTATACAGGATTTATATCACCAACAGTTTTCACAGCACTTTACAACATAAGGGCAGACAGTACACTTTAATACAGGAGGGATTAGAGGGCCCTGCTCATTAAAGCTTACAATCAGAGGGAGGGAGGCAATAACTGTGGGGGGATGGGCTGATGGCGAAAATACATGTACAGTTGTTAGGTGGGGCAGGTGTTCTATCACCACAACAGGAACACAGGGCTCATTTACACTGTCTGTGAGAAGCGATCTGTTGTGAATCACTTTTCACAGAGCAGCAACGGGGTGACTGACTGGCATTCAGGATGCGATAGGGCTGTCTGTTTTTTTTTTTTTTGTTACAGCCGAAAGACCTTTTTTTTAATGACAGTACTGCACTGCAACCACACATTTAGCATTTGATTCACGGTTGCAGTGCGGCCCCACTCACTTTTTTGCCACACCACTATGAGAATCATTGCAGCTGCAGCATGTGTATCACTATGAGAATCGTTGCAGCTGCAGCATGTGTATATCCCCCATATGGCTGCCTTTGCAGCTTAATCGGAAACAGTCAGGGAGCAGTAAAAATGTGGCTTTATGCCTATTTTTACCGCCCCAAAAAGCAAATGTAAACTAGGCCTAATGGGGATATTTGTTGAAAGATTTGCTCCCACGTCCTGTAGTATCTAAGGGACAGGAGGGTAAAAGGGTAATCTCCCCAATGGGACACAGGGAAAAACAAACCTTGACATGCATTTTAACACTTTACACAAAACTAAAAGAAAAATAGTTGGCTTCAGAATAAAACGCTGTTTCTCAGTCTGTGTCCCAGTGCAGTGTTCATTGGATCCAGTATTCCATCCCACGGTAGCGGGTCAGCCTAGGCTCATAGTAGTACGTGTTGGGAAAGCGCTCACCATCATGCACATTCCCAACACGCTGCTTTTTAAAAGATGCACGGGGCTGCCATTCATTCTTAATGGCACCCCCGCATATCAGCAAAAAGTCTGCATTTTCATGCGCTAAACCCCATGGTTCTGTGTGCCACTATTTTAAAAAAGGATCCAGGACTTTTTATTTTTTTTGCAATGCTCCAAGCTGGAGCAATGGAAATATGCCGTCCTCTCCGCTTTTCCCACGACCTCCTGCTCCCTATCTCCCTTGTCTCCTCCTCCCATGCTCATCTCCAGGACTTTTCCAGAGCCTCCCCCATCCTCTGGAACTCTCTACCCCAATCTATCAAACTATCGCCTACTCTGCTCACTTTCAGGCGATCTCTGAAAACCTATCTCTCCAGGGAAGCCTATCCTGCATTCAGCTAATAATGGAAACTTCTATTCCTCCCACCAGTCCATCCCCCACAGTTATTACCTTTTGTACCACCAGCCCCTCCCTCTTAGATTGTAAGCTCCAAGGAGCAGGGCCCTCCTAACCCTCTTGTATTGAACTGTATTGCTGCTGTATTGTCTCCCTTTATTTTGTAAAGCTCTGAGCAAACTGTTGGTGCTATATAAATCCTGTATAATAATAATAATATGTATGTTTCATACCTGGCCGATCTCTGTGGAAGCTGGAAATCACTATATTACCCAAGGCTACTGCAGTTATGCTTTCTGTCCTCCGTGTCCCGTGCCAAGCTGCTGCCCTGCTGCATAGAGGGGGGCCGCTTGCTCAGCATGGGCGCCCTTTAGAAAAGGAACAAGGCGATTGGATGACATAGAGATTGTGAGGTCACTGCTCCACCACATCCAATTAGAGAAAACTGCATTCATTTAGAAAAATGAAGTTGTTACTAAGCAGCAGGGCAGCCACTTGGTGCAGAACCCGGAAGGCAGAGAAGCTTAATGTAGTAGCTGCAAATACTACATTGTTTCTCTGCTTTTCCAAAGGGATTGGTCAGGTGAGGAATATGTATACTTACATTGATCCATGCTGGACCAATGGGAATATACTAAAAAAATCCATAACTGGAATCAGTGGCTGACAACTCATGGGGCCCCCGGGCAATAGGGGATCATGGGGCCCCTGTGTCCTTGCCCACACTCAAAGCACACACAAAAAAGCCTATAAAAAGGTACCAGGGGAATTTCATGGGGCCCCCTACTGACTCTGGGCCCTCGGGCAGTGCCCGAGTGCTCCACTGGTCAGTCCGCCCCTGACTGGAATTAACCTCCCTGGCGGTCTGATTATGTCAATATTTTTACATGTCAAAACAGTACATTGTTTTGCATGGAAATTTGTTGTTTTATATTGTAGGCCCATAATTCTTAGGAATAACTCACTTAAATCTGTCCGAACAAGAGTCTACTAAACATCCCGGGTATGATAAAGTTTGAAACACAAAATCATAAATTATAATATAATAAATAATTATAAAAATAATAATATAATAAATTTAATTCAGTAATGTAATCAAATCAAAAATACTAAAATTTGAAATAGAGCGCCAAGTTCTCACATCACTGAGCTCAGTCGCAGAATCGTCGCTGTCGTCACTTTCAGTGTCTGATGACGAATTTCCCCACGAATCATTATCACTCAATTCTGCAAGTGGTTCTAATTTACTATCGCTGTTCTCTAGCTGGTCTAAAACCACTTTTGACCTAAAGGGACGCTTTTTGGATGCCATGGACACTTCTCAAGTTTCCAGGCAGAAAGAATGGTAAAAATGCAGGCAGGGCACAGGGACAAAGCACTCGGGACAAAATGTATGTGAAATGGTTTGATAAAGTAATGTAATCCTAACAGATTACAATGTATTTTGTGTATGTCATGTTTTTACTTTTTTAAATCTCCCGCCGGTTCCTCCCCCAACCGCGTCTGCTAGATCACTTCATGCTGGCCCCTTTTGCAGGTAAAGGTATGTTAAACGTTAATAATAAGTGCCTATACTGTTTAAAATCCCGTAATACATTGTCTCACCATGCTCTGCACATGCTCAGTTGCTCCCTATTTTCCCAAACTGTGTTGAAAATATAGAGGCCAATCTGCTGACAGCCTAAAGATTCTCTGCTGCTCAGGGGCTCTGGGCTGTAAAATGGTAGACTCCGTCAAGAAGAAACAGGAACAATGCTGGAGGCAATTTACAGAACATAATCATTTTGGTAGCAGAATTATTAATGTGGATTGTATGTTCCTTGGTAAAGAACATCATTTTTTATCAAGTTGTTATGGGTAAAGTTCTTCTTTAAGCACAGATAGTGTAAGCACCTAAATCTGTCTTCCTGTTCCCATGGACAGCAGAAGAGGGGGCTGGACTAGGAACCAATGAAGCTGTGCAGACAATGGACATGGGATAGGAGCAAGGGAAACAATTCCAGGGTAGCTATGTTCCGTTTGATGGGTAAACGTATTGCCATGTATGCATTGAGTCTTTGTATGACATAACCTACAGTCATCAATTTTGGTTTAGGTCTTTTAGTGACAGGTTTCTTTATGCAAACACACAAGCTATTTAGGAAATCTGCAGTAGCCAATCAGAAAGCACCGCCTAGTTTATTTTGCCAGCAGCAATGCTGGACAGATACAGGCAGATCTTTGTTTTAGCCAGTTCCTGCAGGGTGATCGGCTGTGCAGAGACAAGTCAGCTTTCATTAATAAATACATCAGTGGTTCATATAGTGAACTCGGTGTGGAGTTATTCACCTTGAGGTCATCACAGAGGACAAGGGAGCACTCTTTACATCTGGAGGAAAAGAGATTTAATCTCCAAACACGGAAAGGTTTCTTCACAGTGAGAGCTGTGAGAATGTGGAATAGACTCCCTCAAGAGTTGGTTCTGGCCAGCTCAGTGGATTGTTTTAAAAATGCAATTTTTGCATTTTCTTTCTTGGATACACAGAATATAACTGGATACTAACATTTATAGGTAAAGTTGATCAAGGGAATATCAGATTTCCTCTCGGGGGATCAGGAAGGAATTTTTTTCCCAACAGGAGCAAATTGGATCATGCTTTGCTGTTTTTTTTTTTGCCTTCCTCTGGATTATAACTTTTTTTTCTCTATGGTTGAACTGCATGAACTTTTGTCTTTTTTCAGCCAGACTAACTATGTAAAAAAAATTGTTAAATTCTTATAAAACACTCCAGCGCTCAATCCAAGGTGCTTCAGACAATATATCAGTATGCAATGCTTCCTCGGGTGCAACTCTCCACGAATCAGGGACATTCCAGAACACTGAAAAACACACACAAGAGGGCTGGTCAGCTCTGAAGAAGGGAGCCTGACTTCCGAAACGCGTTAGTTTTCCATTAGATGTTTCCAAGATAGGACGATCCTCCTAAGGCTGTATTTCTTATATGACTGCTGCTTCCATACGTTTGTCAGTATGTTTTCGTCTCTTGGAATTTATTGCATTTTATTAAGGTGATGCACGAGGAGTTTGCTCTCTCTCGTGTGTGTTTTTAATTATTTGTTAGGCTGCTTTCACATTGAGCCATTTTTCCCCTGCTTTTGAAAAAAACATGTGACCATGTATTCCTATGGAATTTGTCACACTGCTCCGTTGTGGGTCCAATGTGTTTTTTTTTTTTTAAATCCTGCTTGCTGCATGTTTCTCAACTCACCTCCCCAATGAAATCACTGGAAAACGCAGCAAAAACACAGCTGTGTTGTGTTTTTTGAGTCACATGTCCTGTAAAAAATACAGTAAAAATGCAATAAAAATACATATGCATTTTTGCTGCAGATCAGTGTGAAAGTAACCTTAGACTTCATTCACAGGGGCATACCTGAATGTAATTTAGCGTGAGAGCTGTGTTTGCCCGCACAGGATGCACAGATGTTCCATGCATCCACATGAAGGCAGTCCTATTCATGTCTATTAGGGCGCAGCACTGCTCCCAATTTGACATCCGTGTGTATTCCCTGGTTATCTCTCACCTCCACTACTGAAACTCCCTCCTCATTGGCTTACCTTTACATAGGCTATCCCCCCTCCAGTCCATCATGAATACTGCTGCCAGGCTCATCCACCTTACCAACCATTCAGTGTCTCCTACCCCTCTCTGCCAATCCCTCCACTGGCTTCTGCTCACCCAACGAATACAATTCAAAATACTAACAACTTACAAAACCATTCACAACTCCACCCCCAGCTACATCATTAACCTAGTCTCAAAATTTCAGCTAAATCTCTCTCTTTGATCCTCACAAGACCTTCTGCTCTCTAGTTCCCCTGTCACCTCCTCCCATGCTCACCTCCAGGACTTCTCCCGAGCTTCTCCCATCCTATGCAACTCCCTACCCCAATCTGTCTGGCTATCTTCTAATCTATCCACCTTTAGACAATCCCTGACAGTCCTTCTCTTTAACCACTTGCCCTCCTGAGGATGTACCCCCCTTCCTGACCTGGCCATTTTTTGCGTTACGGTGCTGCGTTACTTTAACTGACAATTTTGCAGTCATGCAACACTGCACCCAAATTAAATTTCCGTCCTTTTTTCCCACAAATTAAGCTTTCTTTCAGTGGTATTTGATCACTTGTGCGTTTTTTATTTTTTGCGCTATAAGCAAAAGAAGATTGACAATTTTGAGAAATAATCTATATTTTGGACTTTTTGCTATTAAACACATCCAGTAAAAAAATAAAATTTCGTCATAAATTTAGGCCAAAATGTATTCTGCGACATGTCTGCTAAACAAAATCCCAATATGTGTAAATTAATTGGTTTACGTGAAAGTTATAGTGTTTACAGATGGTGGTATAGATACTGGGATTGTTTATTTTTTATACTAGTAATGGCGGCGATCAGCGACTTTTAGCGGGACTGCGGGGCTGCGGCGGACATTCTGACACTGGGGGGGTAACTGACTTGGTGCAGCTCTGTAGCAGTATATCTGCTATAGTGCAGTCCTTAAGCAGTTAAAGAAGCCTATCCTGCTTCTAGTAAACTGTCTCCACTACTTCCTCCATCAGCTCATCCCCCTCACAGCTATTACTTTTTGTATCACTCATCCCTTCCTCCTAGATTGTAAGCTCTAACGAGCAGGATCCTCTGTTTCCTCTTGTACCAAATTGTATTGTAACTGTACTCTGCCTTCATTTTGTAAAGCACTGTTCAAACTGTTGGCGCTATATAAATCCTGTATAATGATAATAATCTCCAAACTTACACTGTGGGGTCAGGAACATGCATTCACATAAATGTGGTGGCAGCAGCTGTGGTCATGCAGCCGCTGCATCCTAGTAGATATGAGTGGGACTGCCTGCAAATGGATGCATGGAACACCTGTACATCACATGTGCGGACAAACATACCCTTCCCATGGAGGTAAGCTTAAGTACACTCATGTGAACGAAGCCTTACGTGCGCACACTACGGACACTTACATGCGTACACTACGGACACTTACGTGCGCACACTACGGACACTTACGTGCGCACACTACAGACACTTACGTGCGCACACTACGGACACTTGCGTGCGCACACTACGGACACTTGCATGCGCACACTACGGACACTTGCATGCGCACACTATGGACACTTGCATGCGCACACTACGGACACTTGCATGCGCACACTACGGACACTTGCATACGCACACTATGGACACTTACATGCGCACACTATGGACACTTACAGTCAGGTCCATAAATATTGGGACATCGACACAATTCTAACATTTTTGGCTCTATACACCACCACAATGGATTTGAAATGAAACAAACAAGATGTGCTTTAACTGCAGACTGTCACCTTTAATTTGAGGGGATTTACATCCAAATCAGGTGAACGGTGTAGGAATTACAACAGTTTGCATATGTGCCTCCCACTTGTTAAGGAACCAAAAGTAATGGGACAGAATAATAATCATAAATCAAACTTTCACTTTTTAATACTTGGTTGCAAATCCTTTGCAGTCAATTACAGCCTGAAGTCTGGAACGCATAGACATCACCAGACGCTGGGTTTCATCCCTGGTGATGCTCTGCCAGGCCTCTACTGCAACTGTCTTCAGTCCCTGCTTGTTCTTGGGGTATTTTCCCTTCAGTTTTGTCTTCAGCAAGTGAAATGCATGCTCAATCGGATTCAGGTCAGGTGATTGACTTGGTCATTGCATAACATTCCACTTCTTTCCCTTAAAAAACTCTTTGGTTGCTTTTGCAGTATGCTTTGGCTTCATTGTCCATCTGCACTGTGAAGCGACGTCCAATGAGTTCTGAAGCATTTGGCTGAATATGAGCAGATAATATTCCCGAAACACTTCAGAATTCATCCTGCTGCTTTTGTCAGCAGTCACATCATCAATAAATACAAGAGAACCAGTTCCATTGGCAGCCATACATGCCCACGCCATGACACTACCACCACCATGCTTCACTGATGAGGTGGTATGCTTAGGATCATGAGCAGTTCCTTTCCTTCTCCATACTCTTCTCTTCCCATCACTCTGGTACAAGTTGATCTCAGTCTCATCTGTCCATAGGATGTTGTTCCAGAACTGTGAAGGCTTTTTTAGATGTCGTTTGGCAAACTCTAATCTGGCCTTCCTGTTTTTGAGGCTCACCAATGGTTTACATCTTGTGGTGAACCCTCTGTATTCACTCTGGTGAAGTCTTCTCTTGATTGTTGACTTTGACACACATACACCTACCTCCTGGAGAGTGTTCTTGATCTGGCCAACTGTTGTGAAGGGTGTTTTCTTCACCAGGGAAAGAATTCTTCGGTCATCCACCACAGTTGTTTTCCGTGGTCTTCCGGGTCTTTTGGTGTTGCTGAGCTCACCAGTGCGTTCCTTCTTTTTAAGAATGTTCCAAACAGTTGTTTTGGCCACGCCTGATGTTTTTGCTATCTCTCTGATGGGTTTGTTTTGTTTTTTCAGCCTAATGATGGCTTGCTTCACTGATGGTGACAGCTCTTTGGATCTCATCTTGAGAGTTGACAGCAACAGATTCCAAATGCAAATAGCACACTTTGAAATGAACTCTGGACCTTTTATCTGCTCATTGTAATTGGGATAATGAGGGAATAACACACACCTGGCCATGGAACAGCTGAGAAGCCAATTGTCCCATTACTTTTGGTCCCTTATCAAGTGGGAGGCACATATGCAAACTGTTATAATTCCTACACCGTTCACCTGATTTGAATGTAAATACCCTCAAATTAAAGCTGACAGTCTGCAGTTAAAGCACAGCTTGTTCGTTTCATTTCAAATCCATTGTGGTGGTGTATAGAGCCAAAAATGTTAGAATTGTGTCGATGTCCCAATATTTATGGACCTGACTGTACATGCGCACACTACAGACAAGTATGATTAAACTAAAATCTTTAGCGCAGGACCATTGTGACCGATGTGCAGGTTTATCCGGCCATGTATGTTGTCACCCCATTACACTTTGCACAATGTTATCCTGGAAACCTACCACTGATTGTCATTTATCTGTCATTTCAGCCCAAGCCGCAGACTGCGATAACCATCGCAGTGTCATCGCGCGCCCTGTTCAACATGGTGGATGAGAGGACGATGTATGAAAATGAAGGTGTAGAGAAATATGTCCTCTATCAACAGGAACATGAAGAGGAACCTCTGAAGCCAGGTCCTGCGTTCAACTTTGTGAAGGTATGCTGGGTGACCTGACTGCTTGATATGCTATTATAAAATCGGGGCTCATTCACACTATCACCTGTTGATGTGTGTTGATCTGCATAGATCAACAAAGACTAAATAGAAGGGCACATAAAAAGCAACGGTTTTTTATGTGCTCCATTCAGTGATGCATTGAGGTGGGTTGCGGTTCGTTTGCCATGCTGCATTCTTACACAGCGCCAATCACTGCAGTGCGTCGCACCACCATAGGCTTGAATGAAGTGTTATTTAGTAGCATTTCCATAAACAAAAAGAAAAAAGAAAAAGTTACCAATGCTTTGTGTTGTAGCAAAACAAAGTAACACCCGTTGCTGTTCTATACAATGGCCCATACACAGGCTGGTGTAAATGAGCCTTTAGGGCCAGAGCAGCCAACCAGGTTTGGTGTATTTAGACAAAAAACTACATTTTTGATTGGTTGCTATAGATTAGCGACTTTCCGACTGCACCATAGCCAAAAGACGGCTACAGCATAATCAAGTTCTGGGAGGGCATCTATAGATGTCCTTCCAGAACCACACCCTCTATGTGCCCCCTGGGGTGTGCGTCAGGCACACTGTGTGATTTCTTTGTCCTTTGTACATAGCTGATCACAGATCAAGGTAAGGGACCAATCACAGTGACCCTTTACCATGTGATCAGCTGTGTCAAGTCACAGCTGATCACATGTAAACAAACTTTCCGGTTATCGGCTTTTCCTTTTCTCAGCGCTGTCACTGTGTGAGGAAAGGAAAGCCGCGATAACCAGCAATCCTGACAGCACACATTTACACTGATCATCAGTGCCCTGATTATCAGTACAGCCCCATCAGTACCAATCAGTTCCCATCAGGGCAGCATGTTAGCGCCAATCAGTGCAGCATATCAGTGCCCCTTAGTGCAGCTTATCAGTGCCAATCAGTGCAGCCTCATCACCGCACATCAGTGCAGAAGAAAAATTACTTCTTTGCAAAATTTTATTACAGAAACTTAGAAAAAAATTTTTTTTAATAGCAGGGTTTTTTTGTTTGTATAGGAAAAAAACAGTGGTGATTAAATACCACCAAAAGAAAGCTCTATCTGTCTAAAAATATGGGTACAGTGTTGCATGACCGTGCAATTGTCATTCGAAGTGCGACGGCGCTGAAAGCGGAAAATTGTCCTAGGCAGGAAGGGGGTGAAAGTGTCCGGTATAGAAGTGGTTAGTACACTTTGCTGACACCTTTTTTTCTTACTGAAGGAACAATTTCCTACAAAACTGAACCATAAGTCCATTTTTTTTCAGCAGTCTTACTGCCACTGCTTCATAAGCCTTTTGGTGTCCCTGTTATAGGACATAGTATACCTCTGTCAGTAATGACAACCTCATCTGTGTTCTGCTGAGCTCCTTTAATTACAAGCAGCAGGCCTGCAGGCACTCCCTCCACCCAACATTCCTCCCGGGCAGCAGAGCTGACATTCTATACATAGCAATGTGACAGTGAAGCTTCAGGCCTGTCCTATCTCACTATTCCCATCCACACTACATTCCTGCTCAACACATCGGCTGCAGGCATTGAGGGTGGGGATAGGAGATGAATGACTCCACCAATTTCCAGCTACTGTCATCAAGCTGTTAGACAGGTGTGCTTACACCCTACGCTCTGTATACGTGTTTAACCCCTGTCAGGTTTGCGTAGGAGTTAATAAGTAAAGTAGAAGTAGTACTGATATATACTGGCAGTGACACAGGCTGAGTTTACATTTGGAGTTGGGGGGCTGTGAAAATGATCTCCCCTACCCTTCTGCATATTGTTTGGCAGGCAGCACCGCCCGCTGAACGTAACCTATTCAACTGAATGGGGCTGTCCTGTAACTGCATGCAATGCACACGGTGGTGCAGGTTTTTAGGATTTAATATAGGTGGTCGGGAGGTGACATAAGGCCACCTCGCCGCTTGTTAAACACTTTCTGAAAAGCAATCCACAGAGGGGGACGCTCATGCAAATGAGCCCACGCATGTGTTTGTAGAACATTTCTGTGCATATAAATGCATGTAATTATTTTTGATGGTATGATTCACACTTTGCATGTTAGATGCATTTCGCTGGGTTTAGCTGCAGCCGCAGTTTATTTGCAGGCTCAGATGTGCTCTAGTGTAAACTTCCCAGCATGTTCCCACACTCAGGGGGCCGCAGGCAGCACATGCATCCAGCCATAGAAGTGAATGGCTGCACTAGCTTATGGCTGTGTAAACAAGGATGCACTTTTAATGGTAATAAAATGTGAATAAACTCAAGCGCTTACTATGGTGAATAAAAAAATATATACATGAATACTGTAGCCGATAGTGCACACAACCCATGTCTCAGTGGGCTAAATAATGAATAATAACAATGAAAAATTGCTGCGCTACATAGAAAATGCACACACTTCTGAAATATATAAGCATAGAATGGTGATAGCAAAAAATTAAAATTGTGACACCAAAATAATTAATAAATGATTTAAAAAATAAAAATAAAAAATTATATATCACAGTCCAAAAGTTTGTGTTCTCTCGTGACCCCTCCTTGGGATAACAACCACTGTGTGAATCTGTTACAGAATTCCAGTGCAAAACATCCTCCACCATATATCTGCTCACCTCCAGCAGTGTGACCTCACATTTTACAATGTTTTGGTCTGCCTGCACTTTTGGTCCCAAATGTGTAAACTC
The DNA here is from genome assembly GCF_062004578.1 of Staurois parvus. NCBI lineage: Eukaryota > Metazoa > Chordata > Amphibia > Anura > Ranidae > Staurois > Staurois parvus. Next base: position 901,207 of record NW_028318327.1, read on the forward strand.
TGAAGATCAAATAGCTGAATAATAGTTCCAAAGGATGCTCCCTCCAGATAACAGCTTCAGGCTCAGCCATGTTCCTCATCAAATAAAAGCTCACAATAGTGCTTTACCCTTTAAAACTTTTATTGCACATTAAAACATAAGAGATGCACTCACGTTCCGTAGGTTCATGTTTGCACCATGTATGGTGAACATTCAGTAATGTATTATTAGGCACAAGATGGCAGTATCATCCCCAGCAGTATAGAAATAAGTCCAGGCTCCAAACCGCTCCGAAGCATATTGCAAGGCAATGCACGGGCCCTATATATATATATATATATATATATATATATGAAATTGCCTGCAGATATGACAATCCTGGAGCGATGTGTGGATAACTACTACTGCTATTTTGATAAATGGCAACGTCGTGACGTCATCCACACGCTCCTCCCTGACGTGTTTCGTCATAGACCACGTGTCTTTATCAAGGGGATCTGCTAACTTTTGCTATAGCATTCACCCATGCATGTGCATGTGGCGTATTTCGTGAATGTGGTATTATTGCCTTTGTGGAATTCGCCATATGCACATGTGGCTCCCAGGTGCAGAAAAGCAATGGGAATTTTAAAGTGGAACTTCACTCTTTCAATCGACATTGACAATTTTGAATCCCTATGCTGCTAGCATTAGCAAATAGATAGGCAAGTGTAGTATATTTACTTATTTAGACCTTTTTTACATTTTCTTCAGTTATTTCCTGGATCCCATGCCTAGGCAAATGATGTCATACATCCCAGGAGTCTTCGGGAGGGGAGGAGGGGTTTTCTCAGCTAAGCACAGCCTCCTGCCTGCATGCCTGAGGCAAGGGCAGATGGGTTCCAAGAAGTAAATGCTACATGAATCATGAATTATCTTACTTGGGGACGAGGTGCAGAAAGGTGCCGTATCAATAGCCCAGATTACCACATAGAAGCTACATGAATTATCTGCCCTTACGCAATATGGCCACAGCCAGAATTGCTAGGAGGGTGTTTTTCAAAGTAATTTCTCAGCTAAAGAAAGCATGGAAACATGGATGGATATGTTTGCTTTGAATATCAAAAATAAATGAAATAGCTTTTTGATTTTGTGATGCTCAGTTGCGGTGTAGTTCCACTTAAAGCTAAAGAATATTTGTGCCAGCAAATGTGTGCATATACCTTTAATCACTCGAACTCCAGAAGGTTTATGCCTCTTCATGACCAGGACAATTTTTGCTATACAGCACTACTTTAACTGGCAATTGTTCAGTCATGCAATGCTGTACACAGATGAGATGTGTATCTTTTTGCACACATATAGAGCTTTCTTTTGGTGGTATTTGATCACCACTGGGTTTTTTTTTTTTTTGCTATATAAACAAAAAAAGAATTTTGGAAAACAAAAAGAACTGTTTTTCTTCACAATTTGCAAACAGATAATATTTCCTCATACATTTAGGCCATAATGTGTTCTGCTACATTTCATTCATAAAAATAACCCAAATCAGTGTATATTATTTGGTCTATGTGAAACTTATATACAAAATACAAACTATGGGATATATATTTGAAAATTGACCATTTCTGATGTACTGACAACCTATCTAATTTCTTTCATTCATGACTGCTTGCTTACTATTGTTAAGCTGTGATTGGCTACAGTTGACCACATGGTGCAGGGTGTCAGGTGCCATGTGATAGCTGTGGGTCAATCACAACATTACAATAGTAAGCAAGCTGGAAGCCATTCATGACAGTTTTGTTACATGTTATTATGTGATCTCTATGATTGGTCATATGATATCCCAGCTGCTCACAGCGGCCAGATACCAAGCACTGTGATCCGTTGTATCCACTGGACACAGTGGTCACAGAATCACGTGCCCCCAGGGGCATGTCAGTGCACATGTGCTTAGCAATCACTGAGCCTGGCTGTGCTGCCCACTAGCAAATATACTGTTAGCAGGCGGCAAGTGGTTAAAATAAATTCTGTGTGTTCAGGGTAGGGATGAGTTTAGGCATGTTTGGATCGGTTGAACCCACCTTAGCTGTCCTTCCGGGAAGCTGTCACTGCACAAAGCCATCAGATATGGCCAAGGTATTCCCCCACCCTGCAGAGCCTGTATACATGTGGCTGTGAGGTGGGGAACCCTAATGATTGGTCTAGTAGCCCTTCCCTCCTCCTTCCACTCCATCCCCCACAGCCATTTCCTCCTGTACCTCTACCCCCTCCCTCCTAGATTGTAAGCTCGAAAGAGTAGGGCCCTCTTACCCCTTGTGTGCTGTTTGATGTTACTGTACTGTTTCATGTATTGTCCCCCCTCTATTGTACAGCGCTGAGCAAACCCTTTGGCGCTATATAAACTCGATAAATAAATAAATAAATAAATAAATAATAGTACAGTGACAGCTTCCTGGAGGGATAGCTTAGGTGGATTCGGACCATGATCCAAACACGCCTGAGCTCAACCCTGGTCCAGCGGCATATTGGATATTCTGAACGCATCTAAAGACATGTAAATGCAAGTCACAGAAGAATTTGACCTGATAAGTATAACGTTTGTTTATTCTTCCAAGATCCGTTCTCCTGCATTTAAGTAATCCACTAGCAGGAGGCTAGTGTGACTGAGGCCTAAGTCTGGATTCACATATAAGCAGATTTTGGAGCATTTTTTTTTTTGTGCTCACTTTAGTGTATTTGCACATTTTTCACACCTTTTCAGACTTTTTTTTCCCATTTCTCCAATGGAAAGCTAGTTATTAGTAGAAGCCAATTGTTAGGTGCAAAATTGAGCATAAAATGCAAGTTATGCCTGTTTTTCAGGCACACCCATTGAAGTCTGTTGGAGCCAAAAAAGTGCAATCATGCCCCAAAGAAGCTCCTGTACTATTCTGAGCATTCAGTGACAGATCATCGCTCACATGTGAAGGAGCACAATCAGGAGCGGACTGACCATTTGGAAACTCGGGCACTGCCCGAGGGCCCGGGATCAGTAGGGGGCCCCATGAGATGCCCCTGGTACCTTTTTCATAGGCTTTTTTGAGTTTGGGCAAGGACACAGGGGCCCCATGATCTCCTATTGCCTGGGGCCCCATGAGTTGTCAGCCCCTGAGCACAATAGAATAACATAGAAGTCTGGTGCTGAGCATTGAAGGCTTTTGGAAATGCACTTCAAATCCCTCTGGCTTTAACATACATCATCCAGAGAGAACTGTCTGCTTGTGGCCTAAGGGGAAATTAGATTTCAGCATCATGTGACACACTAGCAATCCTGTCGCTTCCAGCAATTCACCAGTGACAGGATTGGTGGGAAACATTCATCTTTTTCTATGGTGTTGCTCTCTCACTGGCCAGACCAGCACAATGTCGCTCTGCCGCTGTTCTGTGGCTGGCGAGCGTTTCAGCCAGTGAGGGATCGAGACCGTAAAAGCACAAAAGCAAGCGATCGTTCCTTGTAGCTATCCTGTTGCTGGTAAAGTGCCTACAATGACATTGTTAATCTGACATGGGTCTAGCGGGATTATGGGAAAGAAATCACAATTATCAACCATGATGACTGCAGTTTTCTGATCCTCCAGGATACTAATATCAAAAATCCACTTTGGTTCTATGTTGTTGTAATAAATAATTGCTGTGTAATGTGCAAAGTGCTGAGTTATGTGACAATGAAGAAACCGCTATATAGGTGCTGTGCACTGTGACTATGTACTGCTGTGTTGGCTTCTACTAGACTCCCCATTTCTCTTGTATTTATAATTGCATATTTGCTAAATATTTGCAGTGGGCCACTGATGTCAGCCTTATCTTGGAGGGGCTTGTTTTCAATCGGCCCCATTCAGTACTGCTTGCTGAAGGAGACAGTGAGGATCATTTTTGCAGCGCAGTGGCATATGTACTTCCCCTCCTCTGCCTTTGCAGCATAAGGGGGAGTAATTGGGGGTGGCAAAAACATGCTGATGAACCCCCCCAAACACAAGTGTAAACGAGTACTAAAGAACATATTCTGACATTGAGTAAACATTGGCAGGTGACCCTTCTAGGTGCATGTGTATTAAATGACAGTGACTGATTCATCACAAGTGAATGTACGATGAATGTCATATTCACTGCTTTGTAACTATGCCCCTAAATGTGTTTCCTTTAAGGTGGGCTTTACTATAGCGTGTTATCTGTGTCAGAGACATTTAGACTAATTCTCTGTGCATTCAAACTAGACAGGCAGGAGAAAATCAATCATGTAATGGGTATGTAATAACATACCCATTATGATGTTTCTGTATAAATCTTTGCCAGCTAAATGATTAATGATTACAACAGAAGAAGAGGAAACAAGAAATGAATGCATAACATTGTGGAAAAGAGGTACTGAAATATTTCTAGGTTACATAAGAAAAGTACCAATGTCCATACAGGTAGGGAAGTGACTGACATTCTTATATACAGTTGTGCTCAAAATAATAGCAGTCAGACATCACTAACCTGATCAATCACTGTTTTTGGTAGAAATGATATTTCTACATGGCAAATAATTTACTAGCAGGTGTAGTAGAGTAATAGAAATCCAACAGACCCAACATTCATGACATGCATGCTGCTGATTCTGTGTAATTGAATCACTAATTGAAAGGGGCATGTTCAAAATAATAGCAGTGTGGAGTCCTATTAGTGAGGTCATTCATTCTTTGAAAAACAGGTGGCAATTATTGCCCTTATTTAAGGAAGGAAGGCAGCATATGTTGTACATGCTGGTTACAGTGCATTTCTCTCTGAAATTCTGAGGAAAATGGGTCGTTCCAGACATTGTTCAGAAGAACAGCGTACCTTGATTAAAAAGTTGATTGGAGAGGGGAAAACATATAAAGAAGTGCAAAAAATGATAGGCTGCTCAGCTAAAATGATCGCAAATGCTTTAAAATGGCAACCAAAACCTGAAAGACGCGGAAGAAAGCGAAAAACTACCATTATAATGGATAGAAGAATAGCCAAAATGGCAAGGACTCAGCCAACAATCAGCTCCAGGAAGATCAAAGAAGGTCTAAAGTTACCTGTGAGTACTGTTACAATTAGAAGACGCCTATGTGAAGCCAAGCTATCTGCAAGAAGCCCCCGCAAAGTCCAACTGTTGAAAAAAAGACGTGCTGAAGAGGTTACAATTTGCCAAAGAGCACATTGACTGGCCTAAAGAGAAATGGCGCAACATTTTGTGGACTGATGAAAGTAAGATTGTGCTTTTTGGGTCTAGTGGCCGGAGACAGTTTGTCAGACGACCCCCAAACACTGAATTCAAGCCACAGTACACTGTGAAGACAGTGAAGCATGGTTGCGCAAGCATCATGATATGAGGATGTGTCTCATACTACGGTGTTGGGCCTATTTATCGCATACCAGGGATAATGGATCAGTTTGAATACATCAGAATACTTGAAGAGGTCATGCTGCCTTTTCCTGAAGAGGAAATGCCCTTGAAATGGGTGTTCCAACAAGACAACGACCCCAAACACACCAGTAAACGTGCAACATCTTGGTTCCAGACCAACAAGATTGACGTTATGGAGTGGCCAGCCCAACCCCGGATCTTAATCCAATAGAAAACTTGTGGGGTGACATCAAAAATGCAGTTTCTGAGGCAAAACCAAGAAATAGAGAAGAACTGTGGAATGTAGTCCAATTATCCTGGGCTGGAATACCTGTTCACAGGTGCCAGAAGTTGGTTGACTCCATGCAACACAGATGTACAGCAGTTCTCAGAAACAGTGCTTATACAACTAAATATTCATTAAGTGATTCAAAGAAAAGCAAAATCTACAAACATTTTTCAGTTTATATAGTGAATGTTTGAGTTTGTAAAGAAGAATACAAACACTGCTATTTTTTTGAACAGTCTAATATTCACTTTTCTTCAATTTGTTTAGAGGAACAACACAAATTTGATATATTTGTCTTCATGTTTTGATTAGGAATAGAATGTGTAGTGTTCCCAATGCATTTGTGTGTATGGAAATAAAAGCTTTTAGAAGGATTTTGAGCTTTATTCACTTTTTTCAACACACTGCTATTATTTTGAACACAACTGTGTGTATGTGTATATATATATATATATATATATGTGTATGTGTGTATGTGCATATATATATATATATATATATATATATATATGTATGTGTGTATGTGCATATATATATATATATCCAAATATGTGTGTGTGTGTGTGTATATATATATATATATATATAACCAAAGGCATGTCCAGACTACCAATATGCTGGCCATAGCAGACAACACTAAGGGCCGGTTCACACTATTGAGCGCACAGGAATAAGCTGTGTGTTCCTGTGTGATTCACATGCGATCTGAGTACAGTGCAAAATCGTGCCGGACAACACCAATTCAGTGCATACCCTACTTTATAAAATGCACAAAATCTGGATCGCATGGTGCTTCTGTACCAAGTGATTTCGTGCAGACAAATGCACTGCATTTGCAACCTGTGTTTGGGAGGTTTAAGTTAACATTGACTCCTGCTGCAGATCAAGTTTGGAACGTTGCGTGAAACACTCATGGAATGTGGGTTTACCACCGCGCTCTGGTGTGAACTGGCCCTGAAGGAAGAATTCCACATATAGATATTTTTAGACATAGCTGCACTAGTCCAGCTTGGACCAATGTAATTATGTATATTTCATACCTGGCCAATGCCCCTGGAAGCTGGAAATCACTGAAGTAGACACAACACCTCCAGTAATCTCCACTTGCTTCCAGGTCTTGTGCTGAGCAGTTGGCCTGCTGCATTCTGAACACAGGAGGTCAGCCATTTGGCACAGGCACCATTCAAAGAATGTTTTCAACTATCTGAAAGAATGCAGGGTATTCTCTGATTGGACAAGATGGAGAGCATGGCGTCACTGCCCTGCCTCTCGTCCAATCAGAGAATGCTTTGCATTCATTTAGAAAATACTAAGCATTTTCTGAATGGCGCCCATGCCAACTGACCAATCTCCTGTGTTCTGATTGTAGCAGGACAGCCGCTCAGCACAGGACCCAGAAGCAAGTTGAGATTACTGCAGTATTGGTGTCTACTCCACTGATTTCCACATTCCAGTGAAATAGGCTAGTTCATTTATTTACAGTGGATATACAAACTCTACACATCCCTGTTAAAATGTCAGGTTTCTTTGATGTAAAAAAATAAGACAAAGATAAATAATTTCAGACCTTTTTCCACCTTTTTACGTAACCTATAAATTGTACAACTCAGTTGAACAACAAACTGAAATCTTTTAGGTGGAGGGAAGTAAAAATAAAAAAACAAAATAATATGATTGCATAAGCGTGCACACCCTTAAACTAATACTTTGTTGAAGCACCTTTTGATGTAATTCTAGCACTCAGTCTTTTTGGGTATGTGTCTATCAGCATGGCACATCTTGACTTGGCAATATTTGCCTACTCTTCCTTTCAAAAACACTCCAAATCTGTCAGATTGCAAGGGCATCTCCTGTGCACAGCCCTCTTCAGATCACCCCACAGATTTTCGATCAGATTCAGGTCCGGGCTCTGGCTGGGCCATTCCAAAATTTTTATCTTCTTCTGGTAAAGCCATTCCTTTGTTGATTTGGATGTATGCTTTGGACATTGTCATGCTGAAAGATGAAGTTCCTCTTCATGTTCAGCTTTCTAGCAGAAACCTGAAGGTTTTGTGCCAGTATTGACTAGTATTTGGAACTGTTCATAATTCCCTCTACCTCGACTAAGGCCCCAGTTCCAGCTGAAGAAAAACAGCCCCAGAGCATGATGCTGCCACCACCATGCCTCACTGTGAGTATGGTGTTTTTTTGGTGATGTGCAGTGTTGTTTTTGCACCAAACATTTCTTTTGGAACTATGGCCAAAACGTTCAACCTTGGTTTCATCAGACCATAACACATTCTCCGACATGCATTTGTGGGACTTCAGATGTGTTTTTGCTAAATTTAGTTGGGCTTGGGTGTTTTACTTCATAAGAAAAGGCTTCTGTCTTGCCACTCTACCCCAGAGCCCAGACATATGAAGAATACAGGAGATTGTAGTCACATGTACCACACAGCCAGTACTTGCCAGATATTCCTGCAGCTTCTTTAATATTGCTGTAGGCTTCTTGGCAGCCTCCCAGACCAGTTTTCTTCTCGTCTTTTCATCAATTTTGGAGCAACGTCCAGTTCTTGGTAATGTCACTGTTGCGCCATATTTTCTCCACTTGATGACTGTCTTAATTGTATTCCATGGTATATCTAATGCCTTGGAAATTCTTTTGTACCCTTCTCCTGACTGATACCTTTTAACAATGAGATCCCTCTGATGCTTTGGAAGTTCTCTGTGGACCATGGCTTTTGCTGTAGGATGCGACTAAGAAAATGTCGGGAAAGACCTACTAGAACAGCTGAACTTTATTTGGGGTTAATCAGAGGCACTGTAAATGATGGTAGGTGTATACTGACCCCTCAAACCCGTTGTGTATTGTATCCTTACTGTTTTGTCCCATGTTCTGTCCCCCTTGCTATTGTACAGCGCTGAGCAAATCCTTTGGCGCTATATAAATACTGTATAATAATAATAATTAACATGATTTTGAATGTCATTGCTTAATTCTGAACATAGCTACATCCCCAATTATAAGAGGGCGTGCACATTATGCAACCACATTATTTTAGTTTTTTATGTTTAATCCCCCCCTAAAAGATTTCAGTTTGTTTTTCAATTGAGTTGTATAGTTTACAGGCCACAATAAAGGTGGAAAAGGTTCTGAAATTATTTATCTTTGTATAATTTTTAACCTGACATTTTTAACAAGGGTGTGTAGACTTTTTATATCCACTGTACATAGCTACATTGGTCCAAGCTGGAGTAATAGTCCCCAATCATTTGAGTCAGTAAAGGGAATAGTGCCCCATCATTATTGTCAATGGAAATCATGGTGCCCTATCGTTTGTCAAGGGAGACAACAATGTTCCGTCATTGGTGACAATTGGAAAAATAGGGCCCCATCATTCCTGTCAATTTGAAAAACTGTGCGCCATCATTGGTGTCAATAGTAAGAAAAGGACCCATCCTTGGTGCCAGTAAGAGCAATAGTGCCCCAAGTTCCTGTTAAACGCAAGTAAAGGTTTACAGTTTAGGGACTGCTGTATTCTTGTAATGGGTGTCAGTGGAAGGTATAGTGTCCCATTGTTGGTATCATTGGAGTAAGAGTCCACAATCATTGATATCGATGGAAGAAATAGTGCCTCATTGTTGGTGTTAATGGGAAGAATAGTACCCAATCATTGGCATCAGTGGGAGGAATAGAGCCCCACCATTGATGACATTTGGAAAAAAAAAGTGCCCCATTGTTTTTGTCAATGGAAAGAATAGGGCCCCATCCTTGGTGACAGAAGGAAGAATAGTGCCCCATTGTTGGTGTAAAAGGGAAAAATAGGAACCCATTATTGATGTCCAGTGGGAGAAATAGTGCCCCGAATGCCAGTTAACCGTTTCCCGTCTGCCTTATAGCAGAAATACTGCTACAGGGTGGCAGGGGTGCGCAAAATCACGTATATATATATATACGTGATTATGCAGTTCCAGGTAGGGTGCACATGCCCTACCCACGCCGCTATTCGCGGCCTCGACTGTCAATCACCAGGTCCCGGCCGGTGATTACTTGCCACCACCTGGTGATCGCCAAGTATTACTGACAGGGGAGAGAACTATATGTAAACAATACAATTCTCTCCCCTGCTAACTCCTGCTCACTGCTTACAGTGGAAAGCACTAACACAGCATACTGTGAAACAGCACACACTTAGTTAACCCTTTGATCGCCCCACATGTTAACCCCTTCCTGCCCAGTGCCATTAGTACAGTGGCAGTGCTTTTTATTAGCACTGATCACTGTATTGGTGTCACTGGGGATGTCAGGGACACTAAGTCAGTTCCCCCCAGTGTCAGAATGCCAGCACAGTCCCGCTATAAGTCGCTGATCGCCGCCATTACTAGTAAAAGAAAAAAAAATTCCAGTATATATACCTTCATATGTAAACGCTATAACTTTCACATAAACTAATTAATTTACACGTATTGGGATTTTTTTTAGCAAAGACATGTAGCAGAATACATTTTGGCCCAAATTTATGACATTTGATTTTTAATTTTTTTTTTATTGGACATGTTTACTAGCAAAAAGTCAAAAATATAGTTTTTTTTCTCAAAATTGTTGATCTTCTTTTGCTTATAGCGCAAAAAATACCACCTAAAGAAAGCTCCATTTGTGGGAAAAAAAGGACATAAATTTCATTTGGGTGCAGCGTTGCATGACCACACAATTGCCAGTTAAAGTAATACAACGCCTTAACGCAAAAAATGGCCTGGCTAGGAAGGGGGTAAATCCTCTGGAGGGCAAGTGGTTAAAGGAAGACAGAGGGAAACAGTTTAGGGTGTAATGTGTTATTGCAATGGATGCAGTAGAAGGGATTATTTTCCCAACTGTCAGTTGAAGGCAATCAAAAGGATGGCAGTTTGGGCAGCACTGCATTATTGTCATTCTTAACTTAACGCAAACCTGTCATTAAACTTTCCCACAAAACTGATAACACAAATATAAATTATTATGAAATATGAAAGCTATGAGCAATTTAATTTTGCTTGACACATTGGGGTTTATTTACTAAAGCTGGAGAGTCCAAAATCAGACTCCCTTCTGCATAGAAACCAATCAGCTTCTAACCTCAGCTTGTTCAATGAAGCTTTGGCAATGAAACCTGGAAGCTGATTGGTTTCTATGCAGAAGGGAGTCTGATTTTGGACTCTCCAGCTTTAGTAAATAAACCCCACTATGTTCCTCTGCCCTGCTGTAGATTTCATGTGTGCTGGCAGAGTCCTGCACAGGCTCCCTGTGGACTGCCTTCAGCGCTGATGATTGCATGTTCCTGATCAATCATGTGACCCAATGAATTTGTAAACTCACTCCTCAGGAGCATTTCCAATCATAGGCAACATTAGCCCGCAGGCTAAACTTTCAGTCCTGTGCCTGAAACACCAGCAGGTTTTTCTGGATGAATTATATGGAGAGGGAGGGCCTGTGAATTGATATCAGTTTCTGAGATAAGGGGATCAAAGTACTACCTGTCCACCATTTATCACTATTTATATTTGCACACAGCAAAAGTAGATCTGCATAATATGTACAGAGCAAATATTTCTGCCCCATGTACACATATAGTTAAAATGTTTCTATCTGACCAAGATTTTAAAACATAAAGCTGAGAACTTACTGTATGTTAATCTAATCACATTCACAATAAAAAAATATTATTATTATACAGAATGTATATAGTACCAATAGTTTGCGCAGCGCTTTACAAAATGTAGGTAGACATTACAGTTACAATACAATTTGGTACAAGAGGAAACAGAGGGCCCTGCTCGTTAGAGCTTACAATCTAGGAGGAAGGGTTGAGTGATACAAAAGGTAATAGCTGTGGGGGGGATGAGCTGATGGAGGAAGTAAAAAGCAGTTTACTAGTTAGAAGTAGGATAGATTTCTTTAAAGAGAAGGGTTTTCAGGGATCTTCAAAAGGAGGATAGATTAGGAGATAGCCGGACAGATTGGGGTAGGTAGTTCCATAGGATGAGAGAAGCTCAAGAGAAGTCTTGGATGCGAGCATAGGAGGAGGTGACACGGGAACTAGAGAGTAGAAGGTCTTGGGAGAATCGAAGAGAGCAGTTTGGTTGATATTTGGAGACCAGGTTGGTGATGTAGCTGGGGACAGAGTTGTGGATGGCTTTGTAAGTAGTTAGTGTACTGAATTTTATTCTTTGGGTGAGTGGAAGCCAGTGGAGGGATTGGCAGAGAGGGCTAGCAGACACTGAATGGTTGGTAAAGTGGATGAGCCTGGCAGCAGCATTCATGATTGGAGGGGGGGATAGCCTATGTAAAGCTAAGCCAGTGAGGAGAGAGTTGCAGTAGTCAAGAAGAGATAACCAGATTGAATTAGAAGATTTTTTGGTATCAATGGTTAAAAAGGAGCGTATTCTGGAGATATTGCGGAGGTTGAGGCAGCATGATTTAGACAGGGATTGGATGTGGGCCTGAAAGGACAGTTCAGAATCCAGGGTCACCCCTAACACCCTGGCATGTTGGGATGGGTTGATAGTTGTGCTATTGATCCTGACCGAGATAATAAATAACTGTAGATTCCCCATGTTGCTATTCACACACCACTATGTACCGATGCATGGACATCAGAAACACATAGATAAACTCTAAAAAGTGCTGCGCTGCATTAATAAATCATCAAAATCAATAATTTCAAAAGTAATAACACATATTTTTTTTTCAAGTAATAACACAAATATGTGATGGTATTGTGACCAGAATTGCTCAACATGAGTGCATTTATCATTATAAACCATATATAAATCATATAACCAAATATAAAGACAATTAGGGGGGTTCCACCACCATTGTGATGTTGCAAAAAAATTTAAACCTTTACACAATAATTATGTATAGCTACCAATCCCATGTTGTAACACACAAACATGACAAAAAAAAAAAATCACAGAATTTGAAAATGACAAAAAGTGACATTCACTAAAATCACATAGTAAAACATTACTGTATCAAACCATTTCACATACATTTTGTCCCTAGTGCTTTGTCCTGTGCCCTGACTGCATTTTACTGTTCTTTCTGCCTGGAAACTGAGAAACGTCCATGGCGTCCAAAAAGCGTCCCTTTAGGTCAAAATCGGTTTTAGACCAGCTAGAGAACAGCGATAGTAAATTAGAACCACTTGCAGAATTGAGTGATAATGATTCATGGGGAAATTCCTCATCAGTCACTGAAAACGATTTTGCGACTTTGCTCAGTGATGTGCGAACTTGGCGCTCTATTTCAAATTTCAGTGTTTTTGGTTTGATTATATTATTAAATTAAATGTATTATTATTATATTATTATTTTTTATGATTATTTATTAAATTATAATTTATGATTTAGTGTTTCAAATTTTAACATACCCGGGATGTTTACTAGACTCTTGTTCGGACAGATTTCAGTGAGTTATTCCTAAATATTACAGGCCTACAATAAAAAATACATATTTCCATGCAAAAAAATGTACCGCTTTGAGCACAGAAATATGGACATAATCAGACCGCTGGGGAGGTTAAGGCACCACATAAATGTAATGTGCCCTCAAGTATTTCTAATCCCATTTCCACTCTATCCAAAACCATAAAACTTTATTTGGAGTTGTGCTTTTTGTATAGTACAAGAAGCACATGCATGCATTCTAATCTGGAGAAAAAGAAATTCCTTGGTGTGTCATGTCACTCAAAAATGTGTCACTCCCATCTAGAATCTATGACCATCTTAAGTCAGTAATTCACAGGCTGGTAATTTAAAAAAATTACTGACAACAATTTTTTGTTACTCTTAAATTATTTTTAATTCCTTCTTTTGTGTTTCCCCGTGAAACTTCAGTTTAGATGTTGTAAGTCATATACTGAGAAATGGCTTCATCTACAGATTGCACAGGATGTGGTTGTGTAAGTTCCATCAGGCAGGACGTTTGGGGTTTTCCATCTAGTTAGTGTCAGATGTGTTGAAAAAAAACTTCAGGTGAAGGATTGCTTTAGCTAATTGTCAGGACCTGTTTGTAATCCTGAGTGACGTGTTTACAGGAGATGTAATTTGTAATTATAACGTTCACACTTTTCAGTGGTTTAGGTAATCATGTCAACATTACTGGAACACAGGATTTCTAGAAGGGAAAATGGGTCATCCAGAAAGTCTTGGTACACACCAGCTAGGTAAAAATGTAATCTAGAGCAATAGAAGAATTGTGAATGCTTCATGATGAGTTTCTCCTTTAAAAACTCTGGCCTTTTTATCAATCCTAATTTGGCAAATTAAAGTTATTTAAATATTTAAACCAAAGAACGAAAAAGGGAACTCGTGTGAACCAAAGAACCTAAAAAAAGAATATGTGACTTCTAGGGGCACTCAAGAGTGAAAAATATAAAATATTTACAATTTTAGTAATGTCATAAGTGTAAAAATGGTATAAAAAAAATCACTGAATAAAAACATAATCCGAAAATTTTCAATAGTGACATATACTCACCTGCCCCTTATTACGTACACCTGTTCAATTGCTTGGTAACAAAAATTGCTAATCAGCCAATCACATGGCAGCTACTCAATGCATTTAGGCATCTAGACGTGGTGAAGACGACTTTCTGAAGTTCAAACTGAGCATCAGAATGGGGAAGAAAGGGGATTTAAGTGACTTTGAGCATAGCATGGTTGTTGGTGCCAGACGGGCTGGTCTGAGTTTTTCAAAAACTGCTGATCTTCTAAGATTTACTCGCACAGCCATCTCTAGAGTTTACAGAGAATGGTCTGAAAAAGAGAAAATATCCAGTGAGCGTCAGCTGTGTGAACGAAAATGCTTTGTTGATGTCAGAGGAGACTGGGCAGACTGGTTCCAGATGATAGAAGGGCAAGAGTAACTCAAATAACCACTCGTTACAACCAAGATATGTAGAATGCCATCTATGAACGCACAACATGTCGAACCTTGAAGCAGATGTGCCACAGCAGCAGAAGACCACACCGGGTGCCACAATCCGCAAAGGCTCACCAAAATTGGACAATAGAAGTTTGTAAAAATGGTGCCTGGTCTGATGAGTCTTGATTGTAGCTGCAATATTCAGATGGTAGGGTCAGAATTTGGCCTAAACATGAAAGCATGGATCCATCCTGCCTTGTATCAACAGTTTGTATCAATATAAAAACAGGTAGCAGGATAAACAGATGCACAGGGGTTAAGACTAAACGGCATTGAGTCCCAGTTAAGTTTAAATAGCTTGCCAAACTGCCGCCGCGCATGCGCACCCGTGAGCACTTGCGACTGCACATGCACACCCGTGAACGGAGCCCTGCGCCTGCGCACACCTATGCGCCTTCCTTGACAGTTCTCCTGCTCTCCACCCACTTGGCGCTCCCTGTTATCTCCATGGGGTTGCACAGCACCTTTCCATGTATGTCTCTCTCCTGCTCTGTCACTTTCCTGGCTCTCCCCGAGTCTGGTGGGTGGGCTATCTCCTGACTGCAGAAGTAGCCAATTGCAGTCTTCAAACCACATCTCTCCTTGCAGCCTATCAAGCTGAGGAGAGAAATGGAGTGGGAAGGAAGCGACGATGCCCCGAGTAGAGATGAGCCTGAAAGCTAAATTCACCTTTATAGAAAAAATTATAAATGCACATATTTTTGTAGAAAAAAAAATTTATTTTATTATTTTTCATTGTGGGAGCTTAGATAGCTCAGAAATCAGTAGATCACGGGTGCAATGTTGGCTCCTGCAGACATATTTTCCGACTTTCAGCTCGGTACTTCTGTGTGGGCTTTCTGTTTTGAACACTGGAGTGTCGGTGGACTATGGGAGCACTCATCAGTGCCCCTAAGCCCATTGAAATTACAAATCCATCTGCTATGGTGGCAGATGGTACTAATAGTTTATTCATTCACATCAATTTGTGAATGAAAGATGCAGCTGTGTGGGGGAGAAGATCAGTCACGGGGAAGATGAGGCAGGAGCTTTAACATGTTCCAGCCTAAATACAGGTGGATCATGAAACATGTTGCAAAGGAGAACTTATCCTGTAAACATCCTCCAAATTCATCTCTAACGCAAACTAAACGCCCACTTTTCTGTACTATAAAGAGCTGTGAGCCAGGTCATTCCCAACCCTGCAGCTCATGTGAATTGCGAGGTGGGGAATGACCTGGCCTGCAGCTCAGTGGAATAGAAAAAAAGCAGGAGTTTGGAGTTTTGGTTAGAGATGAGTTTGGAGGACATTCAAGCTCATCACTAGCCGTGTGGGTTCTGTTAATTGAAAGGGCCACCAGCCTGGGCTACATCTGTATGCATGCATTTCATGGCTTGATCCACTTCATAGGGATGGATTAGTGTGATTCTGATTGGCCAGCACCAGCACATGGAAATGCTACAAAAAGAAGAGGAATTCAAATTCATAGACTCCTGCACTGGCTGCTTGGGCACTGACAGCTCATCACCTATGGAGGCAAATACATCAGGGAAAGGGTGAACTAAACCTTTAGATCCGCACCCTCCTGGTTTACTATTTGAGCGCATGTGTCAGGAATCTAGGAATGACCAGAAAGGTGTGGACTGACACAGGGAAATGCAGGTTTCAGGTATAGTATAATAATACAGTTTATTATTAGCCACCCAGATAGATATATATATATATATATATATATATATATATATATATATAAACGCACAGTGAACAAACCAACCTTCCACTAATCTTAGTAGGTGCAGGAACACAGGCGTAGTCAGGGCTGGAGAGGTGGAACGGTCAGGCCGGCCGTAGGGTTCTGTAATGACCGTTTGGTGGTACCTCTAGTGGTCCCCAGGACAGGATTCCCCAGGGCGCGGAGTCTAAGTCCCAGTCTGCTTATTCACCAGGGCCCCTGATGGTGGGGATGGACTTGGAGCAGACAGGAACCAGGTCGCGGCCCCTGAGTACACCTGCTAGTGGTAGAGGGATCCGCCAGAGGTATGTGCAGGTACGGCTGGATCCGTGCAGGATGGATGGATGGCAGAGTAGTTAGCGTGGTCAGACGGGCCAAGTCAGCAACGTGCGGGCAGCAAGGTACCAAAGGAGCAGGCAGAGGATGGTCAAGGTCACAAGCCGGGTTCAGTAACTCACGGGCAGCGCGGTACAGGGGATCAAGCAGAAGGATGGTCAGGCAAGCCAGGGGTTCAACAGGAGACGGTCAGGATCAAGCCGGGTCAGCAACGAAGCAGGAACACAGGATACCGGGTACCGAGGCTCATGGGAAAACATACACCAAGGCCCAGAGCACAGGCCTGGTCATGCCTTAAATACACCTTTCTGCAATCAGCCCCAGGTTTGGCTGATTGCACGTGTGAGCTTCTGGCTGCTGAGAGCACCCGCTAGTCAGCTCTGGTACTGCAGCCCACATGGCAGGTGAGTCCCACCACCAGTGCTGAGTCCATTCCTGACAGCATGTCTGTTGACCACCCTCTAAAATATAGACACCCATAGAGGCACAGGGACCCTGTAAGACAGTGTTTTTCATCCAAAATAGTGGTTTTCTGAAACTGCATATGAACTCTGCTATTATTAAGCAGAGTATCATTGGCTTAATGGCAGCCACCAATCCAGCCTGCTTGAAGCAGATGTAACATGACAGCTTCGAAGACCTGACATGTTATTTTTATTTTATCTTCCTACTGACATATTGGCCTAATCCTGCTTAAATACTGGTGACTTAAACGTGATTTTAAAGTGTTATGTGAAAATCTCAGTCCATTAATTGGGAGATTAAATGGTAGCTTCACAATGACTTTTACTTCATGCAGTAAAGGTGCTGCCTAGTCATTCAGGACTTTGTGCAAATATTTCAGTTGGAGATCACACCTTGCAGCAAGCTCTGACCTGTAGCATTAGATAACATATGTGAATTGCATATTACGTTGCACTTCTGTTAGGAGGTGGATTTTAAAGTAATATTGCTCTTTAAACGAAAAGAGGACTCTTAAAGGTTAAAGTGACATTAAGGCTATGTTCACACTAGCGTTGTGTGCAGGCCGCATAGAGGCGTTTGGGAAGCGTTTTTACCGCTTCCCAAACGCCTCTGCCAATTCTGCACATTACAGCACATGGTGCTGTTCTAACGGGAGCGTTGCGGCAAAACGAACGCCTCTGATCGAGTCAGGAGGCGTTGAAGTCTCCTATTCTAGTCTATGGTGCCGCTCCGCAAACGCCTGGCCGGCATTTGCGGTGCGGTTGCGGGGCATTTGCGGAGCGGTAACACCATTCAAACTGCATTATAGGCGTTTGTGGGGCGTTTTTAACGCTCTGCAAACGCCTAGCAACCGCTGTTAAACCGCGCATGCGGTGTTTGCCGAGCATAGAAAAACGCTCTGCTAACGCCGGACCAACGCTTGCCAAACGCTATAGGGGCGTTTGGCAAGCGTTGGTAAAACAGCCAAGTGTGAACGAGCCCTTAGTCTACATTAAAAAAAAATTAAAAAGGCAAACCTCAACTGCTCTGTACTTTGATACTCCTTCCTCTCCTGTCTTCTGAAGCAAGCAGAGTGCTAAGAAGGCACCTATGTGTGCGCACTCTGATTGGGTCCTATGCACAGCTGTGTACCCATCCCTTTTATTCCTTTAATGTTGGTCCTTTGAATCATGGAGCCTCATCATCACATGCGTGTGTTACCTAGGGGGGTCTGCATGAAAATGGCATCAGTGGGTCTTTGACCACTTCAATACCAGGCACTTTTACCCCCTTCTCTCCAGGCCAATTTTCAGCTTTCAGTGTTGTTGCACTTTGAATGACAATTGTGCGGTCATGCAACACTGTACCCATAAAATAAAGTTATCATATTTTTTCACACAAATAGAGCTTTCTTTTGGTGGTATTTAATCAACACTGAGTTTTTTATTTTTTGCTAAATAAACAAAAAAAAACCTGAAACTTTTGAAAAAAAATTAATGTTTCTTTGTTTTGTTATAAAATTTTCTAAAGAAATAAAAAATCTTCATAAATTTATGTCGAAATGTATTCTGCTACATTTCTTTGGTGAAAATACCCCAAATTAGTGTATATTATTTAGTCTGTAGGAAAGTTATAGAGTCCACAAACCATGGTATATACTGTATATCTGACAATCGATCAATGTACTGACAGCCAATCTCATCTCTTGAGACCCGAAAATGCCAGCATAGTACAAATTACCCATTTTTAGAAAATAGACAGTCCAGGGTATTTAGTAAGAGGCATGGTGAGTTTTTTGGAGGTTGTAATCTTTTGTTACAATTTTTTGGAAAATGTAAATGTAAATTTTTTTTTTACATATTGTCACCAGTCCAGTACAGCGTGATTATATAACTGGTGTGGCGGTGATCAGGGACACTGACTGGTGACAGTAGGCACAAAATATTTTTTTTTCTATTTTTCATTACATTATTTTTTCTTTTCCTTACTATTTTTTTTTCACTGTGACCAAAGCAATACAATGTTACCATAGGAACATTGAACTACTCTGGGCAAGTGATCAGGACTGTTTCTTTTTTTTTTTTACACATTATGATGGCTAACACCAATGTATTTCATTGATATTTGCAATCATTGTTACTAAATGAAACTGATTCATTCAGTCTTTTGTTATTAGCTGTGATTGGGCAAAGCTCATCACATGATACAGATGTGAATGGCCCTGTCTGTACCATGTGACTGCTTTGATCAATCACAGCTAATAACACAATTGTTTACAATGACAGGAAGCCATCCATTGTATAAAATCGACATGTGATCTGCTGTGATTGGTCACAGCAGTCACATGACACTGGCAACGGGCCGGGGCAGTGATATGTCATCGGCTGTATCCCGTGGACACAGCTGGTGACAGATCACGCGGCCCCGCGGCTGAGTGCACGGCTGCTTTTGACAGGATGTCATATGACATCCTGTTACAATGGTGAGTGTCCCACCCAGCCGTCAATCTGCTATAGGCCAGACGGGAAGGTGTTAATAAGGTATGTAATGAAAACGGAAAGGTTTTATTTTAAAAAAAAATATTAGTGTTTCGATTAAGGTAGGAGGAACCAGAGAAAGCAAAAAAATCAGATTAAACTTCAGTTGTAATTCCTATTTTAATTACTGTCACTATGTGATTTAAAGTGAACCTGTAACATGTTCGAAACATCACACCATTGCTCTTTTGCTTTATGGCTCTATATCTTACCTTTACAGAGGTAGAAGCCTTTCTTTTCTGTTTCTAAAGCCCCTTGAAAAATTCAAACTTCTGCGTATACACCAAACGTGCACATATCCTCCTGTGTCCCACAGTGAACTGATCAGGAGATTAATGACCCATCACCAGCTCTGAGCACTATCACATTTGGGACCTGATTAGCCCTATGCAAATACAGTTGATCTTTGCATTGGAATTTCGGAAAAAGAGGTAGCAGTGCTTTGGGGAAGTGAGTTTGTAAGGGTCCCATGTAGGAAGACGGTTCCCACCATGCAAACTCCGGACCTGCTGCACTTCTAGTTCATACCTCCATGTGCAGATGGCCCTGTATCTCTAGATGATATTATCAGGAACCAGAATAAAGTCTGAATTCATAGGACCCTTTATGATCCTAGTACTAGTTACTAGTGAGGAAAGAACAAACAGAGGGCACATTACCATAAAAAATGTTTAATAAGAAATAAAGTTGTTGTTGTATTCACAAACGACAATAAAGTCAAGGCACATCATAAAAGAACAGCTTGGTCAACACAGACCTCAGAGGAAGAGGCAAGTCCTCGAAACGCGTCAGCCTATTGGATGTCTACACTCCCTATTGTGGACTGTTACTCAGCGCAGTTTTGACCCAGCTGTTCTTTATGATGTGCCTTGACTTTATTGTCGTTTGTGAGTACAACACCTACTTTATTTCTTATTAAACATTTTTTATGGTAATGCACAAGGCCTGTGCGCCCTCTGTTTGTTCTTTCCTCATTCAGTATATTTGGATTCCCCCGGTCTATTTGGGGGCAGCAAGGTGTGCATGTTCCAGGACATTCTTAATGTGGTTGTAGCATCGAGTCCATCCCCAAACGCAGGAGCATTTGTGTTTGCTGTTACTAGTTACTAGTACAGGACTGCAAGAGGAAGGTGTGTGGTTGTGTTTGCTAATTTGCTTGAGTCGATGATGACTATATTGTAAATCGTTACTCTGGAGAACCTCTTCAACAAGATTTGTTGACCAATCTGATCTACTTACAAATTACAGAAAATAGTGTGTTTCAAGTGAGATACAGCTTTTCAGTTTTAAAACTTGCATAGTCTCTGTGCTTATACAGTACAAGACACAGTAATCCAGTGCAGAACAAGACATGGTAAGCCAGTGCAGAACAAGCCACAGTAATCCAGTGCAGAACAAGACATGGTAAGCCAGTGCAGAACAAGCCACAGTAATCCAGTGCAGAACAAGACACGGTAATCCAGTGCAGAACAAGACACGGTAATCCAGTGCAGAACAAGACACGGTAAGCCAGTGCAGAACAAGCCACGGTAATCCAGTGCAGAACAAGGCACGGTAATCCAGTGCAGAACAAGCCACGGTAAGCCAGTGCAGAACAAGCCACGGTAAACCAGTGCAGAACAAGACACGGTAAACCAGTGTAGAACAAGCCACGGTAAGCCAGTGCAAAACAATGCACGATAAGCCAGTGCAGAACAAGACACGATAAGCCAGTGCAGAACAAGACACGGTAAACCAGTGCAAAACAAGACACGGTAAACCAGTGCAAAACAAGACACGGCAAGCCAGTGCAAAAGAAGACACGATAAGCCAGTGCAGAACAAGCCACGGTAAACCAGTGCAGAACAAGCCACGGTAAGCCAGTGCAAAACAAGTCACGGTAAGCCAGTGCAAAACAAGTCACGGTAAGCCAGTGCAGAACAAGCCACGGTAAGCCAGTGCAAAACAAGCCACGATAAGCCAGTGCAAAACAAGCCACGGTAAGCCAGTGCAAAACAAGCCACGGTAAGCCAGTGCAAAACAAGCCACGGTAAGCCAGTGCAGAACAAGCCACGATAATCCAGTGCAGAACAAGACACGGTAATCCAGTGCAGAACAAGACACGGCAAGCCAGTGCAGAACAAGACACGGCAATCCAGTGCAGAACAAGACACGGCAAGCCAGTGCAGAACAAGACACGGTAAACCAGTGCAGAACAAGGCACGGTAAGCCAGTGGAGAACAAGCCACCGTAAGCCAGTGCAGAACAAGCCACGATAAGCCAGTGCAGAACAAGCCACGGTAAGCCAGTGCAGAACAAGCCACGGTAAGCCAGTGCAGAACAAGACACAGTAAGCCAGTGCAGAACAAGACACGGTAAGCCAGTGCAGAATTTCATTACCTTGCATTCTCTAGCCTCTTTAGGCCTTTTAATTGTGATGACAATGTTAGGACAGGTTGGATAGGATGTGTTACTTTTCTGCACAGTTCAGCACATTCATTCTGGGCTAATTTAATTCTTTTCCATTATTGAGGTAAGAAAATATGAATGGCGCTGTCTCTCACCTGGCTGTCTCTATAATGACAAGGAAGTATTCTCAAAAACAAGATAGTCTTTTTTATAAAATGGCAGGGGGTGGGTCCTGGACAACCTGAGTTCAGAGGTAGAAAAAATACTGCAGGGAAAATCTATGGATTTTTTTAGCCAGAGTTTTCCAAACAGAACTACATTGTGGCGTTGTTGAATCTTTTCACAGAACAGTGAGTTAAAAATATGGCTGAAAGCGTTATTCAGTTCAACAGATGACACTTTAGCATAACGGCATAAGCAACATCAGCACAAAACACTTCACATTGTACTAGCCCCAAGGTATTGTACTGTGAGTTCAAAATGCCTTTTAGATGTACTCTATCTATATCCCAAACTATTTATTGATAGAGATAGAAAAGGGTTAGAACCACTGTCAGGTATATTACTCTCTGTGACCCGCTAGGAAGAGTCACCCTCTCTATTTGTCCTTCTAACCTTTGCCACCTGGAACAGTCAATTATTGGAAATCCAAAATGTTATGATGAAGGGAAATTTTCCAATAGGGACACCTGTTCCATTGACAACTACAGTAAAGCTACTCTCCTCACCTTCAGGCGCACCCTGAAAACCCATTTCTTCAGGGAAGCCTACCCCACCCTCACCGACCAGCCATTCTCCTCCTCTCCTCCTACCTCTCCATCCCCCACAGCCACTTCCTCCTGTACCTCTACCCCCTCCCTCCTAGATTGTAAGCTCGAAAGAGCAGGGCCCTCGAACCCCTCGTGTAGTGTATTGTTACTGTATTGTCTCATGTACTGTCCCCCACTATAATGTACAGCGCTCAGCAAACCCTTTGGCACTATATAAACACTGTATTATAATAATAATAATAATAAAGCTGGCCATACACTAAAGGATTTTCAAATGAGCATTCGTACGAAAAAGTCTCAGTGAATCTGATAGTTTGACAAATGTCATTTAGAAAGTATCTCAAAATGTTATTTGCTTTTAACATTCGATTTTGGAACAAATTAACTTTACGGAATGAAAAATACATTCAGTGTTAGAAATGTGATAATTGTGAAATTTTCTCAATCCTGCTCCTTCAAAACTTCTTGTCGCTGCAGTCGAAAACGAATGTCGATTTGAGCCCACTAATGATTAGAAAATCAAACAAACATTCTTAAAACAAAAATTTAGAACCAGTAAACCATCTCTTTTTTATATATGTTTATTTATTGCCATCTCTGTCGGTTTGAGATTTTCAGAGTCAAAGGACAATTCTACTCAAAAGTAATTTCATTTTTGTCAAATTCTTAATATATGTTAGATTTTTATGTTCCCCAGAATCTCCACTGATAAGCAATTGTCCTCAGAATTTCCATCCAGATCCAAAAAGCAGATGAGTATTTCAAATTGATATCATGTAACCAGAATTGAAATTATTGTAGATTTGTCTTTCCCACAGACTGACAAACAACAGTTTTGGTAGTTTGTGAATCAAACATAAACTGGCAGGGTCTTTGATGAACTCCTCTGGAGTTGGGGTGTAGAATAAGGGTCAGGTAAGGATCGGGGCCAAGAGGTATAGGAAACTTTTTTTTTCACCTTTTTGTTTTTGGCACCAAAAGATCCACATCCAAATCAGGCACTAGGTGCTTGGAGCTTAAAACCAACATACCACCATTAGTGCATATTTGTGTACAGACTGTTCTTTAAAAATGATAAGACCATTATTCTTTGTGTTATTAATACTTCTATTAGTTGTTGGCCCAGTGACTTTAATCTCTTGGGATCATGCTGAGCCAATCTGCATGAACATGGTACATTGATGATGTCGTAGAATGTTTCTAAAAGATAAATAACATTAGTTCATAAGTGTAAAGGCATCCGTTCATTCTTGTTAGCCTGACTACAGAAATGTACAGGGTGATGATCTCTGCTTTCTGTAAGTTAGTACATATTACTGCTCATTGCCATGTTATTAGAAGAGTAGTAAACTCTTGTGAAAGATCAAAGGCATTTAAAGATTTTGTGGTAATCTGCAGTTGAGTTATTTTATCTGCTGGGTAACCCATCTTTAAATTACTGGAATTTTTCTAGTGGTTGGTTTACAGGATCTGGATTATAGTGTCTGTGCTGACCACTTCGCTTTCACTGTGAAACTAGAGACCAAGCGCAGACACAGGTGATATAATCCAGAGCCATCTCATAAAAGTAAAATAGGTATATCCAGTGAAGTTGACCATCAACATTAGTGAATAGTCAGACTTGTGTGCGTGATCCAGCTGTCTGACCATATCTTTGGCTTGACTTTTGCTCTATGCAGCAAATATCTGCTCTGAGTGTCCCTGTTTAGGTGATGGAGGAAGGAGGAAAGAGGCATGCACAGAGTATCCAAGCAGAAGATTATTTTAGTGAGGACAGTGATTGCTTGGTCTCGTAAAAGCAGTTATTTGCGATTTCCTCATAGATCTTAACTGATCACAGATTAGGATGTTGGCTAGATAAACTAAGAACTACAGGATTGTGAGACTGTTAGAAGCCGATTGGCTACCACGCACATCAGCTTGATCGACTAAGCTTTGCCAGAAAAAACTGGACGCTGATTGGTTTCTATGCAGATCTGCACCATATTTTGCACTCTTCACTGTTAGTAAACCCCAATGTGTCTATAAGCCAGGTGTGGCTCAGTCCTGACAACATTCTGAATAATATTTGATTTATTTACACAGAAAGTGGATGACCTCCTGCAGACACCAAATTACTTTAAAAAGGGGAATTTTCTGCTTGTAAAAATTAATTCAGTACTGAAAGGTTATTCATATATTGGGATTAAAGGTGATTAATGAACAGGTGGGTTCAGGTGACGGTTACCGATATCTGACATTTGATGTGCTCTGCATCCAGCCTGGAAAACGTTTTAGCTCTGCATAGCATACAGTTTTTTCCTGTAAAGGTATTGTCATAACTAGAAGGCCCTAAGGCGCTTGAATGTACAAGAACATCTGACAGATAAACTTTCAACGGTAGAGCTGCACGAGTGACCTCTCTAGTATTGGGCAAATTAATTCCTAGGTCCTTTTTAGCCATGATCTGTAGATAATCAGGTAATATATAGACTGCCCACAATGTTTATGGCTAGCAGATATCTGTTTGGAAAGCAGAAGACTGGTAAGGTCCATGTGGTCATGCAAAGATCACACCTGTACAAGCCCTACTACAGTCTGCAAGACGTTCAGCCACAGACGGAACTGACAGATTAGGATGGACAAACATGTTAAAGGTCGGGGTCACCAACACCTGAACTAGGGTCATACAGCTTGCCAGGGGGTTGTCTTGCTATGTTGCTCGGTCCCTGTTCACCCCAAATACATTGCCATGTGCATTTTCCCTACAAGGCAAAATGCCAGGACATTGGAAAGTCCATTGTTTTTATGAACACCTTTTTCCTAGCAACTCATCAAGGTGCTCTGGAAGCAATTTAGTGTTATCTGCAGTTTCCCAACCATCAAATTGAACTGTTTTAAAACTCATGGCAGCTCATGTTAATATATGCATTTTTAAAATCAGTAGACAGCCAGTAAACCATCATTTAGTGCAAATGAACAATATATTAGAAGGAAAATTGTAACAGGCAGCCCTGGATATTAGGTTGATTGCGTTAGCAACTGGACTGTTCACAGCTCTTGCAAGAAGTTACTTATTATTATTATACAGGATTTATATAGCGCCAACAGTTTGCTCAGCGCTTTACAATTAAATGGGAGACAATACAGCAACAATACAGTTCAATACAAGAGGGAAAGGTGGGCCGATCCTTGGAGCTTACAGTCTAAGAGGGAAGGGCTAGTGGTACAAAAGGTAAAACTTGTGGGGGATGGGCTGGTTGGAAGAATAGAAGATTCCATTATTAGCTGAGGGCAGGATAGGCTTCCCTGAAGAGATAGGTTTTCAGAGATCGCCTAAAAGTGAGCAGAGTAGGCGATAGTCTGATAAATTGAGTTAGAGAGTTCCAGAGGATGGGGGAAGCTCTGGAGAAGTCCTGGAGATGAGCATGGGAAGAGGAGTCAAGGGAGTTAGAGAGCAGGAGGTCGTGTGAGGAGCGGAGAGTACGGTTTGGTTGATATTTGGAGACAAGGTTTGTGATGTAATTTGGGGCAGAGTTATAAATGGCTTTATATGTTATTGTTAATGTTTTTAATTTTACCCATTGGGCAATGGGAAGCCAATGGAGGGATTGGCAGAGAGGGGTGGCAGATACAGAACGGTTAGTAAGGTGGATGAATCTGGCAGCAGCATTCATGATAGACTGAAGAGAGGATAGCCTGCGATGAGGTAGGCCAATGAGGAGGGAGTTACAATAGTCAAGGCAAGAGAGTTACTTTCTTTCCCACCTTCTCCCGGATGGAATTACAGACAAAAATAAAAATCTGACATAACTTTTAAAGCACAACTGAAATTTAAGTCGGCTAAACACTCTCCATGTGCATCAAATCAAGAGATGTGCAAAGTCTTAGTTTATTTTCTTTAGAAAGCAACCAGAGCCTGTCCCCAACATGCATGCTATAGTGAAGAACCCTTGCTCTCTGGAAGCAGTGGTCTTTCTTCAGAGGTATGAAACGCCTCTTGCTGAGTCAGCTCTCGAATCAGCAGGGAGTAGGAGTTTGCTGATTGCACAGCTCTTGCTGTGACAAACTTTGGGTGTATTTTATCTCGAAAGAGAGTCCACTGCTTTCATACAGAGAGCAAGGCTATAGGATGGCAGCAGACAGTGGCAGTGGACAGACTGTGAGTGGATACTTAGGTTGTGGCTGCTTTCGAAAGAAATAGATTAAGACTTTGAACAACTTTTGTTTGATGCACTTGAAATGTATTTAGCTGATTTGAATTGAAAATCCAACTGGGCTTTGACTTTTACACACTCTAAAACACACTAAAACACACAAAAAAATGTCCAGGCTATGGACATTGAAATATTTACATATTCTTAACAAGCAGTAAGAAAAGTTTGAAAAATGCACCTCCTTACAAACTTTGTGGTTCCCTGAACTCCCTTGCTCCCCCATCCCCGTCACCAATTCAACATAAAAGAACCCTCTTTGTTTTTGCTTACCTTTATCTGCAACATGTTGCTTGTTAGTCTTTTCTAAGAGTGGTGATTTGTGATCCAGTGCTCCAGTTTGTCCTCATCACTGACCGGTCCCCTTGTGGTGATGTCATTCTGCTATTGCAATCCTCTGGTCCCTAAAAAAACCCCACCATTGGATAGCCAATGGAAAGTCCTCACTGATTTCTGTAGTTGCCACCACAGTGGGGCAATTCATCCTCCAAATTCACAGCAAAAAGTACTTTCAAATTCATTTCACTAGCTTATTTTTCTCCTTCCTCCCAGTCGTGGATTGGCAACCTTTCAATCTTCTAATCTGTAATATAAACACAGAGCAGGAGCGCAGGAGGAAGGGAGTGCCAAAAGAGCACAGACCCAATTTCAACAACTGTGCTTCTTTCTTGTAAACCTAAGGATGAATTGCTCCACAATGACTGCAACTACAGAAGTCAGCGAGGACTTCTATGTAAGAAAAATAACATAAATACATGTATATGTAGCCCTTTGCCTTAAAAAAGGACTACTAGTAAATTTAGCTGTGCTAGGTTGTAGTTAGCCCGGCTGATTTGTAGTCTTTTGGTCATTTTGATTTTACTCCTGTCTGGCCTAGATGTAGTTCCTCCCTTTTGTCAGTAGGTGGCATTGTTACCTTTGACATTAATATGACAACCTATAGTAAAGCTGGATCATGAATATGCATACTTCTCTCAACCAATCAGCAGGATTTTCTTCTAGCCACTGATGCTTGCTGGGAGAGAGTATGTATATTTGGGGAGGTCACGTGATCTGGGTCCTCCCACCCAGACCTTGGTCTGGTGTGGATGTGTAAGGAACAGCTGTGTTGGGTAGGCCTGAAGCCTAAGTCCTAGCCATGTGCTTGAGGCTCTGCAAGGTAGAGCCTGTTTGTTGCCTAGAGGCATGAGAAAAGGGATGGAGTTCTGAGATCAAGTACACTTCCATGAGCGGGGGACTGTGGAGAGTCTGAGAAACCATCAAGACTGACTCATCCAAAGAACCCCTGCACAGTGCTGTGAGATTTTGGTTGCTATAGGAGACAGCTGTTGCTATAAAGGTACAGAACATTGGGTGCAGGCCTAAGGCCCTTGTTCTGTACTGCTGTCTACTCCTTTTTTTTTAGTTTTTGGAGTCTGCTGATCTGTTTGCCTACTTTCCTAGGGTGTCCTGTGCCCTAACCCTCTCTCCCTACATTTTGTCATTATAAGCAATAAACTGGCCTTTGTTCAGCCTAAGAGTGACTGGCACCCAGTTTTTCTTCAACTGTCCATGCCCACCATGCTTAGGATCCTGACCCCTGAGGTGGAATGTCAGCACTCCCTGATGCGGGGGGGGGGGGGGGGGCATTACATACATATTTGAATATCAATAGACTTGCCATGGTTTTACTTTAAAGTGTAACTGCACCTTTGGTGTAGTTACTCTTACATCACTGCCTCCGCCCCTAGTACTCCCATTCCTATACTTGCCTGTCCCTAATGCAGGGACATATTTCCTTCTAGATTGCCTGGCAATTTGTCAAACATCTTTCTGTCCATAGGAATGTATGGGATTGCAGAGGCCTGGCTGGGAAGACTTTTGACTAGCAGCCTGGTGATCTAAGGAGTGATCTCTTCTTGGACGATTGAGTATATAGTATGCCTGGGAGGAGGACAGGGGGTGCAGGATGCTCCAACATCAGTGCAGTTATACTTTAAACATTGTAGGAACTACAGTATATTAGTAACAATAGAGGCAATCTTGTTGTTATGGGCTATTGCACATTGCTCATTGCTCTTCTGACTTTTTTAATAAATAGAACCTTGATTATGTTGCTGATAAGAGTCCTCAGTTGAGGTCACCCATAACCTTTCTCTCTATTTGCCTTCCCCTTATGTAGGCAGTGGAGGAGGTGAATGCGCAGCTGCGAGAACTGTACCCAAGTAGCGAAGAACTCTTTGATATCGTGCTGATGACCAATAACCACGCCCAGGTTGGCGTACGGCTCATAAACAGCATCAATCATTATGGTAAGTCAAATAAATAACTGGCCAGCCTCAGATTTGCTACCACTGTGAAGGGAAGCGTCTGCTTCATCTACTTGACAGTCCTCTTTAATGTAGATATGTTTATTTGCCTATGTCAAGGCGTCGGTGACAACACACATTTTTATACTTTCAACAGACTTTCAAATCCCAGCACTGCAGACTTAACTTGTCACATTAGAACCATCACCAAACAAAATGGCTGCTGCTGCCTCCTCCTATAGGCCTCCCGTATCCAAGCTCTGCTGATACAGTTGTCTTAACAGAAGGATTATGTGCAGATTTCTCAGCCATGAGTAATGATGACATCTCCCCTCTTGCTGCTGGGATGTGTGAGAAGTTGAAAGAGAGAAACACAACAGGCAGCTGGGGTAGGGATGGATCAGTAAATTTGAGGTCAGCAGATAGAGCTCAGTGAGGAGTTAATCAGGAAGTGGTGGCTTGCCCCAGGGTGGTCTTACTGAAGACTTTCATCATGACACCTATGTCAGGCACTGAACAATAACAAACCCAAGTGTTTCTTTTTCAAGTTAAACACACAGTAAGCCTAGGCCTTTTTTCTCTGATGAGAACCGTGTTTGAGTCCTGCTGTTTCAAATCATTTGCTCAAACTGTAGCATATTTTCTTCAAATTGATACCTCACCTCTCTACAGTACAAATTACCGTGTATCAAAGACTCGCTCTCTGAAGGTTTTCTGGAATGCAGACATCAATTCTGTTATTTATATTTAAATGCAAGTATTTAATTTTGATTTATAGTACCAACATATGCCGCAGCAATTTACTGGAAGCACTGATATCACTTGACACAATACAGCTTGCAAAAATTTCTATTACCGTTTGAGTGAGATTAACCTGGGCAACAAGAAAACAAAGTGTTAATGCTATCCAGGAAACACTGCAACTATGCTGAAGTCAGGAATATTTTAGTTTTTTTGTGAATTTATATAAGCTTTTCTAGCCATATTTATCAGGCCTCTCACAGTGCTTAGAGGCTGGACCTAAACTGTCACTTGACCCTGTGCTGTGCAATCACCCTCCCATGCTCCAGTGCTTGTAAGGTAAACCTGTACTGGTTCAGTGAAAGGATGATCAGAATCAGAATATTTTATTAATCCCAAAGGGAAATTATCAAGATGCAGCCACATTCAATGAAAACTCAGGAACACAACAAGGAACAAAGACAAAATGACACAATAAAATTACCAATAACCGCCATAAAACTAAATTAAAACTATACTGTAATACATCCATACTATTAACATATAACATAGACTAAATAGCACAGATTGAAAAATAACAGAAAATCAAATCAACCAAAGTGCAAATTGTCCTCCATGTGGATGGATCATGTGGTGGAAGATGAGTGGTCTTAAGCTGGCCATACATGGATCAAAATTTCCTGCTGAACCAGCCGAGATTTGATCTATGTATGGGCAGGCTGATTGTACCGAAGTCAATCCAAGACTTGGGTACAACCAGCCTGTTGGATTTTATACATTTGATTACTCCTGGCTGCTATAGCCACTAGCAGTAATCACTGTGTTCTGCCAGCCAGGAAGGCTCCCTGCCAGCAGAACACAATAACCGTGTGAGAGGCATTCTGCTTTCAACACTAACTGTGTGGGGAATCAAGCAATTTTCTTTCCTGGAACCCATGGTGCAAGGAAGGAAAATCGGGTTATCTATGGGCTGCTTTAATTTTTGAAGACTCCGATAAGCAATTTCCGGATTGAACTAGTTGCACAACATGAGTGTCAGAATGAAAATTGAAGCTGCTTAGCAGGGCCTGTATCTCTGGTTAAAGTAACAGGTCCATTAGTAGGCTAAGTAACAGGTTCCGTTTATAGTAAGCACTCCCTATCATCTCAGTATACTGTAAGAGCCCCCTCAAACTCTACTGCCTGTAATCTTAGATATCGGAGAAGGCCAAATACTTACAGTAGATAGTGCTACTAATGCACCCTGTACACTCACGGGCAGTGTTCCAATCTAGCAATTAGCCCATCAAGCACAAAGTACTATGGGAGCCAATACATGTTGTATTGGCTGGAATTGTTGGGTATTTTTTTATTGGCTGGTTGAATGAGTGGTGGGGGTGCTCTGGAGTGCTATGTAGAGAATAATTACTCTTCATACTATACAGGCAACCTGTTACTTTTCTTACTGTTTGAATTGTGTGGAAAAACTGAAAGATTAGGTATATCCAAAATGTTAAGTTTTTGATAAAGTGCCAATAAGTTAGAACCCCTGTTGGGTTTTTATTGATGGGTGTCTCCTTACTGGGAAGTTTCCCGCTCACTACTTTCCTTGGTATTCATTGTCACTGAGACTTAAAGTGATGGGAAGTCCAAAATAATATTTGTCATGACAAATGGAGGTAAGGAAAAATCTTCCAGTGGGGGCAGCTAGGGAGCTTGTTCACACCACACGTGTCATAGCATGCTTTCTAATTTTGCACTAAGGTAATGAGTGACAATGTGCTGCTTATGTGTGTTGTAGAGTGTTGGCCTTTCATTCTCCATTGCACTCCAACACACATATAGGTTTGCTGCAATACGCATGTGCTATAGGACACCACAACATACAGATACAAATAGCCTGTCCATTTGGTGCTCTGTGTTTTTAAAAACTAGTGCAGCCATATATTTTCCATATGTTAAGTTGTGTCGACAGCCCATTCGAAATTAAATGGTTACCTAATAGATAATCATTGTCTTCAGATACACTTGAATGAAGGAAAGCATCACTAACACAATTAAAACATATGAATGCTGGAATTACAGACCTTGTGCTTTACAACAATGGTGCCAACCACTAGGCTACTGTACTGAAATATCATGATATGGAACCTTGAAGCCTAGTATTGTCTTGGAATGATAGTGGTTCAGATATGTGGAGCTCAGTATATGTGCACCAAGTTCACCAAACAATCCCGTATGTTTCAGGCCTGAACATTGAGCGATTCTGCATGACTGGAGGGAAAAGCCCCATTGGCTACCTGAAAGCTTACCTCACTAACCTGTACCTCTCGTCAGACTCTGAGAAAGTACAAGAGGCCATTGAGGCAGGTAAGGTTCACTCACTCTCCTGTTTGTCAACTTCACATTTTAAACAGGAAAGCCAAGTGCTGGTGTCTGGAAAAAGCAATGTGTGTCGGTGAATGTGTTCTTTCTCTTCGCAGCTCCGTGGCCTGAGCGTTCACTGTGAAGTCATGTTCTGTACAGTCTAAAATGGAGCTTCTTGTATGGGCTGCTGTCTGGCCACATGCTTTTCTTTTCTGGCTCCTTTCACAAGATGTTTATTCATTTCATCCACTACCTGTGCCTCATATTTCATCTCTGCATCTCATTTACATATGGCTAGTAGGAGCACCTGCTTCCTTCTACATCTGTGCAAATGGAAACTGTGTGCTGTGCATTTAAAGTGGAACTCTAACTACATGGTTAAAATGCACATACATTTTCTGTTTTATCTGTTAAAAACTTTGTAATTTTAGCCAGTAGCTCTTGTAGTGCACACATTTGCTAATTAGTAACGTTGCCTTGCTAAATCCTGGTTTATTATTACTACGTCTTGGGTCAGCTCTTGAGACAGCGGGGATGATGCCGAATCCTTGTCCAATGAGAAGGTTGGAGCTATGAAATGGACATGGGGAGCTATATTGCTGTTCTAGGAAGAAGAATTACATAAGCATGACTAAACCCAAGAACAAAACTAGATTATATTGCAGCCATGGTAGCTCAATTCATTTTCATTTGAGACTAATAATTTTATTTAACTGCTTTAATAAAGGCCTGGGTTCTTTCTTGGATACACAGAATATAACTGGATACTAACATTTATAGGTAAGGTTGATCCAGGGAATATCAGATTGCCTCTCGGGAGATCAGGAAGGAATTTGTTTCCCAGCAGGAGCAAATTGGATCATGCTTTGCTGGGTTTTTTTGTCTTCCTCTGGATCAACGGTGGGTATAGGATTATAACTTTTTTTTTTTGTGGTTGAACTGGATGGACTTTTGTCTTTTTTCAGCCAGACTAACTATGTAACTATGTAAACATGTACAGTCTCTCTTTCTGCCATGACACACCCAGGTAATTAGTGGGCTGTGGTATTGATAATAAAAATCTGATGGTCAGTTAATTAACTGATTTATCCACAACAAAACGCATTTACAAACCGATACACAGTACACTCCTTGAAACACATTATTCAAGTACTGCATCCTATTATCCATTAGATGTAATATTATTATTATTATTATACAGTATTTATAAAGCGGCAATAGTTCACTCAGCACTGTACAAATATTTATCCAATGGTATCCCATATGCAGGGTACGTAAATGCACGAGTAATAGAAGAAGACTTTTTATACTCAGTTATTGAAGATTGTAAGCTCCGAGGAGCAGGGCCCTCCTAAACCTCTTGTATTGAACTGTATTTTTCTGTATTATCTCCCTTTATATTGTAAAGCGCTGAGCAAACTGTCGGCGCTATATAAATCCTGTATAATATTAATAATAACAGAGCAAAGAATCAAGGAACTGGTGGTGGGACAAGTGAATAAAAAAGGTCTTCTTTCTTTAAAAAAATAAAAAATGGCAACAGCGTCTTGGATATTTTTTAGTTTCTATGATGAAAAGGTAGGAATTAAAATAAAGGACCCTAATGACTTCCAGTTAAACAGTTAATGTCTGTTCCTCTTCCTTGGCTGTGTATGTTTTTTCATATGTTTCATAAACTGTTCGCAATCCTCTCAGTATGAGAATGTGAGAGCCTGGCGGATCAGCTTGGAGTCTTTCCAGTGTCTGTCAATCACAGGTTTATATTGCGCAGCCTGTGTTACCGGTGTATATTGTTTTGTCCATAGTTTGTTGTGCCATGTCTGGCTTTGCTCTTGTAATACAAATGTCCTCCATAGACAGCACATCAGAGTGCTATTTGACTTCTACTAGTTAATGGAGAATTTTGGTCTGTATAAAAGTCAGTAGATGTATTTATTAAGGAATGACTGCAATTATTTTTTTCATTTCAGCAACTCAATGAACATTTATAAGCAGGTTTGTTGTGCTATTTGTAAACTTCCATTACTATTCACATTTGACGCAGTTCATCAATTTGCGCTGAACACAGATCCGGATAGATATTGTTATATTGAGTAGATTTCTGTTTTTTTTTAAATATTTAGTAATGGCCTTGAACCCCTGTGGTGTCAGATTAGGCTCCTTAGGCTGCGGTTTATTTTTTAGACTCTTAAATGTGCTGAAGTGTGAAAGTCAGTTCCTATCAGCTAGGCAAATTTCTAACCAGGTTGATTTGTGGACAGCAGGAGGTCTTGTTGCTGGTTAGAAACACATTGCATGCAGTGGGTAGTGTGAAGTCTTGGACCCACATTGTCAGAGATGGACACAGGAAAACATACCACCTAAGGTACTGGGCTACTGCTGCCTTGTATAAAGGGGAAACACTGGTCTCCAGTGCAATGCTTGTCTGTGGTTCCTCCTGAAGGTGACATGATAAGTTTCGTATATCTGCAAAGGCCCTTCACCTGTCTCCTCCTTAACAAAGTATGAAAAGTAAAGTTTTGCTAAACCCAGGACCCTGCATTCACTATATCCAGTCTTCCACAGTACACAGAGCAATTATGCAATTATCTTAGCAAATATAAACTGCTAAATACCTCTTCTCATCAGCAGTCTATAGCAGTCTTGTGACATCTATCAGTGTGCAGCTGAGAACTGGGTAATCTTGTAGGAGGAGCTTTCATTCTCCTCTGACTGTCCTATAAGGCTGCATAAACTCTGACCCTCTGTCTGGCCAATGCTGATTGGCCCTGTGTTGATCACACGCACCCCCCCCAAAAAAAAACCTCTCTAGCAATACACACCAAACAGAGCATGTGCAGACTTGCCACTGCTGCTCTGTACTGTGGCAGATGGATTGGGGACTGTGGAAGAAGGGGAGGCTCAGAGAACACAGGATCATACAGCCTTTTTACACAATGCAGAGGATTAACCCCTTAGGTTCCACAGTGAGTATAACAAGCATGCTTTAGTGCATATACAGACAGATTTTACTGTTGTGAATTTAGTAACACTTTACAAAATGGCCAGCCATCACATCCTTAACAACCTCAAATCCCTCTATCAGCAGAATGTAAATAAAAGAAGTGCCAGAGAAAAAAATGTGAAAGAAAACAGTGTGGAGATCTCCCCAATCTATACCAGGTCCTTCAGCTCTGGAATGGGTTTTGAGGAGAACCCTGCTCCAAAATTAAAAAAAAAAATAGGTGGGGTTCTCCCCCAAACCTATACCAGACCCTCAGGTCTGGTATGGATTTTAAGGGGAACCCTACACTAATTTTTTGGCAAAGACAAAATCAGACCCTTATTTGGGCACGCAGCCAGACAAGTGACCTGGGACATCAACATGGGAGGGGTGATTTGAGGGAGGGGGCCCCCATGTTTACCTTTCATTTGGCATGTGTCCCTTGCCGTGTTCTGCAGGCAGGTTTTTTTTTTTGTCATGTGAGTTGGCATTCATCGTGATTGACACTGGATCTGCTTCAGGTGACTTTTTTTTGTTTTGTTTTAATAAGGGCTTCCAGATTCCGATAAACGCCCTGCCTGCAGACCCCCACAACCAGTGCCCAGGGTTGTGGGGAAGAGGCCCTTGGCACCGACACGTTTTATGTCTACATTCTGCTGTCAGTGGGGAAATCCTTCAATATAAATCCAGCATGAGTCATGGTTGTTAACCTCTTCCCTACCACGCTATAGCTGAAAGATGGATGGACGTCCTCCCAGAACACGCCCCCTGCGAGCCCCCAGTGATCATTGTGCTATCACAGCATGAGGAAAGTACTGCCGATAACTGGCAATCATCAGAGAAGTGATCGGCACTGATCATCAGTGCCCTGATCATCAGTGCCCAGCTGTGTCACCCACCTGTGCCCAGCTGTGCCACCAACCTGTGCCCAGCAGTGCCACCCATCAGTGCCTATCAGTGCTGGCCATCAGTGCCGCCTATCAGTGCCTCCTATCAGTGCCCATCAGTGCCACTTCATCAGTGCCCATCAGTGCCACCTCATCAGTGCCCATCAGTGCTGCCAATCAGTACCCATCAGTGCTGCCTATCAGTGCAGCCTCATCAACGCATATCAGTGAAGGAGAAAAATTACCTGTTTGCAAAATTCTATAATAGAAACTTTTTTTTTTCAAATTTTTTGCTCTATTTTTTGTTTATAGTACAAAAAAATAAAACACCCAACAGTGTTTAAATACCACCAAAAGAAAAGCTCTATTTGTGTGAAAAAAAATGATAAAAATTTCATATGGGTACAGTGTTGTATGACCACGCAATTGTCATTCAAGGTACGATAGCGCTGAAAGTTGAAAATTGGCCTGGGCAGGAAGGGGGTATAAATGCCCGGTAGGCAAGTGGATGCGGCGGCCGCCTGCTCCTTAACAACCACAGCTATTCGCAATAAATTTGGATCCGTCTGAACTTTTCAAATCCAACAGTATAATGAATAAACGAAACAAATCCTGAAGGAACAAAACAAAACCTGAAAATGAAACAGACCAACACAATGAAAATGAATAAACAACATTTTTACCTAAGTAATGCATCTGAAATGAAGACAATGCAAAATTTTCCAACTTGCACGTGCCCAGTATGAAAACCGGACTGTTTAGTGCATCTCTGACAGTGAAAGGAGTGGCTCCCTCCAACAAGTTAATGAAAGCCTCCATGTGCAACAAGTGCTTGCAACATATGAATCATTATTGCCTTTTAGTTTTTTTTTTTAATGGTCCACCCCCTGCCAAGATATTCCAGTGGGCCACCCACTCAGGATCAGGATTGTTTGCCAGAAAGTGCCCAGTGTCAGGGTTGGAACTACAAGTTTGTGGATCTATATACAAAATGTTCTGCTGGGACCTGTTTTTGGGGTTGCCCAAACAACGACATGTGGGGGCTGATCACATAATACAATTAGGTATCAGCAATGTATTTGTTGCATTCTTCAGTCTGTAAACTTGTGCAGTGTATATTTGTTGTATATTTGTTGCAGGACACACCCAGGTATTTATTGCTGTGATAAATACACGGACACTCCTAGACGCTGACGTGAACGAACACACCTACTCGCTGACTTGTTCTTCAATACATTTACTATGTTTACAATTAGTGCCAGAGAATCACAATATACAGTAGCACAGACGTTTTGCCTTCTGGTACTTTAAAGGCATTTTCCACTTTGATAAAAAAGAAATACTGGGCAAGTGCATTACCATGGCTTACATAGTTGTCTTTCCTCCCCCACCTTGGACTTTTGCCATTGGTTGTAGACACAGTACCATGTGTTTACTGCTGCTTGGAGCAGATGAAGTCTGATATGAGACCAGACATTTAGACAAGCTAATTTACAGGGTACTAACAGTTATCCTTTAAATTATGTTAAATTAGTTATCCCGGCTGCAGGATTTCTCCAGGACTTCCCCCATCCTCTGGAACTCACTACCCCAATCCATCAGACTGTCACCTACCCTCCTCACCTTTAGGCGCACCCTGAAAACCCATCTCTTCAGGGAAGCCTACCCCACCCTCACCTAATAGCCGATCTCCTCCACTCCTCCTACCACTCCATCCCCCACAGCCACTTCCTCCTGTACCTCTACCCCCTCCCCCCTAGATTGTAAGCTCGAAAGAGCAGGGCGCTCAAACCCCTCATCTATTGTTTTGTTACTGTACTGTCTCATGTACTGTCCCCCACTCTAATGTACAGCGCTAAGCAAACCTTTTGGCGCTATATATATACTGTATAATAATAATAAGAAAGTAAAAACATAAACAGTAACTCCTGAGTAGGGATGTACCAATACTAATTTTTTTTCACAGCGAGTAGAAGTACAGGCGTACCTCGGTTTATGAATTTAATGCGTTCTGCGGGACGTTCCGTATTGTGAAAAATTCGTAAACCGAAACTCGGTCTCCCGAAGGAATTAATTGAAACCAGTTAATCCATTCAGAAAAAAGTAAAAAAAAAAGTCTTTTATCTGTTCAAGCTCTTTTTAAAGGGCACTTTAAAGGCCTAAATACTGAACAGGGACATGATTAATAAATAATTTGTAAATGCATTGAAAACCAATTAATCCGTTCTGTAGGTCAGAAAAAAGTAAAAAAAAAAGTTTTATCTGTTCAAAACTCTTTATAAAGTGCACTTTAAAGCCATAAATGTCAGGTCATGTATCTAGTACGTGATCCGGCACTTCCGGGTAGGGTACATGTGTACCCCAGTGCGCCGGCTGTGCTGAGATTACTCACAGCACAAGCCGATCAGTGGGTGCCAACCAATGATTGACTGCTGGCACCCACTGATCAGTGAAGAGGTAGACGGGACAGAGCTCTATCAATGTAAACAATACAGAGCTCTGTTCTGTCAGTAGGGACGTGCCGTTTTTTGTTTCCCTGCAAAGCAGGGAATAAAAACCAACACATCCCTTAGTGAAAACACCTTACAATGTACACATAAACACTGGTTAGACACACATTTAACCCTTTGATCGCCCTAGATGTTTAACCCCTTCCCAGCCAGTGTCATTAGTACAGTGACAGTGTACTGTATATTTTTAGCTCTGATCACTGTATTAGTGTCACTGATTCCCAAAAAGTGTCGGAAGGGTCAGTTAGTGTCAGATTGCCTGCCATTATATTGCAGTCCCACTATAAGTCTCTGATCGCTAGTATTAAAATAAATATGTAAATAAATGAAAAATTCCAGTATATCTACCATGTACATGTTGTAGACACTACAACGTTTGCGCAAACCAATCAATATACGCTTATGCAGATTTTTTTTTTTACCAAAAATATGTAGCAGAATACATATTAGCCTAAGTTTATGAAGAAATTTGATTTTTAAAAATTTTTCTTGTTTTTTTTTTATTTTGTAGCAGAAAGCAAAAAAATATTGGTTTATTTTTAATTTTCGTTTTTTTTTATTTTTTCATTTACAGCTCAAAAAAAGAAAAAACCCAGTGGTGAACAAATACCACCAAAAGAAAGCTCTATTTGTGTGGAAAAAAAAATTATATACATTTTTTTTGTGTACAGTGTTGTGTGACCATTCAATTGTCAGTTAAAGTAACACAGTGCCAAAGAGAAAATATGTCCTGGTGATTAGGTGGGGGGGGGGTAAATCTAGAGGTCAAGTAGTTGTAAAGTGGTTGTAAACGCTTACATATACCCAGTGAAATGAGTGGCCTCAGGTGATTAAACTAACCCTCCTACATAGGTTGTAGCTGTCTGTATGCAGTCTTCTCTTCTCTACATCTGTTCAACTTGCCAAATTTAGAAAGCTTGTCTGAGAGGTCTGAAAACTGGGGTAGAGAGCTGACATTACACTCGGCAGAGCTCAGCTCTGAGAGCTGATTGGAGGGAAGAGACACCCCTCACTCCACACAGCTCGCAGGAACAGAGCAGAGGCTGTCCATCTGCTGAGCTCCTTCCCCATCACTATTTTTCTCTTTGTGTCAGAAAAACTTGTCAGAAGTGATCCATGCGAATAGTAGAGGAACAAAGCAGCAGACAGAAATGACACTCAGTGCTCCTAATTGAGACAAGTACAGACTATAGAGGGTTATTCTTTGTACATAGTTCATGTCTGAGGTTTACAGCCACTTTAACCTTTTTGTATTTGGTTTGAGTTCAGTCCCTGCTGTACATCTTCTAAAGGACTTTTTCTGTTTTTGCAGGTATTGCAGCTGCCACCATGTTCACACCAAAGCAAGACATTACCCTGCATGAGAAG
This sequence comes from Staurois parvus, assembly GCF_062004578.1. Classification (NCBI taxonomy): domain Eukaryota; kingdom Metazoa; phylum Chordata; class Amphibia; order Anura; family Ranidae; genus Staurois; species Staurois parvus. The sequence continues at coordinate 941,302 of NW_028318327.1, forward strand.
GAACTGCGGGTGGCTTTTGATGGAGATGCAGTGCTGTTCTCTGATGAGTCTGAGCAGATAGTAAAAGAAAAGGGTTTGGATTCATTTTTTGAACATGAGAAAGAACATGAGAACAAGCCATTGGCACAGGTAGGGAAATTTAAATATTGTGTACAGTGGAAATATGATTACATTTTGGGTAATTTAGATTTTCCCAGCTCAGAAATCAAATTTAATGGAGGTCTTTATGGCATAATTATTTGCTGAAGATTGTTTTTGTAGCAGGTTCTTTATGTGGGGTCTTTGATTCCTAACATTTTTATAGCTGTATATTACCATATACACAAATATATACACATATATTACCAATACACAAAGGATTTCCAGAGTACTATGGGTTACCCAAACAATCTGCACCACAGTAGTCATTTTCTTTCAGAGATATCTGTCTCGTTAAAACCCCAGATTAATGTGTTTGGTGGGTGTGGGAGAGAGACACTGCTTGATTTGTTCATGTGTTTGAATTTCAGCTAGAGCTGTTGAACTTTGTATACAGCCATTTTACATCAAAAGGGCAAAGGCGACACAGGAAAGAATGTACAAAGGAGCCTAAAATGTACAGTAGGTATAGAAAATAATCACATTTTGTTGCTTTGCAGCCTGAAATGAAGACAGACACAGTTTTTGTTTTATCCAGCTGTATTTACCCAGTGCAACATATAACATCCAAGTGAAAGATATAACACCAACATGTTAGAAATATATATATATATTTTTTTTTAATTCAGAAACAGAATCAGTGAGTTGGAAAAAGGATTGCCCTCTTCCTAAAAATGACTTGTAAACTCTATTAGGTGTAGCTAATCCTCTTCTCAATTACACACAAAGCCATTCCATTTACAACTGTGATAAGCTGTGGTCATTTTGATTAGCTCAGCATGAATAGAGCTTTCCTGGAACATTTTAGTCCCTGGTAGTGCAAATAAAGCAAACAATCCGCTATGGGTGGCAAGGCACTGTCAAACGATCTCCAGGATAAAGGAGAAGTACAAGTCAGGAGATGGATTATAAAAAAAGCCACTCCTCAAGAAAGATTTGAGGCCACATGGAAAAGGGTGTTATGGTCAGGTGAGACCAAACAAAATGTCTGGCAGAAATCCAAAATCGCTCAGCATGCAAATAACACCATTCCTACAGTAAAGCATGGAGGTTATAATATCCTTTTATGGGGGTGTTTCTCTGCAGCTGGGACTGGAGCACTTGTCTAGATAGAAGGAAAAATAGATGGGGCAAAATCCCGTCAAATTCTTGAGGAAAATCTGCTGTCCTCTGCCAGAAAGTTGTCAATGAGAAGGTTTACCTTCCAGCATGACAATGACCCAAAGCACACAGCAAAAATTACCACACAGTGGTTGAAGGAGAAAAATGTGAATGTTCTTGCAGAGCCCAGACGTAAACCCCACTGAAAATCTGTGGAATGACTTGAAGACTGCAGTCCACAAACGGTTACCATCAAATTTAACTGAACTTGAGCAGTTCTGCAGAGGGCAAATATTGCAAATATTGCAAAGTCTAGGTGTGCAAAGTTAGTAGAGACATATCCCACTAGACTAAAGGATGGAATTAAGGCAAAGGATGGTTCAACAAAAAACTGACAAAAGGGGGTGATCCTTTTTCCAGCTCAGTGATTCTCTTTTTGAATTGTTTATATTTTTTTCTGACATGTTGGCATTATATATTTCACTTGGATGTTATACTCTCATCGGCCACTTTATTAGATACACCTTGCTAGTACTGGGTTGGACCCCCTTCTGCCTTAATCCTTCATAGCATAAATTCAACAAGCTGTTGGAAACATTCCTCAGAGATTTTGGTCCATATTGACACAAGTTACTGTTGCCTTTCTATCATCTCAAACCAGTCTGCCCATTCTCCTCTGAACTCTGACACTACCAAGGTATTTTCATCCACACAACTGATGCTCACTGGATATTTTATCTTTTCCGGACCATTCTCTGTAAACCCTAGAGATAGTTGTACATGAAAATCTCAGTAGATCAGTAGCTTTTTAAATACTCAGACGAGCCCGTCTGGCACCAACAAGCATGCAATGTTCAAAGTCACTTAAATCCCCTTTCTTCTCTATGCTGATGCTCAGTTTGAACTTCAGCAAGTTGTCTTCACCACGTCTAGATGCCTAAATGCATTGTGTTGCTGCCATGTGATTGGCTGATTAGCAATTTGTGTTACCAAGCAATTGAACAGGTATACCTAATAAAGTGGCCAGTGAGAGTTAGAAATACAGCTAAATAAAACAAAACCGGTGTCTGTCTTCATTTCAGTCTGCAAAGCATCAAAATGGGATTATTTTAAAAGGAGAGTGATTGTTTTCTATAGCCACTGTATATGTTTGATAGAATAATATCATCAGTATGCTATATTTGTTTATTTATTGATGATGACAAATGTCCTTTTAAAGTAATACTTCAAGGAGCATCCATGGGACCAGGTAAGTATTTACGATCAGCTTTTGCAGGGACAGCTTTTAAAGCCATTTGATTTTAGTGAGTGAGTCACAGAAAGATTTTGCTCTTTTGTATATGCAAGCAAATGAGGCGGAATGCCAAGCTTTGTTGTGACAACAGCTTGCACTCAGTTCCTATAGTCATGTCTAATGTAACCAGTATATCACAGAAAGCTCTTAAGGTTTGTTATTTTAGGTTTTGAAAGCATGGCAGGAGAATTGTTATGTGATTTTATATGTGACTGTTTGCCAAGTTTGTGTCCAGTGCTAGACTGAGTTACATAATGCTGAACACTGTTAGCCAATATTATAGTTACATATACATGTTTAAATAATAGGGTCCTTCAAAGAGCATTTGCAGCAAATCCATTCAGTGAAAGATAATTGCTGATTGGTTGTGCTGTATTGTAGGCTGCTGCACTTTGCACATTCTTGCCTCCTTGAAAAAAGAGTTAATGGGTCTTCTGAATTGCGAACCACCTGCATTGTCCCTACCATGTATGATGACAGTAAAGCATCAATATGCAATCCACTGCTTTAAGACTGCACAAATCTCTTAATCTTTAGAGGCAGCTCCAAGTGGGAATGGATGGAGTGTATGTGTGTTGAGGGGGTGCAAGAGTTGTTAAAGGCTAACTGCACCTTTAGGATCATTTTACATCCATACATAATGTATAGCATGCAAAATGGTCCCAAGCAGACCCCCCCCCCCACTCACTGCCAAAATGGCCCCCCTGCTGCAGCTGTTAGATTTGAATTTAGCACCACTGTGCATGGCTCTGCCTGCTCAGACCTGTTATTTATTCAAAGAAATCTGTGATTAAATAAACCACAAGTCCCACCTGCCACCGCAGAAAATGGACTTGAAGTTCTTAGTGGAATACAAGTGTGAGGATTACTGCACTTATAGTACACTGAGACTTTCCCCAGCAGACATAGAGCTGGAAGAATAGTCTGCGAGAGCCTGAGTATTGCACTCACCGAAAAAACATTTTTTTTTCTACAAATATGGGTGTGTTTATTTATTATTTTGCAAAAGGCGGACTTAGAATTTAAACCAGGCTTGTGTTTCTGTAGACCTGTTTCAGTTGGAGAGACTTGTGTCTCCTGCAGTCTATACTAGTGTTTCTCAATCTTTTTTAAGTCAAGGCACCCTTTAAAATTATGGACAGTCTTGAGGCACCATATTCTAAAATGGGGTGCGTCTAGACTGTCCATAATTTTAAAAGGGCACCCATTCTAAAATGTGAAAAACTATTCTATTAGTTTTATATAACGCAGCAACATCCACACATGTGGGACACCCAACATTTGAGGTGATTTATTCTTCCAAAGCAAATATACTTTTGCACACTGGTACTGACTAGTATCCCAGTGTTTCTCTCCTCCCTCAGTTGTTCTCCATCACTGAGCTAATGTGACCCCAGCACTGATGGAAAGGGGCAGGGGATGGTCAAACTAGGATGCTGTGCAAGCAACTGACATCCTCCTTATCAACTGATGACATCATTTGTTGTCAGGATGCCTGCGGCTAGAAGGTTGTAATGGTGCACAATGAAAACCTGTGGCTTTGTGTAGCTAAAAGGCAGGCTTGTTCCACCCTCTGGCTTGTATACAAGTTTTGGGCAATTTTTAGACATCTTGCCAAGGCACCCCTGAAGAAACCTAAAGGCACCCCAGGGTGCCTGGGCACCCTGGTTGAGAAAGGCTGGTCTATACCTCCAAACATACATTCTGTGTGCGTTTCCTGCACTGCAGGTAAATGAGCTAGCCTTTCAACCTGCATGCAGTTGCCAATGTATTGTTAAAGTACACTAGGGGGCCAAGTGCATTGAACTGCATTGTATAACATAGGCTCAATCCAGGCCCAAGGTATTAACAAGTCAAAATTTATTGTTTCCAATAAGTTTAGTTTTCTGTGCTGTGTTTGTGCACATTGAAGAAAGAAAAAGAATTCATTTTGCTTCTGCTATGAACAAAAAACACACAAAACAATGTATCCGTACCATAAAATGCCTTTAAAAAAAAAGGATGTCAATGCAAGTCAAGTACAATTAGTAGGTGTCAACACAACAGAAATGGTGCAAATCCAGCGTAAATGTTATCCTGAAAATACACTGAGGTTATAACTTGTAGTACAGTAGTTAGTCACATTCAACTGGGCTTGGTCTGTAATGCTGAACATTATAGAATGAGTACAGATGACTGTAACTTCTAGCTATAACATGACAAGGATAAATAAAAATCTTCACACACTATTTTAGGATGAAATAAATCTGAGCTTAGTTATTTAAAGTGAATACATTTTATGTTTCTAAAAAACAATAATGTGTTATATCTGATGTATTTTATCATATTAATATATCTTGTAGGGTCCACTGAAATGCTTCCTGGAATCACTAGGAAAACTTCAAAGAAAGTTTCATGCTAAAGATGCAAGGCTTAAATGCCCCATAAGGACCTACCTTGTGACAGCCAGGAGTGCTGCCAGCTCTGGGGCCCGAGCTTTGAAGACCTTACGCGCGTGGGGTTTGGAGGTGGATGAAGCCCTTTTCTTGGCAGGGGCCCCAAAGGGGCCCATCTTGAACAAAATACGACCTCATATTTTCTTTGATGACCAAATGTTTCACATAGAAAATGCACACGAGTCAGGTACTATTGCTGCACATGTCCCTTATGGGATTGGTCAGAAGTACCACAAATCAACCCTAAAGGAGGAACCTAAAAAGGAGGGGCCTAAAAAAGAGGAGCCTATTAAGGAAGAGCCTAATAAGGAGGAGTCTAAAAAGGAAGAGTCTAAAAAAGAGGAGCCCAAAAAGGAAGGGTCTAAAAAAGAAGAACCTAAAAAGGAACATGGAAAGAAATAGAAAAATGGTTCTAGTATTGTTAAGTACATTTAGATCTTGGTGATATGGTATGTCTTACAAATATTTTAAAGCACATTCCTTAAATCCTAAAATGTCTAAAGTAATGGTAGTCATGCTTGCCACCTTTTATATATGGAATGATTTCAAGAAGTTCACTAGGAAAGAATAAGACTCTTTTCACTTAGACACAGAGAGAGGCAGTTCAATAATTTGTAGCCATCAGTGCACTAACCACCACAAAGCTGAATGTTATTTGTGATCTGAGATCTACCCTGCTGCAATGGACTGGTTGTTAGGTTAGGACATGCCATAGATACTCACAGAACTGAATAGGTATCTATTTAGCACCTATAATAATAGGTCCATGTCAGCATGGTTGTTTTTAATATAGGTTCTTAGACTTCACCCAGCCCTTAGCTCTCATGTGGAAGTTAATGAGCCAAGACCTGTAAATCACTACATTTTATTACTTTATGAATAAGAGGAAAGAGTTTAAAACTTTCATAGTGGACTTTTTGGTACAATGGAGAGCAGTGGTGTGCAGTAACCCATAGTAACCATTCTAAAGATCATCTACTTGAACAGACCCGATGCTTTTATTTTTTTTTTAGATGCATAAACATGCAAGCTCATGTTAGGCAATCATCATGTCTACATCATAAGCTGACACCTATGGCACAGAATTGTATAGAATTGCTAAGATTGGATCAAACCCTGCCCAACCAAGAACAGAAGTCATATGCCAGCAGTCGTAGTCACACTGACACTTATTGTTGCCAAAAATACTTGAATTTTGCCAGATTGGCAATTATCTAAAATGTAAGGGTAGCTCAAGGCCATATATACAGTGTGTGTATATATATATATATATATATATATATATATATATATATTGCAATGTTATGTTTATTTTAGTGGTAGCAGCAATTGAATGGTGAGAAGCGCTTGTAGACGTTTATACTACAACTCACAAGGTCCAGAGCTGGTCATTTATATCAAAGGACAGGGAGATATGGGGACCTGATACAGCCCGCTATAGGTGTTTTTTTATAGCTTAAGATATAGATGTAAATGCTTCAGTTTGCTCAAACGTTAATGTTTATTTTAGTGAGATGGGAGGATCATGCTGACTTCTCCAGCACTGACCCTTCTCAGAATGTACAATTGCAACTGGTCAAGGTTTTTCAACCTCTCCCAGCAATTTTCCCCCCAACAGTTCACATCTGAAGGTATCTACAGATGCCCAAAGATATGAGATTATCACTAAATTCAGATCATTTTGACCATATCCTCCCAATTTTTAAGGCCAACTCTTAACCCTGAAGATAGACATCCATTAGGTTTTATGATACAGTAAGGCTGCTTTCAAATCAATATGTTTTTCTTCTGCTTCTGCATTAAAAAAAAATACCGGAAGAAAAACGCGTGACCATGTATTCCTATGGAACTCTTTACACTGATCTGTTGTTTTTTTCAAAATCATGCTTGCTGCATTCTTGGTGCAGGTTTGCTGTGATAAAAAAATGCACCAAAAACACACCTCCCCTTTGAAAACAATAGAAAACAGCAAAATCACATAAAAAAATGCACCTGTGTTGCGATTTTGGTGCGGTTTTTGAGTCACATGCCTAATATACACAATGGAGCTGTACTTTAGTATAAGAAGTGTTGCTGACTTGGGTTTATGTACTTGGAGATGGAAAGGAGGAGGACATGAGCTGCTTAGAAAATTGCATGGTGCTGATTATCTCAGGGAAGTACAATAGCTTTTACATTATATCTCTACATTTTCAGGGAGGACCCAAGTATGACATCACCCAGTCCAATGACTGTCATCTAATGTCTATGGGTAGCTTAAAAGATAAATGTACAAATACTTAAAAAAATTAATTCAGCATCAGGTGACCCTAGCCAGATTTTCTCAGGATAGATAACTTTGTAGGCCAGGTATGCTATGGTTGCACTGTGAAGCCTGCTTACAGTTTTGAGCCTTCTTTGCAACTGTTTACAGCTTAGCTGTATTAGTACTAGGCTATGTCTACTCGCTAAAGACAAGTAGGCTGGGTCTGCCCTAGGATGGCTGTGATCCTTTATGAACCAGGCCATGGCGGGCTGTATTCAATTTTTCAGTAGCTTACATACATCCTGATGCTTGCTATGGGAATAGTGAAGCTGTCTACTATACAATGCAAGAGGAGGAATAGACTACATTTTTCATTCATTGTTGGCAAGAGAATCCTCAAGTCGGATTGTTATTTGTACAGTTATCCTTCATAATTTGAAAACATCGAGATTATAATTGGAGTTTGCGGCTAATTTTCCTTGCTGGTAGCATTGAGAATTGTCATCTTGAATCTTTGATTGCATCTTTTTAATATTTATGCCCTTTGGTGGTCTCCTTAAGCTGCTGAAACCTGATTGCTGATTGGATACTAAGCTTTTCTGCATTCCATTGCTCTTTCACTGTCAATAAATAATTAGGAGCACTCTTGAGGGGCAAGCATTGTGCTACTAGAAATAGCCAGCCTATCAATTCACTCAAAAGTGGTCTCACCGGTGAATTGATAGGCTGTGCAAAAGTGGTTCGCTGCACTGTGAGCTTTATGTACATTATAAGAGTTCATAAGCTAAGAGTCAGCCCATACAAGATGAATAATTGGTGATGGGATGGATGTGTTCAAAGCCTCCAGTTACGGCATTCAAAAGGTATTGCTGGATTCCTTGATAAAAGATCTTTTCATCATGGTCCTAGTCGTGGATGCAGCTGGGCACACAGTTGTGGATTAACCACCACTAAAACTGCATCACCTGTTGGGTGATTCTGTACTTATTTCCAAAGCACTGAATATAATTTTGAGTGGAGTGATGTTTAAGAAATCACACAGCTGCTGGATATAACAAAACTATTGCCTTCCGATATTCAGGTCATCTTAGCACTTTTTATAAAACTAGCACCTAATTTACTGTATTTTTTCATTCATCATGTTTGTCTTTTGTGTTTACCATAGACTCTGATATGTTTCTTATAAGCACTGAAACTGGGATGTATAAAACATACATAGGTGACAGTCAATACCATATTCAGAGTGCACCTGTCGCCAGAACATAGGAAATATTTTCCTCTCTCCAGTCTACTAGGCTGTAGTGGCAATGGGGTTTATTTACTAAAGCCAAACAGGTTGTTCACTTTGCAAGGAAAGTTGCACTTTGCCCCAGAGCTTAGTGAAAGTGGTGACACTTTGCCTGGCAAAGTTTACCCAAACATGTTCAAGGAAAGTAAAAAAACAAAACAAAAACCAAGCATTTTGCACATTGGATGATAGAAGTCAGAGGAGCTTTTTCTCATTCACTAAGCTCTGGGGAAAATTCCCTTGCAAAGTGAACGGCCTATTTGCCTTTGGTAAATCAACCCTAATGCATATTAGGATTGACAAGAAACACCTTTGTTGCCCAAAGCAACTCATGAATGTCCATGTTATTCTTCATTTTTATCAAAGACTGCTGTTCTTTTACACTAAGCACTAGAGAAGCATAGGATGTTCACTATTTTTCCTACCTGTCTTTATGTCCCCCCCTCCCCTGACCTTTAGGCCTAGGCCTTTTTTATTTCACAGAAGTGGGTTTGTCTAATTTTCCTATTGTTCCTCTAACCACCAGTGCCTATGGTAGTGCCAAATCATTGGTCAATGACACACAGTCTAGTCATCTTGGACTATTGGGGACTTTGTTACTATGTACATCATGTTGGCAGACTTGGAGAGATGCACTATTGCCCTGTAACACTACTACGTCTTGAGTGACAGCTGTGTTTTCTCGGGGAGTTGAGATGATGGTTGTGTAGTGTCACCTAAACAATTGCCTCTAACTGGCTATGGTATGGAGCCGTTGTATGGAGCATTGTCCCAGAGCTCCACTCTGTGTAACTAAAATGTTATGGAGTGGCTCCATTTTTCGAATCCCCTTGGCCATGCAATGTAAAGAGATCAGAAAATCACGTGAGTCAGGGGCATTGAACTGCTTTTAAGTATTACTGTAATTCAGGTTCAATCATAACAAACATCAAGTTTTTGCTCCACGTCTTTTAATTAGCAAACCATCCCAATAATTCATTTTATCCTGACACCAATTCTAGTTACCTTTTATTTTGCTTTTATTATAGCTTGTTATTGGGTTCTGTTTTTATTCAAGTTCTTTTTTGTTTTATACTACTTTTTATTTCTGGATACTCTTTTTACAAGGAATAAAAAATATACTATATTTGTATTGCTAGGTGAAATTAGTCTATAATAGTGTAGAATTTGGGCCTCATTACTAACCTGTTTTCCCTTTGTGTGTGTTAGCATGTTATTATAATTATAATTTAGAGTTTTAGTATATGGAGCAGTTTTCAGCTGTTCTGCTACACAACTAGATATCACAGCAACTATATCCAAGTCAATGGGGACTTACAGACTAGGGAAGAGCAAAATGAAAGCTTCAGGCATATATTAATTAATGCAGCTCTGTGTCAATTAAGACATATTTAAATATGGTGGGTTTTTTTTTTCATTTAATGCAACCAGTACTTGAATTTGACTTGGTATCTTGCAGTCCCTGCAAAGTAGAGCTCAGGCTTAGGGAGGCAGAAGCAACACAAAGAGCCAATTTGTTGAGCTGCAATGCAAGGAGCATTCTAGTAGGAGAAGAGTGACAGAGACCAGCCCATCTTTCTGCTGCTTCTTCTTTCACCGTACAGTCACAGGTTGGGGTTGGTTTGCTGACCTATGTTACCGAACTTCAATAGGGAAAAATACGGTCTTTTGTCCTGCCAGACAGGGATTTGTGGTGTGACAAGGCTGTGTATATCTCAGGACTGAGTATACAGAAATACAAATCCTTTGGCATAGAAAACAACTCATAAATATTCACACATACATATACAGTATATGTGTGTGTGTGTGTGTGTATATATATATATATATATATATATATAATTTTTTTTTTTTTATTTGTGCCTAGATTTTCACTCCTCCACAATTTCTGCAAAAATCCAGACATTTTACCAATTCAATGGAATACATTGAAGTCAATAGGGAAGGCGAAATTAAGGTGGGGTTTAACTCTTTCTGGACTAGATTATTATTGAGTTTAGATGTCCTCACCACGTTTAGCAGCATCAGTATGTGTTAATTAACGTGATAGTAACTTTTTGACAATTTTCTTCAGTTTGATATCAGTCCTGGGAGTAAGAAACACACAAAGTTGCACATTTCTAGTTCTCTTTTGCACTGTTAATTGCATATTGCAATCACTAAGGGATTAGGAGCGCGTTAAGCTTAAATGGCTACAGAAGGGTAGGCAAGCTCCTTTAAGCCATTCTGGACTTCTTGCTGTGGCAAAATACAGCCCCTTGTTAATTTGGAAGGTTGATGCTGAAAAACTCCAACTCTTTTATTTTGTTGCAAACACAATCATGGCAACATCACCCGGCTCACTCCCTCTACGGATGTCAGATGACTTAAGAGGACATTGATATGATTGACTTGCTTGTGTATAAGCTCAGCTGGTCGTCCTGTCTGTTTTTCTGTAGGTAGCTTAGTGGTGGACTTTACAGCTGGAAGGATGGAGGGAAAGGGGAAGAATATTACCAAATGGTTATGCCATTGCTGCACAGTTACAAGCAATTGCACAGTGCCATAGTTAATATAAATGTTTATCATGGGTGACAAATGTTGACTTTCAAGTGTGCAGTTGTGAATCGCACAAAACTAAAATAAAGTAAATATACCATAAAGGACTGAAACTCTGTTTTGCAATATAATGTATTTTAGGACATACTACATGCTTTAGCATGTTGGCGTGCCATTTCTTTTGAATGTCACCCCAAGAAGGCAATACAGCCCTGATGCACATGCTTTATAACACACCATAATGCATTGCCCTACACTGCAGTCCGCTGCATCAGCAAAATGTGCATAGATCTTAGGGGTTTATTTACTAAAGCTAGTTCACTCAAAATCATGTGCACTTCACCATTGAAACCAATCAGCATCCAGGTTTTATTGCTAAAGCTTAATTGAGCAAGCTGAGGTTAGAAACTGATTGGCTACTGTGCACAGGTGAATGAGATTCTGAGTGAACCAGCTTAGTAAATAAACCCCATAATGTCCTTTGTGGATGAAAGAGACTATAGTACAGCATTACATACTAATACCTTTGCCATCAGTTTCTCTGATCCATGCTATTCACTTGATCTGTGTCTGTTCAGCCTGTGTAAGGAATCATTTGGGAAATGTTCCCATCCACGTAATTTGGAAATCCTCCAATGCTTCTCTCTGCTCAGGCAAACCAGACATATTAGAGAAGTAACCATAAGCATGGGAATTTCTGAAAGATGGCCTTAGGCATCATTTATTTTTGGAATATTAATTCTCTCTCTCACCGTGCACAAGCTGTGATTGAACTTTTAAAGACCAACTTCAGACAAAACATTTTATTTAGTTTTGGATACAGCCAGAACTTTTGTCTAGTTTTTGATGCTGGTGACTATTAGGCCTCATTCATCTTGGGAAGAAAACAAATGTTGCTTTTAAAGGCAATTTATTTTATTTTATTTTTTTTAAGCTAGAGTATAACTAAAGGCACAACTTTTTTTATAGTTTTTGATAGAGTGGAGAAGGATTAGAACAACTGTCACTTGCTGTCTGAGCCCCCGGTAAGGAGATTCACTCTCTCTATTTGTCCTGTTTACCATTATCATTGAAAGTGAAAGTAAAAAATCACAAATTTTGGGTTGTCCCCGGAAAAAGGAAGAGGGGAAACTTCCAATGGGGACACTAGTTCTGGTGACCTGGGGGTCCCCAAGGGATTCCTTTAATTTGCAGGGATTACCTCTCACTTTCTTTTTGGCTATAGGACAGATAGTGAAAGGAAATCTCTGAAATGGGACACAGATGGGGAAAAATAATCTTGACATGGGCTAGAACCCTCCTTTGCTCTAGCCAAACTGAAAAACAAAGTTTTGCTATAGTTCTGCTTTAAGCCTCTACACAGCTTTAACTCAGCCAATGTGTCAATGCACAATGTGGAATTCAGATTTGTATTCTAGAGCAACTTTTAGAGGCAGAAAAAATGCCCCAAACCTGAATTTGGAGAGGAGCTTTCTGGCATAATTTCTGCACACGCGCACATAAATGCGTATAAACATACAAAAGTGTGCATAAATGTATTCTAGTGGATGGAATAAATAAATATTCTAGCCAATAGAATGAGTTTACATGCATAGACTTTTAAACACCACAGGCCTGGAAATGCATGTTAATTCCTGCAAAAAGGATTATTTCTGTATGCTGAATTTTTCTGACACCTCCTGGCCTTGCCCTGCTGTGACCTTTCTGAACCCTGACTGCTCCATGCAATGCATGGGTGCAACTTCCCTCTCTCAATCTATATAATCAGATAAGTGTTTACTTATATTATTAAATTACTTATAACCTCTTTTGAATACCAGAACTAGAAAATCTACAGATATACCATGATTTTCATCACATCCAATTTTGTTGAATTTTTGAGGCACATCGCATTATATACAATCACAGATGGAAGACACAAGTCCCAATAAACTATTGATGGTATACCAAATATTTGGTGCATGGAACACTGAATTATGGAATGCACCAAGCAATTGTAGAAGTTGAAGGATTTGGGCAGGAAGATGTGACTAGTACACCAAATGTGGGAAAAAAATCCCAAGTGTGACATTTTGCACAAAAAAATTGCAAGATCTGTATGAAATAAATAATTTCTCAGAAAATGAGTTTGTCAGTATTTGTATTTGGCACAATGGAGGTGTGCAGTAGGATGATGGCACAAGACATTCAAGATCATGGCTTCCGCACCTAGTAAATGATACATGCTGCAACATAATGGTTTATATGAATTACAATGCACCACGATCAGATGTGCCATGCAACACCTTGCTTTCCTGTACAACCACCAATCAGTTTATTGGGCCCACTGTGTTGAATGACCACATTTAGTGCGTATCTCTTGTTTCTCACACTTCTCCTGTTTTAGACATTACCTGATTGCTGCTATCAGCCTTCTCAATCAAATCAGATAAAGATCAATGTTCAAACTCCATAACAACTTATTGGGATTCAGTTTAGTAAACTAAAAAGGTCCTTTGGTCTGGGTTCCTGCTCTTTACATTGTCATGTAAAAGAAGTCTGGAGTTAAACATTGTTTTACCAAATATCATTAGATGGTGTAGCGCTGCCTTACACAAAACAGATTTATTTTTTTATATATATATATATATATATATATATATATATATATATATATGTATATATATATATTATGCATGTGTGTTGTGTGTAAGGTGCTACAATGCACCTCCCCTACAAGTGTATAATCTCTTATATAAAACTGATCCACAATAAAGGAACCTTAAATAAAATAATTAGTACTCGGTGTGAATGGATCAACTTATACCAAAAAGTGTAAATGCTACAGTACACCTCCACCACTAAATGTAAACACTAGTTTCCCATATGTGTGTCATTTATTTAGTGTACAAAGAGAATTCCTTTTTGCTTAAAGGTGTAAATAAAATCTGTATAGTGCTACAACAAACTTCCCCAACTGGTATGTAAACTCTTATTACTGTGTATAAAATAGGTCCACAAGAAAGTTCCTTAATTTAAATATTTAGTATACGGTATAAGCGTGTCCAATAAAGAGCAAGTACTACAGTGCACTTCCCCCACTATGTGTATACACTATTCTCCCATGTGTGTGTGGCGCATATATATTTACATGAAAGATGTCTATGGTTAAAAAATTGCTGCATAACAACACTGATTCGCTGGTAACCAATAAATGTGCAAAAAAGTACCAAATAGGTGCTACAGTGCACCTCCCTCACTATATATACATTCAAGCATATAGATACACAAAGATATGTTCAAGTTAATACTGCATGCTGATTGAAGTGAGTCCTTAAAGAGATTTAAAGTGAAAAACGGTCCACTGGGCCTGCAATTGTTATACCATGTCTGGCAGGCCTCTGTCTATGAACTTCTGTTTATGTTAGGTCTGCTTCTCTCCCCATACAAGATAATGGAAATGAAAAAGCAGCTTGAAGCATTTCGATCTTGCTTAGAAGCAGGTCAACTGAACCTGTCAATGGGCTGTGAATGATCTCAAATGTATCTAAAACTGATCTAAGATACAAGTTGAATCCACCTAAATGTAAGCTGCATTTGCCCAATGGCTAGACCCCAAAGCCCGTTAACACCGACCCTTAGCCTGGTTAGTCACAAGTGATAATGTTTACAAGAGGCTGTACCAAACACCACGATGGTTTGATAATGTGATACTACTGTCTTTTTTTTCATATTCATTTGGCTGTCTATTTACAAATACTAAGGAAAATGAAAGTATTTTTCTACACCAGTTGAATGTCTTCTGTATTTCTCTACTTTATTAAAAAAAATGAAACTCACAGTGTTTGCTTTCCTTGAGTTATTCTTCCTTTTCTGCACTGGCAAAATTACTTAATTGAGTTTTTTAATTAGTTTCACCAAAAAAGCAAATAGCCTCCATTCCCATAACCGTTTACAGATTCTGGTGTTGAGATTCTCCTAATTATGCATTTTATTAAGGGGGCACCTGACTGGAGAGGCTGGTCCCAGAACACTGAAACACTGAATTTTGGGGTGCCAAGAATAATACTGCAATAGCACTTTGGATCCTACAACAAAAGTCAGCATAGATTGGGAGCTAGTGTCTTTTTCTATGCTCTGTATCTCCTTAAATAAAAGTGGACCTTTCAATAACTTTACCAGTTTGTATAAAAAAAATTCAGAACAGGTCACAATAACCTCCCTGGCAGTATTCCCGAGTGTAGCTCGGGGTAAAGTTTCAGCACCACAAGCAGTAACCCTGAGCTACACTCGGGCTTACCATGCGGCGCTGCTCTGGGATCCCTTGATCACTTACCTTGTCCTGCGCTCCCACAATGTCCCTCCTGCAGTGTCCCCGACAATGTAATCCGGCAAATGCTGGCATCTGTCTTCTGGGTTCTGTCCCCTGCGAGCGTCGGGACGTACGGGGGACGGAACGGCGGGAAATTTGAAAATGACAAAAAGTGACATTCACTAAAATCACATAGTAAAACATTGCTGTATCAAACCATTTCACATACATTTTGTCCCTACTGCTTTGTCCTGCGCCCTGCCTGCATTTTTACCGTTCTTTCTGCCTGGAAACTGAGAAATGTCCATGGCGTCCAAAAAGCGTCCCTTTAGGTCAAAAGCGGTTTTAGACCAGCTAGAGAACAGCGATAGTAAATCAGAACCACTTGCAGAATTGAGTGATAATGATTCGTGGGGAAATTCGTCATCAGACACTGAAAACAATTTTGCGACTTTGCTCAGTGATGTGCGAACTTGGCGCTATATTTCAAATTTCAGTGTTTTGGTTTGATTATATTATTGAATTAAATTTATTATTATTATTTTTTATGATTATTTATTAAATTATAATTTATGATTTCATGTTTCAAGTTTTATCCTACACGGGATGTTTACTAGACTCTTGTTCGGACAGATTTCAGTGAGTTATTCCTAAAAATTACAGGCCTACAATATAAAATGCCAGATTTCCATGAAAAATAATGGTACCGCTTTCAGCACCAAAAATCTGAAATAATCATACTGCCAGGGAGGTTAAAGAGCACTATTTCCAAAAAAGTTTAACCTTTAGGCTACATTGACACCTAAGCAGAGTGATTTTCAGGCTTTTTATTTGAGTCTTTTTGCGTGACTATACAGATTCTTTAAAAATGTATTTCAATTTTACAGTGTTAACATCAAACATCAGGTGTTTTTGTTTTATCCAAGGCAAAGCAGTAGGGCCAATACGTCTAAAAAAACCCAAAACGTTTGAGTCAAGTATTTATAGGTGTTTACATTGAAGTCTGCGGGGTTACAACCACCCAAATCATGTAGCTTTTCGAGCTTCAGCTTTCGAACTACAGGAATCTGAGCATTCATATGTGAACAGTTACCATTGTAATTCAAGGGATTTTGAATGTTGAGTATCTTGGAGCTTCATGCTACAAAATGCTCAGCTGTGAATGGGACCTTAATCATCATATACAGTACAACAGTCAATGTGTTTTTGTGGCCAATTATGCTTCCTCTTTATCAGGACTCAATAACGTTGTCTGTGCTTAAAGTGTTACTAAACCCAGGACCCTGCTTTCACTCTATCTGGTCTCCCACAGTACACAGAACATGAAAATGCAATTATTTTAGTAAATATAAACTGCTAAATACCTTTTCTTATCAGCAGTTAGAGCAGTCTTGTGACTTCTATCAGTGTCCAGCCAAGCACTTGTTAAAGCTTGTAGGAGGAGTTTTCTTTCTGCTCTAGGAGGATGCAGAAACCCTGACCTCTGCCTGGACAGTGCTGATTGGTCCTGTGCTGATCACATGCACTCTCCCAAGAAAAAAAAAACTCTCTAGCAATACACATCAAACTGAGCATGTGCAGCTTGCCCCGAAGCCTCTGTTCTCTCAGGAGACATTTAGGAGACACTGGAAGAAGGGGAGGATCAGAGAAGACAAGATGAAACATCCTTTTTACACAATGCAGAGGATTAACCCCTTAGGTTCCACCATGAGTATCACAAGTATGCTTTACTGCATATACAGACTGATTTTACTGTTGTAGGTTTAGTAACACTTTAAATCAGGGGTGTCAAACTCAATTTAATCGCGGGCAGCATCAGCATTATGGTTGCCCTCAAAGGGCAGGTTGTACCTGTTTAGAGTACCCTACCCCCCAACATCAGATATGAAGAGTCCCCCGCCCTCCTTTACATCACAATCCACCCCCTTACCTTGTGATCTTGCCAGGAGGAAGCTGGGGGCAGAGCTGGAATGCCGAGAGTCTACTGAATGCTGAGACCAAGGGAGGCAGAGATGTGGTGGTGATGCAGCTGCACAGAGAGGCTCAGGATCTGTAGAAGGAATTCTGTGCTGAATGCTGAGACCGGGGGGTTGGGGGGGCTGAGACGAACCTCTCCATGGCTGCACAGAGAAGGGCTGGATCTGGCAGAGGAGTTCTGTCCTTTCTCTAGACCAGTTCCTTTAGACATGTTACACAATACACTTTACTCTTCAGCCTGAAGGTATGGAGGGAGGCTGCTGGATGGTTCATAAGGCCCCACATACCTGTGTTCCAGGCCTGTGTTCCATTATGCAGCAGGCCCTAATATAAGGGCCCTGTCACTTGAAATGGCAAACCATACAGCCACCAGTCTACACCTCCGACAAAACCTCCATCACCAGCCACCACCAGCTCCCTTTCAGTGTATGAGCACACTTTCACTCTCGCTTTGCAGTAAATCTTTGTTTAAATAAAAGGGCATAGGATGAACTTGGGCTGTGCTGTGGTGTTCAAATCTTTTAGCTTGAGGTGGTTCCAGATCAGTAGTGATATGGCTTCAACTGGACAATCCTGTTTCAGAGTCCCACCAAGGGGTCACCCCACTTTAGGTGCAGCGCTACATCTGCATGCGTGTGTGGTCTTTCTGACTCCCATGACCAACAAAAACCCTCTGGGCCAACCCTTTATCACTTTTGTGTATCCCCCCTCTATCAGAACCACAGGCCAAAAAGGCAGACACACCACAGCACATTAAACCCCACATTAAGAGTAATTAATTCCACAAGCACAAGACAGTAACATAATAGGCAGCTGCCTACACTGTGGTATTGGCATCTGTACTGAAACCCCAAAACAACTATAGAAACCACTTAAAGGATAAGTGCCTGGCCTATTTTATCCAGTACATGATTACGCTTTATCCTAATCCCAGCCCCAGAAAAATTATGCTGAAATTTAATATACAAGAACAATGGGATGCTTACCCTTGAGAACCCTGAACACGATAACACAGAGACTTGGTGTCCCAGATTACAGGCATGTTATGGTCACCGGCATACACACTCCACAAAGGGATCCTGCAGATTTTTACACATAAATATCTGCATGCGTTTTCCCTAAAGTCTCCTTTTATTGCTAATTTAGCACTTGATGTGCAGGTGTACAACTGTTTTTTATGTATCTGTAAAAAAACAAGTGAGGTGCAGCAATGTTCACCCATGGTCATCACCTCCGCCAAAAATCTGTGTTTCGTTTGGCATCAACACTGTGACATGAAGCAGGGGAGCCTGGCTGGACAAGCAGCAGGGCCTTGCTAATTCTATTACGTGTCCCCCATAAAATGTTAATTAGACTATTATTTTCACTTAAGAATTTATTAGGCACTGGACTTCCAAATTCTAATCAACATGTTGGATGCGGTCTGCAAATAAGAGGAAGCAAGATCTAAAAACATGCAAATGCATTTATTATTGTTCAAAACACTATCATTTATTCCCTAATGAAATACAAATTACAAAAAAAATCTTGGAAATATGCATGTGAATTTTCAAAGGAAAATACATATATAGACAAAGGGATAATTTCACAATTTATTGGTGCAGCTGGTGGACTGGAGGAAAAAAATCCAATGGACGGCTGACAAAATCGCAGAAAAAAAAAATCTTTCTACGGAATAATGTTTGGTATAGGCTTCAATTTTGTTATTAGAGTACAACTTCCCACTAGAGTCACTGCAAAGCCTGTTTTCAAGGATTTATTTATGACAACTGGCTATCTGTTAAATATTTTTCTCTGTTTGCCTTTGACTATAAACCTGAAGATTCTACTTAGAAAGATGCAAAATAAATTATATTGCTCTATCGCTGAATTTAGGAATGCATGTGTAACTCCACGATACATTAATAAAGCTCAAAAGTAATAACTAAGAAATTGTATAGGAATGGCCTAAACCTACCCTAAACCTCCCTCTCCTGCTTTTGAACATGAACCAGGACTGATTTTTTTTTTCTCATGTACCTTTAGTGAACAACTTTTATTATCTTCTGTATCATCTTCTCTAGGCTTGTGAAAAAAGGTCATAGGTTGGCACACACCAAGAACTACATCTGCCAGGAAACCATTCCCCACACACATTGTGTAGGTAGGTTTTTGGGATTCAGCAACTTTGTTTTGGTTGATGATGTTCTGAAAATCAGATAGATCTGCATGCAAATATTAAAGTGTGTTTCCAGCCAGAAAAGTTTATATTAAAGCACAACTCTAAGATGGGCAATCTTCCTGTTTTTGATCCCCACATTTGAACACCTCATCTCTTTAAAAGTATATTAATAATTTCAAAATATTAATAATTATAAATATTACAAAAATGACATACTTTTTTGCAGATGCCATCATTCTGGTTGTCATGGGCCCTCTTCCTCCAGTGGTGGGTGGGTGCAGAATGCTGGCAAGAGTGACATGCAGCACTTTCCTGTGAGTCCAGGGTGGCCTGATGAGAGTTCCCATGGGAGTGAGTTCTTGACACAGGAAGCGTGTTGAATGATGCTGGGCATCATTGATCCCAGCAGAGAAGCATCGTCTAGCAGCAAAGAGGACTTCCTGCTGAGGACAGGCTAAATATCGCAGCAAGAGCTCCTTTTTTATTTCACATTTTGTGGCAAAAATTTTTTTTTTTCAACCATGCTGGAGTGGGGCATTAATTTTGAATAAAATAAGCAAGTGTTGGACCCTCAAACAAGTTTTTATTTCTGTTAGTTACAAACTGAAGGAGATTTTCCTTTACAGGTGCATCTCAATAAATTAGAATATCATCAAAACGTTAATTTATTTCAGTAATTCAATTCAAAAAGTGAAACTCGTATATTATATAGATGCACTGCACACACAGTGATTTCAAGCATTTCTTTCTTTTAATTGTGATGATTCTGGCTTACAGCTATTGAAAACCCATCCCTGCATATGGGTTTCTTATGTTTTGCTGTATCTTTAAGAAGAAAGGGGGTGCCTCCAGGTAAGTCTGCTTTCCATTTTTTACATACTGTATGTTCTATAGTTGGGAGCTCAGATAGTCTAGAAGAGAGGTTCACAGAGGTGCCTTGATGCCACAGAGTAACTTCATATGTACTGTATTAGCAAACCTTTTTCGAAAAACCTTGGTCTTTAACCCCCCTGGCAGTATTCCCAAGTGTAGCTTGGGGTAAACTTTCAGTACCAAAAGCGGTAACCCCGAGCTACATTCGGGAATACCCTGCAGCGTTGCTCCGGGATCTCTTCTTCACTTACCTTGTCCTTCGCTCTCGCGATGTCCCCCCTGCAGTGTCCCCGGCCATCTCCTCCAGCCAATGTCGGCATCTGTCTTCCTGGTTCCATTCCCTGCGAGCGTCGGGACGGACGGGGACGTATGTGGACGGAACCGGCGGGAAATTTAAATATGTTAAAAAGTGACATTCACTATTTACACTAAAATCACATAGTAAAACATTAATGTATCAAA
Organism: Staurois parvus; assembly: GCF_062004578.1. Lineage (NCBI taxonomy): Eukaryota > Metazoa > Chordata > Amphibia > Anura > Ranidae > Staurois > Staurois parvus. The sequence goes on from NW_028318327.1 coordinate 962,105, forward strand.
CCATTTCACATACATTTTGTCCCGAGTGCTTTGTCCTGTGCCCTGCCTGCATTTTTACTGTTCTTTCTGCCTGGAAACTGAGAAACGTCCATGGTGTCCAAAAAGAGTCCGTTTATGTCAAAATCGGTTTTAGACCAGCTAGAGAACAGCAATAGTAAATCAGAACCACTTGCAGAATTGAGTGATAATGATTTGTGAGGAAATTCGTCATCAGACACTGAAAACGATTTTGCGACTAAGATCAGTGATGTGTGAATTTGGCGCTCTATTACAAATTTCAGTGTTTTTGGTTTGATTATATTATTGAATTACATTTATTATTATTATATTACTATTTTTTATGATTATTTATTATATTATAATTTATGATTTTGTGTTTCAAATTTTATCATATGATATTTACTAGACTCTGGTTCGGACAGATTTCAGTGAGTTATTCCTAAAAATTACAGGCCTACAATAAAAAAACGACATATTTCCATGCAAAAAAATGTACCTCTTTGAGCACAGAAATACTGACATAATCAGATAGCTAGGGAGATTTATCTAACTGTTGAAACCATCAGATATTTATGTGCTTGGTAGCTGAATGGTGTGCTTGTGCATTTTTCCATTGGACAATAAAAATCTGACATGGGTTCTAACCATGTTCAATTAAAAAAAAAAGCATTTTGGCCTTGGCTTCATTTTAAGACAAATAAAAAGAATAGTAAATTGACATTTCTCCTTAGTTGTATGGCCAAATCTGCAATGTCTGGGACATCCAACACAGGATCACCCTTGAGGGGTGGGAAAAACAGATCTTTTGAGCTAATGGACTTTTCCACGTGCAATTCCTCTTCCACTGAAAAGAGAGAGAAAAATGTTTTTCAGTAAATGCTATATAAAGACCAGAAAAGTATGCAAAGCATGCAGATTTATTTAATAAATGTTCACCACCACAGAAAAGTAGTAAATATCTTCTATATGAATTTAGCATTTTTGGCTTCACAAGAAATTAAAGAAAGATAGAGAAATTGGGTCAACTTGACAGGGAAATCTAGGAAAATATATTGTTTTTTTTTATATCTACAGACTAAAAGGACCTCTATTGACCTTTATGAGAATACCATAGTTATTTTAGAATTTCTATGGCAAAACTGCAGCTCTGAAGCTACAAATGTGCTAAAATTAATATCCCAGACAGCAATAGAAAATGTGGCTTCCCAGAACTGTGATAGTTGTTTTAGTTTATATAAACCATCAGGAATGTATGTTCAGGTCACCGTGAGTTCTGATCTCTGCCCACCTGCTGCAGCCATAATGAGAATCCCACAAAACTAGTTTTTAATACTGTAACTTTATCATGAACATGGATATATCACCATTACTGTTAATGGAAATATGAAATAATATGCAGGTAGAATCTTCTCACTAGGTTCTCACAAAATGGAAACAGTAGTTATTTTGTAGACTAGCCCCCTAAAGCCCAGCTCCAAACTTTTAAATGTGCTTAGGAACACCTCCTGCTCTACCAACATGTAACCAAAGTATAATGACAAGGGTCAATGCCTATGCTCCCAACCTACTTACATTTTGTTTGTGTAACAATCTGTTTTTTTTTTTTTAGTCTAAAGCCTACAGATTAAAGGATACCAGCACAATTGTCTGACTGTCATGCTGATCTCAGGTTGTATTACTTTCTCAGTCATTGAGTCGGAACAAATATACAAATCAGAGATTCTGACTTCACTCTGGCTGTACTTTCGGCATGTTCCAGGACAGTGGTGTGTTGCTATTGCTATTTTAGTGATGTTTTTTATAGCACGAATATATGTAATAATACCTTTTACTTACCATGCATTATTTGTAGACGCTGGATGTCTTCTATTCAAATGCTAATTAAACCGTTTGACTGGTTTCATTGCGACTATGCTAATTAATCCGTTTGACTGGTTTCATTGAGAATAGCAAAGCAGGAAGTGATGCTGGCAGGAAATTGGAGAGAGAAAAAAAGGACTTGAACACAGCCATGTTCTGAACATAAAGGAAGAACTAGTTTGGAGGACTTCGAGAAGCAAGGAGGAGTTTTGGAAAGTGACCCTAATGTAGTGCTACCCCCGCAGGGGTCACTTGATCACTTGATAATGCTTGTACCCAGTGGTTTCCCTGACTTTGCAAGCCTCTCGACACTTCTGACACTCTGGGTTCAGACATATTTCAACAGTATGAAAAAATAATCTAAGAGACACAATAGTTACACCTCTATATTAGGCTCATTCAAAAGAGTAGACCACAGAGTAAAGGTTTAGGAGGTACATTGCCAGTTAACACATAAAAGCAAAACACTGATAAAATGGAAATAACCAAATAACGGTTAGCAGATCATACAGCCACAAATGGTACATTATAACTATGTAACTGCAAAGCACCAGTGGCAGGAAGGAGAAGAAAAGGCTTGTTGACTCATCATCTCCCTCTGGGCCACCACTGTCAAAACAGGGAATGCAAAGATTTACGTAAGTGTATATATATATATATATATATATATATATATATATATATATATATACATACACAGTGCTCAGCATGAATGAGTACACCCCTTTTGAAAAAGTAAGATTTTAATCAATATCTCAATGAATACAAGAGCAATTTACAAAACTGTGACAAAACTGAGTTTTATAGAACATTGGTTTAGCTCGTTACATGAAAGTAAGGTTAATAATATCACTTAGATGACAAAATCTTCAGTTTTACGCAAATTAGTTGATGCAAAAATGAATACACCCCACAACAAAAACTACTCCATCTAGTATTTTCTATGACCTTCATGATTTGTAAGGACAGCACCAAATCTTCTAGGCATGGAATGAACAAGTTGGTGAGATATTGCAAAATCTATCTTTTTCATACTTTAAGAATTACCTCTTTTAGAGCCTGGATGCTGGATGGAGAGTGATGCTCAACCTTTCTCTTCAGCATTCCCCATAGGTGTTCGATTGGGTTCAGATCAGGAGACATACTCCTCACCTTTGTGACACCATACAGTTTTGAAGCCATCAGTTTCAAAAACATTTATCTTGGTTTCATCACTCCAAAGTACAGAGTCCCAGTAGTCTTCTTTTTTTTTTAGCATAGGCCCTGGCAGATTCTAGATGGGCTTTTTTGAGCAAGGGCTTTAGGAGAGGTATCCTTCTTGAACGACATGCATGCATGTCATTCCTCTGCAGTGTGCATCGTATTGTGTCATGGGAAACTATCACCCCAGTTTGGCTTTCTACTTCTTTAGCTAACTGCATTGAACTTGCATGGCGATTTTCTTCAACACTTCTCATCAGAAGACGCTCCTGTCGACGGGTTAACTTCTGTGGATGACCTGTGAGATGGTTGCAGTTCCATCCTTGTATCACTTTTCCTACAGTATTCAGACTGATAAGTAAAGCTTTGCTGATCTTCTTGTAGCCTTCACCTTTTTTGTGCAAAAAAAAAATTGTTTTTCTCAGGCCTTGTGACATTTCTCTTCCATGTGGTGCCATTGCTGACAGTATGAAATGGGGAGGGATTTTCTTTGTTAAGTAACACCCTTTTATAAAAAAACTGTCTGCTGGACACCTATTTAATGAATAATAATATAGTTGAATTCTTGTTAATTAGGATTTTGTTGTCTACAATTAAACTTTGCTCCTAAGACTTTCATTGGGGAGTATTCATTTCTGCAACACGATCTTGAATGAATTTGTTAGGAAAAATACTTTTTTGTGTATGCAAATTAACAAATCTTGTTTGCAATCAATGGCCGGTATTTTGTAGTATAGTGTCCCAAAGAAAATGTTGATTCTGTAAGTAAAGGTTTTCTGACAAATCTGTTGGAGTGTACACATGTATGCTTAGCACTGCATATATATATATATATATATATATACACTCTGGCAAAAATGGGTATAGACACCCTAATTTGATTAACAATGGCTTTGATGTGAAGAGGTGACATTTACTAAAAACAGCAACTTGAGTCCTGAGATGTTTACAGTTCCTGATGTGATAGTAGCTGTTGTCTTCTGCTAGCAATGGTGGGGCCCATATACAGTAGTGAGTAATGATAATTCAATAAAGATAACAGATAGAATGTTCTAAATGCTCAAAGCAAAGATCTCTTGGTATTGAGCTGTAAAGGCATGCAGTATCTCTAGAGTGTTGTCAGAAAGAGGTTGGGCATCTGCGTGCTCACCAATCCCCTGGATAGCACAGCCTGCAAGGAAGAGGGTTCTTGCACAGGTTCTTGGCTGTTCACAGAGAAGTGTAGAGTTACCGCCTGACAGGCTGTCAGCGGTTCATGCAGAGATGACTGGCTGAAGACTGGACAGTGACAGTCCTGATGCAGAGAAGCTGATGCAGTCCCAGTGTGCCAATTGGCATCACAACTGTGCTGAACTGGTATGCAGAGTCCCACAGTAGTAGCCAGCAATCTGTCTCTGAAGAATGGCAGTCCCCCTATTTTCATTTCTGAATCCTGCACCAAGATAACTAGCCAGTCCTTTGCTGTAGAATATATTTGCTCTCCCAACAACATTTTGGTTCCCGAGCTCTCTGGTAGTTGTAGTACAATCATCACTCAGAAATACAGTATGTATTGGCTATATGACTACAGGTCCCAGGATCCTCTGCTGTTAGAAGAACTGGATCCACTCTACAAACAGGAAGTAATGTAGTTGTCCCAGTACTGGGCAATAGAGGGAAAAAGGATTGACCGCAATCTCATCTGTAAATGTCCCTGAATGGCATAATAATATAGCCAGCACCTGGCTACACTAGATAGAAGGAAGGCAGCCATATCACCAGAAAGAACAAAGAAGGAAGTAATTCCATAAGATCAAAGACAGTCTATGCAAGTAGGGAACTTCACCTGGGTATGGCACTAAATCTACATTAAAACCCAAGTTAAGAAATCGTTTAGTGTATCCTTAACTTTTACGTTGTGCATGTGTATATTGTATGGATTTTGCGTAATAAACTGCATGTTATTTACTGTTTATCTAAAATTGTAAGTAGTTTCTATGTACAGCATTCTTGTTTGGTAACGCACTTACTATAATATACTGCATAGGTTTTTATGTGTCCTTGCTTTACTGTACTAAGTGCTTTACTGCAAAACAACTGGGGGCCGTCCGGGATTTGTGGTAAAGTTCAATTGAAGCAGATTTGTTTTCTGTAGTGTTTTCTGTTCCTTGTGCTAAGAAAATTGCTGCAACGTTTGGGAAAACCAAGGCTATGGAAGTTTCTGGTGTCCAGGAGGAGGTGTGAAACCAGGCAGGACCTTCTGGATTACACTGTCCAGATAAAGGACAATAATGGCAGCCTCCATATTTCCCTCAGGACCAATTAACTTTAAGCTCTCCCTAGCTGCTGTTTTTTTTTCTTCCAAATATATTATTTCTTGATATAAATGCCAGATGTCTTGTGATTTGCGGCATTTGTCTTCATGGTAGGTCAATACCTCATTTTTTCTTTTGCGATTTGCTTTTTTCAGAAAACCAGAACCTTGAGTGAATCAACAAAATGGGGTAACATACTGTATAATGCAAGCAGGAATGAGCAGATACCAAGCTTCATTTTGTTCTTGGTGATAGTGTATGACCAGATTATGAGGCTACAGGATATGCCATTAACTGCACTCTAGAAAAAAAAAACTGGCACCTATTTTAAGAGACAACTTAGCCACAAAACACAGCAGGTGTCATGTATTGTCAAGCTTATCTGTACTTTATAGAATGTGATTTTGTTTTAAATATTTCAGTGATTTCTTGTGAAGTGAGGGCATCCAAAAACGATAATGTTTACTTTGGCTGTTCATTGGGTAGCTGAGCTTTACCAAACATCAGTAATAACATTCAGATGACATCAGCTGCGTCTGCTGTTTGCTTTGGACCGGGAGCTCAGTATATTACAAGTGAGGACTTGTTGTAGCGTCTTTCGCACTCAATACTGCATCTCTCACATCGTCGTTTTCATCGCCTGCACTACTACTTCCCTATAAACACTGACCTCAATCCCATCTACTCCACCACGTCCCCTGGCAGCGTCCAGCGACGGAATGTCAGATCCGTGAAACTGATGGATATTTCAATACATTGCAAACTGATACATTAATGGACCCGTTTCATCCATTCTGTTTATATTTCTTATACGCATTTCACATTTAAAAATTGGGAAATTTGCACCATTTTGCCCAAACATCATCCCAGAAGTTTTGATGTATAGAGAGACAGAAAGGCCCAGTCCTGGCAATCCTCACACAATGAATAGGACAAAACTGAGAACATTGGAATTCTTGATGCTATGGGGTTTATTTACTAAAGCTGGAGAGTCCAAAATCAGACTCCCTTCTGCATAGAAACCAATCAGCTTCCAGGTTTCATTGCCAAAGCTTCATTGAACAAGCTGAGGTTAGAAGCTGATTGGTTTCTATGCAGAAGGGAGTCTGATTTTGGACTCTCCAGCTTTAGTAAATAAACCCCTATATGTCTGGTAGACATGCTTTTTGTTTCAGTACTTTGAATCTATAAGCAAGAACAAGTGTGCCAACAAGGACTTTTGACTTTTCACTGACTTTCTCTGATCTGCATATTCGTTGAATTACTTAGTTACATAGTTAATCTGGCTGAAACACTAGTCCGTCCAGTTAAACCAAAAAAAAAAAGCACACACATAGAGAAAAAAATCCTTTCCTGATCCCCCAAGAAGAAGTCATATATTGGATCAACTTTACCTATAAATGTTAGTATCCAGTTATATTCTGTGTATCTGGGAAAGAATCCAGGCCTTTATTTAAACAATCTACTGAGCTGGCCAGAACCAACTCCTGAGGGATTCTATTCCACATTTTCACAACTTTTACTGTGAAGAAGCCTTCCTGTATTTGGAGAAGAAATCTTTTTTCCTCCAGATGTAAAGAGTGCCCTTTTGTCCTCTGTGATGACCTTAAATTGTTACTAAACCCACAACAGTAAAATCAGTCTGTATATGCAGTAAAGTATGCTTGTTATACTCACTGTGGAACCTAAGGGGTTAATCCTCTGCATTGTGTAAGAAGGCTGTTTGATTCTTTCTTCTCTGCCCCTCCTCTTGTTGAAATAACCACCTGATACAGACTGAACCCATGGTCACATGCACCTGTTCAGTTTGGTGTGTATTGCTAGAGAGGTTTTTTTTTTTTCTTGGGAGGGTGCATGTGATCAGCACAGGGCCAATCATCAATGTCCAGACAGAGGGTCAGAAGTTTCACATCCTCCTAGAGCACAAAGAAAACTACTCCTACAAGCTTTAACCAGTGCTCTGCTGAAGTCACAAGACTGCTCTAACTGCTGATGAGAAAAGGTATTTAGCAGTTTATATTTACTAAAATAATTGCATTTTCATGTTGTGTGTACTGCGGGAGACCAGATATAGTGAATGGAGGGTCCTGGGTTTAGTAACACTTTCAGCTGGATAGCTCCACACCGAGTTCATTATATGGACCACTTATGTATTTTTACATGTTGATCATATCCCTCCTTAATCTTATCTTCTCAAAAGAGAATAAATTCAGCTCATCTAATCTTTCCTCATAGCTGAGCTCCTCTATGCCTCTTATCAGTTTGGTTGCTCTTCTCTGCCCTCTTTCTCCAGTTCCCCAATATCCTTTTTGTGAATTGGTGCCCAAAACTGAACTGCATATTCCAGATGAGGTATTACTATTGATTTGTACAGGGGTAATATGATATCTCTCTCTCTCTCTGGCATCTATACCTCTTTCAATACAAGAAAGGATTTTGCTCCCTTTGGAAATCGCAGATTGGCATTGCATGCTATTAAGCTTATGATCTACCAGAACCCCCAGATCCTTCTCCATCCTTGATTCCCCCAGTTGTACCCCCCCTAGTATGTATAATGTATGCATATTTTTTGCCCCCAAGTGCATAACTTTACATTTGTCAACATTAAACCTCATAGTTGCCCAATTAAACAGTGCATTGAGGTCAGTTTGTAAGCTGAAGACATCCTGTAAGGACGTTATTCCACTGCACAGCTTGGTGTCATCTGCAAAGACTGAAATTGTTCTTTTAATTCCAGACCCTATATCATTTAAAAATATTGTATAATAAAAAGTAAGGGTCCCAACACTCAACCTTGGGGTACATCACTAACAACCCTATACCATTCAGAGTATGAATCATTAACCACCACTCTCTAAATACGATCTTTTAACCAGTTTTCTATCCATTTACAAACTGATTTTGCCAAGCCCATAGACCTTACCTTACACATTAGCCATGTGTAGGGAACTGTGTCAAACGCTTTTGCAAAATCCAAGTATACCATGTCCACCGCCACCCCTTTGTCCAAGGTTTTGCTCGCCACCTCATAAAAAGAAATCAGATTTGTTTGACAACTTCTGTCTTTCATGAATCTATGCTGACTGGATTGGCCTTACGCCAATCCAGTGGTACTATGTCAGTCATTAAAAGTCTTTAAAATTATAAACAGTGGCTTTGAAATGACAGAGCTCAATTCATTAAGGACCCGTGGGTGTATGCCATCTGGTCCAGGTGCTTTATTCACCATTATTCTGTCTAAATATTTCTGGATCATATCAAATCTGAGCCATTGTGGATCATTTGAGACTGTGTCAATAGCATCTTAATTATGGACACGAGCTCCCCCATGCTCCTTTGAATGCACAGAGGTTTTTAATAAATTTGCCTTCTCTTTGTCCCCAGTCACCCACTCTAGATTATTTGTAAACAGCCTACATGCTCAGAACTGACTGTTTTTACTAATAATATGTTTGAAGAATTTCTTTGAGTTTGTCTTACTCTCTTTTGCAATCTGTCATTCGTTTTGAATTTTTCATATTCTGTTATATTCCTTATAACAATTAAATGATGATAGTGTTTTTACATTTTTATATTTTTTAAAGCTTTTCTTATTATTTATAGCTTTCTTAACTTTGGATGTGGGCCACGTAGGTTTTATTTTTAGCCTTTTAAACTTGTTGCCCATGGGAATATATTTTGCAGGGTGTTCTCATACAGTGGTTTTGAAGAATTCCCATTTCTGTCCTGTGTTCATTGATGCCAATATTTCCTTCCAGTCTATGTCTTGGAGACCAACCCTCAGCCTTGGAAAATTTACTGTCTTAAAGTTAAAGCTTTTTATCTTTCCTGTATGTGCTGCTTGTTTACAGCTAGCATTAAATTAAATTATGTTATAGTCACCCCTACCCAGATGTTCTTTTATATGAGCATTAGTAATAAGCTCAGCATGTTTTGAGATGACCAGGTCCAGCAGAGCATCATTCCTAGTTGGGGCATCTATGAACTGTACCATAAAATTGTCCTGTAATAGGTTTATAAATTTTCCCCTTTAACTGTTCCTGCAGTGCCATTACTCCAGTCATTTTCCGGGTAGTTAAAATCCCCCATTATTATCACTGTCCCAGCCCTTGCAGCCCTTTGTATCTGTGCAAGGAGCTGAGTCTCCACCTCTTCATTAACACTGGGAAGCCTATAACAAACTCCAGTGATTACCTTTGTAGTACGCACCCCCATGTGCAGTTCTACCCATAATACTTCAGCCTCATCACACTCTCCATCAACTAGGTCCTCTTTCACACTCGCTCTGAGATCACTTCTCACATAGAGACAGACACCCCCACTTTTCCATTTTACCTTGTCTCTCCGAAAGACAGCATAGCCAGGAATATTAATGGCCCAGTCATGTGAAGAATGAAGCCAAGATTCAGCAATACCAAGTAACAAGTAAATCATAAATCTCTTCATACACCATAGTTTTCAGCTCACCTAATTTGCTTGGCAGACTTCTGACATTCATTATCACATTTTGCACACGTATTTTGAATATTTTTTATTTTAGTACAGGTAGTACAATTTCCAATTTCCAACTAGTACATCAGTGTGTCAAACAAACTCACATTTCCAGAAGAAAGGGTCAGCAATAACTGCCATAATATTTGTCTCATGTTTATGTTAAAGTAGAAATGTGACCAGGCAGTGGACCTTCAAGTATATACATATTATTAATAGTAAGTGTATGTGAGCGCACTAAAATCCAGGTAACAAATGTCAGCAGCTGTGCACAAAGGTAACCAGATAAAACCTTAAACAGACAATAAACATAAAAAAGTGCAGCGCTAAAAAATATATAGGTGATATATAGGTGCCATGTCCATATAGCATGAATAAATAATTATCATTAATAGTTCATATAGGTGACTTATTCGTGCTCTTTATGATCCTGAATGCTCTAGTCGGTGCTTGTGCTTTCATAAAATAGAAGTAATGCGCACTCACCAGACGTGCTATAGTAATGCATGTTATAAAATATATCCTGGGTCATCAGAGGATCATCAGGGTCAGGTCAGGTATGGTTGGATCCAGGAACCATATGTGGTGATCCAGGGGTATCCAGAGTTCCCCTTAAGGGATGGGTGGGTGCCGCTAATAAAGTAACAGGAGGCTCCCTCTTTGGAATCTTGAGACTGGTACTGGACATCTGGGGGGTTAATACTCCACCAGGGAGTAAAGCAGAAAAATGCCCATAGTGTAGTAAAGTTAAAATTCATTATTTATTAAAGATGCATCAAGTGAAAGAGTAAAATCACATATAAAATAGGCTGGTGTAAAAAGACTTGGACTGACCGTCCACAAGTTAGGATGGCTGCCAAAGCTCCACGATGCTCCTACGGCGTGATGTCACGGCGTAATGGGCTCCTCCTATGCATATTACATATACATATTACATATACATATTACATTACATATACATATTATTATCAAGCTGTAAATGAGGTTTAGCTCAAACCCTCACTGTCCTCTGTACCTGCAGACACTATGGGGAAATTTTTCCTCAAAGTACACAGCAGATGCACAATTGTTCTCTCAGTAGTTCAGCTCACCCTGCTTCCCCATCCTAGCAAATACTCTGCAGTTCAGTCCTCCCCCTACAAGCAGTGACTCAACAGTTTAGTAGACATGTGCATTTTGATTTTATTTGATTTATGGATGAAATTTGTATTTTCAGAGATTCAGATGTATACGAATCTCCTAATGGACATAAGACCGAATGTTAACAAATCTGAAAAAAAAGGTATAATGAAATTAACCAATGAATTTGTTTCATTCAGATGATGTAACAATAGTACGTTGCGCCCATGGGGAAATGAATTACGTTTTTGAATTTGTTCAGATTCGGATAACAAATGGTTCCCAATTTAGTTTAATTTATTAATTCGGATGCACATGACACCAGTCGACATTGTCCAAATAGCTCATGCCATTTCTCTTGGTGGGTTAAAGTAGCGTTTCAAAAATATTGAATCCTTTCAATTCGAGTCTGTCCAGTTCCATAATATGTTGAATATGTAGCAATCTTCCAGAAAAAGTGCAACATTTTTTGAATCTACCTGAACCAAGGAATATACGATATGAATGCTGAAGATACAAAACGAATAAAAAAAATGAATAGAGCCAACAGAACGAAGATATGAATGCTGAAGATACAAAACGAATAAAAAAAATGAATCGAGCCAACATAACGAATATGATGAAATTGCATTCATCAATGAACTAATGCATCTGAAACAAAATGAAACAAAAATTTCCAATGTGCACATGTTTACAGCCTACCCTCCCTCTGCCCTCTTCTAGCAGTAACTTAGCAGCTCAGTTCTCCCTGCCCCCCCATATTGACACAGCCACCTTTCTCCCTCTAAACTCTAATGGAAACAAAGAGAAGCAGCTTGGGGGGGGGTGGGATCTCTAGATTTAAATGAGAGATCCACTTTGACTATTTGGACTTGGAAGGCCTTCTGCTGTGACCTTTAAGGCTGAGTTTTTTTGACAGTGCCCACAGCTACAGAGACCAGTGAGGGTTGCTTTTAAAGCTCATTTACTGCAAATACTTAGATGTCCACAGCCTTGCTTAATATGCACTTTAAATTCAGATATCAGCACTAGGTTTATACTGATCAGTTGAATAACCCTTTAGTTTCTATATCATGTAAAGACGTCATAGTCTTAACACCATTGTTTCTAGATGTACCTACCATCCATTACTGTTGCAAGGGCAATATTTGTGAATGTTTCTTTTTGTTTGGGGTCTGCCACTATAAAAACATGTGGGGCTGAAAAGAGATGGGGGAGATATTGTACAGCTGGTGAAATGTAAAAGAAGGTAGGTGACTCAGTCCATCAATGAGCACTCAACATTGAATACTATCATTATGATGCCCTTAGTGGAAAATGTTTCTTTTTTTATATCAATGTGCAGTACACCTGGCAAACAAGACATTTTCTATTTTTATTTTGAATATTTTTTTTGCATTTCAGTCCATATCTAACCATGATTTTCTGTAATAGAATAAATAAATAATAACATTTCAGTTTATTTCATCCATGCCAGTTTGCAATCAGGATCTTCCACAAACATTATCTCCCTGGTCCTTCTGGCTGTCACAGGGATCTGCAGAGAGTTTGAGATCAAATTTGAGGTAAAAAAAAAATAATAAATATTTAAATTATAAAAAAAATAAAACATTTTGAGGTATAGTACTAGTACACAGAATATGATGTCTGAGCTGAACATTTTCTTACTGCTACTTATTATTAATAATACTACTTATTTATTATTACTTAACACTGGTACTGATCATGTAAATGCAGGACATCCCACATAGTACTTACTTTTCAAGATTACAGCAAGTAAAATGTAACTGGAGATTTACAGAAACAGGCTAATTGCTCAAATCAAACCCCATCAATAGGTTGCAAGCAAAGAAAGAACATGTATTTTAATCACTTGACCCTCAGGACAGTTTTGACACTTCTCACATACATGCAAAAAATCTGCATTTTTTAAAAAAGTAGATAATTACTTAGAACCCCCAAACATTATATATTTTCTGAAAACAAAGGCCCTGGAGAAAAAAATTGCAATTGCATTTTTTTACGGCACATGATATTTGCGCAGCAGTTTTCCAAACACAATTTTTTTTTAGAAAAAAAATACAATGTATTTTAGTGCACACAAACATAATATAATACCCAATTCAATTGTTTAGTAAAATATAAAAGATTATGTGACTCTGAGTAAATACAGTAGATACCTAAGATGTCACACATTAAAATTGTGAACGTCTGTGGAATGATGTCAAACTACATTACTTAAAAATCTTCATATGTCACGCTTTAAAAGCCATTACAGGTTACCAGTTTAGAGTTACACAGGAGGTCTGGTGCTAGAATAATTGTGCTCACTCTGATGTTTGCAGTTATACCTCACATTTGTGGTGTGATCGCTGTTTACATGCTGGACCAACATGTGCAATCGCATTTGTGCATGAGCAAATTATTTATTTTACTGATATAAATTTTTTTACAATGTCTTTAAATATTTTTTTTGGACAACATCCCTTGTAATAGCTGGGGCAGTGACAGGTACTCTTTACAGAGAGATCTGGAATCTATTAGACCCCCTGGTTTCTGCTCTGCCCTCAAAAGCATCTGATCAAATCGAGATTGGTTTGATCAGATGCTTTCACAAGCTGGTAACAGCTGGTAAGCAACAAACTGAAGCTTGAAGTGGCAAAATTGCTTCCAGTTTCATAGACCGTAGAAATGATTGGGGAACAGAACTGCGTGCAGCCTCGATCCCAAGCTACCTGGTGGAATGGGAGAGCCCAGGAAGGCCGTGTATGGTGGGGTGGACCACATTTTGCCACATGTAAAAGTGATTGAGTGGCTGTACAACCACTTAGATTATTATTACATTAAAGAGCATCTCCTGCTCTAAAAAATATACCAGGTGTCACGATCGCGGCGCCAGACCCCAGACCTTCTCACCAAACTCGTGACCGAAGGACTAGCCGATCTAAAACCACGATGTCACGTGCGTAACAATGCCACACTCAGTTGCACCGTGCACAATGATTTTACAGCTAATTGGACTACAATCGATGCACCGGCAGCCTGAATCGATTGTTACTGGGTCAGGTTAATTATGCAATTAACCCTTCACACTGCCACCACCTCCTTTTTGTACAGAGAAAGAGGAAACTCGGCGATATCAGCTAAAACACTCTAATGGTTGAGATAATTGTCTGCATAATATGGTCACCACAGGCCGATTATGCAGAGGGTTAAACAAACACAGTAGCGTTCTCTTTAGAGGCAGGAATTCGTAAATTGCAATAAAGCGCTATAGCAACAGTTCAACACTTTCAGAAGGAAAGATTTATTACTAAAAGGTCAAACGGGTGCAATAACAATATTTACAGAAAAAGATGTAACTAAGATATATATATAAATATACAGAGACCAACAGCATAGCAAAGAGATATCAGAGAGAGGTGAAAGGGTTAAGGTACTTGCCTGGGTTAGCAGATCCAAGTTTTAGAGCGAAAAGGCACGGGTCTCCCCAGGTGGTACTGATGTTAAAATGGAAGACATCTTCGACTTTACTTTCTTAGGCCTGACAGCCGACTTTGTAGTTCCCCAGCAGGGGGTGTCTCTGAAGTCAAGGACCAATACCCCGTTTAGGGCGTGGAGGTCTGGGCGGATACCTCAACTAGAGCCAAAATCTCTCGTAACTCATATTTTGGCCCATAACTTTCCATCTGCACGTGACATTCCATCCGCGGGTGGATTATTATGCAGACACGTCTGCGGATTGATTAGATATGAATTATGAAATTATACACTGAACGGTTCACGAGATCTATTTTTCGGCTTTCCTATGTATTCGAGACAAGGCGAGTGACCCATCAAATTGTTCGTCTTCTCTTAGCCAATCTGACAATATGTCTGGTTTTGATATAAGTCTCTCATATTCCAAGATATGAGACATAGGGGAAAAATGGATTTTGAAAAGTGTTTATCTGATTTGTGCTTCGTTGGAATGCCTTGAACTCCTGGGAAGGCTCCGTTATCTTTTTACGAGGTGTTAAATGGCACAGGTTGTTCAGACAGCGAGGCCCCAGCTCCCTTGGGGATTTTATAGCTCCTAGCCCCCTGCTGGGCTCTGGCCTCCTGTGACACTCCTAACACACACACACACACACACTGGCCAAATGTCACTGTGCCTCTCAGAGAGGGAAGGGGAAAAAATGAGGGACAACATGGAGATTCTTAACAAAATGGAGGACTGGGTCAGTTTCTGGTGCACACGTTTGCGACACCAGGGCCATGGCTGCAGCCTTGACTCTGTTAGAACTATTGAAACCCGAGGACGTACTGGTACATACATTTGGCAGAAGTGGTTTAATGCATATATATGTAGTGTTTTTCCTTTACAAAAAGTTTAGAAATCAATTATCATTTGCAATGTGCCTTTGAACTTGTTAGAAAACCTGACTAGTCAATTTTTTCAGCACAATCTCCTCCTTCTTGCAAGTCATAGACCTCTCGTCTTTTGGGAGTGTATAATTAATCTCTGTGCTTGCACAGCTCCTCAGCCCCTCCTCCACCTTCTTACATAAACTTTTATGTATTCCCTGGCGACCTATAGACTGTCAATTGAGTTACTGTACACTCTATTGTTATTTATTTACAGGTAAGTAGCATGCATAAAATAGGTCAAATGCACATAAGTGCAAGTGCATATGTCAGTGCAGACCATGTCCTATAGAGTTGCATGTCTAATAAATGTAAAATGTTTTGCTGCTAAGCTGTAACAGCCTGAGCTGATATTTACCTTTTCTGGGTTCTGTAGGTTTTACCTAAGCCTGGTGGGTTGAATGCTTCTTTCCATTCCTGAAAGGAGGCCGTGCCAGCAATCAGTGTGACAATGGTTATCATTCCCACAGTTATCTGACTCCATCAATCCCTGATGGTGTTGTTCAGCAGTGTAGTTTGGGGAAATGGCAAATGTTTGTGAGTGTCTTTGCGGAACTCTTCTTTCCTGGGGTTTGCTGTGAGGACCTGACATCATGAACCGTGTGTGAGGGCCCTGGATACCAAGCCACTTGAAGTGCATGCCTGAAGGGAATTGGTTTGAATACTCTTGCCTGAAGAGAGTCGAAGAGCTGAATAGAAGATATCCTCTGGACCTTGGAAGAGGAATCTTTTGCTCATGCACTCAGGTTTTTTTTCTCCTTATAGTTGGACAGAAGTAAAATTCAGGAACAAGAAAACACTATGACTGCCCTCAAAAGGTCATAGATTTTTCTGGTTGCATCTATTGAGAGGTCACCCTCATTATACCTACTGCTGCTTCAAGATACCAAGAAACCCTGTGGCTGGAGCCTGATAATTGTTTGATTTGTCAGTGAGTTGTCGAGTCCGGATACAGGGCAGGTAGCCATGGAACAGGAAGAAGAACCTAATTGTTTCTAGGGAGTCATCGCTACATAATTTTGTTGAATAAAAATGGTCTGGTGACAAGGTCAGTTTAAAAGTAATCATGTAAAAGATATAATTTTGATATAATAAAATTTATCAGTATGTGTTAATGTGTAAAAAAACGATGTTTCTGTACATGATATGTAATTATATATGTGGACGCAGTCATATTGTTCATTACATAACCAGACTCTCCTACCTGCTTTGCAGTGCTGCATCAAAGTTGTGTCTTATTGCTGTTCTTCACAACAAGCAATATACTACTTGCGTGATTGATGCCTGATCTCACCAGCTTTTAAGAGGAAAAGAGAAATTGCACTTAGCCACTTAGAGCTCCCTCTTATGATTTATCTATTAATTTCTATATTTATTACTAAAACAAATTATAGAAGAGCAAGGTTGTAAAATTGTAAAAGTCATATAAAATAATGTAAGCTAAACACTACAAAACTGTAATCATTATAACATTTTAAGTTTAGCTGATCTTTGATATTAAGTCTTTAGCATTAAAAAACACTGTAATCCTAAAAATGAGCAAACAATGCATGGTAATGAGAATACTGCATGTGCAGTGCTTTCGATAACTGACCCTAGAATTTATTTTCATAATTGGACCAAATAAAAAAATGCTGTTCATGAATCTATTATTATAATATGATCTTTTCTTGTTGTGGAAGGTTATTTAATTTTTATTAATACATATTTACAGCCTTATCCAACCATTCCAGGTCCATGTCATAATCCGCGTCTACAGAAATTCACATAAGTGAATAATATTTCATTATTTTTACTGGTGTTTGCATAGCCACATAAACACTACAGAATGTCTGGGTTAGGTCACCGAATCGCTTTCAAAAGAGCTGTATGATTTAAATATCATATTAAACATGACATTTCCTTTTGAAAACGTTTTAATTGAGAAACATCTGGGGAAGATCGAGCTGATTGGATGTAACTTGTTATGAAAACATACCAGTTATGGACTGTAATGGTCTACGATACATCTTGAGGTTTAGAAGTTCACCCAACTGATAACATAATATAGCCTGCAATATGTCACGTCAAGCAAATTCATTGTTTGAGGTGCCTCTTACTAATAAATACTATTTGGGTTTAAAAATCAAGTGATGTCACTGCTGTAGTTATTTTTGGAATGTTTAGAAAGTGCATTGTTCGCTGGATGTTATAGATGTCTGCTTAGATACTGTAGACTCTGAGATAACTTATAAGATCATAAATCACCTCCCCCCATTCTTTATGTACAGTTAAAGAGTCACATGCAATTTAGATCTGGATAATACAATGGAGTATTATTTGACCTCTTAAAGAAATTCTATCATGAGAGAAACATGGAGGCCACCATTGTTGAAATATTCTTCTGAAAGTGATGGTTGACTAGCTGTCATGCTGATCCAATGGCTTTGATACTATATTAGACACTGACCTGGAACAAATATGCATAGGGACGTTTCTCCAACTTTCATAAACTGTGTACTTGAAACCAGAGAAAGCAAGGCAGCTAGCAATTTCAGAGCCAGATCAACAATGGGGTCCTTTGAACAAAGTCACTAAAAAGAGGGATTTCTGAAATTAGTAGAGTAAAAGTAAAGTAAAGCCTGAATTGTATACCCAATTTTACACTAACAGTATAACCAATACTACCACGCTCTCCCTATCGAGTAGGGCTTTTTTACAGATCTACTCACACCTCATGGGCATGCTGAATGATGCAGAAAGTGCTATTAATCTCCTAGATTGTAAGCTCCAAGGAGCAGGGCCCTCTTATCCCTCTTGTATTGAACTGTATTGTTGCTGTATTGTCTCCCATTATATTGTAAAGCGCTGAGCAAACTGTTGGAGCTATATAAATCCTGTATATTAATATAATAATAATAATTTAAGCACTTTGGAGTCAGGATGGCTGCCTAAATTTTACAGGATTTTGGCATCCAATGGAAGGCACTGGACTCTGCAAGATGGCTGCCTAGAGCCCCTGAGAAGGAACAATTTCAGTCCCTTACGGGTTCCTGCCAGCCTGCAGATGTGACACAGTGCTTGCTCTCTTCAGGTTGGTGGACATACTGCAGCATCAACTGCCTACAAACTGACACCAATGAGCCTTTAGCTCTCTGTATTGGGGCATTTACTTAAGGGACATTTTCTCCTACTAAACCGAAATAAGATTTACAGTAAACCCACCATGGAAAATAGCAGTGGGAATTTAAATTGATTTATCTGATTATTGGATTTGTATCATTGCGCACAGTTTTTACAAAGGCTGCATACATAACAGTTTGTTTATACAACTTGGGTTTGGGTTTAATATTATAAAATGAAAATATCTTAAAAACGTAAGTACATTAGAAACAGGGTTAAAAAGACTGCAATGCACATTATGTTGTGTTTAAAATGCTGCTTTATGCATCAACATACCGCCTTAGACCCAGTCTGTCTGAAGAGTATGCTCACCTGCTGACTTGGCACCATCCACAGGCAGCTTGGCTCTTCAATAAAACACAGAAGTTGAATCCATTGCAATTTTACTTCAGCTACTTGAAGTAAAGAGGAGTTTTCCAAGTATTATTATTATTATTATTATACAGGATTTATATAGCACCAACAGTTTGCGCAGCGCTTTACAAAATGAAGTCAGATATTACAGTTACAATACAATTTGGTGCAAGAGGAATCAGAGGGCTCTGCTTGTTAGATCTTACAATCTAAGAGGGAGGGTCAAGTGATACAAAAGGTAATACCTATAGGGGATGAGCTGATTGATAAAGTAAAAATACAGTGAATTAGCTAAAAGCAGGCTAGGCTTCTTTAAGCAGAAGGATTTTCAGGGATCATCTAAAGGCAGATAGATTAGGAGATAGTCAAATAGATTGGGGTAGGGAGTTCCATAGGATGGGAGGAGTCTTGGAGGTGAGCATGGGAAGAGGTGACATGGGAACTAGAGAGCAGAAGGTCTTGGGAGGACTGAAGAGAGCAGTTTGCTTGGTATTTTGAGATCAGGTTAGTGATGTAGCTGGGGGCCGAGTTGTGCATGGCTTTGTAAGTTGTTGTTAGTACTTTGAATTTTATTTGTTGGGTGAGTGGATGCCAGTGGAGGGATTGGCAGAAAGGGGTACTAGATACTGAATGGCTGGCAAGGTGGATGAGTCTGGCAGTAGCATTCATGATGGACTAAAGGGACTAAAGGGGGATAGCCTATGTAAAGGTAAGCCAATGAGGAGAGAGTTGCAGTAGTCGAGGCGAGAGATAACCAGAAGTGAATAAGAAGGTTTGTGGTGCCATTGGTTAAAAAGGGGCAAATTCTGGAGATGCAAAAACAACTCACCCAAGCTCTACTGCAAATCCAAAAGATGTGAGTGGGGTGCTGGTGCTCAGGCTGATCTTTTAGTCCAAGATATATAGCAATATAGCCGGCAAATCATTTCTTCATCATAATATCTTTATTAGCATACAGTAGAAGATGTAAAATCCGTAATAACTGACACATTTCAGCCTGTTATAACCGCCTGGCAGAGTCTCTAGCAGCCCACCACACGGACGCCCTCAGGGCACGGGGTCTACGTCCCAGCCTGCTGTTCCCCAGGGCCCCTGATGGTTGGATGGACTTGATGGTGCAGACTGGAACCAGGTCGCGACCCCCGAGTGCGTCCTGCGGTGGTAGAGAGTACTGACAGGGGAGTGCAGGAACGGAATCTAATTTGGAAGAGGCAGACAGATACACTGGTCTGATCCGAGCCGGATGGATGGATGGTCGGGTACGGTATGCGTGGTCAGACAGACCGGGTCGGTATTATGCGGGCAGCGAGGTACAATGGGAGCGAGCTAAGAATGGTCAAGTCACAAGCCAGGTTCAGCAGGATGCGGGCGAATACAGTACCAGGGATCAGACGGAAGAGTAGTCAGGCAAGCCAGGGGTTAAGCAGGAGAAGAGCAGGATCAGGAACAAGCAGAGGTCGGCAACGGAGTATACAGCAACACAGGAACAGGATACAAGATACAAGACCAAACGGCAACTTGACATACCTGTTCCTATGTTTAAATAGCCCGCCTCCCACTGTCATTGGTGCCAGGCACGCGTCCGCGATCCCGAGTGTGCATGCGCGAACCCCCGCCGCTGCCATGCGCGCCCAGGTCCTACCGCCCGCCGGGTAGTGAGTGTTGGTGTTCTGCGCATGCGCCGCCCGACGCGATGCCGCAGAACACCCGGATCCTGACATTGCCCCCCCTCTACGGGCAGCCACCGGATGCCCAACAGTTCTCTCTTGCGTGGGTGGTTGTCAAAAAAATCCCGAATCAATCTAGAGGCATGAATGTTCTGGGAGGGTTCCCATGAGTTCTCCTCTGGACAATACCCTTTCCACTTAATGAAAAACTGGATCTGACCTCCCCTCTTCCTACAGTCTAGAATTGTCTCAATTTCGAATTCTTCCTCCCCATCAACGTTTATGGCGTCAGGAGGCCTAGATCTCCGGTTCGGGAATGGGTCCGGCGCCGTGGGTTTCAACAGAGATACGTGAAATACCGGGTGAATTCTAAAGGATTCCGGGAGTAAGAGCTCGTACGCCACTTCGTTAACCTTCCGCTTTGCCCATAAATCTTGGTCCCAATTTTCTTGACGGGCATGTCATCTTAAGGTTTGTTGTGGCCAACCAGACCTGGTCCCCTGGGTGTAAAATAAGCTCCCCTCTTCTCTTTTTGTCAAAGGCTTTCTTACTGCCCTCCTGGGCCTTCAGGATTGCTTCTTGTAAGACCCTATTGTTCGCAGAAAGGAAGTGCAACATGTCCTGTGTAGCTGGCACCGAACTTTCAGGAATTGTGTCAGGTAAAAAGGTCGGGTGGAAGCCGTAATTGGCAAAAAATGGGGATTGCTGAGTAGTCGAGTGGCTTGCATTATTGTAAGCAAATTCGGCCAGTGGTAAAAGAGTTAGCCAATCGTCCTGAAGAAATGACGTATAACATCGGAGATATTGTTCCAAGTTTTGGTTTGTGCGTTCCGTCTGTCCATTGGTCTGTGGATGATATGCCGAGGAGAGATAGCTTGATTTCCAAGGTCTCGCATAGTGCCTTCCAAAATTTGGAGGTGAACTGGGCTCCCCTATCTGAAACTATATCCTTAGGAATTCCATGGAGTCTTACCACCTCTCTCACAAAAATTTGCGCTGTCTCCGCAGCGGATGGTGTGTCTTTGAGAGGCACGAAGTGGGCCATCTTGGATAGGCGGTCCACAATCACGAAAATGGCGGTATGGTCTTGAGATGGAGGAAGTTCCACAATGAAGTCCATTGAAATCATTTCCCACGGTCGGTTAGGTATGGGTAAGGGTCGCAGGAGCCCCCAAGCCTTGTTCCTGGAAGGCTTATTTCTTTGACAGACCGCGCAGGTCTTTACGTAAGCCTCGCAATCCCTGGACATGCTGGGCCACCAGAACATGCGTTGCAGAAGTTCCAAAGTCCTCCGGGTCCCGAAGTGGCCAGCCAGGGGATGGTCATGGCAATGACCCAAGACCGTGGTGCGAGATTCGTCAGGTACCAAGATTCGTCCTTCTTTCCACCATAATCCGTCTCTATTCTGTAGCGGCACCCCCAGAACATTTGGAGCCCCTATGAATGCTGCCTGTAGTTGGGAATGTAGCTCAGTCTGTAATGCCAGAAAATTACCAGAAGACAGGATGGTGTCAGGTTTGTGGGACTCCTCTGGGTCTTCGAACATACGCGAAAGAGCATCTGGTTTCGTGTTCTTTGATCCAGGCCTATAAGTAATGTGAAACACAAACCGAGAGAAAAAAAGTGCCCACCTAGCCTGTCTTGGTCTCAAGCGCTTTGCCGTTCTTAAATATTCAAGGTTCTTGTGATCCGTGAAAATCAATATCGGGTGCACGGCTCCTTCCAGCAAGTACCTCCATTCCTCCAACGCTGCCTTGATGGCCAGGAGTTCTCGGTCCCCTATGTCATAGTTCCTTTCGGCAGAAGACAGTTTCCTGGAGAAAAATGCCACGGGATGCATCAATTCCTTGATGCCCTTCCTTTGGGAAAGCACAGCCCCAACCGCGTTTTCGGATGCATCCACCTCCAAGATGTAGGGTAGTGAAGAATCAGGATGGCTCGATACTGGGGCCTCGGTGAATAACCTTTTTAGGGACTCAAAGGCTTCTTGCGCCTCAGGTGTCCACTTGAAACGCATTCCTTGTTTGGTAAGTTGCGTGATAGGGGATACCAGGCCTGAAAAGTTAATAATGAATTTCCGGTAAAAATTGGCAAAGCCAATGAACCGCTGAAACGCCTTTTTATCCAACGGCACCGGCCATTCCAGAACTGCGGAGATCTTCTGGGGATCCATCGCTATTCCAGTAGTAGAAATAACTAAGCCTAAGAAGGGAATACTGTGCTGCTCAAAACTGCATTTTTCCGCCTTTGCGTATAAACCATGCAAATGGAGCCTTTCCAGCACTTCCCTGACGTGACCCCTATGCTCCTCCAGAGATGCAGAAAAAATTAAATTATCATCAAGATAGATGACCACAAAGATATCCAAGAAGTCCCTGAACACATCGTTAATGAAGTGCTGGAAGGCGATGGGGGCGTTACACAGACCGAAGGGCATTACCAGGTACTCGAAGTGCCCGAACCTAGTACGGAAGGCAGTCTTCCACTCATCTCCCTCCCGAATACGGACCAGATTGTAAGCCCCCCTCAAATCCAACTTCGTAAAAACGGATGCAGTCCTGAGTCGCTGAAACAGTTCTGGTACTAAAGGAAGTGGGTAACGTTTTTTTACCGTGATCTTGTTAAGCTCCCTATAGTCCACACAGGGCCTTAAGGATTTATCCTTCTTCTCAACAAAAAAAATACCCGCCCCGGCCGGGGACGTGGAGGGGCGTATGAACCCCTTCTGAAGATTTTCCTCAATATATTCTTTTAGTACCTCCAGTTCCTTTTCTGACAAAGGAAAGATCCGCCCGAAAGGTACCTCAGATCCCGGGAGCAGATCGATCGAGCAGTCGTAGGCCCTATGCGGGGGAAGATTGTCAGCTCCCTGCCTACTAAATACGTCAAGGTATTGATGGTAAACTGAAGGGACGAGTCGTGTCAGCTCTAGGTCAGTATCTACGCAGAATAGTGTGCGTGGGGCCTCCGGCTCAGGTGGACAACAATGATCTTGGCAGTATGGAGAGCCGAACCGGAGGGTACCGGCTTTCCAATTAATCTGGGGGTCGTGGGCTCGCAGCCACGGAAGCCCCAGAATAATTGGAAACAGAGGGGAGGAGATAGCATTCAAACACAGGAATTCTCGATGAGTCTCGGATATAGTTACACAGAGAGGTGGGGTCTCCTGGTCCACCACCCCAGACTTAATCCGAGATCCATCGGCTAGGAAAATATTAAACCCACATTCCTTAACCTGTAAGGGAATCTGGAATCGAGCCGCGAAGTCCAGATCCACAAAACAGCTACAGGCCCCGGAATCAACGATCGCTGTAGCCGTCACGACCCTTCCGGGGAGCTGGAATGAAATGGGTACCGCTAAATAATTGACATTGTGACTGGCTGTAGTAGGTATGGCAGAGTAAACAGAAGTGCACTTACCAGCCTTCACCGGACAGGAACATACCATGTGGCCCGCTTCCCCACAGTAGAGGCACAGGTTGTTGCGTCGGCGTCTCTGACGCTCCTCAGGTGTTAGGGAGGGACGAGCTAGTCCGACTTGCATTGGCTCAGGTGTACCCAGAGGTTCTGGATTGCGATTCCCAGTAGGGCTACTGACTGGTCCTGGAGCATGGGGTAACATCCAAGCAGGCCTCAGGCCCTGACCTGACCTCTCCATCCTGCGCTCCCGCAAGCGTCGGTCGATCTGAATAGCCAGGGTCATGAGCTCTTCTAGTGTGGCTGGTATGCCTACCCTGGCTAGTTCGTCTTTCAGGGACTCAGACAGGCCTATGCGGAACTGGTTGCGCAAGGCCGCGTCGTTCCATTGCGTGTCTCCCATCCAACGCCTGAACTCACCCGCATATTCCTCCGCAGGCCTACGACCTTGCCTGAGAGACTGAAGGGCCGATTCGGCTGATGCTGCTCGTTCGGGGTCATCATATAGGAGGCCCATCGCTTCAAAAAATGCTGACACAGATTCCAGCTGAGGTGGCTGCTGGATCTCCAATAGTCGATGAGCCCATTCTTGGGGTTCGTCCAGTAGCAGGGAAATGATGAACCCCACCTTCACGGTTTCTGTAGCGAATGTTCGCGGCTGTAGCCTAAAGTACAACAGGCAGGGATTACGGAATGCTCTGAACTTGGTGCGATTCCCACTGAATCGCTCCGGGACAGGAACATGAGGTTCTGGCATAGGTGTAGGTGCTGCTGGTCCGGCCGGGGTTTTGGGGGTACCACTGGCCGGAGCTGAGGGACTATGATCTTGGGGGGCCGAAATAGTGGTAGTTAGGGTCTGGATCCGACGGCCCAGGTGATTATAGCCCTCCTCCAGCGCCCTTACCGCCTGAGTAAGAGCCGCCAGGTGCTGGCACATACTTTCCAGGGGAGATGGTCCTCTTCCAGGTTCCGCCATTTGTGGCCGTTTGGTACTGTTATAACCGCCTGGCAGAGTCTCTAGCAGCCCACCGCACGGACGCCCTCAGGGCACGGGGTCTAAGTCCCAGCCTGCTGTTCCCCAGGGCCCCTGATGGTGGGGATGGACTTGGTGCAGACTGGAACCAGGTCGCGACCCCCGAGTGCGTCCTGCGGTGGTAGAGAGTACTGACAGGGGAGTGCAGGAATGGAATCTAATTTGGAAGAGGAAGACAGATACACTGGTCTGATCCGAGCCGGATGGATGGATGGTCGGGTACGGTATGCATGGTCAGACAGGCCGGGTCAGTATTATGCGGGCAGCGAGGTACAATAGGAGCGAGCTAAGAATGGTCAGGTCACAAGCCAGGTTCAGCAGGATGCGGGCGAATACAGTACCAGGGATCAGACGGAAGAGTAGTCAGGCAAGCCAGGGGTTAAGCAGGAGAAGAGCAGGATCAGGAACAAGCAGAGGTCGGCAACGGAGTATACAGCAACACAGGAACAGGATACAAGATACAAGACCAAACGGCAACTTGACATACCTGTTCCTATGTTTAAATAGCCCGCCTCCCGCTGTCATTGGTGCCAGGCGCGCGTCCGCGATCCCGAGTGCGCATGCGCGAACCCCACCGCTGCCATGCGCGCCCAGGTCATACCGCCCACCGGGTAGTGAGTGTTGGTGTTCTGCGCATGCGCCGCCCAACGCGATGCCGCAGAACACCCAGATCCTGACACAGCCACAGCCAGTGGAGGGATTGGCAGAGAGGGGTATTAGATACTGAATGGCTGGCAAGGTGGATGAGTCTGGCAGTAGCATTCATGATGGACTAAAGGGACTAAAGGGGGATAACCTATGTAAAGGTAAGCCAATGAGGAGAGAGTTGCAGTAGTCGAGGCGAGAGATAACCAGAAGTGAATAAGAAGGTTTGTGGTGCCATTGGTTAAAAAGGGGCAAATTCTGGAGATGCAAAAACAACTCACCCAAGCTCTACTGCTAATCCAAAAGATGTGAGTGGGGTGCTGGTGCTCAGGCTGATCTTTTAGTCCAAGATATATAGCAATATAGTCGGCAAATCATTTCTTCATCATAATATCTTTATTAGCATACAGTAGAAGATGTAAAATACATAATAACTGACACATTTCAGCCACAGCCTTTCTCAACGCTTACATTTAAAAAATAAAATACAAGCTTATATAACGTAACAACCCACAATGAAATAGGGGTGGTACATACTTGATTAAAATTATAATTTAGTCAAAGTAATTGCAGGTGAAGGTGAATCAATAAGACTTCAAAGAGAGACAATCTTATCCCATAGAGAATAGCAATATGCATCCCAGTATAAGAACAGCACCACAAATATCATGAAATGCCTAACGGCAACACTGTTCTTACCATGGGTGCATACATTACAAATATAGAATGGAAATAATAAAATCATTATTCATTTGTCATTTCAAAAAATTATTAACATCCATTCTATTATTTATGCCAGAGTGGACCCTAGTATTGAGCGTATGGATCCACCACACTTCACGCCAAAGCAGAATACGCTGTACATCACCCCCTCTTATAGGTTTCCTTATATGTTCCAAACCAAGGAAAGAGGAGGAATCAAGGTTTCCATCATGCTTCTCCCTAAAATGTTTAGAGACATGTAGGTTGTTAGTATCATTGTAATGTTCAGATATTCTAACTCATAATGGACGAATGGTACACCCCACATATTGAAGACAGCAGATACTACATTCTATAGTATAAACAACCATTCTAGAATTGCAGGTAATATAACCTTTAAAAGGATGTATCTTCCCTGTAGAAAAGGAAGTAACTGCAGTACTTTTTTATGTGTTTTACATTGTCTCCATGTGTTTATATCACACAGGTAGGAACCTTTAGTTCTTAACCATTCACTGTTTTGATGATGGGTTCTTGAACAAAATAAACTAGGTGATAGTAAAGTACCTAAAGTGGGAGCTCTCCTACTAGAAAAGTTACAGCCATTTTTTAAAATATCATATAACTCCTTATCTGCATAAAGAATCGGAAAGCATCTTTTAACAATACTGACAATTTGATTGCATTGCATGGAATATGTAGTCACAAAATGAACTTTATGACATGATTTATATTTACAGAATTTATCTTTCTTCAAGGGTTTGGTAGTTAAAATATCCCGATGTTTCTCTAGGGCTGCAATCATTCCCTGATCTACCAAATGCTTGCTGTACCCCCGCTCTCTTAGTCTGTCTGAGACTATATCACATTCCTTCAAAAAGTCAGATTGACTAGAACAATTCTTTTTGGCCCTGACAAACTCACCTATGGGTAATGCTCTGATAGTTTGTATCGGGTGACAACTAGAGGCAAGTAATAGGGAATTACCCATGCACTGTTGTCTATATGTTTTGGTAGTGACATTTCCACTTCTCACATGTCCTGGTAAAGTCAAATCCAAATAGTCAATGATATTTGGATGACAGTTATATGTAAATTTCAAATTAAAACTATTATTGTTCAAGTATGCAATTACGTTTTCTATCTCCGAAACTGTACCCATCCAGACTAAAATCAGATTGTCAATAAAACGACTGTACCAGGCAATATGAGATCTATATATGCTGTTATGAGAGAATAACAGCCGATATATAGGTTTGCTAATGAAGGGGAGAACTTAGCTCCCATCGATGCTCCTTGACATTGAATGTAATATTTCGAATCAAACGTGTAAAAAGTATGCTTAAGCAAAAATTCAACTGCCATGCACAAAAATTCCCTTATTTGCATATTATATGTGCTATAATATGTCAAGTGGTGTTTGATAGAGCTAGAGGGCGTGGTATACTTGGATACAGTGCTTTGGCATCTATAGTAAGCCAGTACTAAATCCAATTGGGAATCTGTGGCAAGACTTGAAAATTGCTGTTCATAGAATGGGCAAAAATGTCACTCTCTAAAAGTGCAAAGCTGGTAGAGACATACCCAAAAAGACTTGCAGGTGTAACTGCAGCAAAAAGTGGTTCTACAAAGTATTGACTCAGGGAGTTTGAATACAAATGCATACCACACTTGTCACATATTTATTTGTAAAACATTTTGAAAATCATTTATCATTTTCCTTCCACTTCGCATTTATGAGCCACTTTGTGTTGGTCTATCACATCAAATCCCAATAAAATACATTTATGTTTTTGGTTGTAACATGACAAAATGTGGAAAATTTCAATGGGTATGAGTACTTTTTCAAAGCACTGTATATACACTTCTCAAAAAAATTGAACACATTGAAAACACATCAGATCTCAATGGGGAAAACTATCATGCTGGCTATGTATACTTATTTGGACTGGGTAATGTGTTAGGAATGTAAGGATGCCCCACCGTTTGATGGAAATGAAAATTATCAACCTACAGAGGACTGAATTCAAAGACACCTCAAAAATCAAAGTGAAAAATCATGCAGCAGGCTAGTCCATTTTGCTGAAATTTAATTGCAGCAACTCAAAATGGTAGTCAGTTGTTTGTATGGCCCCCACATGCTTGTATGCATGCCTGTCACGGCATGCTCCTAATGAGACAGCGGATGGTGTCCTGGGGTATTTCCTCCCAGATCTGAGCCAGGGCATCACTGAGCTCTTGGACAGTCTGAGGTGCAACCTGGAGGCGTCGGATGGACTGAAACATGATATCCCACAGGTGTTCTATTGGATTTAGGTCAGGAGAGCGTGGGGGCCATTCAATGGTATCAATTCCTTCATCCTCCAGGAACTGCCTGCATACTCTCGCCACATGAGGCCAGGCATTGTCGTGCACCAGGAGAAACCCAGGACCCACTTCACCAGTATAGGGTCTGACATTGGGTTGAAGGATTTCATCCCGATACCTAATGGCAGTCAGGGTACCATTGTCTAGCCTGTAGAGGTCTGTGTGTCCTTTCATGGATATGCCTCCCCAGATCATCACTGACCCACCACCAAAACAGTCATGCTGAACGATGTTACAGGCAGCATAACGTTCTCCATGGCTTCTCCAGACCCTTTCACGTCTGTCACATGTGCTCAGGGTGAACCTGCTCTCATCTGTGAAAAGCACAGGGTGCCAGTGGTGGACCTGCCAATTCTGGTGTTCAATGGCAAATGCCAATCGAGCTTTATGGTGCCGGGCCACCTTTATGAAGTCTGTTTCTGATTGTTTGGCCAGAGACATTCACACCAGTGGCCTGCTGGAGGTCATTTTGTAGGGCTCTGGCAGTGCTCATCCTGTTCCTCCTTGCACAAAGGAGCAGATACTGGTCCTGCTGATTGGCTGAGGACCTTCTGTAGCCCAAAACAGCTGAAACTGATTAATAACCTCCTCTGCTACCTAACGGCCACTTTATTAGGTACACCTTGCTGGAGGTAAGAAATATCCCCCACACCATTACACCACCACCAGCCTGAAACATTAATACAAGGCAGGATGGATCCATGCTTTCTTGTTGTTTACACCAAATTCTTACCCTACTATATGAATGGCGCAGCAACTAGTCTGCCCGTTTTCCTCTAACCTCTGACATCAACAAGGCATTTTCATTCAAACAACTGCCATTCACTGGATATTTTCTCTTTTTCGGACCATTCTCTGTATACCCTAGAGATGGTTATGCGTGAAAATCCCAGTAGATCAGTAGTTTTTGACATACTCAGACCAGCCCGTCTGGCACCAACAACCATGCCACATTCAAAACCACTTAAATCCCCTTTCCTCCTTATTCTAATGCTCAGTTTGAACTTCAGCAAGTCATCTTCACCACGCCTAGATGCCTAAATGCATTGAGTTGCTGTCATGTGATTGGTAACACAAATTGCTAATCAACCAAACAATTGAACAGGTGTACCTAATACAGTGGCTGTGTGAGTGTGAGTGTGTGTGTATATATATATATATATATATATATATATATATATATATATATATATATATATACTTATAATAAATAAATAACCTATGTGGCCAGTTCTAGTCCTGTTGATTATGAGGAACTCAAGATATTCAGGTGACATAAGACAATGCAAAGAGTAACAATGATCTGCAAAATTATACAACTAAACGCAAACACCAGATTTCAGGTTTTCTGAAGGCAGACTAGTAAAAATTTAATTCTGATTGGTTACTATGAGTTACTACACTTTGCAAACATTTTGCCCTATGAAGTCAGCATATTTCTACAGCAATTGTTCATCTCAATCAATAAAAAAGCTTGAATATTAAAATGTAGGATATACAGAGGAAGCATTTCCAACTGATAACAACATATGATTTAAAGAGGTGGAATCTGGCACACAAAAATGCTCAGACATGCATCAGTTCACAATTGGGATAAAATATATTTCTCCACTGAGCCCTTTATGGTCCAGATAAAGAAATGCTAAACTCAGGGAAAGTGTTGCCATTCTGAATAATTATCTGTCCTGTCCAAAAAAATAATAATTTCCTGCAATTCCAACTCCCAAACTCCTGTTATGATGGAGATTTAAAGCTGGACTCTGGGGAGCAATAAAAACACCAGTAAATACAGTTACATATTTATTAAAATTATTCCATGTATTTTTTTACTAGTTTATTAATATGAATGTGTCTTGATAACTGAGCAGTAGAATATCAGACTGGGGAAGGGGGGTCTGTACTCTGCACTACTGCATGCACATGTGCTAATAAGGAGCCTGATGGACAGGTAAGGACCTTGGTGTGTCTTATACATCCAATACCCTTAGGGGTCAAAACAGGCTTACGGACTGGACTGACTTAAGCACTGGAGTAAAAAAGTGATCTTGCTTTTCCTGGGAGCCTAGGATCACAATAAACAGGTCAGGATGGCAAGCAGGGCATAGAGTAATATATGTGGTAAACAGCCTATAAATCACATTATGTGCTTGATTAGCTAGTAGAGTAGAGCTCAGGAGAAACATTAAGCTGCCCATACATGGATCAATATTCAGTCAGTTCAGCAGGGCCAAATATCAATTCACATATGGCTAGCTTAATGTTTCTCTTGACATTACTTCTACGTCTACTTCTGTACAACCACCCAGTTGGATTATTGCCATTCGATCAGCATTGCAGGCTATAACCAACAATGCTGATCAGTGCATTCTGACAGCAGGGAGGATTCCTTCATCTACCTTGAAAGTGTGGATGGGGGAATCAAGTCTTTTTTATTTTGTTTACCCACTGGTTGAACAAAAAAACTGACTCACTCTTGGCCAGCCTTAGGGTTGACATCCTGGCTGCCATTGTGCTATATGCTGGGTGTCCAATGCACCCCTGTACCTTTAAGGCGGGGTGGACTCCCTCAGGTTCACCTGCCCTCAGTCTATCCATTTATACATGTGCTTCTACTATGGAGGCTCTCAAAATTTAGCGTTAGGAACTGCAGAATATTGGGAGGCTCTAAAGCCTACGCATGTATTTGCAAATGTGTGCTAACTAAACCGTTTTTAACACATACTGTTAGACAGGACAATTTGGTTTGTTCGCAAGTTGGTCGGTAAGTTGAACTGGGAATTTTCCTCTTTTATTGTTTGACATGCATCACCCTTCCATGTGCTCCTTGCTGTGAAGGCCAGTTAGATTGGGGCAGTGGCTATTTTTTGTACTGTCTTCTGGAATCTCCTCCATGCTCTTGAAACTGTGCTGGGAGACACAGCAAAACTTCTGGTAATGGCACGTATTGATGTGCCATTCTGGAGGAGTTGGACAGCCTGTGCAACCTCTGTAGGGTCCAGGTATCACCTCATGCTACCAGTAGTGACACTGACCCTAGCCAATGCAAAACTAGTGAAAAACGGTCAGAAAAGATGAGTAGGGAAAAAAATGTCAGTGACCTCCAACTGCAAAACCATTCCTGTTTTGGGGGTCATCTCCATGTTTATTTAATTAACACCAAAGCAGCTGAAACTGATTAACAGCCCCCTCTGCTACTTAACTGACCAGATCAGTATCCCAGGAGCTTAATTGACTTGATGCCATACTCTGATTAAAAAGTGTTCCTTTAATTTTTTGGAGCAGTGTATATGATTCACATAGATGAATAACACATTTTACAGTTTAGTGCAGCACATGTGGTGAATATATATGTTGTACAAGGTTTTATAACTTTGAGTGCTGCAGCTGTATTTCTATATATTTTTTTAGTGTTTGTTGGATTTAGGTGAGCTTGAAGATTTTGTAAAGCGCTGCACAAACTGTTGGCGCTAGATACATCATCTATTATAATAATATTAATAATAATATTTAATTGTAAAAAAAATTAGAATTGTATTGTGATTATGTGCACTGCAATTAATTTTTGTGTATTTTTTTTACTGAATATATAGATTCTGATAAACAGTTGTGCAAATATTGTGTGACATAAAAAAAATGCAAGTACCAGATTTTTATTCTAACAGGGCTCTGCTTTCAAAAAATATATACATTTTTTTAACTAATTTTTTTGCCAAAAAATAGAATTTTACATATGTGTGAAAAATTACAAAACTGCCCTGAAGGTGAACTATTTAAAGCGGCTTATTCATGAAAAAGGGAAGGTCTGCCTCCCAGACAAAAATTAACAGCAAAAAAAACCTTTAAAAGCAAAGATAAAAAAAGATTTAAAAAATACTTAACTTGGCCCTGGCTTCCAGGAGGCACAGATATTGTCACCATGACTTACCGCTGCCTCCTTGGACAACTATGCTTTCTAAATCTTACAAGAATGCAAGGAGGCAGTGGATGGTGATGTCACCTAGCACCTCCCAGAAACCGGGACAAGGTGAGAATTTTTTATACTTTTTTTCTTATGAAATCTTTATTACAAATTTTTTTTTCCAGTTTATTTGTGTTGTGGGGGTCTAGCTGGGAAGTAGATATACATTTGCGTGGAAGATCCACTCTAACTACAGTAGAGAAAAGTCAGGTCATCATGCTGCCTGTCCCATTTGAAAGAGCTTTGTAAGTCTCAGGATACTGTATTATTATTATTATTATTATTATACAGTATTTATAAAGCGCCAATAGTTCGCTCAGCGCTGTACATTACAAAGGGAGACAGAACATGTGACAGAACAATACCAATACAATGCAAAACATGAGGGGATCAAGGGCCCTGCTCTTTCGAGCTTACAATCTAGGAGGGAGGGGGTGGTGGCACAGGAGGAGATAGCTGTGGGGGATGGAGTGGTAGGAAGAGTGGAGGAGGGAGGCAAGTTAGCAGGGGGTGGGGTAGGCTTCCCTGAAGAGATGGGTTTTCAGGGTGCACCTAAAGGAGAGGAGAGTAGGTGATAATCTGATGGGTTGGGGCAGGGAGTTCCAGAGGATGGGTGACACCCTGGAGAAGTCCTGGAGGCGGGCATGGGAGGAGGAGACCAGGGAACTAGAGAGAAGGAGGTCTTGTGAGGAGCGGAGTGTGCGTGCTGGGCGGTACTTGGATATTAGGTCAGTGATGTAGTTCGGGGCAGTATGGTGGACAGCTTTGTACGTCAGCGTTAGGATTTTGAATTTGATCCGTTGCGCAATCGGAAGCCAGTGGAGGGATTGGCAGAGGGGGGTGGCGGAGACAGAGCGGTTGGAAAGGTGAATGAGTCTGGCAGCCGTGTTCAGGATGGACTGAAGAGGGGATAGCCAGCGGCGAAGCAGGCCAGTGAGGAGGGAGTTGCAGTAGTCGAGTCGTGATATGATGAGGGAGTGGATGAGCTGTTTAGTGGTTTCTGGGGTTAGGAACGTGCGGATTTTGGCGATGTTGCGGAGGTGTAGTCTGCACGAGTTTGTTAAAGATTGGACTTGGGGCTGGAAGGATAGGTTGGAGTCCAGAATGACACCCAGTACTCTGGCCTGCAGGGCGGGTTTGATGGTAGCGTTGTTGGATGTGACGGAGAAATCAATGGGGGGTGGTGTCCGGGCTGGGGGGAAGACAAGAAACTCGGTTTTGGAGAGGTTCAATTTAAGGAAGTGGAGCGACATCCAGTCTGATATGTCGCTCAGTAGGTGTGTGATTCGGGCTGAGACCAAGGGGGTGAGGTGGGGGGTTGAGAGATAGATTTGTGTGTCGTCGGCATAGAGGTGGTAGTTGAAGCCGTGAGAGTGTATGAGTTGGCCAAGGGAGGAGGTATAGATGGAGAAGAGAAGGGGCCTGAGGACAGAGCCTTGAGGGACCCCAACAGAGAGGGGGAGTGAGGGGGAGGTGGTAGCATTATAGGTAACGCTGAAAGAGCATTGTGACAGGTAGGATGAGATCCAGGAGAGAGCAGAATCTCTGAGGCCGAGGGAGTGTAGTTTTTTGAGGAGGAGGGGGTGGTCGACTGTGTCGAAGGCCGCAGAGAGGTCAAGGAGTAGGAGCACTGAATAGTGTCCATTAGCTTTGGCGGTTAGCAGGTCATTGGAGAGTTTGAGTAAGGCAGTTTCGGTGGAGTGTAGGGGACGGAAGCCGGACTGTAGGGGATCGAGGAGGTTGTTGTCGTTGAGGTGAGAGCATAGGCGGGTGTAGACTAGGCGCTCGAGGAGTTTAGATGTAAATGGGAGCAGGGAGATGGGTCTGAGGTTGTTCGGGTCATTGGGGTCCAGGGAGGGCTTTTTAAGTATGGGGGTGATGTGTGCATGTTTCAGAGGGGAGGGGAAAGTGCCTGAGGAGAGGGAGAGATTGAAGATGTGGGTGAGGGAGCGTAGGATGGAGGAGGAGGAAGGTCGTAGGAGTTGTGAGGGGATAGGGTCGAGGGGGCAGGTGGTGAGGCGGGCATCAGAGAGGGTCTTGGAGACTTCCTCGATGGTAGTAAGGTCAAAGGTGTGGAGTGTTGGGGGAGCTTCAGTATGAGGAATGTAGGGTGGGGTGGAAGAGGAGGTCAGAGCAGTGGTGGGGCCGTGGGAGAGGGGTGATGAGGGGGTAGCTGAGTGAGGGTGAAGGGGGTTGGAGAGAGTTTGAGCAGCGACGAAGTCCCTGCGGGTTATGTCGAGGGGGAGGGGGGATAAGGGGGTAGCTGTGTGAGAGGGGACAGGTTGAGAGGGCGTGTGAGTTGCGGCAATGTCCTTGCGAATTGTGTCAATTTTGTTTTTGAAGTGATTGGCAATCTCAAGGGCAGTGAGTGAGGTGCTGGGTGGAGGTGGGGGTGGAGAGAGTAGAGAGTTGAAGGCAGAGAAGAGTCGGCGAGGATTGGAGGAGAGGGCCTTGATGAGGGTCAAGAAGTAGGCCTGTTTGGCAGCATGGAGGGAGGAGGTGTAGGTGCGGAAGGCAGATTTGTAGCGGGTGAAGGCTTGTTTGGATTTGGTTTTGCGCCATAGTCGCTCCAGGGCACGACTTTGTCGTTTGAGGGTTTTGGTGTGATCAGTCTGCCAGGGCTGGAGCGGTCGGGGTCTGGTGTTGCGTGTGGTTAAAGGCGCTAGTGAGTCAAGGGCTGTTGAGAGCGCATTGTTGTAGGCGGTCAAAGCCAAGTCGGGGCAGGACAGGGGGAGGATGCGGTCGTGGAGTTGATCAGCTGCAGAGTGGAGGGAGGCAGGGTTAAGGTTGCGGAGGTTACGGCTGGTAGTAGTGTGACATTTGGAGGGGTAGGCGTTGGAGGACGAGGAGATAGAGAAGGTGATCAGGTTGTGGTCAGAGAGAGGGAAGGGGGTGTTAGTGAGGTTGTGGGGAGCACATCGGTTGGAGAAGACAAGATCAAGGATATTTCCGTCGGAGTGGGTGGTGGATTGTATGCACTGTGCAAGTGCAAAGGAGGAGGTTAGGTGGAGGAGACGGGCTGTGTCCGGGTTGTCGAGGTTGACAGGGATGTTAAAATCCCCAAGAATTATGGTGGGTAGCTCAGAGGAGAGGAAGAAGGGTAGCCAGGAGGAGAAGTCATCCAGGAAGCGGGGTATGGATCCAGGAGGCCGGTATATCACAGCAATCTTCAGGGGGGTTGGGGAGAATAGTCGGACGCAGTGGGCCTCGAAGGAGGAGAAGGATAGGGAGGGGGGGTTTAAGAGGACTCGGAAGGTGCTCTGCGGTGACAGGAGCAGACCAACCCCACCACCTTTACAACCGTTAGGCCTGGGTGAGTGGGTCCAGGTGAGACCTCCATAGGAGAGTGCAGCAGGGGAGGTAGAGTCAGTGGGCTGGATCCAGGTTTCCGTGATCGCCAGGAGGTTGAGGGAGCGGGAAACAAAGAGGTCGTGGATGGCGGTAAGCTTGTTGCACACCGAACGGGCGTTCAGGAGTGCACATGAAAACGGGGGAGAGATTTTAGGGAGCAGGGAGACAGATACTAAGTTGCGGGGGTTGCAGTAGGACGTGGAAGTGGGAGGGTGTTGAGCGGGTGAGGGAGGTGGAGGGCCAGGATTTGGGGAGATGTCCCCCGCGGCTAGGAGGAGGAGAAGGGTGAGAAAGGTGGCATGGGAGCGGGATGTGCAGGAGCGTGAGAAACTCCTAGTGGAGGTGTTGGGGTCAGTGGGAGAGCGGAGTAATAGGAGGAGGTGGTGGGTGCCATAGAGGGGTGAGGGAAGCAGTGAGGACACGATATACAAATGTTTGGGAGGGGCAGAGGGATATAGTGAATGGAATTTGGGAACGGAGGAGAGGAAAATGAGAAGGAGGAGTGGAAGAGACATTTTGGGGAGGTGAAGAGAGCAGTAGTAGGGAGATGATAGCAGTGAGGGGGAGATGTACAGGTTGTGGGGTGGAGCAGAGGGGTAGAGAAATGAGATTTGGGAACAGAGGGTAGTAATATGATGAGAAGAGGGGCGTATTATATAAAGGCACACAGAGTGGGTCTCAGGCATGTAAGAGGTTTCCCAGGGTGTTTGCTTGCAGTCTTCCAGCATGCAGTAGAGCTTCTAACTGTTGTTGTGTCTTCCTGCTGCTTGGGTTCTCCTGCTTTAGTTCAACTGCTGCGTTTAACTGCTTCTTCTATGCACTCGTTCGAAGCCGCACTCAATCTGAAGCAGCACCCCATCAGAGACTGTGCCCCCCATCAGAGATCTCCCCCATGAGCTGATCTAAATTTATAGGGAGATGCTCAAATGAGCATTCAACTCCACCCCAATTAGAAGCTGATAAAGATCACATGAGGAGTGGGGGATGATTCTCTCAGGAAACAGACACCGATCGTAAAACGGGTGCAGCTAAAGGTGAGAACTGGTCAACATATACAAAAATATAAATACACCATTTGTTCTGAATATAGCAGGAGTCAATGCGTTTTGGAGTTAAGAGTGGAGGTAGGAGAAAGGAGCATTTACCCAGGAGGAAGGCAGCAGGAGTCAAGTATACCGATCCTTCAACAGGTAAAGAGATCCCAGATATTTAACTCAATGGGGTATTTACCTGTTTGCCTGGAGTTCAACTGTGAGACTGTACTAAAACTTCTAATTACTGAATGGCAACATTGAATGTAAGAATAGCAAATATAATCCTGGAAGCAGCTCTTAGTGCCAAATATAAAGTGGTAATTAAAAGAAAATTAAAAGAAAAAGAAAAGCTGCCTACACATACACATACTCACATAAATGTGCTCTAAACCAAAAATAACTCAATATTAGTGCGCACTTTTCTCACAACCAATATGTGGATCATGTGCAATTAAATTTTCAAAAAAACATAATTACACATAAAAATGTATCATTCATATACGACTATTAATGAATCTCAAATATTCAATGAGTCCTTCTATATAGTGTTCCTTTGAACAAATCCAAATCATAATATAGGAGCTTTTCCAATAATAATCAATATCTTCCTAATAAAAATATGTGCACCTCCACCAAAACACACCAGATGTGCCCTCACCTGAAGCTTTGGACCTCATAAATGTTTGGTCAAAAAGCGCATGCATTCCATAAGATGGACTTAATAATGTGGCTTTTGGACTGGAGTCTTCTATAAAAGATGGATCACCTTCTTCACGCAAATCCTCCTCCTTCTTGCTCCTCCACTCAGCATACGCACAAATAAAATATATTTAAAAAATAGTGCTTTATGTTTAAAAATGCTTATTTATGAAATACTTAACAAATTAGCCACTCACATAGTACAGGTGCTCAATCGCACTGGATATCACACGCATTAAAATGTAGCCAATGTTGTATACATGTAAGGATCTCACTGCGTTCTCCCACTGCCGAGCACCAGCCTGACAGGACAAGTGCCCTTTCAAGCAAAGTACATTTATCCATTTTGGCTTTACCTCTAAGCTAAAGTGCTCCCCTTCCCCCTCTAGATGCAAACTTTCTTAACTTTCCTTGCCCCTCCATTGTACCCTCTTTGTGAATCTTCCAGTTGCATGCTCTCCAACATCATTGCATATAATGCAGGACGAGTGTGGAGGGGTTTGCCCACATATCGGGAGCTGACGAGAGTGCTGATTGCTCCCTAGGAGAGGAGGTGACACTGCATAAATTTTGGCACATTTTATGATGTAATGGAGAATTTCTACATTGTTTCAGTCTCTTCTACGACATGACTAACTTGCTTCACGCGTAACAGATTTGCCTTACCTGACTTTTACATGGTTTACGAAATTGTTTTGTCTGTAAGGCCTCCAACCATTTGACAGTGTTGTCTTCTCTAAATTTTCCAGCAAGCAATATTAATCATATTGCTATTTTTAATCAGGTTTATCAAAACACATTTTTTTTACAAAGACGTCAGATATCTGTTTTCCTTTAGATGTCGTATGCGCTAAAACTTTCAACTTTGTAGAATTTATTATGAAAAGTATCTCTAATCAATAAAAAAAAAAAAAGTAAACAGTGGAGATTTTTTTTTTAATGTGCTCTCCCAGCATCCAAGTTACAAGTTACATGTTACAGAATCAACAATTATGTCCAGTGTGTCATACAGCAAAAATGTGGAGAGGCAAGCTTGCCATGCATGTTGGAACGCTCCTGCCATCTGCTGGCCAACAGGTGAAAATAAGAACAGCTGGATCCTCTCCTACAGTTTGATTCATTGAAATCTAGGAAAGGTCTACAAAATCCCGCTTTGTAAATAGCACTAAGGATTTGCAAGCAGCATATACATTACATATTTGGCCCTGGTTTCCTTCTAAGACAGGCAAACCAAACTCTCTTGGTATATAAAAAAGTACTTTCACAACCCAAGCAAAATAATCACATTTTTTCCGACAGCTCTTCCAATATCTTATGGGAAGCTTGACGGGATACTCAATACCTTACTTTCTCAAACCTATATAATTTGCCGTATTCAGCTGACAAGCTTGTCTAAGGCAAATCTTTTATCTAGATTATTTCAGCGTGCTGTCACTTCACAATGTCCAGCGCTGCCTTCTGTCTCTCTGCTTCGTACTTAACCTTTACATATGGAATTAATAAGTCTGGATGTTGGCTGTGGCCCATCTATATGTAATGTCAGTGAAAGTAGCAGCCTTCTGTATTTTATATCCCTAAAATAAATGATTTAATTCCTAGATCATTTGTATTTATTCAATGGAATCCTTTTAAAACTTCCCCCTGAAAGAAAAAAGATATATTTCTTATATCTTATTATTTGTTCATTGATATTAGCCGTATGTGTTTTTGAGGGCTATTAATGGAATGAAGGTAGCAGTTAAGCCTGAAGGTGTTAGGAAACGCTTGTGTTATGCGGTTCCCCTGGAAAAGTATATCTTAAAAAGCAGTACTTTGTCATTTGTCAACTTGCAGTGGTATAAATAAAGTCAGTTTAAGAAATTAACCTGTTCTGTGCAGTTCCCTCAAGACCTAGGCCTGACCAAAAATGAAGGGGACCTGTGCTAGGCCTGCTGATAACTACACAGATACAACCTTAACTGCAGACTGAATATATATAGGCTACAACTTCATAATTTATAGGTTATATTGCAACCATAAATACCAATGCAAAGTATAAAAATAGTATTAAACAGCATTACACAGCATGAGCTACAGTTGAGCAACTTAAATAAAACATTTAGCAGTTTATCAAAGCCATTTCTTAATTTCTAATGAGTTTCAGGAACATACTCCAGCATTTATAGCCTGACCAGTCACACAGACAACTTCATCTAATTACCATGGAATGTGTCAAGGCAGATGCTGATTTTCCAAGAAGAGATTAAACTATTTAATGTGTGAAGGCAGGTGCTGATTGCCCAAGAACAGATGCACCATGGTTAGCACCCTACTAGTTAGCTAGGGGGAGCTAGCTGAATATTTTGTCAGTTAGAAGTGCTGAGTAATAGTCTGCCTGGGCAATAGTCAGCTGGGTCAAATTTGGGTCAAGGCTGAGAGGCTCTGCAAATCAGTTCCTCGATATCTCCCCCTGCTCTAGAATCTTGGAGCGGATTCTAGAAGCAGTGGGCGGGGGTGAGGAGGGGTTGGTCTGCATACTCAAGGGACTCTAGCCAATCCTCCAGCAGGAGGTTTGGCATGGGACCAAGGCAGCCCTTAAATATGACTGAGCCTGCTCAGTAGCGGGGTGAATTCAGGTGGAAGAAGCATGGGAGGGGGCCCAGTGGGAAGGAGCCTACCTACAGGCAGGAAGTAGGAAAGGAGGATCGCTTAGCCTCACTGGCCCCCAGAGTGAGGACCACCTATAGAGCCAGGAAAGGTGCCAGCCCAGCGAAAGGCCTGAAGGCAGCCACCTACCTAAATCAACTCGCAGGACAGAGACTGAGTGAGTAGTCCTACACCCACTGGGTCAGTTAAGGGGAAAAGAGCACTCTGGTGGGAAACCTGATTAGCTCCTTACCTGGGACTGTTTCATTTTAAAGTAGCAGGCACTGAATCCCCTTTCCCAGGGATTCCCTCAGGCAGCTGGATAAGAAGAGGATTATCTGGGGTCTGGGATGATACACCAGGACAGGCTGGAGTGCTTCTGCTGTGTAAAGACTTGTACATAGTTTCTAAGGAGTTTGTCCTCAGTTCACTGTTCTTTGGGCATTCCATACACCCCTTACCCCATCCCAGTTCAACACCCCTTAATAAAACATAAAACCAAGCTCAAGGACTGTTTTCTTACTCTGAATGCAAGTCTGTGGAAAATGTGTATTGCCTGGCTGTGCAGGACTCTCCTACGGGGGTAGTGCTACACATGGAATCAGTCAAGGCAGATGCAGATTGTCCAAGAACAGTTCGAGAGGTGTGATAGTTTATGAAACCAACCTGTTCCAGTTACATAATCCCATCCATGGTGTTAGGGAATCTGCATAAGTGTTGATCATTCAATTTACATTGCAAAAAGTGTTAATTTTTGTCAAATTGCAGAAATGTTAAAATGGCATACATGTCGAAGACAGAGGGTGTCAACAGCTCTTAACCTTTATCAACTTGACGGAAGGTTTTACAACCTTAATGACCAAACCATTTTTTTTACTATTCAGCACAGTGCTATTTTATTTGGCAATTGTGAAATCATGCAACACTGTACGTAAATGAAATTTCAACCTTTTTTTTCCACACAAATAGTGCTTTCTTTTGGTGGTATTTGATCACCACTGGGTTTTTTTTTATTTTTTTGGAAAAAAACTGTATTTTCTGTTATAAAACATTAAATAAAATTTTTTTAAAAATTTAATTTCTTCATAAATGCAGGCTAAAATCTATTCTGATATATGTCTTTGGTATATAAAAAAAAGAACCCAATAAGTGTATATTTATTGGTTTTGTGTGAAAGTTATAGCATTTACAATCTATAGTGTATACTGTACAATATATATGAAATTTGATCAATTCTGATCTACTGAGGCCCTATCTTATTTCTTGAGACCCTTAAAATGGCAGGACAGTACATATCCCCCCCGAATGACCTCTTTTGGAAAGTAGACAGTCTGAGGTATTTAGTAAGAGACATGGAGAGTTTTTTGAAGTTGTAGTTTTTTTGCCAAAATTTATTTGAAAATGAAAAAACTAAACATAATGTGTTTTATTGTTTTTTTTTTCACATGTCAGCAGTGCAGTGCAGCAGCATCAAATGACCAATGTGGCGGCGATCAGGGACACTGACTGGTGACAGTATGTTAAACAAAAAAATTTAAATAATTTTTTGTTAAAATGTTTTTTAATTTTTTTTACTATATTTCTTACATGCTTTCATCAAAGTAGTTCAGTGTCACCATAATAACACTGTACTACTCTGGGAGGGGATCAGGGATTTTTTTTTACAGGTTGATCACTGTTAAAATGATGTTCACTGTAACAGCAATGTTTTAAAATGTCATGAATGGGTTAA
Organism: Staurois parvus; assembly: GCF_062004578.1. NCBI lineage: Eukaryota > Metazoa > Chordata > Amphibia > Anura > Ranidae > Staurois > Staurois parvus. Next base: position 1,004,222 of record NW_028318327.1, read on the forward strand.
ATTCAAAACAGCTGTAATTACTAGTGATCTGTGATTGGCTACAGCTAATCACATGGTACAGGGTGCTGTGATTAGCGTAGGTACCGTGTGATAGCTGTTGGCCAATCACAGCATCACTCTATAGGAAGCACAGCTGTTATGAATGACATTCATTCATAACAGCTTTGTTGACATTGTGATGCGATCACATTATCCCCAGGCCGTTCAAAGCATCCGGGCATCGGGAGCCACAATCTGCTGAGCACCCCAGACTGGATCATGTACATGTACGCAGGGGCGGACTGACAACTCATGGGGCCCCCGGGCAATAGGGGATCATGGGGCCCCTGTGTCCTTGCCCAAACTCAAAAAAACCTATGAAAAAGATACCAGGGGCATCTCATGGGGCCCCCTACTGACCCCGGGCCCTCGGGCAGTGCCCAAGTTTCCAAATGGTCAGTCCGCCCCTGCATGTACGTGATCCAGCCTACCCGTGCCATCTACCCAAAGTAAATTTACTGTGTGGTGGCCGGCAACTGGTTAAGGCTGGTTGCTCTAGTTTGCCACAAATGGACTGTTTCACAACTCTTGTAACCCAGTTGCCCTTTCTGCCCAAAATGTACATTTCACTGTCCTCAAAAGAATGTCCCTTTTTGTTAAGATGTAGGAGTCCTGACCTGCAGAATTTGCCCTCCTATGTTGGGCAATTAGTTTGCTGAGAGGTTGTTTAGTCTTCCCAATGTACAGGTTTTTGCATGTAAGAGGTAGTCCGGGTAATACCTCCTGGAGACTGGAGATGTCAAGCCAGTTTTCCAGTCCCAAAGGCATGTAGCTTTGTGGGGATCAGGATTTATCACCTCGCTAGTTCAACCACAATAGATCTGCTTCCCTAAAGGGCTCTAAGTGTGAGCAAAAGTACACATTCAATTAATATGAGGCCTGAGTACATGTAGTTGCAGGTTCAATGCAGCGGTGAATTGTGTCTTCACGGAGGCCAATGACACATGGATGCTCCGTGACAAGGGAGGTGCATCAACTACCAACCCAACCAACCCTTCTGCCTCACACCACCACCCCTACCCCAGAACCTGCTGCTTCCTCCTATCTCCAGATATTGGCTGTGAATGATTAAGTCTCTGCACCATAGAGATTTTCTTACTCTAAACCTGCTACATGCAGCCCTACAGCAAACACATCCACTTCATAGGCATAGGGTTTACTGGAATGAAACAAGGATAGTCCATGTATTTGGCAAGATAATTGTTTTCCATACACGTGGCATGAATCAGTCAGGAGTCTGTAAATCCTCATTGGTATTTTATATTTATGGCAATCAGTCCCAGATGAGGTAGCACATATAACAACAGTCCCAATTCAGGGTGTAGGGAGGGGGTACTTCAGTACTCCCACATCATCAATAAAGTCCTCAATGGAAGGCCTTTGTCTTCCCATGTTCAAATCTGAGGCCTTCAGCCCTGAGGCTGGATTACCCCAGAGGAGGAACCCACCACAGCTAGAACAAGCAACTACATGCAACTCGGGCTCAATCTCCAGCTCCTACCCCCTTTTAAAGCCCATCTTAACTCTTAAATACTCTGGGGAGCTACTCCATGCCTACAAGGTGGGTATGCAGGGCAATAACCCTTTTCTACATGCATTTCTCACTACACTGCACTGTATACACCAAGTTACTTATCTCAAGTCTCGTTTATTTGGACTTGTTCTGGAATTCTTACTGTATGTGTTCAACATTATAGAACAAGTCCAGCTTAATCTGTCTAACTTCTATGAATAAACCATGAATACCATGGATTACTGAGAACCTTAACAGACAAAGCAATGTAACATTCAAACTGGACAACAAGTAGGTAGGGCCAGTTGATTTGTACTCGAGATAAAGTAAAGGCACCCAGAGACCAGGGAAGGTAGCACATTATTATTTGCTAACAATTAACATGGAAGACAGTGGCAAGGAACGCACTTCCAGCTCCAAACAACATGGCAAAAGAGCCTCAATAATACAGGCAACTTGGGTGTAACAGCTCTTAACAACATTGGCAGTACTTTAACACAGTCAGTGTACTTGAGAGAGCACTTTGGTAGGCTACATTATCGGAGTCTGATGAAGGGGGTGGCTGATAGACAGTAGGTACAGGCGCCTTTAGCAACCAAATAGGATGGTCCTCATTCCAACTCATTGGGGGTCCCAGATGGCAGAGTCACGTGTAGTGTCCCTACACTATCTCTTCTCTACTGGAACCTCTCCCTAGCTCTAAGTGCACTGTCCACAGGTAGTGGGGATCCTGCCCTTTGCAAATGCTCGCCAACTGCAGTGGGGCAGTGCTGTTTATTAGCATTGTCTTCACTAAAGATGGCTGCAGAGATAATTCAGTGCAGCAGTGTCCAATTGGACTCCTGCTCCCTGATGACATCTATGGAGGCCTCCTCTCAACCTCTGTTCCCTCTGCATAGCGGCTACTGGAACAATGCCACCTACAGAGGGGAGGCTGAACAGCACCTGTCTACTGTACAAGCTAGATTGCTGGGTGGGTACATTCTGTTATTTCACTCAGCCTTGATAAAGGAGGATTGTGTGTTCCTAACAAAAATCTTAGAGAAGTGGTACCATGTAGACATAATACCTTATACTGAGAACTATACCCAACATACAGAATGAGTACTGTGCAGTGTCCATACATACAGCAAATAGAATCTGATAGTAAAGCTTTCATCCAGCATACAGGAGACATGAATTAATACTGTGTGGTGTCCACACATACAGAATAAGAACAGATACTAAGAATTACACCCAGCATCCACAAGACGTGAGGCAGTACTGTGCCACGGTTACATAAAAAGAACAAAAGCCGAGAATTAAATCCAGTATATGTAACAAAATAAATAATACTGTGCAATTTTATCTGCCTTTTAGATATAGTAACCAAAGCAGCAAAATACACATTTACTGCATTTTATACATAAAAGACTGCATTGCAAAATACGGGATGCCTGACAACTATACTGGGAGATATAATTACAAATTATACATAGAAACACAGATTTTATATCATTATCATACACAGTGATAAGATTATTTACAGGAACATTTTTTTTTACATGTTTGGCATATATAAAACATTATTGAAAAGATGATGTAATTCCTTTAAAGTGAACCTGGCATCAGATATTTGTTCATGTTAAGTGCATGCATGCTATGAAGTGTGCAATCTTTACACATGGGGGTGTATTTATTAAAGAATGCATAGCAATTCACGCAGTGAAAGTACATTTGCATTTGTTCTATGCAAATATGGGTAAGAACAAATGTTATTAATCGGTTAATTCTGGTTATGGTTTAAGGTTTTCCTTTGATTTTAATTGGAAAATACCTATGTTGGCCACTAGATGGCACAAAGAATCATAGGAATTTCCTATAATACTTAGCACCACCTAGTGGACAAATGCAGTGCTTTCTGCTTTAAATCAATAAAAACATTTACCAGCACAGGAAATAGCCTTATAACATTTGTTTTTTGTCCCCATTCAAACGGAATGAATGTATGTGCACTTTCACTGGGTGAAAAAATTTTTTTTTTTAAATACATCCATCATGCTGGCCATACATGGAATGAAATTCATCCGGTTCAACAAGGGGAGATATCCACAAGCTTCCTTTTGTTTCTCCAGGATGGGAAATGAGGGGACGTTTCTCCTACAGGACACAAAAAAAAACAATTTTCAGCTAGATTTACACTTTAAGAAAGCAAATTGTGGTCAGTAGAAGGAGCAATCTCCCATGGTAAGAAAGAGTCACCAGCCATATACAATTTTCCTTTGCCTAAACACTGTTCTGCACCAATGAAAGCCAAATATTGCACTGAAACACCCAGATTTATGTGTTTATTGACTAAACTGACGGAACCGCAGACAGTGAAAAAAATCCAGGTACGTGCTGAAATGACAATTGATTTGGCACAGAAGAAGAAATGACGGATCCAAATGTTTTTCTTCAGCTACCCTTTTGGTCTGTGCTCTTGAAATTTTGCATCACACCTCCACCCTGAACTCGGGTTATTAGTGTAACTCTAGGAAGGTGTGTTGCTGATCCTCCACGTTCTAACAAAGACTATTCTATTTGCCTGCACTGTGTTTGGATTCCAAAATTCCTTCAAAGCAGGTGAGAGGTATAAGAATGTAGTGCATGTGAATGGAGGTAGCTCAATGAGGTGGAACTGGAAATGTCACTCAGGAATGGAGCTTTCAGACGTTTCACCCATTTTTATATTTTGGCAGCTGTTGAATAACTATTTTGCTGAATGAAACACTAGGGCTTTATTGAATGTCATGATGCAAGCAGTAACTCAGAGCGGCAACTCCCAGCAGCCAATCATGGATCAGCTTTTAAATTGTATGCCCTCATGAGCTGGGTCCCCACTAACCCCCTTTGTATTGCACTGCGATGTAACTGTACTGTCTCCCTTTATACTATAAAGCTGTTGGTGCTTAACACATCCCATATAATTAGCCTATCTCCACAAATATTCTGAAATATGATTGGCTGATTTAGGCTATGTAGCACCTTCTAGTGGCACTAGAGAGTTAGGTAAATGTAATGGCTCACTCAGTAGTTGGAGTGCCTGTAGTCTCGGTAGTTGGAGCATGTCTGAGTGGGGGTCAGACCAGGTTAGGCCTCTATTGCCTCCACCTTGTTCTGAAGGTTCATGGCATCTTCCAGAAGCTAGTGGACAGAGGGGTGGAGACCTGGATCTTCATATTCATGGGAATCTGACCAACCCAAGGCTGGAGGTTCTTGTAGTGTGGCAGACTACCCCTGGATATAAGAAGGCATCTCAGCAGGGGTTTGGAGTTCAGTGGAAGATGGATTACTGAAGGTGCTGCTGTGTAGCCTTGGAGGGGACCCCGGCAAGGAGGGTTCTGCCTCCAGGCTGGAGGATGCAGAAAAGTAAAGAAAGCTAACAGAGGGAGTTTCACTGTCTTACAGTCCACCGGGAAAGGACAGCCTGCAAGCGGGGACAGAAACTGGCTCAGTGGGAGGCCTGTACGCAGTTTACCCAGAGCTACAGGATACAAGGACAGTGTGAGTACCTCTATACCCCTGGGCCAAAAGGAGAGAGGACTGCTGGGTGCAATACTTAAGCAGTTGTCCATGGGACAGTGCTGCATGCCTGTCTTGGAATCTCTTGCTCCAGGGTACTCTTCAAAGGACAGCCAGGTGGATGGGAGTTTTTTAGCTAGAATCTAAAGAAAGTTCACTTAAAGGGGACTAGATGCTCCTCACAGAGACTGTGCTATTGATCCATTAATTGACTGTGCCACTCCGTCTGGAGTAGAAAGTTTAGGATCTACATTTTTCTACAGAATTAGGAAGTTTGCCCTCAGAGGTATTACTGCAAGTCAAGCTGACCTTCCCATATACCCCTAAACCCTGTCCAAGGTGTTTATACCTCTAAATAAAACAACAAAAAAAAACTCTTGGACTGGTTACTGACTCTGAGTGGAAGTCTCAAAATGCTTGTTGCCTGGCTGTGCAGGATAGAAGGGGGACCCAATACTCAGCGGCTCCTTTGGGGGTGAGTACTACACCTAAAACACACTAGTGCTACTTCCTTGTTACATATTGGCATTCTGTTTCAAATCTATTGACCTACCTCCTTAGACCCAGTCTGTCTGAACAGTATGGTGACCTTCAGATTTGATACCATCCACAGGCAGCTTAACTCTTCCAGAAGACATACTGTATAAGTTGAATCCAGTGCAATTTTACTTCAGCTAATTTCAGCAAAGAGGATGTTTTTCCTGTCTGTTGAAGTATAAGACAATGACTTTTCTAGGCCATGTCTTTGTGAATAACTAACGCTGACAGAGGGAACATAGAAGGCATGGGGAGGATCTTTGCTAAAATTGAACTAACTAGCTCCAAAGAAGAGAGGAGCCCTCTCCCTCCATTTCCTTCCACCCTGCCTCCTTGCCACATCTCCTACAATTAAGTCACCCATGTGCTTACAGACATTCAGACTTGGTATACCCTCATTTTATGGTCTTATAGTCTACAAGCCTGTAGTGACCTCCTTATCTATTTGTTGCATGATCTCGTTGTTTGTACTTTGTTTGTTGTTCTTGAAACCTTCAATAAAAACAGGAGGTGAGGACAAAGTAAGATACCAAAATCACATTGGTAAACAAGTTGTTGTGACCAGAAACCACTACTGGATGTCAGCATGCTGCAGACAACTGATGACCTAATGCAGTTCAATACAAGACATAAAAACTACATGAAATCATTTCATTGTTTACTTAAAACAGTATTAACCACTAGCCTACAGGGCACTTATACCCCCTTCCTGCCCAGTCCAATTTCCAGCTTTCAGCGCTGTCACACTTTGAATGACAATTGTGCGGTCATGCAACATTGTACCCATATGAAATTTTTATCATTTTTTTTAGACAGATAGAGCTTTCTTTTGGTGGTATTTAATCACCTCTGGGATTTTTATTTTTTCTTAAACAAACCAAAAACCACTGAAAATTTTGAAAAAAAAAATTTTTTTCTTAGTTTTTGTTATACTTGTAAATAAGTGATTTTTCTCCTTCACTGATGTGCGCTAATGAGGCTGCAGTGATGGGCACTGATAGGCTACACTGATGGACACTGATAGGTGGTACTGATGGGCACTGATGAGGAGGCACTGGTAGGTTGCACTGATGGGCATTGACAGGCATCACTGATGGGCACTGAAAGGCATCACTGATACATGACACTGATACATAACACTGATACATGACACTGATAGGCGGCACTGTTAGGCAGCACTGATTGGCACTGTTAGGCGGCACTGACTGGCACTGATAGGCGGCACTGATAGGTGGCACTGATTGGCATCACTGATAGGTGGCATTGATTGGCATTGATAGGTGGCACTGACTAACACTGATGGGTGACATTGAAAGGCAGCTCAGATGGGCACTGATATGTGGCATTGATGTACACTGGTATGCACTGATATGTGGCATTGATGTGGCACTGATGGGCACTGGCACATGGCACTGATGAGCACTGACAAGTGGCACTTCTGGAGCCACACTGATCATCAGGGCACACTGATCATCAGTGCCCTGATGATCAGTGTACATGTCCCCTCCGCGGAAAGCTGATTACTGGCTCTCCTCTCCTCTCGAGCTGCCAGCGTGACAGCTCGAGAGGAGAGAAATGCCGATAACGGCATTTCCGTGTTTACATGTGATCAGCTGTGATTGGACACAGCTGATCACATGGCCGAGCTGACATCTTCGGCTCTTTCCGTGATCCGCTGTGTCCGAGGAACACAGCGGACCAGCGATAGCCGAGCTGCACGCTCCCTGAGCCGCGCATGCGCAGTGAGAATGGTAGGACGTCATATGACATCCTATCAGAACGAGAGAACCACCTTGCGCCCGTCATTGTACTATAGGGCGGGCGGAAGGTGGGTAAACCCCAAAAGAAGAGTTTAATACATTGTAGCTTAGCAACGCTTAGATGTGGTGGCTGTACTAGTTTTTTGTTTTTACGCTTGTTTTCCTTTATTTTTACCCTATGATCTTGCTAGTACCACACTTCTTGCCTTAGGGTGTCTCTACTCTGGGTGGAAGAGCAACAGAGACTCCTTTGGACAGCAGCATTATTAGTCAGGGGATAGGGTAGTATTAGATGTACTAACAGATTTAGAAAGAATTAACTAACAAATGAAAGCCAAACTCCAGCTAACACTTTTTAAGCAGCTAGGGCTCTATTATACTTTGTTCAGAATGTGGCATTGGACACGCTTTTTAAAGTATTCTGAATGCCAATTAAAGCCACTGTCACTAAATACTGTAAAATGGTAAGCATATAGTCCTGTTTACAAATGTTTGCCTTGCTTTGCTTCGCTTCACAAATTTTACCCCGTGTCGCTTTTATGGTGTTTCAAAGCATCTTCAAAGGTCCAAAGAAATCTATGACAAAGCTCACTTACAGCACTTGCAGCTTTTGCGGGGTTTTTATTCAGAGGTAGATTTGCTTTGTTTTGGAGGTATGAGATATCCCAGGATGCACTGGAAAACCAATAAGCGAACCATAAAGATGTCATCTGTAGTCATTTCTAGTTCATGTGCATATATTCTGGAAGTGTCTGGTGCACATCTGGTGTGCGGTGTGGAGCAGTAGGAAGGTAAGCAGGTTCCGGACTGGAGAGGAGCAACTAGCAGATGTACACATGGTGTGCTACATGGGAACACTATAGCGGACGGTGAGCGGGGACTGGAGAGAGAGGACTGAGTGATGAAGGATCAGCAGAGCTGGCAGACCAGAGCAGGAGAAACTAGCAATGTCAGGTGAGCAGAGCTGGGGGCTACTACTGAGCAGGAGTTCAGCAGAGCTGGGGGTTATTATTGAGCAGGAGTTCAGCAGAGCTGAGGGTTACTACTGAGCAGGAGTTCAGCAGAGCTGGGGGTTACTACTGAGCAGGAGTTCAGCAGAGCTGAGGGTTACTACTGAGCAGGAGTCCAGCAGAACTGGGGGTTACTACTGAGCAGGAGTTCAGTAGAGCTGGGGGTTACTATTGAGTAGGGTATAAGCAGAGCTGGGGGTTACTATTGAGCAGGAGTTCAGCATAGCTGGGGGTTACTACTGAACAGGAGTTCAGCTGAGCTGGGGGTTACTACTAAGTGGGGTATAAGCAGAGCTGGGGGTTACTACTGAGCAGGGGTATAAGCAGATCTGGGGGTTACTACCGAGCAGGAGTTCAGCAGAGCTGGGGGTTACTACTGTGTGGGGTATAAGCAGAGCTGGGGGTTACTACTGAGCAGGGGATCAGAAAAGCTGGGGGATATTAATGAGTGGGGTATCAGCAGTGCTGGGGGTTACCACTGAGCGGGAGATCAGCAGAGCTGAGGTTTACTACTGAGCAGGGGATCTGCTGAGTTGTGGGTACTACTGAATCGGAGGTTCTACTTGGCCCCTTTAAAACAAATAGAAAATCAACACACAGAAAGCATTTGCATTAAAAAAAAGCAGCACCGAAACATCAAGGAAGCATCAAAAACAAATCAACAAAGCCAGTTGAATTAATTGGTGGCTGCTGAAGTGGAAGGAAATGTAAATGAACCCTTACAGAAAACAATTTTAATTTCCTTTTGGGATAATGGTTTCACATAATAATAAAATCTGAACATTGTAAGCATCCCTGTCAGTGGAAAATGGTTTGTCTCAACCCTCTAACAGCGACATTGTCTAACAGCTTGGTCTGTTAAAGGAGCTGAAAAATAACAGACTTACTGGCTGGATCACCAGGTAAAAATAAAGGAAAAAATTTTTAAAAAAATTAAAACAAATGTGGCCATCATATCAAATAATTGGTAAGCTGCAATATATTATATTTTGGGGATGTTTAGTAACGCTTTAATGCCAGAAAAAATTAAACGAAAAAAAAAATTGATTAATTACACTTCAAAATTGAACTCTATTGCAAAAAACAAACAAACAACTATTGCAGCTATGTATTCTTTAAAAAATGAAAAGTAAGCCTATAGCAAACCCAGAACTGAAGTAATTTAACCCCTTGATGCCGAGCGCACGCAAATATGTGGCGAATCACTGCGGTCACATTACCCTAAAACCCCGCCCGTCTCCCAGCTTTTGAAACTCTTAAAGGGCAGAAAGCGCTGGCGCAAAGTGGTTAAAACCCAACTCTGGGCAAAATGCTTTTTTTTTCAACTGGGGCCCAAGAAATGTTGAGAACATAACAACAGCAATACACACATTGCATCTGGCACTATTCCCTGCAGTTTATTTCTTTCTACCACTAGATGTCCTAATTCTTCATCATTCAACTCCAAAGACAGGAAATCTTGTGAGTTCAGGGAGTCATAGACCTGCCCCCTAAAAGTACATCACCATGTCACCCTGTACTCACATGCAATGATACAGAGAGCAGGGCTGACATCATAACACCTTTTGTGCATAAATTATATAATACCCCTACACCACTATGTATGGGAGCAGTGCTGCCTATGAATACACATATATAAAAATGAGATATAAAACTATAAATACAAAAAAAATATAAAATACATCACATACAGTATGTGTACAGCATATAAAGTGAACAATTCAGTCCAAATTGCAATAAAGTGCTCAGTGTCACTGCAAACAATAGTCCACACCATACTGCCTGGAGTTGGGCTTTAACCTATCCGCCAATTATTCCTTGTGTATTTTTAACAATGCAATACATGCATATTTCTTGAACATTCTACCATTAAGTGGAATGTGATATTTCTTTATAAGGATCTTTATCATAATAACGAGGCTGTAAAAAATCTTGGAGCTTTGCTATCAGAGTGATAACATTTACATGGTAACATAGTCATTACAGCTCTCCCTAGTCTAATAGTTTTCTTATATCATTGTTTCTCATAAAGACTCAACAAAAACTCCAGCAGCTGCCAATGCATCCTCACAGAGGGGAGCAATTTTCTTGGACCTTCCAGTGGAAGTTAAATCAATTTCCTGGGTCAATGACTACTTTGAATTATTTTAACAATTATAGCTGGAGATTGCAGCAAAATTGGAGATGGCAATAAAAATGTATATATAAATCATTCCTACTTTGAGTAATTTGTTTTAGTTTCATATATACTGTGTGTGTATGTATGTGTATGTGTGTGTGTGTATATATATATATATATATATATATATATATATACACACTGTCTTACCTGTCAGTGCTATATAAATGCCTGTAATTAATAAATGATAAATATGTATTTTTTTAATTCTGCTCAGGTAATGATGTAATTAAAATATCCTTGCATAGCCAGGTCAGCACAATTTTCACCTAATACAAATGTTGCCAGGCGCTGACTATATCATTATGCCATTCAGGGATATTTACAGATGAGACTATGGTTAATCCTTTTTCCCTCTAGTGTCCAGTACTGGGACTGCTACATCACTTCCTGTTAGCAGAGTGGATTCAGTTTTTCTGACAGCTGAGGACCTTGGGACCTGTAGTCCTATAGCCAGTACATATCGTATTTCTGAGTTCTAACATTTATAGGTAAAGTTGATCCAGGGAATATCCGATTGCCTCTTGGGGGATCAGGAAGGATTTTGTTTTGCCTGCAGGAGCAAATTGGATCATGCTTTGCTGGGTTTTTTTGCATTCCTCTGGATCACCTGTGGGTATAGGATTATAACTTTTTTTTTTTTTTAATGGTTGAACTGGATGGACTTTTGTATTTTTTCAGCCAGACTAACTATGTAACTATGAGTGATGATTGAGCTACCAAAGAGCTGGGGAATGAGAAGGATGCTGGGAGAGCAGATATATTCTCTCTCTCAGAATGGAACACAGGGGGACTGCTGTTCTCCAGAGACAGATTGCTGGCCTACTGCTGCGGGATTGAAAATCAGTTCAGCACAGCAGTGATGTTGTTCACCACTCCGGGATCAGACCAGCATCTTTGCATTGGGACTGTCATTGTCCAGTCTTCACACAGACATCTCTGCTTACCATGCTGACAGGTCATCAGGCTTTAACTCTGCTCTTCCCCACAAACAGCCAAGTGCCTGGGCAAGAACTCTCATTCCTAGACCAGGCTATCAATAAAGTGCTAGCAGAAAACAGCGTCTACCACCATATCAGGAACTTTAAACATTGTGGGACTCAAGTTGCAATCTCTAGTTAAAGGGACCTTTTCTCTTCTAAGGCCATTGTTATTCAATTTCGGGTATTTATAACTTTTTATGCCAGAGTATACATTTACATAATTCTCTGGCTGCCCTGTTGCAGTGCCAGTGGCCTGGAGGGAGCTGATAAGTCAACAAGCCTTTTCTTCTCCCTGTTGCTGCTGGTGTTGCATTTATATACTTCAAACGTACTTCTTCTCATGACTGTATAACCTGTTAAATGTTGTTAATTGACTATTTCTATTTTACCAATGATCTGCTTTTAACTGGGGTTGTAAATCATAAACCCATTATTCCTGTAGCCTACTCTTTTTAACAAGTCTAATATAGAGACGTTACTAAAGAATTGTGTCTCTTTCATTATTTTTCTATCTTGTTGAAATACTGTATGTCTGAACCCAGAGTGTCATAGGTGTCAGGAGGCTTACAAGTTCAGGGCAACCACTGGAGACAAGCATTATCAAGTGGCCCCTGTGGGGGTAGTGCTACACAAACACAGCTTAGAGCTGAACTCCAGGCAGATATAAAAGACACAAATAAATGCAGCTCTAGTTTTATCAATACATCATTAATTGTATGTTTATTTAAATTATTTAGGCAGTGTAAATATCTGAATATGTCATGGTATCAGCCTGTACTGCAGAGCACAGGCTGGGAATCATAGAAGCAGAACAAAGGACAATCAGGTATACTACAGTGCTTTTGTGCTAACAAGAAGCATGCTGATAGGAGAAGAGAGAAGAGCGACAGAGAGATGAGCTCATCTATCTGCTGCATCTCCTTCAATGTCCAATAACAGGCCAGAGGAGGGACAAGACCTGTAAGTGTTACTGACATGCAACAAAGAAAAATCAGGCATCCTGCCTTGTCAGACAGGGCAGTTCCGTGTATGTTTCAGGACTAGATGGTCGGTAAAACAGCTCCCATGTAAGTATTTTTTTTTCTTTTTGTAAATTCTTTATTTTACCATGTATGTATTTTATCTGTGTATTTAGCTCTTTGCCTGGAGTTCATCTTTAATACTTATGTACTGTATATTACTGTATAATATTTTATGTACTGTTTACTACTTTGTATTTACAAAACACATTTAGTGGTTTTATATAAGTGGGTTAAATTCTTATAATTTTTTAGTTATCTGGAAGACAACTTTATTTAATAGCTTTAAAGTTGTGTTATTATTATTATGTTACACATTATATGTTTTTAAACTTAAGAAGATATACAGCATATTTTCTGTTTTGCTTGTATACATCTTACAAATAAATATTGAATACGGGGTGCACTCAGGACACAGGATTTACAAAAGCACTATAGGTTTTCTAAAGAAACAGCAGTGCACAAACTGTTACCTTGCAGGGGTGTCAAACCACCTTCCAGCTGTTGCAAAACTACAAGTCCCATCATGCCTCTACCTTTCTGAGTCATGCTTGTAACTGTCAATCTTGCAATGCCTCATGGGACTTGTAGTTTGGCAACAGCTGGTGGGCCGCCAGTTTGACACCTGTGCCTTCGAGTAATTTTCTGTAAAGTGACACTACAGTAGACTATACACATCCGTTAGTTAATGGCCCTATAGTCTAGTTTTCATGAAATTGTTTCTTACTGCCTCATTGTAACATCCTTCGTGAAATCATGAACCTCTTCTTTTCCCCCCTCACTTCCATTTGATTGAAATGAGCAGTGCACATTAGTTGCAGTCATGTACACTACACTTTGAATGCTGCACATCCCATACTCTATAGTCCATAGTTTATCTCAGGAGCGAGCAAGGGATGGTGGCCCGGTTCCTACTTACCATAGGACCATGGAGAATGAACGTAGTCATCTTTTAACAGGAATATGGATCACAGCAGCAGCAAAAAATAAATAAATATATAATTTGGAGATTTGGAGGAGGCTGAGAGAAACAGAAGGTAGTTTTTGAGTTATGACTATATGAATAGATTTTTTGTTAAATCAGAGTTTGGTGTCAATTGAAACCTTGGAAAAAGCTATTTGAACAGAGAAGTGCTTTTATGAGGAGCTACTGCTCTGATTCATGACGTGTGTGTGTGTGTGTGTGTGTATTTCATCTTGAGCTACTGTAATCAACAAGTTTTATTCAGCAAAGAAAAAAGGTAGCCTGGAAAACACATGAGCCTAAAGCTTCACATGCTGGCTGGAATTGACAGAAGGTGGCCTGGTCTGATGAATCATGTTTTGTTTTACATCATGTGACTTGCGGGGTATGAGTGCACAGCTTACCTGGGGAAGAGATGGCACCAGGATGCAGCATGGGAAAAAGGTAAGTTGGCAGAGGCAGTGCAATGCTTTGAGCAATGTTCTGCTGGGAAACTTTGGGTCCCACCATTCATGTGTTACTTTGATACAAACTGCCTACCTAAACATTGTTGCTGACCAAGTACACCTCTTGATGGAAATGGCATCCCCTGATGGCAGTGGCCTCTTTTAGCAGGATAATGCACCCTGCCATTCTGTAAAAATGGTTTAAGGAACACAAGTTTGAGGTGTTGATTTGACCTCCATATTCTCCAGATCAAAGCTGGGAAAACAAGTTCATTCCATGGAGGCCCAACCTCGCAACTTAGAGGATCTAGATGGCTTGGTGCCAGATCCCACAGCATCCATTCAGAGCTCTAGTGACACCCATGCCATGATGGGTCAGGGCTGTTTTGGCAGCAAAAGGGAGTCCTACTCAGTATTAGTTGGGTGGCCATAAAGGTATGGCTAATCGATGTATATATTCATGAAACATTCTCTTTAAATCCCACCCTAAGCCACTAAGAGCCAACCAGGTGCAGCCAATCCCACCTGGATGCTCCCAATTTGGATATTTCATCAAATCATGTTCTGAATAAACCTCACCTCTTGTTGGATCAGACAATGGGGACTATCACATGAAAATGAACAAAGTATAAAATATGTTCTCTGTGACCTCCTGATACGATTTGTTTTACAGCAGCTGTGATATTGCATTTTATATAAAAACTGTAACATTGGAATTCTTCACAGCAAAATCTTATATAACAAACACCGGGCAGACAGCTCCAGGGATGTGACTGCTTTAATACCTCTTTAGACACCGAATAATGGAAAACGATGATCCGTCTGTAACGTAAACATATCCTATTCCTGATCTGTTTCTAAAAATGTAACCCTGAAAGTTTAATACAGTAATCCATCTAAAACCAGTTTTGGCAGCAGGCTGGTATATCAAGTGTCTTTTAAAGATTTTCTGATACCATTAACAGGGCTTGTAATCCAGAAGATATGGATGTTCAAGGAGGCTGACTGTTCACAAGATAAAAGGTTCTGCGCTGCTAGATTCCCAGAGATTGTCCGAAGATTTGATAGGATTTGAAAGGTGCTCGTTTTAAAATGTCACAAAGTGACTCATTATTCCTGATTTTGGAAGTAGTGCTGCCAACCAAGCTTCATGCCAACATAGTTGCAACTAATTTTATCCTGTTCTGTGGCCACTTTCTATCTAGCCGGGATAAGTGTATTTACATCTTGTAGAGTGTTAGTGTGCCGTTATGAGTCAGATTTCCTGTCAACTGAATGTCAGGATTAGCTCTGTGCACCCACCTCAGTTTATTATGGTTAAAGGAGCAGGTCACAGCATGAACCCTGTCCTGCAAGATCGTATGTACATCATTGTGGTATAGTGGAAGGAGAGGTTGCTATTTTGATGCTCACCCTGTACAGAAAATAAGGTGTATGACTGGGAATTGGGAAGGGAGTTGGAGGGGATTAAAGTGGTATGGTTTATTTTTATTTTTTGTTATATGGCGTATATATAACGCCAATGTAGAAAACATGAATAAACCTCCCAGTAATGCAAGCTCACATTAAACTCAGAATGAGCAAGTGAGCACATGTGTTTTCTGTTCTCCTCTTGATACAGGTTAGTCACACTTAGTTCAGGCTGGGTTCACATATGTTCATGGCCGGTTTGTAGCACAATTTCAAGCCCCGTCTGATGCCACTTTGTTTAGAGGTTCAGGTGTGATTCAGATGCGAATTGCTAAAGTGTATAACATTGAAAATCAAACCTAAAAATCATACTGGACTCTTTTTGAAATTGCACTGTGAATATGCTCCATAATATAGCCTTTTGGTTCAAGTCATGCGAATTGGATATGGTTCCAAATGCATCCAATTCACATATGTAGACCAGGGCTTTTACTATCTTTGTTCAGTTTTGTGTTTGTTCACTTTCTCTGTTTAGTATCCTATATGTTAGTAATAGTAATTCTCTAACATAAATTGATGCGCTTCTCCATGTGACCTGCGCTGCCACTATAAAGAAAGTAATTCTCTGTACAGTGTGATTCATTTCTGTCTGCAAGTGTACAATCCAAACACACACGTTCCTGCGTTAAAAATGGCTGTGTGTATAAGTGGGTGCTGCAGCGATCGTTGGCTGGAACCGAACAGAATCAGCGAGGGAAAATGTCACCAGCACACCGTGGTTTACCAATATGGGTCCAAACGTTTTAATGAACGATTACAGCAAGTCTGTAACTATGTGATCGTTCATTAAAATGTTTGGACCCATATTGGTGATCCTCGGTGTGCTGGTGACATTTTCCCCTGCTGATTCATTTCTGGCTGTCACATTAAACGTGGAACGAGCAAGTGAGCAAGATGTGTTTTCTATTCTTCTCTTGATACAGATAATGCAGGCTGCATATTTGTCATACCTCACACTCAGATCACAGATAATCCTTTAACAACAACAGTTGCTTTACAAAATGAAAGCAGACAGTACAGCTACAATACAATTCAATAGATCAGGAATCAGAGGGCCCTGCTCATTAGAGCTTACAATCAACAGGGAGGGTCAAGTGATATAAAAGGTGGGGGGGGGGGGGGGGGGTGAGCTGATGGAGAAAGTAAAAAGACAATTTATTAATTAGAAGCAGAAAAGGCTTCTCTAAAGAGAATGGGTTTTTAGGATTTTCTAAAGGTGGATAGAGTAGGAGATAGTTGGACAGATTTGGGCAAAGAGATCCAGAGGGTAGCAGAAATCTTGGATGCATTGCTGGTGAGTCCCCACAGTACACCAGCTGCTGTTGAGTTTCCTCCCCTCATCTCCACCTGTACAGCTGTAGAAGGCACTATATACTTTCAGGAAAAAGAGGAGTCTATGGCATCAGATCGAGTATGTCACCTCTCCAGCACCCTCCTGCCTCTCTCTGCATAAGCAACAGTGTTCCCAACCATCAGTATCTTTACTGGCAGCCAGTAAAAAGTGTGCAATTTTCTCCTGCCAGTGAATGCCAGTGACAGGAAAAGGTCACCAGTTAAAAATATGGCTGTGACGCTTGGCTCAGAACTGTCCTTGTACAGTTCCGGTCCAGAGCCGGCTAAGGCCATCCGAGTGCCTGCTATAATGTGTTGGGGTGGCCCAGTCCGGGGGGGGGGGTCTGGTGCAGGTGGTGCCTGGGAGTGCTTTGTGTGCTGTCATGGTCCAAGGGAGCTGAGCAGAACATCCAGAGCCTCATGTGCGGGTCTGCAGGACGGGAGCAAGGCAAGCCAGAAGCGGGACTGTCAATGCTGTTTGGACTGGAGTGGATAGAAGGGACCACCTGGCATTGAGAAAGGCTGTCACTGTGACTCAGGAGGGGACTTGTCATGTCAGTGAGGTGTTATCATCATCTGTGGTGCTGCACACTGCTGTCAGTGTCACTGCAAGAGTCAGTTTCATATGTTTGTGCCTGCCCATTCTAATTTCTTGTCCTCCTTAGTCCTGTGCCTGAGCTACTTACTTACTATATCAAAAATAAAATAAGAAATATGTTTTTGCCTTAATATCTACCCTCAATCACAGTGCCGATTGCCTATTGTACTTGTTTGTAGCCTAAATACTGACATTTGAACTTAAAACCTTTTTTTTCTAACTTTTAAATGTCAGTAAAAACTTGGCTGTGTCAGTAAAATTTGGGTGTCGAGTCAATGACCTTTAATCTGGTAGGTTGGCAACACTGATAGGCAAGCACCAACACTCTCCTGTGACAGTTCATGTCCCAGGCTGCATTTAGAGGAGGGTGGCAGGAGAGGACTCTCTTTTCACAATCTAGTTCAGTATAGTAATGGAACAAAGTGCCGTTGGTGTCTACAGCCACATGGAACCTCCCCCACCCCCCATTCTCCTACATTAAAAGACTGTGCACAGAGCAGCTTCTTCTCATGGATGCCCACCCACTCCCTTGTGCTGACCCTGCACCCTGGTGTAGTGTTGGCTTATGGCTCCAGGCCCAGGTGTGCACTGCAAGTCACTATCACAAGCAACAGTAAAGTGGCAAATAATCCCTATCCTTACCTCCCAAGAAAAATCCTAACTTGGCATGACATTGCTGGTGAGAACCCATGGTCAATTATCTATTGGTGAGTTCCCTCACCATGAAAAGGTCTACATAACCCAAGAGGGGAGGGACCAGGTAGACTTTGTGATACTGGCATGTGACGTAATCAGTAACCCTGGATACCTGCTGAGAACAGACACACTCCCTCCTCCTTCTCCAAGACAACCACAGAAATGTTGCTAAAACAGATTAGCCAGCAGATGCCCAGGCCAGAGACACCATTATTAAAGCTGGAAAGAAATCAGGAAAACATTCTTTTGCCAGGGACAAAATCATGGACACATTTTCCTCTAGGGACAACCCCCTAAAACTGGGAACTGTCTCCAGAAACCAGGGACATTGGTTATCCTAACATAGTTTACAATTTAGTTCATTGCCCCATCCCCACCCATGCATGTCCTTCGACTTAAGGAAGGAGGTTGTGAAGAGACTTTTAACATTCATTTAATGTGAAGCACCCTCGTAGTTTAGGTAGGGGGAGCGAGATCCTAATGGTTGGACAGGAGCTGAATAGCAACTCAGGTATAATAGCCAGCGGTGTCAAATTGTGGTCAGGACTGAGAGCCCCTCTGGAATTTCCCCCTGCTCTAGGGCTTTTGGAGGAAAGCCTTAGAGGCAGTGGGTGTATCTGAGGAGTGGCTGGCTGCACTCTTGGGGGGTCCTAGCCAATCCCCAACAAGAGTTTGGCAAGGGGCTGGACACCCTTAAAGGTGTTGGACTACCTGTATGGCAGGGAAGGAGCAACTCAGCTGATAGGCCTGCTAGCAGCGGCCAACCTACAAGTGGTACAGAAGAGTATCTGAGCAAGTACACTTGCACCCCCTGGGCGGATAGGGGAGGGAGCACTCTGGCAGGAAACAAAATTAGCCCCCTACTAGTGACTGTTCACCTACTTAAAGGGACAGGATCCAGATCCCCTGGTTGGGAAAACTCCAGATTGCTGGGTGAAGAGGAGAATTTCATATAGGGTCTGGGTTGGTACATCTAGGAGACCTGGCTAGCTCTCCACCAGCGACTGCGCTGCAGAGAAAGTTTGTGAATAGTTCCAGGAGGTTTGTCTTCAGTCGTTGGTTCCCTTGGGCATCCTATACGCCCCTTACCCTATCCCAGTTCAAAATCCTCTCAATAAAACAACAAAACAAACGCTCAAGGACTGATGTTTGCCTCTGAATGCAAGCCTGTGGAGGATGTGTGATGGCTGGTTGGGAAGGACTATAGGGGGACCCAATTCATCAGCAGCTCCAAAGGGGGTAGTGCTACACAAGGGCTGAATTAAAAAATATACTGTGTGCACATAAGCTGGTATTATTTTTTTAAATGTACTGCTGTTTTTTATTATTACTGAAGTTCTGCTATAACTAATTCATACAATTACTGTTACAAATACAAGGAAATTCCTACAGTAGGCCGAACACATGTCTCAGGCGACCTTTGACCCAGCAGCAGTCCATCAAACACTAATGTGGTTCCAACATCAAAAAAACAAGTTCATTTTCCCATTAATATCCTACAACAAGAACATTTCATATACACATCCTGACATTTAATCTGTAAACACAACCAAACTGTCTGCCTAAGAGGTATTGTTTACAATGAGGCCTCCTCGCTACTTCCATAGGAGCACTTTATCTCAAATGTTAAACGGAAAGGCGTTTTAAGCCTGTCGGACGCTAATCTAAGAGATGAATTTTGACCTCCTATTATTCTCTTGCTGACATGAAAATCCTTTTATAGACATGCGGCTTTCACGCTGATTCCATCAAATGCAGCGCCTATCTAAAAAGATAAAGAGAAAGGGTTTCTTTGTAACTAGACATGAATGCGTGTATTCACTGTCCCAGGTTAATGTTGTACCTTCAGGCCTTAGAACTGGCAGGGTTTGGAAAGATCTATGTTAAACAAGTGAAAATGACGGGGGTTTTTAGATTGCACATCTGCTGTATTGAATTCAACAAGCCATGTAAGTTGTGTAATGTGTTCATTTTTTGACTCTACTTAACCCTGTATCTGTTCAGACTAGGGAAGGCATCTGCTGCCTGTATTTATATACAGTGTATATAAAATATTTTAGCTTTTTATAGCATTTTCATGGGTACAACAATAAATACCCCAGCAGTGCCCCCCCCCTTCCCCCCAGACACTGCAAAGGCTATATGCTCAGTAACTATTTGCCCTCCTGAGGATTTACCCCCCTTCCTGACCCGGACATTTTTTGCATTACGGGTCTGTGTTACTTTAACTGACAATTTCATGGTCATGCAACGCTGCACCCAAATGAAATTTATGTCCTTTTTTTTTCCCCACGAATTGAGATTTCTTTTGGTGGTATTTGATTGCCTGTGCGGTTTTTATTTTTTGCACTATAAAAAAAAAAGTTCCGACAATTTTGAGAAAAAAATAATTTTTTTTACTTTTTGCTATTAAACATGTCCAGTAAAAAAAGTTAAAAAATCAAATTTAATCAGAGATTTACACCAAAATGTATTCTGCTACATGTCTTTGCTAAAAAAAAATCCCAATATGTGCAAATTAATTGGTTTACATGAAAGTTATAGTGTTTACAGATATAAATAAATATATACTGGAAATTGTTTTTAATTTTTACTAGTAATGGCGGCGATCAGCAACTGCGGGACTGCGGCAGACATTCTGACACTGGGGGGAACTGATTTGGTGTCACTGACATCCCCAATGACACCAATACAGTGATCAGTGCTATAAAAAAGTTCTGACACTGTACTAATGACACTGGGCAAGAAGGGGTTAACATGAGGGATGATCAAAGGGCTAACTGTGTGCTGGGAGTGTTTTACTAGGGGGCTGTGTCAGTGTGCTTCACTGTAATCACACTGCTCTGGATGGCAGTGCTGTGCACAGCCATCCAGAACAGTGTGCCCGAGCTGACAGGGAGGAGGACTGTTAATAAACAAAACAGTCCTCCTCCCCGTCAGCGATCTTCGGCTGGGGCCTGGTAATTGACAGGCATGGCTGCAAATGGCGGCACGTGTAGGGCCCACGCACGCCCCCTACTTGGAAATGCAAAATCACATATATATACGTGATTTTGCGCAGCCGTGCTGCCCTGTAGCAGTATTTCTTCAATTTCTGTAGATGGGAAGCGGTTAAGTTCAGAGGATTGCAGTTGAGGCTGCATTACTCACTCTTTTTCATACTTTAGCAGGGTCCCTTTAGCGGTGCTACTAGTCCCTTGCAGCCTCCTCTTCAAGCTGCTCTTAGCCATGGTCACATACTTGCCCCACCACATACGATAAACAGCTGATAGCCCTGCATTGTATGGTATGACACCAAGGGACTGCCCACAGACCAGAGCTTCAGGGAAAAGAGTGCAGTGCTGGCGCCTAGTAAAGCAGGAAGTCAGATAGTAACTCAGGCTCTACCTGTTCCTCCCTGATTTAATGGGCATTTAATGAGATTTTTTTTTTTGTTTTTTTTGTTTTTTTTTGTGTGGGGAGATGGATTTTAATATACAAAGTGATCATCCTGTACCACCTTAGTAAATGACCCCATTAGCTCAAACAAAGGGGGTCAGATTTACTAAAGAACAGGAGCCGGGATAAATCACTACAGTATGCCTACATCACTCATCCAATGCTAAATGCAGCCTTCAAGGTGTGCATTGAACATCCAAATATTGCTGTCTTTGGGGTGGATTTACTAATACTGGAGATTGAAATGCCTGGTGCAGCTGTGCACAGAAACCAATCAGCTTCCAGGTTTTATTGTCAAAGATTAACTGAACAAGCTGAAGTTAGAAGCTGATTGGCTACCATACAGAACTGCACCAGATTTTGCACGCTCCAGTTTTAGTAAATCAACCCCTTAGTTTATCCTGGTTCATTAAAATGCACTTGTAGAATGTCCATGTCAACATTTCACTTAAAGTCACCCTGCAGGAGAGCAGGCAATATACAGTATCTTCCTTCCAAGTGATCTGTGAGTTGAAACTCCACACCTTCAATGCTTCCCAGATGCTGCAGTTATTCACTCCTCCAGGTTAGTGGAATGTCTGTTACCCCCACTTCACACAGTGGTTCTTCCCACCAACTTATGTGCCCTTTGGTGATGTATGGACCAGTGGGAGAAACCACAACGTGTGGTGGGGGAGTACATGTTCTATACACCCCAAAGCGTGAAGTACATGCAGCAGCTGGGAAGCTCCAAAGCAGTGTAGAAATGCCCGCAGCGAAAAGAAGAAAAGAATTAGCGCAGGGCAGGCATGACTAGGCCCAGAGTGGGAAGGAGGACGTGTAAGGGTTAATGATAGCTTAGGGGGTTGGTAAAGGATAGCTGGGGGAGCTGGTTGGTAGAGTGAGAGTGTAGGTGGGGTCTTCTGCACCTTAGGGTGGGGTGTACTGGTGAGGGGTGTCAGTTGGAGCTGGACGTGGGAGAGAGAGCTTTCCTCCCGCCCTCCCTGTTTGGTGAGTGTGTGTTCCCCCTGGGGGGGGGGGGTATTTCTGTTCCTGGGCGGTGGTTGGTCTTTGGAGGCGGTTCTTATCTTGGAGGTACAAAAATGGTGTGGGACCCATCGTTGGTATGGTGTGCCCGGGAACATTCCAGTTAACCAAGGTTTAACTGGAAGGTGGTGGTGCTGCACTGCGGACGGTATGGTTGTCTCCGAGCTGGTTGGTTGCGGCTGGAGGCCTAGTGTAATATGGTTGTCCGCAGGTGCATTTCGGATCGTTTTGGGGGTGCCTTCAAAGACCAACGACAACTATTTATGTTTATGTTATAAGGAATGGTTGATGTGTTTAAATTTGATTTGTTAATAAAAGGCCGTGTTGGCCATTTTACTCCAAAAAATTGGTGTTATGTTTTCTGTAATTATTGTAAATAAAGGGGATTGGTATGGAAGGTGGTGTAGTGGGGTCTGGATGAACCTATCTCTGGTGCACTAGTCATGTTTTATCACACAAGCAGCAGAAAAGGTAAGCATATTGCCTCTTTTTTTATAGGTCTAGTATTTCATACATGTGGCCCTGTGGTCACCAGATATAAAAAGATTCAAATGTATGCAACTCTGTATTTATTAACACATTATTTCCTTACAGCAGTGCCTGAATTTGACTTGGCTGTACAGCAGAGCTCAGATTGGGGGAAATATGTTGTTTAGTCTGGAAGGGTGTTTTTTATCAGTAAAACTATTTAAAAGGCCTGAACGCCGCTGTATAGTTTTTTAATGGACCCATGCACAAAAAAAAAAGATTAGTCTTCGTAAATTGTCATGTAAATGTTTCAGATATCATTTACATGCGTGCAGTGTACAGTGAATATGTAATTAATTGGAAAAGCCTGCATCCTAGCAACCAAAGGACACTAGGTGGTTTCATTAAGATACGGTCAGCTTCCTAACAACAGAAGGCCAATCGGCTGCAGCCACTGATCAGTGTATTCTAACAATGGAAAGTGTTAGGATATAAGGTCTCAGTGGGCAGGATTCCTCCAACCTCGATTGTGTGGATAGATGGATGAATTAATTTCTTTATTTTTGTTCAGCTGTCTGGATGAATGAAAAAAAAACGATCCATCTATGGCCAGCTTATAGTGAAACTCGACTCTCTCTCAATCAACATTGACTATTTTTAGTCCCTAGTATTAGTAAATAGATATGAAAGTATATCACATTTACTTGTTTTAAACTTTTATTTACATTTATTCAGTTACTTCCTGGTTTCCAGGCCGAGGCAAATGATGTCATAAATCCCAGGAGTCTTCAGGGGGGAGGAGGGTTTTTGACAGCTAAGCACACCCTACTGCCTGCATGCCTGAGGTAAGGGCAGATTTATTCCATGAAGTAAATAGTACAATAACCATCTGCCCATACTCCTGATGGCCACAGCCAGAAATGCGGGGGGAGGGGGGGGGGGTTTCAAAGTGATTTCTCAGCAAAATATGTATGGAGACATAAATGGATGGGGTCCTTTACTTTGAATATTAAAAATGAATTAAACCTTTGCTCCTGGTCAGCTACGTGTCAATAATTTGATGGAATAAAAAATCCAGCCCCCTTTCTATAGAAAGGAGGGTTTGTGGCAGCCATAATTTCAGTGTTTGGATTGTTAGAGCTGACAATTATGTGTAGAGGAAGATACTTTTTTTTTGTTTGGGTGATGTTTTTTGTGTTCAAGTATTGTTTGTTATTAACCCTACAAATGGCCAAATGGCCAGATTTCATGTGGCCAGGGGCTTGGCTAGGAGTAGAGAGTGAGAGAAACATTAGCTGCAGCTGCTCTCTGTGGCTGCCTTGCACTGCTGAACTGATTAACTGCTATATCAGCAAGAAAAGGGAGCTTCTGAGCAAGAAGGGTTCAATAGATTGCGTCTGGCAGCACTGCACTGTGGGAACTGTAGTCTGGAGGAGAAAGACAATATTGAATTCAAGAGCTTTTGAATTGCATTTCCCAGAGAGAGATTGCCAGAAGGAAGGAAAAATGCTGCATTGTTTCAGGCTGTACAGGACACAGTTCATTTTGCCAAGAGGGAGCCCAGAGAAGGCACATTGCTTTCAGTGTTCCCCACCCCTGCTGCATATTGGCCACCTGAATTGGTGCTAAGATTAGGGGTGTCAATAGACAGAGTCACCTGGGTGCAAAGCAGAGAGTGGACTAATAGCTGCGTGTGACTGGATGGTGAACTGTAATAGTTCTGGGACTGGTGAGCTGCTGCTGTGGGGATTTACTAAATGCCCTTTTGCCTCCAGGCTTAACTAGGAATATTCTCATGTGCACCAATGGTACAATTGGGCCCCAACGCTAGCTGACTGCAGAGTTAGGACTGAAGACTGCCCCTTTACAGCTGCTACATAGAGACCATTACCTATTGCTTAAGCTAAGTGGCACCTCGCAGGGGACATTGCACAATATCCTAGCCATCCTCCTTGACTGCACTCTAGAATAGTTATAGTGTTATTATACACGTTGCTTATATGCACTGTTTATTGCTGACTTTGTTGGGTCATAAGTTAATTTCGGTCTAGTGGTACAGACTCTATTCTAAGTTACTTTGATAAAGTGATTATACTGTCTACCACACTGTGTTTGAACTTCCTTCTGCATACTCATTTATGCTAAAACCACTCTAACCCTTCCACCGCATTCCCTCAGGTATGAGATATGCATACCCACATTGGACCTATATAAGTATGCAGTTAAGATCACACCTGGAGTTTAGCTTTAATACATGACAAAGGATTCCTAGAGCATTTTGGATTCTGTAGAGAGACAGCACAATACAGCAGCTTGCTTTGCAGTTCCTTTGTCTAATGGAAACCTCTCACTCAGCCATCTGATAAGGAGGGAGTCAATCCTGCAGTGAATCTTTACTGCAGCACCAATAATAGCTGCTTGTGGTGCTACTTCCTCTTTTAGGCCAGCCATAGATGGTTTGAATGCTGAACCAGTCCATGTTGACTTGGCTGGGATTTACACCATCTATGGCCAGGCTGATTGTACCCAAATTGATTGCTGTACGACTTGGGTACAGCCAGTATGTTAGATTTTTCATGCAATTATTGCTAGCGACTATTATAGCCGCTAGCAGTAATCACTGTGTTCTCTCAGTGGGGATGGTTCCCCACCGGGAAAACACAATAGCTCTGCAGGAGGGATTCCCCCATCAACACTGTGTTGATGTGGGAATCCAGTGACTTTCCTTCCTACAACCCTTGGTTATGGGAAAGAAAGTCACACCATGTATGGCATGCCTTAGTTTGAGAACTCTTGTATAGGGACTGTAAAACACTGATACCAGGTCAAATGTAGGTACTTAAACTGCTTATGTTTAAAAAAATACAGGTAACAATGTATTAATGACTGGAGAGCTGCATTAATTTTTCTCTCTCATATCTGCTCAGAGTGCAGCTTTAAGAGTGTTTATAAATTTGTGGAGTAAAAAACAGTCTTATTTTGTTTGGCACCGGGAGTGATACTGGAATCTTCTCAGTTCAGCTGACATATATTTGAGCATTGAAGTTCTTGGCAGAGCAAGTTCAGCATCTATAGTACTTTCCCAGGCCGTCAGCATCGCACTCCTGAGCTACTGATTAAATGGTGAGCCGGCCATGAATGTTCTGAGAACCGCTGTGATCCTCCTAGGGACCTGCATATTCATCGAGAACATTACACGGAAAATAATCTGGGAGTATTAACTAAACATCTTCTGAAAAATATTTCTCTTTTCACCGAGTCTCAGCTAATTGGCTCTGACTGTGCAGCTGCCAAGCTGCGGGAATATGAAAACTCCAAGTCATGGCAAAGCTGCTGCTAATATTTGACTTTTCAGATCATGAAGTGATCACACATGGGGCTCATTTATAAAAATCTCCAGCAAAGAAATGGCTGCATTGTTCATAGCAACTAGTCAGGTGTTTTTTATATTTTCAGTGGGTTGATCTAAACCCAGTCACTAAAATCTCATATAATCCTTAACATGTTAATGTAATTTTAAAAGCTGTTTTCAACCTCTGTCGATTGTAGTAGCCTCCCTGGTGGTATTCCTGAGTGTAGCTTGGGGTAAAGTTTCAGTACCACAAGCGGTAACCCCGAGCTACGCTCGGGTTTACCATGCGGCGCTGCTCCGTGATCCCTAGATCACTTACCTTGTCCTGCGCTCCCGCGATGTCCCTCCTGCAGTGTCCCCAGCAATGTAATCCAGCGGATGCCGGCATCTGTCATCTGGGTTGCGTCCCCTGCGAGCGTTGGGACGTACGGGGGACGGAACGGCGGGAAATTTGAAAATGACAAAAAGTGACATTCACTAAAATCACTAAAATCACATAGTAAAAAATTACTGTATCAAACCATTTCACATACATTTTGTCCCGAGTGCTTTGTGCTGTGCCCTGCCTACATTTTGACTGTTCTTTCTGCCTGGAAACTGAGAAACATCCATGGCGTCCAAAAAGTGTCCCTTTAAGTCAAAAAGCGGTTTTAGACCAGCTAGAATACAGCAATAGTAAATCAGAACTACTTGCAGAATTGAGTGATAATGATTCGTGGGGAAATTCGTCATCAGACACTGAAAACGATTTTGCGACTTTGCTCAGTGATGTGCGAACTTGGCACTATATTTCAAATTTCAGTGTTTTTGGTTTTATTATATTACTGAAAAAATTTTATTATTATTATATTATTATTTTTTATGATTATTTATTAAATTATAATTTATGATTTTGTGTTTCAAGTTATATACTACCTGGAATGTTTACTAGACTCTTGTTCGGACAGATTTCAGTGAGTTATTCCTAAAAATTATAAGCCTACAATAAAAAAAACCGACATATTTCCATGCAAAAAAATGTACCGCTTTCAGCACAGAAAAATATGGACATAATCATACCACTAGGGAGGTTAAAGCTGATTTCCCAGGTGGTGGAAATAAAAAAAGAACTCATCCCACCTAACCCCATTTAACTGATCTAAAATTTTTATCACCAAAAATCTATCTAAGAGCTGGTTCACACCAGAACGCAGTGCGAGAAAAAGGCACATTCCATGAGCACCTCCTGCACTGCATTCAAAATACACTACCTTTGCGATCTGCAGTGGATACCAGTACATTGTTAACAGCAACTCGAATGCAGATCTGGAGTGCAATGTGGGAGGACCATTCTGCTAGTGCCCACGTTGCTTCCTGGTGACATAGGCACATTCTGTTGCCTAATGTAGATGCACCTCAGCAGGGTTCTCACGGGGTTTTGGAAAAAATGAGGAAGGGTTGTAACAGCGCAAACACTGCAAAGTCCTGGGAAATGGTAGTATGGGTGATGGCTGTATTAGTGGCTACTGTATGAAGAGCGTAGGATTCCGTGTGGCACTGAGGGCAAGGCTTCCAAATAAGCTGTAGCAACTTCTGTAGATGAGAAAAAGGAGAGAAGCGCCTCTAAGTGCAATAAGTCTTTTAATTCAAGTCTAAATGTAGAAACACTCACATGTGTGAAGTAATCATAAGCATAAAAACCGTGGTTAACAATAGTTAACGGTGGGGTGGTAACCCGGGTGAAGAGCCGTCATCTCTCTGCGATGTGGGGAGGTCAGCTCTCGGCTGGAACAGCGTGGTGGCTGGAGGGGGAACAGTGGTGAGGCCAGCCTTCATGCACGTCCTCCCTCAAAGCCGGATGGAACGCACGCTGGAACGTAGCGGCGGCGTGGCCGTGATGACGTCAGATCCCAGGGTGCACTGCGACGCGTTTCGGAGCATGCACTGGCCGTGGAAGGCGGAAGTGCACTCCTTTTTCAAGCAGTGCACTCCTGCTTGAAAAAGGAGTGCACTTCCGCCTTCCACGGCCAGTGCATGCTCCGAAACGCGTCGCAGTGCACCCTGGGATCTGACGTCATCACGGCCACGCCGCCGCTACGTTCCAGCGTGCGTTCCATCCGGCTTTGAGGGAGGACGTGCATGAAGGCTGGCCTCACCACTGTTCCCCCTCCAGCCACCACGCTGTTCCAGCCGAGAGCTGACCTCCCCACATCGCAGAGAGATGACGGCTCTTCACCCGGGTTACCACCCCACCGTTAACTATTGTTAACCACGGTTTTTATGCTTATGATTACTTCACACATGTGAGTGTTTCTACATTTAGACTTGAATTAAAAGACTTATTGCACTTAGAGGCGCTTCTCTCCTTTTTCTCTTCTCACGGGGTTTTGAATACTTATGGTGGTGCTGGTGCAAGGATGTCAACAAGGAATGGCAACTTGACCAACTAGCAGGTCAGGACCCCAAAAATAGATTACTGCTCTGTGATTTAGAGATTCTTGTTATGGGGTAACCCAGTTGTACTACTTTATCTTCACCCTGCCACATTTTCCCTGGTGGAGTGTACAAGCCAGCACATACTGCATAGTCATGGCCCACTGTTGTCACTATCAGAAAGCCGCTCCAGAGCAATGATGTGCAGCTGATGCAGAAGCAAGTGCATGTAAACAGAAAGGGTTTTTTTTTACTAAAGCTGGAGAGTGCAAAATCAGGCTCACTTGTGCATATAAATCTGTTCAATAAGGCTTTGGCAATAAAACCTGGGACCTGACAGGAAAAAAATTAATGTAACCAGTTGAGTCCAAATCTTATTTTTCTAGACTGCAGAATGGGAGGATCATTCTAATAGTACCCACGTCTCGTTATGATGATATGGACACCTCCTTTTGCCTGATGCAGATGTATACCAGGTTTTTGAAGAATTCCAGTGGCAATGGTGCAATGAAGTCAACAAGGAGAGGCAACAAGGCCAGCTGGCAGCCTACTGATAGATTAGCAGTCAGTGGTTTAGGAATTCCTGTCATGTGGTGACCCTTTCGTGGTGTTATGTCTTTACTCTTTCACATTGTCCCTGACTACAAGCTGACACAGGTTGCACAGGCATTGTCCATTGTTGTCACTATCAGGAAGCCAGTCTAGAGCAATGATGTGATGCTGATGGAGGAGAAAGTGCATGCAGACAAGAAGGGGTTAATTTACTAAAGCTGGAGAGTGAAAAATCAGGCTCACGTCTGCATAGAAACCAATAAGCTTCCAGGTTTTATTGTCAAAGCTTAATTGAACAAGCTGAGATTAGAAGCTGATTGATTTCTATGCACAAGTGAGCCTGATTTTGTACTCTCTAGCCTTAATAAATAAACCCCAGTGTGTCTACAAAAGGCTGGAAGAGATCAGCAGCACTGAGTTGCAAGAAAGCATGTAAAAAGATGACAATAGTATTTTATGAACAAAAAAAAAACAGTTTCTGCTTAGGAAACAAAATGCTCTCAGATAGGACTGCAGTCTATTTTAATATCCTTTTTATTAATATAGTAGAAGTAGTATTACAAGCAGTCATTCAGAAAAGATAAGGTACAACTTGTAAGTATACAGTTACAGATTGCAGCTGAAATGTTCAATAAAAATATAAACCTTTCATCACCAGAAAGACCATTTGCTGTCAAGGAACAAATTGTAAGAGACAAGCTTTCTCAGAAGTCTTTTGTCTAAGTCAATCTTTCTAAAAAGAAAAGAATCATCTTACAATAAGTTACTTTAAAGCTAAACTCCAGGCAAACACATTTTATATATGTATAACATCACTTTGATGGCCACAACCCCGAAAACAGCGGTCACTGAGGATGGATTTGCATGAGTGATGCGGGCTGGAACCCATTTCCAACGTAATAGTACCTTATATGCCGCCTCCAAGGTAGTTGTGTTAAATGAGCATTTAGCTACAGAGGACCAGGCCTTGCTCAAGTTCGCTAGGTCCATTTCAACTGCCAGATCCCATTCCCATTGAGTAACATAGGAAAGGGATGTTTGAGAAAGGCGACCATTCAGAGAAGCATAGAGGGCTGAGATAAGACATGGACAACCAGAGTAATGCTGGCATGTGTGCTCAAAGGCAGTTTTCTGGAATGGATATGTGGACTTCTATGTAATGAGGTAAGCCAATGCTGTAAGTGGAGATAATGGAAGAATGGATGTCATGTCTCTCCCAAAGAGAAGCCCATGTAGGAAAGGACCTGAAGGTTAGAAAGTGTTGAATGTGGGAGAGTCCATTGGCCACCCATCAAGAAAACACCTGTGGTTGGTCTAAGCCCGGTGGAAAAAAATGGTTATAGGGAGATAGGGCAGAAAGGGTGACATGAGACAGCCAGAGTACCACACGGAGTCCCATACAGAGGAAAGGCCCTGGTAACAGTGGTCACCAGTAGAAGCAGAGAGTAAATCTCACTAATGGGGACACAGACAGTCCAACAACCTGACTGGAGTTCTAACTATTCCCTACTCTATCGAAAACAAAAAAATACATTTGGCTTTAGGCCCCTTTCACATGGGGTGGACCCGTCAGCTGATCCATTTGCTCAGAGGGTGATCTATTTGCTGATCCCCACTGAGCAAGCAGATGACACATCTCTGCCCGCTCTGCTATTGCTGTCCTCTATGAGCAGTTGGATGGAAATGGACCGCTGTCCATTTCCATCGGACTGCCATCCCACCCGATCCGATGGATTTGATGGATCGGATCAGATTGGATTGGTTATCGGTGAGTGTAAACGGACACATGTTCATTTATACCCACTACTCCATGGAAGAGAATAGAGGTTCTCATTGGGTCTGCCTGAAAAATGGTAGGCAGCTGCGATCGGAAAGTCCGTGTGAAAGGGGACTAAGATACACTTTAAAAACTTTCAAACGGAGGAATGAGTGACGGGGAAGCCTCTTTTTCTGCAGGTCCTGTCCTTTCACATTTTTAAAACATGCAATGTAGCTGACTTGAACCTATATATATATATATATATATATATATATATTTAGTTGTGTTCAAAATAATAGCAGTCAGACATCACTAACCTGATCAATCACTGTTTTTGGTAGAAATGATATTTCTACATGGCAAATAATTTACTAGCAGGTGTAGTAGAGTAATAGAAATCCAACAGACCCAACAGTCATGACATGCATGCTGCTGATTCTGTGTAATTGAATCACTAATTGAAAGGGGCATGTTCAAAATAATAGTAGTGTGGAGTTCTATTAGTGAGGTCATTCATTCTTTGAAAAACAGGTGGCAATTATTGCCCTTATTTAAGGAAGGAAGGCAGCAAATGTTGTACATGCTGGTTACAGTGCATTTCTCTCTGAACTTCTGAGGAAAATGGGTCGTTCCAGACATTGTTCAGAAGAACAGTGTACCTTGATTCAAAAGTTGATTGGAGAGGGGAAAACATATAAAGAAGTGCAGAAAATGATAGGCTGCTCAGCTAAAATGATCGCAAATGCTTTAAAATGGCAACCAAAACCTGAAAGACGTGGAAGAAAGCGAAAAACTACCATTCGAATGGATAGAAGAATAGCTAAAATGGCAAGGACTTAGCCAACAATCAGCTCCAGGAAGATCAAAGAAGGTCTAAAGTTACCTGTGAGTACTGTTACAATTAGAAGATGCCTATGTGAAGCCAAGCTATCTGCAATAAGCCCCCGCAAAGTCCCACTGTTGAAAAAGAGACATGTGCTGAAGAGGTTACAATTTGCCAAAGAGCACAATGACTGGCCTAAAGAGAAATGGCGCAACATTTTGTGGACTGATGAACGTAAGATTGTTCTTTTTGGGTCTAGTGGCCGGAGACAGTTGGTCAGACGACCCCCAAACACTGAATTCAAGCCACAGTACACTGTGAAGACAGTGAAGCATGGTTGCGCAAGCATCATGATATGGGGATGTTTCTCATACTACGGTGTTGGGCCTATTTATCGCATACCAGGGATCATGGATCAGTTTGAATACATCAGAATACTTGAAGAGGTCATGCTGCCTTATGCTGAAGAGGAAATGCCCTTGAAATGGATGTTCCAACAAGACAACGACCCCAAACACACCAGTAAACGTTCAACATCTTGGTTCCAGACCAACAAGATTGATGTTATGGAATGGCCAGCCCAATCCCCGGATCTTAATCCAATAGAAAACTTGTGGGGTGACATCAAAAATGCAGTTTCTGAGGCAAAACCAAGAAATAGAGAAGAACTGTGGAATGTAGTCCAATCATCCTGGGCTGGAATACCTGTTCACAGGTGCCAGAAGTTGGTTGACTCCATGCAACAGAGATGTACAGCAGTTCTCAGAAACAGTGCTTATACAACTAAATATTCATTAAGTGATTCAAAGGAAAGCAAAATCTTCAAACATTTTTCAGTTTATATAGTGAATGTTTGAGTTTGTAAAGAAGAATACAAACACTGCTATCTTTTTGAACAGTCTAATATTCACTTTTCTTAAATTTTTTTTAGAGGAACAACACAAATTTGATATATTTTTCTTCATGTTTTGATTTGGAATAGAAAGTGTAGTGATCCCAATGCATTTGTGTGTATGGAAATAAAAGCTATTACCGTATATACTCGAGTATAAGCCGAGTTTTTCAGCACATTTTTTGTGCTGAAAAACGGCCCCCCTCGGCTTATACTCGAGTCAACGTCTGCAGATGGCTCCCCCCCCCTTCCAACAGAAGGGAAACTACGGTAAGTACAGGGGTGGGCAGGGGGCTGCTGTCTCTTACCTGGCTCCGGTCCCACGACGATCCGGTCCAGGAAGCGCGGCTGCTCCTTCATTTGGTTCGTCCACTGGATGTTCGCGTGGCTGCTCGGCTCCGCCTTCTCACCGGTGATTGGCCGCCAGAACTGTAGCTCAAGAAAGGCACACAGGCGGCCAATCACCGGCGAGGAGGCGGAGCTGAGCGGCCCCGCGAAAATCGAGTGAAGGAGATGCAGGTAAGTGTGCCGTGCTTAGGTGCTGCTGCAACCACATATGCTGGCTGCAGCAGCACCATACTGGAACAGGGGTCAGCAAGTGTCAGTGGGAGGAACAGTGCCCCATCATTGGTGTCACTGATACCAATGATGGGGCATTATTCCTCCCACTGACACCAACGATGGGGCACTTTTCCTCCCCCCCACTGACACCAACGATTGGGCACTATTCCTCCCCCCCCCCACTGACACCAATGATGGGGCACTATTCCACCCCCCACTGACACCAATCATGGAGCACTATTCCACCCCCCACTGACACCAATCATGGGATACTATTCCTCCCCCCCACTGACACCAACGATGGGGCACTTTTCCTCCCCCCCACTGACACCAACGATGGGGCACTATTCCTCCACCCCCCCACTGACACCAATGATGGGATACTATTCCTCCCACTGACACCAATGTTGGGACACTATTCCTCCCACTGACACCAATGATGGGACACTATTCCTCCCACTGACACCAAAGATGGGGCACTATTACACTGACACCAATAATGGGGTGCTATTCCCCCCACTGATACTAATGATGGGGCACTATTCCTGCCACTGATACCAATGATGGGGCACTATTCCTCCCACTGACACCAATGATGGGGCACTATTCCTCCCACTGACACCAATGATGGGGCACTATTCCTCCCACTGACACCAATGATGGGGCACTATTCCTCCCACTGATACCAATGATGGGGCACTATTCCTCCCACTGATACCAATGATGGGGCACTATTCCTCCCACTGACACCAATGATGGGGCACTATTCCTCCCACTGACACCAATGATGGGGCACTATTCCTCCCACTGATACCAATGATGGGGCACTATTCCTCCCACTGATACCAATGATGGGGCACTATTCCTCCCACTGACACCAATGATGGGGCACTATTCCTCCCACTGACACCAATGATGAGGCACGATTCTTCGCACTGGTGTTCCCACCCTCGGCTTATACTCGAGTCAATAGTTTTTCCCAGTTTTTTGTGGTAAAATTAGGTACCTCGGCTTATATTCGGGTCGGCTTATACTCGAGTATATACGGTAGAAGGATTTTGAGCTTTATTCACTTTTTTCAACACACTGCTATTATTTTGAACACAACTGTGTGTGTGTGTATATATATATATATATAGATATATATATATATATATATATATATATATCTCATTAATTATAACATAATTTGCAATCTGAGTTTGTTTTATCCGTACGTTTCCTTGAACCGTGCACTTAAGTATGCCTATGTGAATGAGGCCTAAATCACTGTTAAATACTTATATGACCAGTCTCACCTCTGTGACTCTTTCCCCCATCACTCTCATTCCACAGCTCCCTTTTTGACTCCTACTATTACCAACTTACTTTTCTTATCATGTGTTTCTGTGTCTTTTTTTTTTTTGTCTTGCAGATTTATTTTTAACAGGTTGCTAAACCATTTTGCATCAGTACTGTTTGGTTACCCATTGTAAACAATAAAATCCATGTTTCCCTCCTTCCAGCCTAGCAGAAGTGAAGGAGGGAAACATGGTCAACAAACTTTGTGTTTTTCTTTCATGTAATCCTCGTAACTACATGGTCCAGTATGCTGAGCCCAGGATATCCTGATAATGTATGCATTGGACATGATGCTGGATGTCATTGGACCCAAAGAGAACCAGCATTGGGTTGCAGGGAGGGGAGTCTGCAGGGGGCAGTTCACAGGCATGTCAACTCACCCTAAAATCCAGGGCGTCACCCTGTTTACTACCCCTCTGTATTGAGAGCAAAACTCCCTGGATTCCTCTGACCCTGCCTCTTCTTTACATAGTTGCCAGGTGTCCCATATTATCCAAGACAGTTCTGATATGTTCACATGTGGAAAATTATTTTGCTGTTTTGGGTACTGGTTCTAAAATGTTGACCAAAATTAAATATGGACATTGCACAGTTCCACGTCTTTTGTGATCTTTTGTTGCTCTTATTTAGTATTTTTTGCTGCATCATGTACCACCTTCTTATCACTGTTCTCCCAGGTTAACATCTCTCAGTTCTGGAGATAAGCCTGCCATACTCTGCTCAAATTTCGAAATTTGAGCCAAGGGTGGCCCTGTCAGCACCACCTTGCTACACAGACTTCAAAAGTGGAAAGTCAAAGGAGGCAGGTGAAAAAATTGTTAACACGCATCTTCACACTGGAGTGCATCCAGAGTCCAAAATCAGTCCTTGAGCTTTGAGCCTTGAGCTGGTTTTGTTGTTTTATTTAGGGGATTTTGAACTGGGATAGGGTTAGGGGTATACAGGATGCCCAAGGGTACTGATAAACTGAGGACAACTTCCTGGAACTATTTACAAGCCTTCTCTGCAGCACAGTCTTTGTTGGAGAGCTAGCCAGCATCTCCTTAGTGTACCGCCCCACACCCTAGACGAACTTCTCTTCTTCACGGAGCAATCTGGAGGTATCTGTAAACAGGGGATTCAGTTACTGTCACTTTAAGAGTTGAACAGTCACTGGTAGGTGACTAATCTGGTTTCCAGTGCTCCTTCCCCTATCCACCCAGGAGGTGTAGGTGTACTCACTCAGATCCTCCCCTGTAACGCTTGTGGATTGGTGGTGCTATCTGGCCTATCAGCTGGGCTACTCCTTCCCTGCCATACAGGTAGTCCATACAGGGGGCTGGTGAGCTCTGAGCTTTCCTCCATTCCAGCTCCAGACCAGAAGGTAGACCCCATCCCCCTGGGCCTCCTCACAACCTCTTTCCTTTAGCCGCACATCTTCCACCTGAACTCTCCCTCCAACTCTCCTGCAACTCAGCAGGCTCCAACACTCTTAAGGGTGTCCAGCCCCTTGCCAACCTCCTGTTGGGGATTGGCTAGGACCCCTCAAGAGTGCAGCCAGCTGCTCCTATGTTCCACCCACTGCCTCTAAGTCTTTCCTTCAAAAGCCCTAGAGCAGGGGGAAATTCCAGAGGAGCTGGCCTGCAGAGCCTCTCAGTCCTGACCACAATTTGACCCTTCTCTGGCTAATACACTTGGGCTGCTGCTCGGCTCCTGTTAAACCATTGGAGTCTAGCTTCCCCTAGCTAAACTAGGAGGGTGCTACAAATATAAAGAACAACTTCCTGCACTCAAAGACATGCTCTGGAAATGGTGGACAATAATCTTCAGCTAATTCAGTAATGGCAGAAGCTTTGCAGCCCCCTAAGGGCTGGAGAAGCCCAGAGGAAACACCGGAAAATATAGGGACGTGCCATCCTTGTGCATTACCTTAACGATAGCTGTTTATTCGAATGATAAACACCATTACAACATCATTAAAAACTAAAGCGTATCAATATCCACAGTCCCAACCACAAGAAGACCCTCAGAAATGGCTAACATGTTTTTAGGGGGGTTCCCCTCTTACTCACAGTGGGTATACCAGGATGATGCCTTCAGCTGTATCATCCTAGAGTCAAAAGTTTCAGCCAGAAATTCCTTTCAATGTAGAAGGGATTTGAGTGGCTATAGAGATGCTTAATCACTGCTACAGGTGGTGGAAAGGAAGTCAACCACTCCCATTGCCGCCTTTTCCAGGCTCTCCTGTCCCACTGGGGAGCCCAGGACCACTCTAACTGGTGGCATCTAATGATGGACACTATTTCTCCCACACTGACACCAATGATGGGGCACTATTCCTCCCACTGACACCAATGATGAGGCACTATTCCTCCCATTGACACCAATGATGGGGCACACTTCCTCCCTCTGACAGCAATGATGGGTCACTATTCCTCCCACTGACAACATTGATAGGTCACTATTCCTCCCACTGATACTAGTGATTGGGCACTATTCCTCCCACTGACACCATTGATAGGTCACTATTCCTCCCACTGATACTAATGATGGGGCACTATTCCTCCCACTGACACCAGTGATGGGACACTATTCCTCCCACTGACACCAATGATGTGACACTATTCCTCCCACTGACACCAATGATGTGACACTATTCCTCCCACTGACACTAATGATGGGACACTATTCCTCCCACTGATACCAATGAAGGGGAACTATTGCTCCCACTGACACAATGATGGGGCACTATTACTTCCACTGACAGCAATGATGGGGCACTATTCCTCCCACACTGACACTAATGATTGGACACTATTCCTCCCACTGACAGCAATGATGGGGGACTATTCCTTGCAAATTGACACCAATGATGGGGCACTATTCCTCCCACTGACACCAATGATGGGGCACACTTCCTCCCTCTGACAGCAATGATGGGTCACTATTCCTCCCACTGACACCATTGATAGGGCACTATTCCTCCCACTGATACTAATGATGGGGCACTATTACTCCCATTGACACCAATGATCGGGCACTATTCCTCCCACACTGACACCAATGATGGGGCTCTATTCCTCCCACTGACACCAATGATGGGACACTATTAATCCCATTGACACCAATGATGGAGCACTATTCCTCCCACTCTGACACCAATGATGGGGCACTATTCCTTCCACTGACAGCAATGATGGGGTACTATTCCTCCCACTGACACCAATGATGGGGCACTATTCCTCCCACTGACACCAATGATGGGACACTATTCCTCCCACTGACAGCAATGATGTGGCACTATTCCTCCCACACTGACACTAATGATGGGACACTATTCCTCCCACACTGACACCAATGATTGGCCACTATTCTTCCCACACTGGCACCAGTGGTGGGGCACTATTCCTCCCACTGATACCAATTATGGGGCTCTATTGCTCCCACTGACACCAATGATGGGACACTATTCCTCCCACTGACACCAATGATGGGGCACTATCCCTCCAAATGACACCAATAATGGAATAAAATAAGAGGTGGAGCTCTAATAGAATGAGGTGAAGCCTAAAGATGAAGGGGTGGAGTTTACAGATCTTAAACAGGAAGGGATAGAACAAATTAAGCTGTGGGGGGTGCCCGATTTTAGTCTTCCTTAGGGCAGCACAAAACCAAAATACACCACTTATTAGAACTCAGGACCATGGTTCTTTATCGGTACCATTTTGGCTTCACTAATGTTGCGCTGGTTCATTTCTAGAATGTCCTACAGTGATTTTTGCTGGAATCTTGATTGCATCCAATTTTGATGTTTTAAAGGAATATACATTATATTGCCAAAAATATTGGGATTCTTGACTTTACACGCACATGTACTTTATTAGCATCCCAGTCTTAGTCCGTGGGGTTCAATATTGAGTTGGCCCACCCTTTGCAGCTATAACAGCTTCAACTTTTTGGGAAGGCTGTCCACAAGGTTTAGGAGTGTGTCTATGGGAATGTTTGACCACTTTTCCAAAAGCACATTTGTGAGGTCAGACACTAATTCCGGACGAGAAGGCCTGGCTCGCAATCTCCACTCTAATTTATCCCAAAGATGTTCTGTCGGGTTAAGGTCAGGTGCAGGGCAGTCAAGTTCCTCCACCCCAAACTCGCTCATCCATGTCTTTATGGGCCTTGCTTTGTGCACTGGTGCACATGTTGGAACAGGAAGGGGCCATCCCCAAACTGTTCCCACAAAGTTAGGAGCATTACATTGTCCAAAATGTCTTGGTATGCTGACGCTTTAAGAGTTCCCTTCACTGGAACTAAGGGGCCAAGCCCAGGCCCTGAAAAACAACCCCACACCATAATCCCCCATCCACCAAAACTTTACACTTGGCACAATGCAGTCAGGCAAGTACCGTTCTCCTGGCAACCGCCAAACCCAGACACGTCCGTCGGATTGCCAGACAGAGAATCGTGATTCATCACTCCAGAGAACACGTCTCCACTGCTCTAGAGCCCAGTGATGGCGTGCTTTACACCACTGCATCCAATGCTTTGCAGCTGCTTGGCCATGGAAACTCATTTCATGAAGCTCTCTACGCACTGTTTTTGTGCTAATATGAAGGCCACATGAAGTTTGGAGGTCTTTAGCTATTGACTCTGCAGACAGTTGGCGACTTCTGCGCACTGTGCGCTTCAGCATGCGCTGACCCCGCTCTGTCATCTTATGTGGCCTACCACTTTGTGGCTGAGTTGCTATTGTTTCCAGTTGCTTGCACTTTGTTATAATACCACTAACAGTTGACTGTGGAATATTTAGTAGCAAGGAAATTTCATGGATGGGCTTATTGCACAGGTGGCAACCTATCACAGTACCACGCTTGAATTCACTGAGCTCCTGAGGGCGACCCATTCTTTCACAAATGTATGTAGAAGCAGCCTGCATGCTTGATTTTATATACCTGTGGCCTTGGAGGTGATTGGAACACCTAAATACAATGATTTGGAGGGTTGGCCCAATACTTTTGGCAATTTAGTGTATATAGTATAGGGGCATTAGACCTCACTGCTGTGTACCAGGGGCGTATTTTCCACAAGGCAAACAAGGCATTTGCCTAGGACGGCATTTTTCGGGGGGCAGTGTTGCCCCCTCGAATAAGGAACACATGCTTCATGGGATCCATGAGAGCCTGAGGGCTGCTTTAATGTGTATGCAGAGCCCGACTCTCGTTCCCGGGGATGACCGGAACTGCAAAGGTGAGTTTCTTTCTCTCTGTTTCCAGGGATGGGAAGGAGGTGGCGGCGGGTGTATGGGGGAGGCAGTGGTAGTTGGTGGAAGGCACTCGCAAGGGGGGGGGAGGTGGTGTTGGTTTTTGGTCAGTGTCAGGCTCTCTCCTTTGGGGGGTTGTTGGTCGGTGTTATGCTCTCTCCATAGTGTGGGGGCATGTTGGTCGGTGTCAGGCTCTCTCTGCAGGAAAGGTTGAGGTGGCCGATTTTTGTGTCGCCTAGGGCAGCACAACACCTAGATACAGCACTGCTGTGTACTACTTTATAGTCTACGCCATTTGGTGCTGATGCAAGCGGACACTTTTATGCTTTGTTTTTGTGCCTTCATCAGGTTTATAATACTTTGAAGGTTTGAAGGTTTATAATACTTTGCACTTTTCTAAATCAAATTCATTAAAGTGTATTTAAAAAAAAAATTGCACTTGAAAAACCTCTGCACAAATACCGTGTGGCAAAAATTGCAACACCAACCATTTTATTCTCTAGGGTCGCTCTTTTAAAAATACTGTATAATATTTGGGGGTTCTAAGAATGTGGTCTGGTTGTGCGAAATGGTGTCCCACAGGTGTGCAAAGGTCACCTTCTTTATGTTCCTTGATGGTATGTCTGTGCAGATTCATCCTTGTTTGCAACTTCTGTCCTGTTTCGCCAACATAAGACCCTTTGTTACATTTTCTGCACTGGACTGTCCGTGATACTTTATTTATTAGCACTAACATACAATTTTGAGGACAAGCTTTCGGGGAGTGTCCCCTTCTTCAAGGTCCAAGCAGTACTGTTATATTGTATTTACGCAAGGATTTTTAATCCGGAGGCCTTGTGGTATGAGATTCCTCTTTTTGCATCTTGAGAGAAAAAAAATATCACTGTTGATCTGTGTTTCCTTTGTGATTAGGTTGGTTAACTGCTTCTTAAAGAGTATCACGGACAGTCCAGTGCAGAAAATGTAACAAAGGATCTTATGTTGGTGGGTTGTTGGTCGGTGTTATGCTCTCTCCATAGTGTGGGGGCATGTTGGTCGGTTTTTAATCCGGAGGCCTTGTGGTATGAGATTCCTCTTTTTGCATCTTGAGAGAAAAAAAATATCACTGTTGATCTGTGTTTCCTTTGTGATTAGGTTGGTTAACTGCTTCTTAAAGAGTATCACGGACAGTCCAGTGCAGAAAATGTAACAAAGGATCTTATGTTGGTGAAACAGGACAGAAGTTGCAAACAAGGATGAATCTGCACAGACATACCATCAAGGAACATAAAGAAGGTGACCTTTGCACACCTGTGGGACACCATTTCGCACAACCGGACCACATTCTGTCGCAAGTGCACTAATACGGCTACAATCACCTCAAGCAAAATGAGGGTTCTAAGTATTTTGTAGCAAAAAAAATGCTGATTTGTACATGAATATGAGAGATGTCAGAATTGACCTGGTTGGCAAGTGGTTAAAGACACCTAAGAAAATTTAGCAGGTTTTTGCTCTCCTTTCCAGAAACGGTCAATGAAATATATATTGAACACCGTGTTTATCTGTAATGACATGTAAACATCCTCTGTTTTAAAATAGCAGTGCAGTTCTTCGCCCTATTCCCTGCAGTGATCTTACAATGAGCGATCACATATAAGTTCCCACAAATTAAGTTACCTCAGTTGGCTGCAGTTCAGTTAATAACCCGCAGCTCCTTTCACCATGTGGTCATGTGTTTTTTTGTTTTTTTTTCTACAGCAACTTTGTCTACTTACCACAATTTTAAATATGTTAACACAATGCAGCATGTGTTTCTAAAGATGCCTCTTTCAAGAATATCTCATTGCTGCCAGTACAATTATTATGATAAAATGATCTCTCTGGAACCCTTCCTTCTTCACTTGGAGGCGGCTTATATCTGAATTTTCTGTTGATTAAAAATCCAAAGCAATTTAAATTTCCATTGCTAAGTTTTCCTTGCTTTACAATAGCCAGTGACCATGAAATGTCATTATTTATGTCAAAGCTTTTGAAGTCGATTTTCTGTAGCAGAAGCAACTGATGAAAAGGGGCCTTCCGGAACACTGCAAAGCTTCTCAGCGCAACATTTGGAATGTTTACTGACTAGCAATGTGTTATTAATATCTCAATAAATCCCTTTCACTTATATTTTCTCATGGCTGCAAATAAAATGTTATTGTACTAGAACAATGTAGTGTGGTTTGTTATCCAGCAATGGGAAAATTATGTATCTTTGGTATTACAAAAATCTTTACTCCCTTTATATTTAAATCTGAAATCCAGCTAAAAGCACAGATGAAGAACATAGCAGCAAGATCTTTTACCTGTCAAATGATTTGTATATACAGTTGTGTTCAAAATAATAGCAGTGTGTTGAAATAAGTGAATAAAGCTCAAAATCCTTCTAATAGCTTTTATTTCCATACACACAAATGCATTGGGAACACAACACATTATATTCCAAATCAAAACATGAAGAAAAATATATCAAATTTGTGTTGTTCCTCTAAAAAAATTGAAGAAAGGTGAATATTAGACTGTTCAAAAAAATAGCAGTGTTTGTATTCTTCTTTGCAAACTCAAACATTCACTATATAAACTGAAAAATGTTTGAAGATTTTGCTTTCCTTCGAATCACTTAATTAATATTTAGTTGTATAAGCACTGTTTCTGAGAACTGCTGTACATCTGTGTTGCATGGAGTCAACCAACTTCTGGCACCTGTGAACAGGTATTCCAGCCCAGGATGATTGGACTACATTCCACAGTTCTTCTCTATTTCTTGGTTTTGCCTCAGAAACTGCATTTTTGATGTAGTTTCTATTGGATAAGTTTTCTATTGGATTAAGATCTGGGGATTGGGCTGGCCACTCCATAACGTCAATCTTGTTGGTCTGGAACCAAGATGTTGAACGTTTACTGGTGTGTTTGGGGTCTTGTCTTGTTGGAACACCCGTTTCAAGGGCATTTCCTCTTCAGCATAAGGCAGCATGACCTCTTCAAGTATTCTGATGTATTCAAACTGATCCATGATCCCTGGTATGCGATAAATAGGCCCAACACTGTAGTATGAGAAACATCCCCATATCATGATGCTTGTGCAACCATGCTTCACTGTCTTCACAGTGTACTGTGGCTTGAATTCAGTGTTTGGGGGTCGTCTGACAAACTGTCTCCGGCCACTAGACCAAAAAAAGAACAATCTTACTTTCATCAGTCCACAAAATGTTGCTCCATTTCTCTTTAGGCCAGTCAATGTGCTCTTTGGCAAATTGTAACCTCTTCAGCACATGTCTTTTTTTCAACAGTGGGACTTTGCGGGGGCTTCTTGCAGATAGCTTGGCTTCACATAGGCGTCTTCTAATTGTAACAATACTCACAGGTAACTTTAGACCTTCTTTGATCTTCCTGGAGCTGATTG
The DNA here is from genome assembly GCF_062004578.1 of Staurois parvus. Classification (NCBI taxonomy): domain Eukaryota; kingdom Metazoa; phylum Chordata; class Amphibia; order Anura; family Ranidae; genus Staurois; species Staurois parvus. The sequence continues at coordinate 1,047,592 of NW_028318327.1, forward strand.
TTGGCTGAGTCCTTGCCATTTTGGCTATTCTTCTATCCATTCGAATGATAGTTTTTCGGTTTCTTCCACGTCTTTCAGGTTTTGGTTGCCATTTTAAAGCATTTGCGATCATTTTAGCTGAGCAGCCTATCATTTTCTGCACTTCTTTATATGTTTTTCCCTCTCCAATCAACTTTTGAATCAAGGTGCGCTGTTCTTCTGAACAATGTCTGGAACAACCCATTTTCCTCAGAATTTCAGAGAGAAATGCACTGTAACCAGCATGTACAACATTTGTTGCCTTCCTTCCTTAAATAAGGGCAATAATTGCCACCTGTTTTTCAAAGAATGAATGACCTCACTAATAGAACTCCACACTGCTATTATTTTGAACATGCCCCTTTCAATTAGTGATTCAATTACACAGAATCAGCAGCATGCATGTCATGACTGTTGGGTCTGTTGGATTTCTATTACTCTACTACACCTGCTAGTAAATTATTTGCCATGTAGAAATATCATTTCTACCAAAAACAGTGATTGATCAGGTTAGTGATGTCTGACTGCTATTATTTTGAACACAACTGTATATCCATCCCATCCTTGTATTTGCACAGCTCAACATACAGAACAGCTCTAACTGGCAGGGAAGGGGACCTGATTTTTTGTTATTGCAGGCAAAAAACAGGTCTTGCCTTCTACCAGCCTGTGATTGGACAGTAAAGCAAAAGCAGCACACCAATGAGCTCATGCTTCCTCTGTTCTCTCCTCCTATCTGCATGTTCCTTGTTAGCACATGGGCTCTGCAGCACACCTGATTGGACTGTTCTCTAGTCGGAGCTATGCTGTACAGAGACCGCAAGAGGTACCAAGTATTAAGGTACTTACACTGTTATTTAAAAAAAATACATCTATTGATGCATTGATGAACACAGAGTTGCATTTATTTTTGTATGTCATATCTGCCTAGAGTTCAGCTTTAAAGGCATACTCAAATCAAACATTAAAAGTATATTTACATTGATTTACTAGACAAAACATACTGGCTAATTTAACTTCATGGCTATATAGCCATTGTATAGACTTGGTATTCCTTGGGGGTAAGGCTAACACATTGAAACGCATAAGTCATGTATTATTTTGTACCACATCTGCAGTAATACATTCATTTATTGTGGAAGATCAAGCTGCCGGCTTCCTTTTACATACATGTTTGCCAGTGTGCTAGAAGGACACAATTAGCCAGTGCACCAACCACTCACCATCCTGGAAATTTTCAACAGTTGTTTTCTACTATAGTTATCCCTAGAGGTTGCTTTCCTTGTTTTCTCCATGGGCCCCTTCTTTACTCCATCACTGCAGGCTCCTAGACTTGTGTTATTAAAGTCAAATTTTTTTTTAAATTTAAATAACAAACATCTTATACTTACCTGCTCTGTTCAATGGTTTTGCACAGAACAGCCGTAAAACTCCTCTTCTGGGGTCCCTCACCAGCACACCTGGCCCTCCTCTTCTCAGTGCATCAGGCCCAACTTTGGGCTTGCTACTGAGCCACGTTGCCTGTGTCTGTAGATACAGGTACAGGATTTGATGGACAGCCAGTGGCTTCCTCTGCTGCCCATGTACCTGTGAGAAGAGAGGGGAAAGAACACCAGGGCAGCCGGCACAGTGCTGGATTACTGACAGATTCAGGTAAGTGTTTGGGGGGGGGGGATTAGTAGGGTATTTTTTAACTTAATGCAATGAATGCATTAAGGTAAAAATAACCCCAAGCCTTTAGAACCACTTTAAATTTGCTTGCAAGCACTTTCGGGGAGGCCTGCGTGATTGTCTGCCTTTGATTTCATGGGCTGACAACGGAACCTTGGCAGGCACACTGTGCACTGGCATGCATTCTGTAGCTCCAAAGTAGGAACACAGATGGGAGAGTGACTCACTGCTACAGCATTAGGAGCCTGGGGTTATCATTGTCACGCTATAACAGGAACCTATATAGACAGTGGTAACTGGTGAGATCAACTGGCAGTTATTGGGACTTTTCTACCAACACACTTTAATTTCTATCCATGTAACTTCACGTTTTTTCCTTTACATACATTTTTATCTCTTCACCCTGAGTTCACTAACAATGTCCTGTTAGGCGTAGTGTACGCTGACTAGGTTACTACTGGCTTTTGTAACAGAATCAGAAATTGGCCAAATGATCTGACAAAGAGAAGATTTAAAATAAAATTCATTAAATAGGTGCAGAGTAAAGTTAATAATGCAAATACGGTCAGAAAGGTAAAGAGTATGGATTCGGTATTGAACCATGGTATACAGATGATGTACTGTAGTTATGTTATTCTGACTCAATTACATGACCATAAACTCTTTCATTGGGTCAGACAGTTTAACTCAATGAATAAACTCACATGTTGAGGAAGTCAGATGAGGAAAACCATTGGAATGTTCCATTTAATGGAGGATAATCATAGGCAGAAAAACGTTAATGTTTTAAGCCTCATGGAAAGATGCATACAGGTTGACAGGATACAGTGGAATGACTACAGAAAGAGGCAGGGAGGAGGGGTATACACAAGTACGGTAAGAGAAAGAGCTCAGCTTAGACAGGAGAAGACAGCTTTAAGACACAGAGCAATGATAAACAAGTGATGGCCACAGAGAAATAATAATAAATCAAATAGTGTAACACAACATATGTAAACAGGAGGTTCTAAAAATAATGACTCTGTTACTCAGTAGGGACACTAGGCCATAGTACAGTACCGTATCTGTGAAACTCAATAGGAACAGAATATAGAGAGGAATTGCTACTTCAGTTAACTGTAAAGTACAAAAACATCTACTTGTGCTTGAACAGTGGACAGCATCTCATAGTGAAGTGGGCTGCACCTGGCAGTCCAGGTGAGAAGCTGAAGTGATCCCAGGACCTGTTCCGCAGGCAAGTGGCTGGGGAAGCATATGGGCTTGAAACACATATGAACAGTAGGCACAGGATCACCCATGTGAGGCAATGTACTCTGGAAACAATTGACACAGTACTCTCTGCAGTGGCTGGGTTTTCCTTGAAAGCTGAGTGTTGTGCTGCAGCCTGGCTGCTTGCATGCTGGGTTTAACAGTAAAGAACTGTACAGCTATCAGCAGATAGCATGCCCAGCATCTTCTGCTCTTCTGGTCTGTCTAGGATGATGAGGGTTGGAAACAGGGAAACTTATATTTCCTTGGTGTGTTCAGAAGTCCACAGGATTTAGGGAAAAGTTAAAGGTGAGTAAAGAGGTTCTCTACTACACTCCACCCCACTAGAACTTTCTGTCTCTGACAAGTTTGCATAGCATACAAACTTATCCTGCAGAAGGCAATCAGGGGGTCTCCTGAATTTAGGTCTCTGGGAGCATCCCAGTGGTTGAGTCTTGGTTAATTCTTCTGGAACGGTATTGCATACTGAGGAATGCTGATGAATAGCGATTTCAAGGACTCCTCAACAGAATCATGGACCAAAGCGGAGTGACCAGTGGGCTGTGTAAGATTGTCAGAATCCATGGCTTCTCCCGGGGGTCTTGAAAAAATTAGTGGGAGAGCGTGAGGCAGCCACCATTGAATCTCTCATAGCTGAGATATTTGTGGCTCATGAATTTGGACAGGTTCTCTCTGTGGTTTCTGATGGTTTTGAGGAACATACAGTGTAGGTGCCTCAGTTGTTCTTTCTTTATGGATATCATAGACTGGAGTACCTGGAATAGGTTGTTGTAGGACAACTCCAGGGACTTATTTCCACAGTGTTAGTAATTTTCCTTGCTAGTTTGTATCTCTGCGTGGGACTACCACTCTGTCCCCAGGTTGGAGGTTAAAGTCTGGCCCTTCTGACACTCCACCAATGACTGGTATTTAACAGACTGTTTGACTGTAGACAGGTGTTATTTTCCTTCCCGAATCCATAATGCTGAATGTTGAGGCGTGCTCCAGTCTTTCTGTTGGGATAGTGTCCCAAATGTCTGTGGGCCTCCTGAGAGTACAGAGAAACATAACAGGTGAGTGACCTGTCAAAGAATGCACCATATGGCTGTATTTCCAAATCACTTTGGCCAAATAATGGGTCATTTTCCTTTGTTTCTCACAATTTATGTTTTAAGGAAGATAGAAGTGCCTACACCATCTGAGTGCAGTCTTGGTGGTCTGCTTGTGGGTTGGTGTAGCCATTGTATAATTGGTAAAGTAAGCCACCATAACTACTAATCTTCTGCCATGTCAAATGTAAGAAAGTTGGTAGGTCAGTACTTCCAGTGGGGAAGATGTGTGCCAAGTCAGAGGTGGAAGCTGGGCCTCAGCTCTTTTCCACACTAAACATACCACACAGTGTAAACAGACTTGTTCAACCAACTAGAAAAGATGCCCACACTTTCTTGAACAAAGTGAATGTTTTGAGGACACTCTAGTGTTCTGCTTTCACATGTATTCTCACTACCACAGAGAGGGCCGACCCTTGACAGTATGACCTGCTAGGTCACTGACAAGTCATGGGGAAGCTTTATTCTCCTATATATTGTACCATTCATCAGGATAAGATAGGACCACTCCCTCAACAATTTTTTGGTGTCTGGTAATAATCGCAATCCTTCTCTGGCATCTGTAAGGGAAGCAACCAGCAGATCCTCCCTCTCTGTCTCTGCCCAGTTATACTCTTCCAGTAAATGGATGAGGTTTACCCGAGACCTACTTTTATGCCTTCCTCCATTCAGGTCATGAATTGCTACCTGTTCTGTTTCTTCATCCACATCTTTGGTTTTGGAATGGGGAGTTGTTCCTATTTTGCCACCCCACTGCCTGACCCCTAGTAGTAGGACATTCTAGTTTAATAGCTTTCGCTGTGTATGTTAAAAAAGTTGATAAAAACAGACTTTCTGACAGGATCTTGAAGTAATAAAACAATGTTTCAGGAGGCCTTAAAAAAACAAAAATTGATGTGTTAATGCTACAGTATTGACAGACTGCATCATACTGCAAATTCAACCACATGTACCCAAGCGCCATCACATACACCTATCAGTTATATTGAAAGGCTATATACTGCTGCATACACTCATGTGTTCCCACAAGTGAGAATGCCTCAATATGTATAAATAGTGCCGTGCAGTATTAATCAGATAGCGCTATATACTTTCATAATGTGCTCATAAAACCTAGTAAACCTCTTGTAAACAGTGTTTGGAAACAAAAAATATTTGCATGTACCTATTCAAATATCCACGTGTGTCACTTTAAATGACACACGTGGGCAGCACAGTGGCTAAATGGTTAGCACTTCCGCCTGGCAGTACTAGGGTCGTTGGTTCGAATCCCAGCCACGGCACCACCTGCCTGGAGTTTGCATGTTCTCCCTGTGCCTGCGTGGGTTTCCTCCGGGTACTCCGGTTTCCTCCCACACCCCAAAGACATGCTGGTAGGTTAATTGGCTCCTGTCTAAATTGGCCTTAATATGAGTATGTATGAATGTAAGTTAGGGACCTTAGACTGTACACCCCTTGAGGGTTAGGGACTGATGTGAATGTACAATATATATGTAAAGCGCTGCGTAAATTGATGGCGCTATATAAGTACCTGTAATAAATAAATAAATGTGAAATGCACAAAAACAGTACTAGTTGCAATCTCAAACGTGTTTAAATATATGAAAAACGGAAAATATACTGGAAACAAAATATCCACGTGAACCCCTGATGAAGTCATGTGATTGACAACACGTGTAGGGCAGAGCCAGGGACGTCACTCCTCTACCAGGAAGTGTGTGAGCCATTTTCTTGGAGGTTTTCATACCTTGTATGCCAGTTTCTTCAGTGCACTGATGTGGAGTGCACTTTTTAAGTTAAGTACACTAAGTTTTTAATAAAAAAAAAAACAATCGGAAAGCAGAGAGCACTATATTCTCTTCTCTTTTCTGAGTTTATCATTGCCATGGTCTGGAGAATTGTGGAGGATGGCACTGGATTGTAAAGGACCTGGAAGCTGGAGTGGAGATTGGCGCTGTGGCTTATATGAACCTCACTGAAAGGGGCAAGTGCATATGAGCTACTATATGTTAGGTCTATGATCAAGATGAGAGCATTACTTTTTGAGGTGACGGGACATGCACTTTGACTGAGATGTATCATTTAAAGCATCGATGATAAATGGAAAATATTGGATACTTATACACGTTGTAGTACATGTGGACAAATTTAATATAGGTTCACAGCATATTTGTCTGATTGTTCCTGCAAGAAAAAGTGGCACAAGATAAGGATCTAGGATAAGGATCTAGCCCGGAAACAGTTCCATTCACGTTCAACATAGTACACATGGACAATAGTTTGCAAGTTTCATATTAGTATACATGGACATTTACCTAATATTGTGGATCATATGTTTAGAATTTATTTTATATATATTTGAGGTATCACCTATACACTGTGAAGATACGGATCATTGGTACACTTTTAGAGGGGTATTGGTTACCCAAAGTGGTACACATAGATAAATATCATTGGGACATGTGGATATGTTTTAAAGATTTTTTGTGTCATTCCCCATTTTGTATATTTGAGGACAACTTATATTGCTACTGTTATTGTAGTTGTATACTTTCACACTTAAAGTGGTACACGTGGATATTTGAATAGTTACATATGGATATTTTGTTTCTAGTTTGTCTTTTATATTTGAACATGTTTGAGATTGCAACTGTCGTAGTGGCTGTGCATTTCACATTTAAAGTAGTACACGTGGATATTTGAACAGGTACACATGGATATTTTGTTTCCAGTATATTTTCCATTTTCTTATATTTGAACATGTTTAATTGCAACTGGTACTGTGGTTATGCATTTCAAATTTAAAGTGACACATGTGGATATTTGAATAGGAACATGTGGATATTTGTTTCCAAACACTATTTACAAGAAGTTTAGTAGGTTTTTTAGCACATGATGAAAGTATTTATCTGATTAATACTGCGTGGCACTATTCATACATATTGAGGTATCATACTGCATATGTAATTTTTGATTTTGGCAATAGTTCCACTATAATTTTACACTATGGAATTTTGTCTTTTCTCCTCATAATGTCAATTCAAGAACAGTGTGGAGCTGTGATTTATTTGAGATGACTGTTGAGATGAGGTCCTTGATTGCCTCTATCCAAAAGCGTACGACCTACTTGATCTGAAAGGTTGTAGTCCAATTGTTAGTTATGGCTCACTGGGGAGATTGTTATGAACACTAATAAAGCTTACTTTACAAGTTCACAGTAAGTTTTTTTTTTAGAATGGAGACTATGATGCACCACTGACAACTAATTCCTTTTGCAATTTTTTTATATACATTCATAAAACTAACCTTCTTTTATTTATGCATTAAGTATTAAGCATTTTGCTACTTTATATTTAGAGGGTTGTTGTGCTTCTTAGAAAGGTATTTAAAGTGGACCTTTCAGCTTAAAGCATAATGCCCCATTTAATTGTACAGCTCTCCACAGAAGCTGACATTTTTGTGTGTCTAATTAACGTATTTTTCGCTCCATAAGACGCACCTAAGTTTTAAGAGGCGGAAAACAAGAAAAAAAATATTCTGAACCAATGGACTGCAGACATAGTACAGGAGAAGACCAGAGACTGCAGACATAGTACAGGGGATGACCAGAGACTGCGGACATAGTACAGGGGATGACCAGAGACTGCGGACATAGTACAGGGGATGACCAGAGACTGCGGACACAGTAGAGGAGATGACCAGAGACTGCGGACACAGTACAGGAGATGACCAGAGACTGCGGACACAGTACAGGAGATGACCAGAGACTGCGGACATAGTACAGGAGATCACCAGAGACTGCGGACATAGTACAGGAGATCACCAGAGACTGCAGACACAGTACAGGAGATGACCAGAGACTGCGGACAGTGCAGGGGATGACCAGAGACTGCAGACATAGTACAGGGGATGACCAGAGACTGCAGACATAGTACAGGGGATGACCAGAGACTGCGGACATAGTACAGGGGATGACCAGAGACTGCAGACATAGTACAGGGGATGACCAGAGACTGCGGACATAGTGCAGGAGATGACCAGAGACTGCGGACATAGTACAGGAGATGAGCAGAGACTGCGGACACAGCACAGGAGATGACCAGAGACTGCGGACAGTACATGAGATGACCAGAGACTGCAGACATAGTACAGGGGATGACCAGAGACTGCAGACACAGTACAGGAGATGACCAGAGACTGCAGACAGTACAGATGACCAGAGACTGCGGACACAGTACAGGGGATGACCAGAGACTGCGGACACAGTACAGGGGATGACCAGAGACTGCGGACATAGTACAGGGGATGACCAGAGACTGCGGACATAGTACAGGAGATCACCAGAGACTGCAGACACAGTACAGGAGATGACCAGAGACTGCAGACAGTACAGATGACCAGAGACTGCGGACACAGTACAGGGGATGACCAGAGACTGCGGACACAGTACAGGGGATGACCAGAGACTGCGGACATAGTACAGGGGATGACCAGAGACTGCGGACAGTGCAGGGGATGACCAGAGACTGCAGACATAGTACAGGGGATGACCAGAGACTGCGGACATAGTACAGGGGATGACCGAGACTGCGGACATAGTACAGGGGATGACCAGAGACTGCGGACATAGTACAGGGGATGACCAGAGACTGCGGACATAGTACAGGGGATGACCAGAGACTGCGGACATAGTACAGGAGATGACCAGAGACTGCGGACACAGCACAGGAGATGACCAGAGACTGCGGACAGTACATGAGATGACCAGAGACTGCAGACATAGTACAGGGGATGACCAGAGACTGCGGACACAGTACATTAGATGACCAGAGACTGCGGACACAGTACAGGAGATGACCAGAGACTGCGGACACAGTACAGGAGATGACCAGAGACTGCGGACACAGTACAGGAGATGACCAGAGACTGCGACACAGTACAGGAGATGACCAGAGACTGCAGACACAGTACAGGAGATGACCAGAGACTGCAGACAGTACAGATGACCAGAGACTGCGGACACAGTACAGGGGATGACCAGAGACTGCGGACACAGTACAGGGGATGACCAGAGACTGCGGACATAGTACAGGAGATGACCAGAGACTGCGGACATAGTACAGGGGATGACCAGAGACTGAGGACATAGTACAGGGGATGACCAGAGACTGCGGACATAGTACAGGGGATGACCAGAGACTGCGGACATAGTACAGGGGATGAGCAGAGACTGCGGACACAGTAGAGGAGATGACCAGAGACTGCGGACACAGTACAGGAGATGACCAGAGACTGCGGACATAGTACAGGAGATCACCAGAGACTGCGGACATAGTACAGGAGATCACCAGAGACTGCGGACACAGTACAGGAGATGACCAGAGACTGCGGACAGTGCAGGGGATGACCAGAGACTGCAGACATAGTACAGGGGATGACCAGAGACTGCAGACATAGTACAGGGGATGACCAGAGACTGCGGACATAGTACAGGGGATGACCAGAGACTGCAGACATAGTACAGGGGATGACCAGAGACTGCGGACATAGTGCAGGAGATGACCAGAGACTGCGGACATAGTACAGGAGATGACCAGAGACTGCGGACACAGCACAGGAGATGACCAGAGACTGTGGACAGTACATGAGATGACCAGAGACTGCAGACATAGTACAGGGGATGACCAGAGACTGCGGACACAGTACATTAGATGACCAGAGACTGCGGACACAGTACAGGAGATGACCAGAGACTGCGGACACAGTACAGGAGATGACCAGAGACTGCGGACACAGTACAGGAGATGACCAGAGACTGCAGACACAGTACAGGAGATGACCAGAGACTGCAGACAGTACAGATGACCAGAGACTGCGGACACAGTACAGGGGATGACCAGAGACTGCGGACACAGTACAGGGGATGACCAGAGACTGCGGACATAGTACAGGGGATGACCAGAGACTGCGGACAGTGCAGGGGATGACCAGAGACTGCAGACATAGTACAGGGGATGACCAGGGACTGCAGACATAGTACAGGGGATGACCAGAGACTGCGGACATAGTACAGGGGATGACCAGAGACTGCGGACATAGTACAGGGGATGACCAGAGACTGCGGACATAGTACAGGGGATGACCAGAGACTGCGGACATAGTACAGGAGATGACCAGAGACTGCGGACACAGCACAGGAGATGACCAGAGACTGCGGACAGTACATGAGATGACCAGAGACTGCAGACATAGTACAGGGGATGACCAGAGACTGCGGACACAGTACATTAGATGACCAGAGACTGCGGACACAGTACAGGAGATGACCAGAGACTGCGGACACAGTACAGGAGATGACCAGAGACTGCGACACAGTACAGGAGATGACCAGAGACTGCAGACAGTACAGATGACCAGAGACTGCGGACACAGTACAGGGGATGACTAGAGACTGCGGACACAGTACAGGGGATGACCAGAGACTGCGGACATAGTGCAGGAGATGACCAGAGACTGCGGACATAGTACAGGGGATGACCAGAGACTGAGGACATAGTACAGGGGATGACCAGAGACTGCGGACATAGTACAGGGGATGACCAGAGACTGCGGACATAGTACAGGGGATGACCAGAGACTGCGGACACAGTAGAGGAGATGACCAGAGACTGCGGACACAGTACAGGAGATGACCAGAGACTGCGGACATAGTACAGGAGATCACCAGAGACTGCGGACATAGTACAGGAGATCACCAGAGACTGCGGACACAGTACAGGAGATGACCAGAGACTGCGGACAGTGCAGGGGATGACCAGAGACTGCAGACATAGTACAGGGGATGACCAGAGACTGCAGACATAGTACAGGGGATGACCAGAGACTGCGGACATAGTACAGGGGATGACCAGAGACTGCGGACATAGTACAGGGGATGACCAGAGACTGCAGACATAGTACAGGGGATGACCAGAGACTGCGGACATAGTGCAGGAGATGACCAGAGACTGCGGACATAGTACAGGAGATGACCAGAGACTGCGGACACAGCACAGGAGATGACCAGAGACTGCGGACAGTACATGAGATGACCAGAGACTGCAGACATAGTACAGGGGATGACCAGAGACTGCGGACACAGTACATTAGATGACCAGAGACTGCGGACACAGTACAGGAGATGACCAGAGACTGCGGACACAGTACAGGAGATGACCAGAGACTGCGACACAGTACAGGAGATGACCAGAGACTGCAGACACAGTACAGGAGATGACCAGAGACTGCAGACAGTACAGATGACCAGAGACTGCGGACACAGTACAGGGGATGACCAGAGACTGCGGACACAGTACAGGGGATGACCAGAGACTGCGGACACAGTACAGGGGATGACCAGAGACTGCGGACATAGTACAGGGGATGACCAGAGACTGCGGACAGTGCAGGGGATGACCAGAGACTGCGGACATAGTACAGGGGATGACCAGAGACTGCAGACATAGTACAGGGGATGAGCAGAGACTGCGGACATAGTACAGGGGATGACCAGAGACTGCGGACACAGTACAGGGGATGACCAGAGACTGCGGACACAGTACAGGAGATGACCAGAGACTGCGGACACAGTACAGGAGATGACCAGAGACTGCGGACACAGTACAGGAGATGACCAGAGACTGCGGACACAGTACAGGAGATGACCAGAGACTGCGGACACAGTACAGGAGATGACCAGAGACTGCGGACACAGTACAGGAGATGACCAGAGATTGCGGACACAGTACAGGAGATGACCAGAGACTGCAGACAGTACAGATGACCAGAGACTGCAGACAGTACAGATGACCAGAGACTGCGGACACAGTACAGGGGATGACCAGAGACTGCGGACATAGTACAGGAGATGACCAGAGACTGCGGACATAGTACAGGGGATGACCAGAGACTGAGGACATAGTACAGGGGATGACCAGAGACTGCGGACATAGTACAGGGGATGACCAGAGACTGAGGACATAGTACAGGGGATGACCAGAGACTGCGGACATAGTACAGGGGATGACCAGAGACTGCAGACAGTATATGGGACGACCAGAGACTGCAGACAGTACAGGGGATGACTAAGACTGCTGATCTTTGGGGAGGAAGGAGGAGCGGGTATCTGAATTTGACAGATACCCGCTCCCACTTCCGCGGAGTTCTCCTGTTACTGTGGGCATCCGGCTGACAGCCAGGTACCCAGTGGGCATGCGCTAGAAGCACTGCGCTTTGTGATTGGTCCGCGGCTTCCGGGACCTATCATGTGTCCCAGAAGATGCCGTACCATTCAAAGCACAGCGCTTCTCGCCATGCGCACTGGGCACCCGGCTGTCGCAGCCGAGAGCCGACACTAACGAAGCCGCCGCGGGAAGACTGTGCTGCGCTGAACCGAGGAACAGGTAAGGTCCTGCAGCAAAGAAGAGCTGAGCGGCCGGCCCGGTATTCTGACACGGCGGCTGAAATACCGGACCGGCCGCTCCCTATTCGCTCCATAAGACGCACTGACATTTCCCCCCCTTTTTTGGGGGAAAAAAGTGTGTCTTATGGAGCGAAAAATACGGTACCTTTATTTATTTTCATTAGTTCGTACCCACCCTCTTCCTCAATTCTCGCCTAGGCTAAGGATGCCAGTTCAACTCTCTTTCTGAATAGGGATGAGCTGTGTTTGGATATTCGTTTAAGGCATTTAGCATGGATGAACATGACAGCTTCCTGCTGGGAATGGCTGCCAAGAAGGCCTCAGGTATTAAATCACTGATTCCTTATAAAGGAGCAGTATCTGGGGGCTTCCATATTGATAAAAGAGGCCTCCAGATTGTGATAGGCACCCACTCGCACCCCCCCCCCCCACAACCACCACGCTAGGGTGTGCGGAAGAGGCCCTTTGTGATAGGAACCCACTCGCACCCCCCCCCCCCCACAACCACCACGCTAGGGTGTGCGGAAGAGGCCCTTTGTGATAGGCACCCACTCGCACCAACCCCCCCACAACCACCACGCTAGGGTGTGCGGAAGAGGCCCTTTGTGATAGGCACCCACTCGCACGCCCCCCCCCCCCACAACCACCACGCTAGGGTGTGCGGAAGAGGCCCTTTGTGATAGGCACCCACTCGCACCCCCCCCCCCCCACAACCACCACGCTAGGGTGTGCGGAAGAGGCCCTTTGTGATAGGCACCCACTCGCACCCCCCCCCCCCCCACAACCACCACGCTAGGGTGTGCGGAAGAGGCCCTTTGTGATAGGCACCCACTCGCACCCCCCCCCCCCCCACAACCACCACGCTAGGGTGTGCGGAAGAGGCCCTTTGTGATAGGCACCCACTCGCACCCCCCCCCCCCCCACAACCACCACGCTAGGGTGTGCGGAAGAGGCCCTTTGTGATAGGCACCCACTCGCACCCCCCCCCCCCCCCACAACCACCACGCTAGGGTGTGCGGAAGAGGCCCTTTGTGATAGGCACCCACTCGCACCCCCCCCCCCACAACCACCACGCTAGGGTGTGCGGAAGAGGCCCTTTGTGATAGGCACCCACTCGCACCAACCCCCCCACAACCACCACGCTAGGGTGTGCGGAAGAGGCCCTTTGTGATAGGCACCCATTCGCACCCCCCCCCCCACAACCACCACGCTAGGGTGTGCGGAAGAGGCCCCTTGTGATAGGAACCCACTCGCACCCCCCCCACAACCACCACGCTAGGGTGTGCGGAAGAGGCCCTTTGTGATAGGCACCCACTTGCACCCCCCCCCCCCCCCACAACCACCACGCTAGGGTGTGCGGAAGAGGCCCTTTGTGATAGGCACCCACTCGCACCCCCCCCCCCCACAACCACCACGCTAGGGTGTGCGGAAGAGGCCCTTTGTGATAGGCACCCACTCGCACCCCCCCCCCCCCCACAACCACCACGCTAGGGTGTGCGGAAGAGGCCCTTTGTGATAGGCACCCACTCGCACCCCCCCCCCCCCCACAACCACCACGCTAGGGTGTGCGGAAGAGGCCCTTTGTGATAGGCACCCACTCGCACCCCCCCCCCCCCACAACCACCACGCTAGGGTGTGCGGAAGAGGCCCTTTGTGATAGGCACCCACTCGCACCCCCCCCCCCCACAACCACCACGCTAGGGTGTGCGGAAGAGGCCCTTTGTGATAGGCACCCACTCGCACCAACCCCCCCACAACCACCACGCTAGGGTGTGCGGAAGAGGCCCTTTGTGATAGGCACCCATTCGCACCCCCCCCCCCCCCACAACCACCACGCTAGGGTGTGCGGAAGAGGCCCCTTGTGATAGGAACCCACTCGCACCCCCCCCACAACCACCACGCTAGGGTGTGCGGAAGAGGCCCTTTGTGATAGGCACCCACTCGCACCCCCCCCCCCCACAACCACCACGCTAGGGTGTGCGGAAGAGGCCCTTTGTGATAGGCACCCACTCGCACCCCACCCCCCCCCCCGGTGTGCGTTAGAGATCCTTATCCTCATCAACATGGGGACAAGGTGCTTTGCCAGGCCCCCCTTCCCACGGCAAGACCCCCCCAAGTTGAGCATATTTGTCCAGGTATGGTTCGGAGTTCCTTTGCCCCTTTTTCCTGGACTGCCAGGTTGAATGCTAAGGGTCTGGTATAGTCTTTTGGGGGACCCCATTCATTTTCCTCTTGATGTTGGCATGGTGTTCCCCCTTAAAAACCATACCAGACCCCAAGGTTTTGCTTAGAATTCGGAGGGGACTTTGCACCTTGTACAGTCATTGTTAGTTTTGCTGTAGTAAGTTGTATACTGTATATAGTACAGACGCACCGCTTCTCAGACAGAAGTCAGAAGTCAGGGCATCCCCAGTTTTGTTATTTGATGGGGTTGCACTTTTATTTTTTACTGTAAGCATTACTATAATTGCTTCTCCGTGCCAAACTGATTTTTTGAAATTTATTTTGCTTTGGTACATGTTCATTGGGGCAGGGTCCATCCTCTCATACCATTTATTTGACAATTCTTTGCTGATTAGGTAGAAAATGGCCATTGCTGTTTTGTAACATTCAGCTCTCTTGACTTGATCAGAGTTTGGATTCAGCACCCATATATTAGTAATGTTTGCCGAAACCTGTTTAAATGGCCCCCAGGTATGTTCGGCTCACCACTACTCCTGAGATACCCATGTCACATCAGGTCAATGTAGGATTAGATGGGCATGAATGCTTTTTTATTTTAGACTAATCTGCAAAACGGCAAAGAGGACCTGAGCAATATTTTTCCCAGGAAGGTGTAAATTGAGCACTGAGCGCTTTGGAGGATAATATATATGGTTATAGGACATTTTCGGATCTGACACTTCATAGGTAAGTGTTCTTGCATGGCAAGACCACTTACTGTTATCTCACATATGTATTCTTATTATTATAGCCAAATTTACCACCCCAACTCCTCCCACAGTTTTTACACTACATAGACAGTAATATACCGAAACGTGCGGATTGTTCCTGATTGGTGTGCTATTACTTTGTGGAATGTTTCGCCGAATGGTTCACGAAATATCGGCGTTTTTGTGGTGAAATTGGTCCCATAGGAATGAATGGCGGAATGTTCAAAACTAGAGTGGGAGCTGACAAAAGCTAGAGTGTGAGCTGAAAAATCAGGACATGATTTGTAAACTGCCATCACTCCCTCATTTTCAAGCCCACCTTCACAAATCTTATATCAAAACGTTCAGCTATCCCTGCTGCCACTAAAAATGTCCACGGCTAAGCTATAGACCTGATAGTTTTCACAATATGACCATTTGTTTGCAACTCACGCCGCCCATTGACATTCATTGAAACTCCACTCTAGCCACCTCAAATTTGAAGGGCAATTTCTAAACTGCGACTGTTCCTTCATTTTTAATATTTCAGAGACATACTATGCATCAAAATGTAGGTTTGGGTCTTGTGATTCTCACAATATAAAGCTCTTCGGTGTAGGATTTATAATTTTTAAACTACAACCGTTTGAAGATGGCAACCGCCAGTGAAGTGAGCAAGTTGGAGCAGTTTGTTTTTAACCACTCTTCTCTGCCCTTGCTGTAGAGTGAGTTGCCATAGGAACCCAGGTGTGTGAGCAGGCAGCAGAGTGACAAAAGCTAGAGTGTGAGTTGTAGACTACTGGTGGAGGCAAGAACACTTCACACAATTTCCCCAGAAATTGTAGCTTTTCTAGTTTGAATATATTCTACTTTGAAAATCTACTTAGAGAGCTTTTTTCACTTGCTTGTGCAGCAGCCCTAGGGACATATAAATATTGAGTAGCTGATCAGATTTAAAAAACTAGGGAGCGATAAGGTCCAGTAAGAATTTGTTTTTATTGCTTATAAATATGGTGTCTTCTTTTGGCAGGCTTTATCACCGTAGGGCTTTTTCAGCGCCATAAGGGGACATTAAACTCCACCATAGCCCAAAAGTGTATTGGAATTACTGATAGTACAGCTGCGTTTTATGGTGTTTACTTCTCATAGAGCCCCCAGTATGACCAAGTGATGACAGAAAAACAACAAAAATTGCTTAAAAACCCAGAAGTATGAAGCCAGCTGATCTACGCACATGGACATGCTGTATTTACAGCTTTACATATGTTAGTTATGGGTTCCATGGGACTAGCTTTGCTTCATTTGGGAATACAAATCCACTGCCGAAAGATTGTACAGTTAAATTTCTCCATTTATCTCAGAAATAATTGTACAAGTTACATTGAAGGTGACTATTTTGCATAAAATTCAATAATAAAGCTTCACTCTAGGCAGGAATAAAATACAAATCAGTCAATATTACATCTTTAAAGCAGTATTAACCTCCCTAGCGGTCTGATTATGTCAGTATTTCTGTGCTCAAAGCGGTACATTTTTTTTGCATGGAAATATGTAGTTTTTTTATTGTAGGCCCGTAATTTTTAGGAATAACTCACTGATATCTGTCCGAACAAGAGTCTAGTAAACATCCCGGGTATGATCAAATTTGAAACACAAAATCATAAATTATAATTTAATAAATAATCATAAAAAATAATAATATAATAATAATAAATTTAATTCAATAATATAATCAAACCAAAAACACTGAAATTTGAAATATAGCGCCAAGTTCGCACATCACTGAGCAAAGTCGCAAAATCGTTTTCAGTGTCTGATGACGAATTTCCCCACGAATCATTATCACTCAATTCTGCAAGTGGTTCTGATTTACTATCGCTGTTCTCTAGCTGATCTAAAACCGCTTTTGACCTAAAGGGACGCTTTTTGGACGCCATGGACATTTCTCAGTTTACAGGCAATAAGAACAGTAAAAATGCAGGCAGGGCGCAGGACAAAGCACTCGGCACAAAATGTATGTGAAATGGTTTGATACAGTAATGTTTTACTATGTGATTTTAGTGAATGTCATCTTTAAATTTCCCACCAGTTCTGTCCTCCGTACGTCCTGACGTCGCAGGCAACAGAACCCGGAAGACAGATGCCGGCATTGGCCGGAGGACATTGCAGGGGATGCTGCAGGGGGGAAATCGCAAGAGCGTAGGACAAGGTAAGTGAAGAAGAGCTCGCGGAGCAGTGCCGCATGGTATTCCCGAGTGTAGCTCGGGGTTACCGCTTGTGGTGCTGAAACTTTACACTGAGCTACACTCTGGAATACCTCCAAGGAGGTTAAACCCAAAAGCAAAAATGTTATGCACTGCAGCTTGCTATTTTTGGAAGTGGTGGCTGCCTTAGTTTTTAGGTTTTGTTATGCCCTTTTTGAATCTGGTGATCTAGCACAAGGGTCTCCAAACTTTTCAAACAAAGGGCCAGTATATGGTCCTTCAGACTTTAGGAGGGCCGGATTAGGGCCAGTGAGGATAGAATGTGTCCTGGTCTCAGAGTCAGTGAGAATAAACATGGCTGCAGGGTGGATGGTCAGTAGGAAGAGTAGTGCCCCATCATTGGTATTAGTGGGAAGAATAGTACACCATAATTGGTTTCAACGGACGAAGTGCTGCCCCATTGTTGGTCTCAGTGGGAGGAATAGTGCGCCAAAGACCGGATACAGGGTAGCAAAGGGCCATATCCGGCCCTCAGGCCGCAGTTTGGAGACCCCTGATCTAGCCAGTAAGTAGGTTATTTTTCATCTTCCTTTAGCAGACCAAGCTGTTCAACAAAAGTAGCAGGGTGGAATAGGGAGAAGCCATTTACCACTGACAGGGGTGCTTACAATCAATTCTTATTAATTTATGTAAAACCTTTATACCAAAAGGAAAAAAATTTTGCTGTAACTACTTAAAAAGTGTTAGCAGGAGTTTGGCTTTAATTTGTAAGTCAAATCCATCTAAATCTGCTAGTGCATTTAACTCTACCCTCTCCGCAGATTGACAATAGTGCAGAGTGGAGACACCATAATGCTGGGTTCACACCTATACAGTTTGCGTTTGATCCATTTCTGCAGTGCGTTTTTGCACATGCGTTTTTGATGCGTTTTTTTTATATATTTTGCATTTTGTTTTTAACTTGTTGCTGGGCAGATTAAAATACGAAACGCATCAAAAATGCACTACATGCTTCTCTGCTGCTTCTCCATTGATGTCTATAGAACCAAAAATACAACATTTGTGTTTAAAAAAATTCCTGACCCTTTCCAAAAAACACACATCGGTTGAAAACGCAGAGATGTGAACCTATCCCATATGAAATCATGTTAAATGGACTGCTGTGCGTTTCCACAAAACGCAGTGGAAAATGTGTAGGTGTGAACATAGACAAAGAAAGGAAGTGTATTACTGGCTGGATCACCAGGTGAAAGTAGAAGGAAAAAAGCAGATTTTCCCTCTATGCCAGTTTTCCTAACTGTATCAATATTTCCAGATGAGCATATTTTTACAATTAGACAACCAGCATATTATTGCATAAAGGAAATCTTGATTTCACAGACATCAGACATGATGTGAATTTAATAGAGAGCTTCCTCAGAAGGAGTAATCTCTCCCATAAGCTTTCTGACTCTTGTAATATAGTGTTTTCTTATATACAGTATATATGTGGATAAACACTTGGTATGAATGTAGCTCTGTCATATCAGGATTTATGAATTATGTGTAGACTTTCTGGCAGATATGAAAAAACTGATTAAAATGTGTATTCTTTTAACTGCTTTGCTAAAGAATTTCTGACAGGTATTAAGGCTTTGCTAGAGGTTTTATGGCCTAGAACGTTTATTACTATTAGCAGGTTTTGTTAAAGTGTTACTAAACCCAGGACCCTTTTCTCTATATTCTCTATATCAAGTCTCCCATAGTACACAGAACATGGAAATGCAATTATTTTAGTAAATATAAACTGCTAAATACCTTTTCTCATCAGCAGTTAGAGCAGTCTTGTGATTTCTATCAGTGTCCAGCAGAGCACTAGTTAAAGCTTGTAGGAGGAGTTTTTATTATCCCCTGATTGTCCTATTAGGCTGAAGAACCCCCCTGACTCTCTGTCTGAACAATGCTGATTAGCCCTGTGCTGATCACATGCACTCTTCCAAGAAAATAAAAACTATCTAGCAATACACACCAAGCATGTGCAGCTTGCCCCCAAGGCTCTGTTCTACCAGCATATGGATTGGGGACTGTGGAAGAAGGGGGGGAATCAGAGAAGACAGGATCAATCATTCTTTTTACACAATACAGAGGATTAACCCCTTAGGTTCCTCAGTGAACAAGCATGCTTTACTGCATATACAGACTAATTTTACTTTTGTGGGTTTAGTAACACTTTAAAGTGATTGTACAGCTTTATTTTTTTTGTATTAAAATAATTGGTATACATACCTGCTCTATGCAATGGTTTTGCACAGAGCAGCCCCAATCTCCTTTCTAGGGTTGCCCACCAGCACTTTTGGCTCTTCCTTCTCTATGTCTGCCCCAATAGCAAGCACTTTCTATGAGGGAAGATGTGCGGGTTCACTCCTCAGCTGGGCTATGTGTGTCTATTGCACACACAGTGTAGCATGGAACCCTCCTCCCACCTCACCTTACAGGATGTGATTGACAACAGCAGCAGAAGCCAGTTTAGGGTGCACTGGACCTTAATATTGTCACATCCTTTAGAAGTCTTTTACAGTTTTAGCCATCAATTAATTCTGAATGTTCATAGTTTAGGTGATACTTTTTATTGGGTAATTTAAGTTATTAAACCGCAAGCATTTTGGGATTGTCAGGATGCTTGTTTAGGCTATATATGTCCTCACCAACATTTTAACCTTTTTGAAACAATCATAGATATAAATAAATATGTCCACAATATCACCATTAAGAAACACCATTTTAGTACTGACAATATGTTGATGATAGTCCTTCTGAGAACCCACAGACATTGAGCCCCCACACAGTGATCCTTTCAGGATCACAGTGCCATTATAGATTTGGGGGGGAGTCTATCTTTAGACAGAGATCATTACACACAGGGTATCCATAGGATACAGTTTAAAACCCGCTTTGACTTTTACCCTGTGGGCTCTCGTTGTGCAGAGATGGATCCATTGCAGAGATTAGTGGAGCGCGATTTATCTAATTAGCAACTAAAATTTCTTCAAATCCCCATACTATTCCAGATAACCTCACCTGTGGGAAGAGGACGGTTTTACTGAATTTAATGCAGGACACATCTATTGTGATCCACAATGCAGACAAGGGGGGTATGGTGGCAGTAATTGACACATAGATGTACAGAGACAATTATCAAACAACAGGATGTACAGAGTATTAAAGGGTGATCCAACCGAGGCTTATAAAATGATTTTGACAAATTTAATTGATAAGGGAGTATTTAGCTCAAAAGAAGCATAGACTATTATTCCAGAATACCGTTTTACCCACTTTTTACCATCTTCCCAAACCCCACAAAGGCTTGGATCCTTTGTTGGGTTGTCCAATAGTCACTGGCATTGGATTTCTGAATGAAAGAGTCGGTCAATGGCTAGATGGGCAATTACTACCACTAGTTAGTGGTTTACCAGGTTACTTGAGAGACACCAATCACCTTTTGCAGGTAATGATATCATGTAGGAAGAGGAGTTTTGCTGGCTGACATGTGATGTGACAAGCCTGTACTCCTCGATCCCACATGATTTGACATACTGACTAGTAGCTTTCTCTTTAAAATCTCGCTCCGATCTATCTATTGAACACTTTGATTACATTATTGAGGTATTGGATTATTTATTGAAGCATAATTAATTTATTTTTGACGGTGTATACTATCTTCAGAGGTGTGGGGCCATGATGAGGGCTAAATTTTCACCCTCACTTGCCAACCTGTTCATGGGTTGGTGGGAACAGTCCCACATCTTTGGAGATAGAAATCAGTTTAGGGGTCATATTAAGGGTTTTTATAGATATTTTGATGATCTGCTGCTAATCTGCAAAGAAAAAAATTTAGATATTTTAGAGCTGAAATTTGTCCTTCACTGGTCTGTCACACATAAGTTGTATTACATTTTTGGATGTGTGTTTGGTTGCAGAGGGACAGCAGGTTCATACTCAATTATACAGAAAACTCTCACAGGCAATAACTTGTTGCTGGCACAATCAAGTCACCCTAAACATGCCATTAAGGGGATACCAGTGGGAACATTTATACGGTTATGCTGCATATGTAGTGATCCATCAGATTTTGAATGAGAGGCATATCTGTTGTATCAGCGGTTTATTGAGAGAGGTTACCCAAAATGGACCCTTGATAGAGCTTATTTAACTGCTTTCTTACTGGGCACTTTTACCCCCTTCCCTCCCAGGCCATTTTTCAGGTTTCAGCGCTCTCACACTTTGAATGACAATTGCGCGGTCATACAACATTGTACCCAAACTAAAATTTTACAATTTTCTTCACACAACTAGAGCTTTCTTTTGGTGTTATTTATTCAACACTGGAGTTTTTATTTTTTGCTAAATTAACAAAAAAAGACCGAAAATTTTGAAAAAAACCAAGTTTTTCTTTGTTTCTTTGTTTCTGTTATAAAAGTTTGCAAATAAATAATTGTTCTTCATAAATTTAGGCCAAGATGTATTCTACTACATGTCTTTGGTGAAAATAACCCAAATTAGGATGTATTTTTTAGTTTGTAGGAAAGTTATAGAGTTCACAAACTATGATATTGATCAATCCTGAAGTACTGACGGCCAATCTAATTTCTTGAGGTCCAAGAATGTCAGAACAGTACAGATATCCCCCAAATGACCCCTTTTTGCAAAGTAGACAGTCCGACGTACTTCATAAGAGGTATGGCGAGTTTTTTGAAAATTTTCACTATTTTTGTTTACATACTGTCACCAGTGCAGTACAGCGTCATCATATAATTGGCATGGAGGTGATCAGGGACACTGACTGGTGACAGTATGAAAAAAATATATAATTTTTTTTAATTATTATTATTTTTAATTTTTTATTACATTTTTTTTCTTTTTTTTTAAGATTTTTTTTTCATATTTCACTATGACCAAAGTAGTACAATGTTACCATAGTAACATTGTACTACTTTGGGGAAGTGATCAGTATTTTTTTTTTTTTTTACACAATTTACTTATAGCAAAGAACTACTTTGCTATAAGCAAGCATTTACCTGAATGACATCGATTCATTCAGGGTTTTTTTTTTTTTGTGCTTAGCTGTGATTTGGCCACGGCTAATCACATGACACAGCTGGGCTGTGATTGGCCCAGCTTGTGCATGTGATCGCTGTGACCATTCACAGCTACACACACTAGTATACAATGGATGGCATGAATTAAGCCATCCATTGTATACAACTGTCATGTGACCTGCTGTGATTGGTCACAGCAGGTCACATGGTACCGGTGTCCGAGGTACACGGCCGGTGACAGATCACGCCGCTGCGCGGCTCTGCAGGCGTCAAACTGCGCATGCCCGGGAGGACGCCATATGGCGTCCACCCGGAACGCTAAAGGATTTTGCAGGCGGCCGCTCGGCCATTGGCCGGGCGGCAAGAGGTTAATTGCCAAAAGTAGAGAAAGGTTAGATATGTTGACGGGAACTAAGAAAATTCAATCAGTCGCCCTTCGCTGATCTTGTCCCACAGGCTAGAATTCAGACAGGTGAGCAACATTATTCCTAGGTATTTACCCATTTTATACAATGATCACATGATCACAACTGTTCTGAGATCCATGGGAGTGGTATTAATATTATTTATAGAAAGGCACTCTCTGGTGAGAGCTTTATCACCCAGTTTTTTCAATCATGTCCCATCTCAATCCACCACCTGGCTCCACTTTCAAAGTCATATTAAATGTGCTTTAGAATGCATGTCATGTTCCCACATAAATACGAGTGATGATTTTTGTTCTATCCATACTTTCAAAATATTTAAAATACATTGCTTTTTCAATTATAATACCAAGTACATGATTTATTTAATCAAATGCAATTTGTGCCATGTCCAATGTGTGGGATGTACCAGTAGAAGATTAAAAGACAGATTTTGTGAACATCTAAGTGATGTGAGAAATAATTGCTCAACTAATGTAGCTAAACATTTTAATTCTATGCATGCAGGTGATTGTACAGCAATTGGTGTCCAGGTTATAGAAAACGTTAGGACCACTGTACCAGGAGATGTCTTTCATTTCCTATACAAGAGAATTTAAAAAAAAATTTAATTTACAGATTCGCATCCCTCAGGGGTTAAACTTTGAGTGGGATGTTAGTCATATCTATGTTTGAGCCTTAGATGTTGGTTTATTCATTTTTTATTTGATTGTTTTCATTCTGTGATTTTTTTTTTTTTTTTTTTTTTGTTTTGTCCATTTTCCTTCTCTATTTGCATAGGTGGACTATAGGAGTTGACTTTATGCAGGACATAAAAATACTATTCTGCGTGGGTGAATATGTATCTATTTGTTAATCAATCCCTATTCATAGGAATAGATTTTTGATATTGGGATTTTGGTGCGGCTATGGCTTATTATATTTCTTTGCATTTTTTTTGTGTTCCTTTTTTTTTAATATGGATTGCAGTCCCCAGTGAGCAGCAAGAACTATCAAGTGGGTAGACTAGCTCACTTTGGGCTATCAGGACCTGATGGCAAGGAGGTAGCCTGAAATAAGGAAAAGAGCTCTTTATTGCAAAACAACCAATGTTCTTTAAAGGCAGTGAAGAGTCTTCTGTGCACATGATGAGTGCACAGTGGGAAGAAGTGTATATTATGGTTCTCTGAGGAACAATGCAATAAAGGAAGGGAAAAACAGCAATTGACTGGTGTAATGTTCCTTTAAAACACTAGTCGCTAATGAATCTAAAGCAACAAGTGGCTAAGCTGGCAAAAGTGATTGTTGGCACAGGGCAACTCTCCTCTGGAATGCAAGACTATTGGCACAATAGGAAAAGGCCTCCTTAACCACTTGCCTACCGGGCACTTCTACCCCCTTCCTTACCAGGCCAATTTTCAGCTTACAGCACTGGGTACTGACTGGCGCAACTGCTGGGCACTGACTGATGGTACAGACTGGCGGCACTGCTGGGCTGCACTGCTCGGCACAGGTGGGTGGCACTGCTCGGCACAGGTGGGTGGCACTGCTGGGCACAGGTGGGTGGCACAGGTGGGTGGTGTCACGATCGCCGGATCGCCGCCACCAACATGCGACAATCCCACAACCGCGACCAACAATAATACGTCACGCCCGCGGCGTCAGACCCCAGACCTTCTCACCAAACTCGTGACCAAAGGACCGGTCGATCTAAAACCGCGATGTGATGTGCGTAACAATGCCACACTCAGCTGCGCCCTGCACAACGATTGTCCAGCTAATGGAACCCAATTGACGCACCGGCAGCCTGAATGCACTTGTTACTGGGTCGGGTTAATTACGCAACTAACCCTTCACTCTCACTACCCCTTTTTGGACAGAGAAAGGGGAAACTCTCTTTATCCAATATATACTGTAATGGTTGAAAAGTCGCCTGTCCAATACGGTCACCACAGGCCGATTGGGCAGAGGATTAAACAAACACAATAGCGTCTCTTCAAAAGGCAGGAATTCGTGAATTGCAAGTAAGCGCTTAGAAACAGTTTAACACTTCAGAAAGAAAGATTTATTACTAAAAGAGTCAAACCGGTGCCATAAAATATTTACAAAGAAAATGTAACTAGATCTATATATTTATATATAAAAACAGCATATCACAGCCAAGAGATAACAGGGAGAAGTTAAAAGGTTAAGTTACTTGCCATGTTAAGCCTTGAGGTAGCAGATCCAAGTTGCAGAGCGGAAAGGGTCTTTGATCTCCTGCTGTTACAATGTTAAAATTAGGAGATCTCTTTAGCTTCGCCTCAGGCCTATAGCCTGTGCTTTTTTTTAAAGTCCCCCAGCAGGGGGGTGCCTTTGAGTAACTGGCCAATACTCTGTTTAGGGAGGGATCTCGGGCGGACTCTGAATTAAAACCAATATCTTTATAATCCATGATATGAAACGCAGGGGACAAACTGACTTGAAGAATGTTCATTTCATCCTGTCACCTTAAGCTGTTAGGTTTTATGAGGTTACAATCTCTTTCAATTCCTGGGAGAAGCTGCCTTATCTGTTTTATGATGTGTGAGCCTACACAGGTTCTTGGATCAGTGCTTCCCAATTCTCTGAGGAACACTGGTCTTATCATGACTTAGGTGAGGAAGGCTACACTTTCGCAGACTGCTCGGCACCGAACAAGGGATGCCTAGCCCTGCTGTTGACCCATAACCAGCACACACCATCTGTCACTGTGCCTCTAAGGAAGGGAGGGGGAAGGAGAATAAAGGATTGAGGAATACTTCTAATAAAAAAGGGGAACTCCGCGTCCAACTCTGATGAGCAAGTTTGCTACAGGTGGCACTGCTGGGCACAGGTGGGTGGCACTGCTGAGCACAGGTGGGTGGCACTGGGCACAGGTGGGCGGCACTACTGGGCACAGGTGGGTGGAGCTGGTGGGTGGCACTGCTGGGCACCGATCATCAGGGCACTGATCATCAGTGCCCTGATGATCGGTGCCGATCCCTGCTCTGACAACTGCGACAGCGTGAGGAAAGTGCAGCCAAAAACAGGCAATTGCATTTCCCTGTGATCAGCGTGTCATTGGACATGGCTGATCACGTGGTAAAAGGCCGCTGTGATTGGCCTTTTACCACATCACGTGATCAGCTGTGTCTGTAGGACACAGCGATCACAGAGATCGCCGGGTGCGCGCAGGAGAGCGCGTTCTGGAAGGACGGCATATGAAGCCCTCCCAGAGCTGGCCGGCCGCAGTGTAGCCGTCATTCGGCGATCTGCGGTCGGCAACTAGTTAATAAAGTGAATTGATGACGCTGGTGACACAGCAGTGGTGCCGCCTGTAGACTGACAGTCCTGCTATCAGCTCTGATGATAAGGCTGTGTTAAGTGTGGTCAAAAGATAGCGGCTGAAGGAACTAGGCCACAACTTCTAACTATGTGTGACATCTGGTGAATTCTGGTGGTCTTTCTCTTCTTTGATAAGGCCTACACACACTCTCCGGTCCTGCCTGCAGCGTTCCATCTGGTCACCTGATAGCAGATTAGCTTTCTCCACAATGCTGCAAGGTCAGCGATCAGCAGACTCTCCTTGCCTCCTCTCTCTCTCTCTCTCTCCACAGCCTGGTCCATTCCTCCCACAGTCAGCGCGCTCCTCTCTCCCGATCTCTCCTCTCACTTCCTGTCCCATCTCCCAGGTTTTCATATATACTGTATGTGCACCTTCCTAATTTCCTGCAAAGTTCATGGAGTATTCAGGTCATATCTGGTCAGCGAATGTAATGGAAGTGGCAGGGTGGCTTAGCGGTTGGCAATCCTGATTACCCGCCCTGGGGTTCCCAGTTTGTATTCCAGTTAGCACACTATCTCTGTGGAGACATGTAAAGAGATGTCACCGCTCCAAGGCTGCATGAAAATCCTATGGGATAGATTTACTAAAACTGGAGCTCTCAGAATCTAGTGCAGCTGTGCATGGTAGCCAATCAGCTTCTAACTTCAGCTTGTCCAGTTAAGCTTTGGCAATAAAACCTGAAAGCTGATTGGCTACCATGCACAGCTGCACCAGATTCGGATTGCTCCAGTTTTAGTAAATAGCCCCCTTTGTCTCTGGAACTGCTGGTGCTGTGCAAATCTCCATACAGGTAACTACTAAGCTGCCCTGCTGCTTCCATTACATTCATTTTGATATTTCTGGCTGAGACTCCAAAACAGGAAGTGAAAGGAAACAGTCGAGTAGTTTCTCGTTCCTTCCTAGGGATCCTGTTGTGGGCAGATTGGTGCCAGCGACTGGATATACTAGGGTGTCATAGGCTTTAGAAGCCAAGCAGCTTTTGGCCTTTACTTTTTTTAATTTACAGTGGAAAGCAGGAATCCGATTGGTTCTTGTGAGCAGCATCTCCATTTTGATTTGCTCTGCAAATAAGCCTCTCGATGTCTAAGTGATGTCATTGGTCTTTGTATATTCTTCTGGCTCTACCCATTATGGCTGCCACAGTGAAGGCTCATAGACATCAGTTGCACCCTTCATTCAGCCTCATCATGTCCGAAGTAAACACATCCTCCCATTTACTGTGGAAAGTGTTCATATCACTGGTGTCTTTTCCGTAGATTATTTGTGAGAGTTTATATCTACTCCCAGGAAGCCCAGGCCATTTTCAGCACATCTTGGGATCACTAGGAGTTAATTATTAAATGTGCTTTGATGTCGCCAACCTTCCTCCATGCTTCATTTTTTGGTAGGGTGCATAATGATCCATGGAGCATGGATGAGACAGCAGGCCTCAGCACCTGAGAGGAGAATCGGCACATGCTGTGTTGCCCATGGCAGTGATCCATCCAAAGTATAGCACCTCCTTCCACCCAGCTCCAGCACTCTCCATCTCTGCCAAAAGCTTTGGACTGTGGGAGGAGCCAAGGCGTTCTCACATTTAGTGCACAGAAGAGCGTGGAAGTGGTCGGAGCTCACAGAGCAAGCTCGGGTAGGTCACAGTGCTGGAGGGACCCTGTTGGAGCTCTGTGAGCTCTGACTGCTTCCAGGCTCCTCAGTGCACTGTATTCACATATTTGTTTACTGTTTATTAGCGCTGCACCTTTATTTATATGTTTATGTAGTGGAAGAAGAGGGTTTGCCACTTTGTGCTAGCTACTCATTCACTTCATCGCGCTCACTACATACGTTTTGCACTGTATCTCCATTGTACACCGCAGCGGAACGCAATTGTGGGGTGTTGCAGCAGTGGGTGGATGTCACTACAGTGAACAGAGATAATGACTAGCACACCGCAATCTGCTTCAGTAGAACTGCCTTTATTTGTGTTGTTTAGGCATGTTACATGAGCAATGCAACATTTTGGAATGTCCCTGTGCAATCAGTGCCATGCAATTTAAAAACGCACTGAAACTGGATCACATGATTGTAAGCTCCAACGAGCAGGGCCCTCTCAATCCTTCTGTATTCATTTGTATTGTAATTGTACTATCTGCCCTTATGTTGTAAAGCGCTGCGTAAGCTGTTGGCGCTATATAAATCCTGTATTATAATAATAAAAAACATGACTCTGCGGTACCATGCATTTTGGTGCAGGCAAACACACTGTATTTGTGATCTGTGTTTGGAGTGTCGTTAGGAATCTATTGCCACCCACAGCAGTGTTCCTGTGTGAACCGGGCCTGGGGCCCTTGTGCAGGGTGACTGGTCTTGTCTACACCCCCCCATAGATTTCTGCAGGCAACCTGTGATGGGTGTGACCACTAAAAATTCTGGAAAACCATCTGCACATTGCTATATACCCCCTTTTAGCAAACTTCCCATATAAACAGGGATTTTTCGTTCACATACATTTCTATGCATGTTTAAGCCGGCCAACTACGTCAAAGTAATCCCTCTCTGGCCAGTTCCTATCTTAATCTCTATCCATCTATCTATCTATCTATCTATCTATCTATATCATTATTTATTTATTTCAGGTACTTATATAGCGCCATATTTTTGGAGGGTGGGAGGAAACCGGAGTACCCGGAGGAAACCCACGCAGGCACAGGGAGAACATGCAAACTCCAGGCAGGTGGTGCCGTGGTTGGGATTTAAACCGGCGACCCTAGTACTGCCAGGCAGAAGTGCTAACCACTTAGCCACTGTGCTGCCCTATTATCATCCATCTATCTATCTTATCTATCTTATCTATCTATCTATCTATCTATCTATCTATCTTTATTATCTATCTTTATCATCTATCTATCTATCTTTATTATCTATCTTTATTATCTATCTTTATCATCTATCTTTATCATCTATCTTTATCATCTATCTTTATCATCTATCTATCTATCTATCTATCTATCTATCTATCTAGCTATCATCATATCTAATTTACATTTTTTGTTCACTGTTGTGAACTTTTTAGTTAACCATCCATTGAAGGATGGCCCTCTGGTTGTGGTGGTGGTGGGGATCAGGCTTGCCTTGCCTTCAATCCCTCACTAATGTATGTAAAGTCCTTAAAATACTCCTGATCCAATGAGTCAATTGGCATCTCCAGGTCTTTGGACAGAAAGGTATCCACTTCAATGATTTCCTGCAGTGGTTGCTCGAGAATAGGTTCCGATGTACTTTGTACATGTGATGGTCCTTCTTCTATCTCTTCCCAGTCAATACCCTTGAAGAAAGGGTGTGATCTGAGATTGCACACCTCGTACGCACGTTGCTCTTGGTCAAGACATAAAAGTCTGCGTAAGAGTTCATGCAGGTAAAAGTCCAAGTACCATGGTAAATAGGGTGGCATGGTGTACATGCGAGCAACCAACTGCTCTTCATTCTCCTGTTCAGTATAATAAGGATGCTCCCCTAAGGCCATCTCATATACTATTATCCCAAATGAGAAATAGTCAGCCGGGTAATAGTATGGACTTTGATAATAGACTTCAGGGGCCATGTAACCTGGTGTCCCCACCCAACTGGTGACTCTGTAGCACTCATTGACGCACATTGCCGATAGGCCGAAATCGGCAATCTTGACGTGCCCGGCGTTATCCAGAAGAATGTTCTCTGGTTTTAGATCTCTGTGGACAATCTGAAGAGAATGAAGGTGCTGCAGTCCACACAGAATTTCAGCAGTAAGACGTCTTAAGGTTTCTTCATCAAGTGGAGCTGAAACTCTTATGAATTTTTCAAGATCCCCTCCACCCAGGAACTCCATAGCAAAGACGAGATGTGTCTCTGTTTGAAAGGAGCAGTATAGATGTGCGAAAAATGAGTGCTTGTTGCACATTTCCATTATGTAGCGCTCTGTAACGACGCAGCTGGGATCCTGGTCAAGTAATGGTCTTTTTTTAACCATTTTCACTGCTAGCTTCTGCTTAATGTCAGGATGAGAGGCCAACATTACTTTTCCAAAGCCCCCCTGTCCTAGTACTCTATGGAAAGTGAAACTTTCCAGGGTAAATTTGCAGGACTGGGAGGTAGGTGAAGTTTCCTCGCACTCAATATTGCCTGTTTTTCCGTCCTCTTCGGATATGGTCCATAAAGCCTTCTCGATCTCACTGGTGAATTGTTTCCTTTTTTTGTTTCTTTTTTGTTTAATTGTTGATTCCAGAGAGAAATTAGAGAAGGAACAATTCAAATCTCTGGTGACTTGTTTCTTGTCCAGTGTAGATGCAGCCAGTGAAGTCTTGTCATCTTCACTATTGGCTGATTTTTTGTCAGCATTGGATTTGGCCAATGAAGCCTCCTTGCTCTCACTGGTATGTGAAGTATTGGGAGGTTTCTTGTCCTCCATGGATGTAGCTTGCTGAATTTGCGCAGTGCCTTTGTTGGATGGTATCTCATTTTTGCCTGGAGAGAGAGAAAAAAAGTATTATTTCTACTTCCGCATCATTTATGTGAAACAGAATCTGTGGCCATTTAAATGTCTTTTTTCTTTTACATATGGAAGTGAATCTTTGTTATGACACTAATCCTATGTGACACGTTTTTCTTTATGGCAGTTCTATACATTCATAGACAATATGGTTCTCAGCCCTGGGCATCTATTGTCAGTGCATGGCTTTTTAAACCCCATGACATCCCTAAGGGCTCGTTCACACTTGACTTTATTTCTATCTCTTGCCAAACTCCCCTATAGCTTTTGGCAGGCGTTAGACAGGCGTTTGGGGAGCATTTTTAATGCTCCTGAAACGCTCTCCAAACGCCCCATGCGCGGTTATGAGGCTGTTGATAGGCGTTTGGCAAACTTAAAAACCGCATCACAAACGCCTATAATGAAGTTCTAGGCGTTTGCGGAGCGGCACCATAGACTTGAATGGGAAGCTTCAAGTCCTGACTCGACATGAGGCGTCAGTGTGAACAGCACTGTGTGCTGCCATGTGCAGAATTGTCATAGGCGTTTGAGAAGCTTTAAAAACGCTTCCCAAAGGTCTTTCTGACGCCTGCTGACAAAGCTAGTGTGAACTGAGCCTAACAGCTATTAAATGCTGAGTAACCGTACTTACACTTTCTGACCACCAACAGATAGCAATCCTAATGTGATTATATGACCATACTGAGATCTTAGTACCAAAGACCAATGATCAGCTACAATGGGGAAGCCATACTGACCCATTCCATACTCAGGCTGCGCTTTCTGCTAAGTAACTCTTGTGCTCTAGGGCTTGTTTACATCATATCCATTGAGCTACTTTTTTTCTGCACACCACCGTACAATACAGCATGTTGTACTTTTCAATGGGCAATGGGGTAAACAAGGCTTATTGAAATGCATTCTTTTTCTTGTATATGCATTCATACTACGTTCAATGCATCTGGTGTAAATGAGCCCTAAGCTGTTCCTCCCTCTCAATGCAATTCCATCACTCTGCTTATCTTAATTGACTAAATATAAATGTAACACTATTTTGTATTTGGTTGTGAGTCCGTAGTTGTGGTGACACCCGAATTTTCCTAACGACTTAAAAATGTGTGTGTAGAATAATATAACAAAGCGGAATGAATAGTCTGCTCCTGCAGCCCCCAGTCTGCCTGGTCATACAGATCCTAGAACACAACTGTCTATAGGAATGATCCTAGTGAATGGGAATGTCATTGGGGGGGCAGTTTAAGGTCTCATTCCTATTGATGGCTCCTGTATACACAGCCTGCCACTGGGGAGGCGCTCACGCTGACTTTGTATTTATCCATAGACCATGTATGCCTCCTGCACACCTGACCCCTGTAGCCCAACTGTCACCTGAATTCAACTGACGGCTGGCTGACAAATGCTGCTGCTAATGACAAGTGCTATTACTGGCAGGACCTCCAGGTATGAGACTTTGCAGCAGATTCATAACAACGTATCCCCCATCCGTATTGTCCATCAGAAGATTTCCCCTCTATTCCTGTTCTGGTGGCAGCCCACAATGTTGGCTTTTCCATCACTTTCTATCCCAGTGACATCGGTGGTCAGGACAAATATAGAGAATTAATCTTTGTAATGGGGGCATAAAAAACCCGAGAGGGGGTCTAACTCTTTCCTAGACTCTACCCGGTGACCCCGCTATGTGTATGTATAGTGACCCCAATATATATGTAATTGGTGATAAATCTTGTATTTCCTTACAGTGCCTTATATCTCTATTATATCTCACTAGACTAATACTTACTTTCTGCGTCTTCTTCTCCTAATTTTGTCTGAGAAAAGGGGCAACATCTGACCAGAAACTGCCAAAATCTCTTCCCAGTTGCCCTAAATCTACCCCTTTTAGGGGCAGAATCTTGGGGCTGTGAGGCTGCTCTGTGGTCCTCTGTTAAGGGTCCCACTCCTTGTAATGTAACAGGATCCTCCTTGTTGGTTTTCAGGAGGTCCTTCACATCATATCCTCTCTTTCTCATAAATAGCCGCGTCATGATTACAAATGACAAAGCTTCACAGAGAAAGAAAAATCGCTTCCACTCCTGGTAGCGTAGACGAAGGGAATGACAGCAGGCTGTGCAAGCTCCTGATACAGGAGCAGCTGAGGGGGCGGAGCCAAGTGGTGATGACATCACGGTGTGGTAGCTATGGAAACAAGGTCACATGACCATATATGGAAAAAGCATTGGGCTTCCTATGTGGTGTTTGTAAATCACATTTTTTGGGTAATTTTTTTTCAACTAAAAGAAATGTGGGACATCTTTGCTCAGCTTACATCTGTATTATTCATGTTTGATGTATCCAGCACCCAATGAAATCATGTTATTCCTGTGTATGGATGGGATTCACAAACCTAGAACACCAGGACAAGGTTCTATTTGTAGCCCTGTAACTGCCATGTTCAGATCTGCTGGCTCCCAACTGAAATTAATGGTCATGTGATCTTAGTCTGGGGGGGAAGACATTTTGGCCATATAGTGTGTAGTCCGTTGAGTGGCAGGCTGTAATATTCCTTCATTATCAGGATATTGGTCAGATTTCAACGCTGAGATAGAATGACAACTGGTCATGTAACGCTGTATACTAATGGATTTCATATACCCTTTTATTTTATAAATAGAACTTTCATTGGTGATGTTTAATATCCACTGTTTTTGTGTGTGTTTTTTTTTTTTTACTATATAAAGGAAAAAGAATGTAAAAAATGGGACAATATGGTAGTCCTCAGCCCTGGATATCTATTCTTAGTGCATGGCTTTTATAAGTCCCCATGACATCCCTTAGGTCACCAAGACATAGCAATCCTAATGTGATATCTGACCACACTGAGATCGTAGCCCCAAAGAGCACTGATCAGCTACAAAGGGGAAGGCATACCGGCCCATTCCATAGTCAGGCTGCGCTTCCTGCTTAGTAGCACTCGGGCTGTAAGGCTTGTTTACACCATATCCATTGACTGACTGCGTTTTTCTGCATACCACTGCTCATGTATGGTGTGAAGAAATCTTTAAGCCGGCCATAGATGAGTCGAAAACCGAACATTCTGTCGATCGAAAAATGAGAATAGCCCATACAAGTGTGTCATCATTTGTTTCATTTTTCTAAAATAAATTCCAGCATGTTGGGTCTGGCACTTTCCATTGCTGAATGAAAATCGCATCTCGCAGCAGGCGCACTAATAATGCGAAAACCAAACGATTCTACGTTCCACAAGAATTTTCGCTTGGTTTTCAATTCTATCTATGGCCGGCTTTACTGTCCTCCCTCTCAATGCAATTCCATTTGCAGACCCTTGCTGTTTCCTTATGGTTCCCTATTGTTATTATGTCAGTCTCACTGAGGAGCTGCCACTAAAGTATATGGACCATTACAGACTTTTATGGACTTTTGGGTTATTTTATCATCATTTTTTATCATATATGTACCAGTTGTTGCTTCTTATTATACTATACTCCTATTTACTTCTATCAATGCCATCATTCTGCTTATCCTAATTGAAAATCCACTGTCCTGTGTCTGGTTTCATGTAGTAGTTGTGGATGCTAACCCAACTTTCTTGATGTGTTAGAAATATTTGTGTATGTAATAAATATATAAAGTGCTGTAAAAGAAAATCTTTGCCCCCTTCCTATTTTTTTTGCATATTTATCACACTTAAATTATTTTGACCATCAAACAGATTTAGTGTGTGCTTGTCTCAATCCAGAGCGCTACGGGCTAGTTCACATTAGATGCAGTCCTGTGGCTTTTTTTCTGCATCAAAAAAAATGCATGCACACTGTTTTCCATGTATTCCAATGGCCCTCGTTCACACCAGTGCAGTCAGTTCCAGTTGTTTCCAGTGCAGAAAAAAAAGTAGAACATGCTGCAATTTTTCCATACAGAACTGTACTGAAACAGCAAACTGCATGAAAACTGCGTGTGGTGTGAACTGTAAGCAAAAACGTATCTTTAATGTATCCGGAGTGCGTTTTTGTATTGTGAACTGGACCTAAGTGTCATTTTTCTCTGCTGCCTCGTTCCTGTGCTATCCGTTTGAGTCACACCTGACAGGTTTTCCTGACCCCAAGAGAAAAAAGGTGACACGTGATGGAGCTCCAGCACACAGCCTTTGATGGACAACCTTATTTCTGTTCCTGTGTGATGTGTAAAGCGGAGGGGGGGTGTCCCTTCCCTCCAATCAGCTCTCAGTGAGCTCTGCAGACTGTAACTTCAGTTCTTTGCTCCCTGCTTTCTGAAAGCTCAGACATGCTGTAAAAATTCAGCATTTTGAATACCTGTAGAAGACAGATGGCTGCAGATAAACAGATATAACTTATGTAGGATGATTTGTTTCATCTTCATGCGTGTATACAATCAATATATATATATATATATATATATATATATATATATATATATATACACACACACACACACACACACACACACACACACACAAACAGTGCTGTCAAAAAAGTATTTGCCCCCTTCCTGTTTTTTTTTTGCATATTTATCACACTTACATGATTCAGACTGTCAAACACGTTTTCATTTTACATGAAGAAAACCAGACTACATGCAAAGTGCAGTTTTTAAGTGATGTGATGCTTTCAATTTATTAAGGGAAAAACAATCTGTCCAAACCTGACTGGCCCTATGTGAAAAAGTAAATGCCCCCTAAACCTATTACTGGAGGTGCCACCCTTGATGGCAACAACTGCAATTAAGCATTTGCAATAATTGGCAATGAGTCTTTCACACCACTGTGGAGGCATTTTGGCCCACTCTTCTTTGAAGAATTGTTTTAATTCAGCCACCTTGGAAGGTTTTCCAGCATGAAAGGCCTTTTTAAGGTCATGCCACAGCATCTCAATGGGATTTAAGTCTGGACTTTGACTTGGCCACTCCAAAACCTTATACAATATAAAGTGCAGCGCTAAAAAATTATAAATGTGACATAAAAGTATGAATAAGAATATGAATATGAAAAATAAATAATATAAAAAAAGTCCCAATAAAGAAAGTCCCAGTAAAGGTGACTTCAGGTGGCAGTGCACACTGACCAGAGGTGCACGCAATGTGGCAAAGATGGAGTTCAGGATGTAGTCATCAACATGGAAAAGGGTAGATGTATTCCCTTGATCAGAGAAGATCCTCAAACCAAAGCAGCAAAGGATCCACTAAACAGCAAGGAAGAAATCACAGCTCCACCAGAGAAAGCCACCACTCCTCCACTGCACATCAACGGTATCTAGGAGGAGATACTCCCCACAAGGGATCAAAAAAAAAATGCCCATAGTGAAGTACAGTTGAAACTGGTTTATTGGGGTAAGACAGGATGCATCCAATAAAATGGCAGTAAATGAAATAGCACACGGCTAGCAAAACATGAAAGCTAGCAATTAAGAAACAAACAGGACTAACCGTCCTGTCAGATGTAGTGGCCGCCGGAGCTCCACAATGCTCCGACGGCGTGACGTCAAGGCGTGCGCAGGCTCCTCCTTACGCGTTACGTGCCAAGCACATCTTCAGAGAAAGAACCGGTGTACGCCGCGACGTGCAGATCAGAGCTAAATAGATCAAAAGGCGCATGCGCGATAGCCAGGCGCCATTTTGTCATAGCTCAAAAAGGTCCACCCCAATCTAGAAATTATAATAGCCCCTATAAATCCAATTATTATGGTGGTCCACCTCCCAAGGGGAATTACCATCCTAATAATAACTATCACCAGCAACCAGGGACTTCAAGGAATTCAGGTCCCCCCAGACCACCTAGTGGGCCTTATCCACCTCCTAATAATGTGGTTCCCCTTATGTCACAGGGATCTCCTAATTATTACCCTCATGTTTCCCAACCTGCGCATTTTTTAGGGACAGGTCAGGGGACAAAAAGAAACAAAGAGGGAAGAGAGGAGGAAGGAGAACGCATGTACACCCCCAAAAAGAGGAAGTTTTAAAAGGTAATGGTATTTTTAATCTCAGTAAAGTTGATCTTACTGCTGATGAGATTAAACTACTCGATAAAGGCCTCAAATTTGCCCCTACAAGACACATTAATAAATTTGAGGCTTTCATAGATGTCCATAAGTTCTCAAGAAAGTTATCTATTAAGAGATACTTTCTTACTAACCCTATTAGTAAGGAGCCTGCTAAATACAGTTACTCCAATTTGAGCAATGCCTCCACCTTTAATCCACCTCCTCAAGCTAACTCTGCAGTGGGTCTTTTCCGGGAACAGGTTTTAAGGGATTTAAATAGTCTTCCCGTTAGAAAATATTATACTGACCACTCTACAAAAATGGCTATGAGTTCTCTTCTTGAGAAGAATGATTTGGTCATTCGCCCGGCGGATAAAGGTGGGGGGGTAGTGATTCTGGATAAGCAATATTATGTTGATGAGGTTTATAAAATTCTGAATGACACTACCACTTATCTACCTTTGAATAATAACCCCATTCTGAAATATAAGAAATCTCTAAAGAGCATTATCAATTCTGGATTTGATAATAAGTTAATTAACCAGAAAGAAAAGGTTTTCTTGTGTCCAAAAGCACCTAGATTACCCATTATGTACATTTTACCCAAGGTGCATAAGGATGCTTTGCACCCTCCGGGTAGGCCAATTGTAAGTGGGATCAATTCCCTCTGCTCCAAGATTGGAGCCTACATAGATCACTATCTCCAGCCACTTGTCACCCTTACACCATCCTATTTAAAGGATACTAAGCAAGTACTGAACGCTATACAAGATATTGCTACTAACCCCACTACCTATTTAGTTACTGCAGATGTGGAAGCCCTATATAGTAGTATAAGCCATCAAGAAGGCTTGCAGGCAGTTGAGTATTATTTAAAACATCATAGCTCCTTATCTGTACCTCATATGTGTTTTATCCTTGAATTACTGGATTTTGCGATGAAAAAGAATTATATGTGGTTCGATGGCAACTTTTATCTGCAGATTAAGGGCGTGACTATGGGGGCTAAGTTTGCCCCCAGCCTTGCCAACCTCTTCATGTCATACTGGGAGGAGGAGGTTATTTATGCTAGGGAGTGGCCTGAATTATCCTTCTACAAAAGGTACATTGATGACGTACTTTTGTTATGGAATGGTAGCGAGCAATCTCTCATTAATTTTTTCGGAACGCTTAATTACAACACTAGTAATATTAATTTCACGTATACTTATAGTATGGTGGAAATTAATTATCTTGATTTAGTTCTCATGAACATTGGTGGTAAGATTGTTACTAAGTCTTACTTTAAACCTTCCGATCGTAACAGTTACATTCCTCTTGATAGTTGCCATCATCCAAATTGGCTTTCTAACATCCCTAAAAGTCAGTTTCAGAGGATTAGAAGGAATTGTACTGATCTAAAGGATTACCATACACAAGCTTCCATTTTGAAGGAAAGATTTATTGAAAAGGGTTACAATACCTCCACGCTTGATGACACCATTATTATGGTTGCAGATATGGGAAGGGAACAACTCCTTAAGTCAAATCCTAAACCTCCTAAGAATTTAATTTGCCCTTTCATCACTACCTTTTCTATTCAACAT
The DNA here is from genome assembly GCF_062004578.1 of Staurois parvus. Taxonomy (NCBI): domain Eukaryota; kingdom Metazoa; phylum Chordata; class Amphibia; order Anura; family Ranidae; genus Staurois; species Staurois parvus. The sequence continues at coordinate 1,086,117 of NW_028318327.1, forward strand.
AGATCTATTCGCCATATTATCAAAAAGAATTGGCAAATTTTGAGAGCTGATCCCATCTTAAACAAAATTCTGCCTAACTTACCAGAGGTTATTTTTCGTAAGCCATCTACTTTGAGAGATATTATATCTCCCAATGTGATTAATCCTCCTGCTAAGCCTCTGTCTTTATTTAATTATAAAGGTTTCTACCCGTGCAACAAATGCATAGCTTGTAAAGTAGATGGTAATAGAAAAAGGAAAATCACTACTTTCCGTTCCAGTTCCAATAACAACACATATAATATAGACAAGTTTATATGTTGTAATAGCAAGCATGTAGTTTACCTTCTCGAATGTCCCTGCTCCAAGCAGTATGTGGGCCGTACCACGAGAAGGTTACGTGATCGGCTCAGGGAGCATATAAATAATATTAGAAAGGGCTTTAAAGATCACTCTCTCTCACTACATTTTAGACGCCATCATGGGAGAGATCCTTCCCTTTTGAGATTCACTGGAATTGATACTATTGTTCCACATTGGAGAGGTACTTATAAAATCCGGGCTGTTTCACAGTTAGAAACTAGATACATTTGTCAATTGGATACTCTATACCCACGGGGCCTTAACGTCGAATTTGACGTAAATTGTTTTATAGACAATAGCTGAAATAACAGTTTTCTTCACATTTTCATTTTTATTTTTATTTTTTTTTTTGTGTATTTTATTGAATTTTATTTCAATACATATCTTTGTATTTTTGAATCATATTTTTGTAATATGATGTGTTTGTTATCACATAATTATTGCTGCGTTATATATGTACTTATTGGCCCCCCCCTTTTTAATTTCATGGTTATTTATAACAGTTTTTATTTTTTATGCCATTACTCTCCATTATGTATGACCTTATTTTAGGTATGGAGAGATTTGCTCAATCCCTAATTGAAGTATGGTCTTCTGCTCTTCTGTTAATTCATTATGAGCATGTAGACTCTGTTTCTCTGTTGTTTGAGCTATGACAAAATGGCGCCTTGCTATGGCGCATGCGCCTTTCGATCTGGCTTGTTTTCTTAATAATCATGATATTGTCCATGGTTATAGTTATATCCCTTTTTTTCTTTTCCTTTTTAAGTTTTCATTATTCATTAACATTTTCCTTTTATGTATGACCATTTTGCATAGAGTATGTATGCCTGATTTTAATTGTTGTACCGTCTGCTGTCCCTCTGGCAGTCTATGATGGACATGCAGACCTTTTTGAGCTATGACAAAATGGCGCCTGGCTATCGCGCATGCGCCTTTTGATCTATTTAGCTCTGATCTGCACGTCGCGGCGTACACCGGTTCTTTCTCTGAAGATGTGCTTGGCACGTAACGCGTAAGGAGGAGCCTGCGCACGCCTTGACGTCACGCCGTCGGAGCATTGTGGAGCTCCGGCGGCCACTACATCTGACAGGACGGTTAGTCCTGTTTGTTTCTTAATTGCTAGCTTTCATGTTTTGCTAGCCGTGTGCTATTTCATTTACTGCCATTTTATTGGATGCATCCTGTCTTACCCCAATAAACCAGTTTCAACTGTACTTCACTATGGGCATTTTTTCTTGATCCCTTGTGGGGAGTATCTCCTCTTAGATACCGTTGATGTGCAGTGGAGGAGTGGTGGCTTTCTCTGGTGGAGCTGTGATTTCTTCCTTGCTGTTTAGTGGATCCTTTGCTGCTTTGGTTTGAGGATCTTCTCTGATCAAGGGAATACATCTACCCTTTTCCATGTTGATGACTACATCCTGAACTCCATCTTTGCCACATTGCGTGCACCTCTGGTCAGTGTGCACTGCCACCTGAAGTCACCTTTACTGGGACTTTCTTTATTGGGACTTTTTTTATATTATTTATTTTTCATATTCATATTCTTATTCATACTTTTATGTCACATTTATTATTTTTTAGCGCTGCACTTTATATTGTATATTCATGTGAGGATTTTTTGGTTGTCCTATGTGTTTCAGCTGCTTGTCCATTTAAAAGCGCTCACTTTTTTGCTCTCTGTTTCACTCCAAAACCTTAATTTTATTTTTTTGTGGTGGACATGCTGGTGTGTATCGGACCATTGTTCTGTTGCATAATCCATGTGCTATTGAGCTTGAGTTCAGGAACTGACGGCCGGACATTCTCCTTCAGGATTTTCTGGTAGAGCACAGAATTCATGGCTCCATCAGTTATGGCAAGCCGTCCAGGTCCTGAAGCTGCAAAGCAGCCCCAGACCAGCACATTACAACCACCATGTTTGACTGTTGGTATGATATTTTCTTTCTATGAAATGCTGTGTTAGTTTTACGCCAGATGTAACAGTACGCACACCTTCCAAAAAGTTCAACTTTTGTCCCATCAGTCCACAGAATTTTTGCCCAAATGTCCTGGGGATAATCAAGATTTCTTTTGGCAAATGTGAGATGAGCCTTTGTGTTCTTTCTTGTCAGCAGTGGCTTTTGCCTTATAACTCTCCCATGGAAGCCATTTTTGCCCAATCTCTTTCTGTTGCTGGATCATGAACACTGACCTTTACTAAAGCAAGCGAGGCCTGCAGTTCTTTTGATGTTCTTTTATGACCTCCTGGATGAGCTGAGGTTGTGCTGTTGAAGTAATTTGAACTGGACAAATTTCCATCCGTCAGTGGCTGTCCTTTTGGTCCTTATCACATTTTCATACATACAGCAATTAGGTTTGGACTTTAGCCTATTACCCAGCATATTTTTGGAATGTTGCAGGAAACCTATACAAGTAAAGGGAGAACACACAAACTCCATGCAGATTGTAGGAAGTTGTTGCAGTGTGCTTTGTCTGGCTTTAATAAAGTTAAATATGATCTGACCTCATCTACAGGGAAACTCAAAAAATTAGAATATCGATCAAAAGTTCATTTATTTCAGTAATGCAACTTAAAAGGTGAAACTAATATATGAAATAGACTCATTACATGCAAAGCAAGATAGTTCAAGCCATGATTTATTATAATTGTGATGATTATGGCTTACAGCTCATGAAAACCCCAAATCCACAATCTCAGAAAATTAGAATATTATGAAAAGGTGCAATATTCTCGGCTCAAAGTGTCCCACTCTAATCAGCTAATTAAGCCATAACACCTGCAAAGGGTTCCTGAGCCTTTAAATGGTCTCTCAGTCTGGTTCAGTCGAATCACAATCATGGGAAAGACTGCTGACCTGACAGTTGTGCAGAAAACCATCATTGACACCCTCCAGAAGGAGGGAAAGCCTCAAAAGGTAATTGCAAAAGAAGTTGGATGTTCCGAAAGTGCTGTATCAAAGCACATTAATAGAAAGTTATGTGGAAGGGAAAAGTCTGGAAGAAAAAGGTGCACAAGCAGCAGGGATGACCGCAGCCTGGAGAGGATTGTCAGGAAAAGGCCATTCAAAAGTGTTGGGGACTTTCACAAGGAGTGGACTGAGGCTGGAGTCAGTGCATCAAGAGCCACCACACACAGACGGATCCTGGACATGGGCTTCAAATGTCGTATTCCACTTGTCAAGCCGCTCCTAAACAACAAACAACGTCAGAAGCGTCCTACATGGGCTAAAGAAAAACAGACCTGGTCTGTTGCTCAGTGTTCCAAAGTCCTCTTTTCTGATGAGAGCAACTTCTGCATCTCATTTAGAAACCAAGGACCCAGAGTATGGAGGAAGAATGGAGAGGCACACACTGCAAGATGCTTGAAGTCCAGTGTGAAGTTTCCAGAGTCTGTGATGATTTGGGGAGCCATGTCATGTGAACTCCGGGCAAGCAACTAAATACAAATATCTGCCAAAGGATTTGTATTTGTGCCCTTGCAATTTACAAAGGTCCTGGCACTGCAATTTACAGACTCTGGCAGAACAGGTGCCCTGATTTTATTCTGCTGAAGTCAACTAATGTTTGCAGATCTGGTCCCTCTCCCAGTTTGTTATTGGACATATATTATTAGTTTCACCTTTTAAGTTTCATTACTGAAATAAATGAACTTTTGCATGATACTCTAATTTTTTGAGTTTCACCTGTATGTGCACCTTCCTACTTTCCTGCAAAGTTCATGGAGTATTCAGGTCATATCTGGTCAGCGAATGTAATGGAAGTGGCAGGGTGGCTTAGCGGTTGGCAATCCTGATTACCTACCCTGGGGTTCCCAGTTTGTATTCCAGTTAGCACACTATCTCTGTGGAGACATGTAAAGAGATGTCACCGCTCCAAGGCTGCATGAAAATCCTATGGGATAGATTTACTAAAACTGGAGCTCTCAGAATCTAGTGCAGCTGTGCATGGTAGCCAATCATCTTCTAACTTTAGCTTGTTCAATTAAGCTTTGGCAATAAAACCTGAAAGCTGATTGGCTACCATGCACAGCTGCACCAGATTTGGATTGCTCCAGTTTTAGTAAATAGCCCCCTTTGTCTCTGGAACTGCTGGTGCTGTGCAAATCTCCATACAGGTAACTACTAAGCTGCCCTGCTGCTTCCATTACATTCATTTTGATATTTCTGGCTGAGACTCCAAAACAGGAAGTGAAAGGAAACAGTCGAGTAGTTTCTCGTTCCTTCCTAGGGATCCTGTTGTGGGCAGATTGCTGCCAGCGACTGGATATACTAGGGTGTCATAGGCTTTAGAAGCCAAGCAGCTTTTGGCCTTTACTTTTTTTAATTTACAGTGGAAAGCAGGAATCCGATTGGTTCTTGTGAGCAGCATCTCCATTTTGATTTGCTCTACAAATAAGCCTCTCGATGTCTAAGTGATGTCATTGGTCTTTGTATATTCTTCTGGCTCTACCCATTATGGCTGCCACAGTGAAGGCTCATAGACATCAGTTGCTCCCTTCATTCAGCCTCATCATGTCCGAAGTAAACACATCCTCCCATTTACTGTGGAAAGTGTTCATATCACTGGTGTCTTTTCCGTAGATTATTTGTGAGAGTTTATATCTACTCCCAGGAAGCCCAGGCCATTTTCAGCACATCTTGGGATCACTAGGAGTTAATTATTAAATGTGCTTTGATGTCGCCAACCTTCCTCCATGCTTCATTTTTTGGTAGGGTGCATAATGATCCATGGAGCATGGATGAGACAGCAGGCCTCAGCACCTGAGAGAAGAATCGGCACATGCTGTGTTGCCCATGGCAGTGATCCATCCAAAGTATAGCACCTCCTTCCACCCAGCTCCAGCACTCTCCATCTCTGCCAAAAGCTCTGGACTGTGGGAGGAGCCAAGGCGTTCTCACATTTAGTGCACAGAAGAGCGTGGAAGTGGTCGGAGCTCACAGAGCAAGCTCGGGTAGGTCACAGTGCTGGAGGGACCCTGTTGGAGCTCTGTGAGCTCTGACTGCTTCCAGGCTCCTCAGTGCACTGTATTCACATATTTGTTTACTGTTTATTAGCGCTGCACCTTTATTTATATGTTTATGTAGTGGAAGAAGAGGGTTTGCCACTTTGTGCTAGCTACTCATTCACTTCATCGCGCTCACTACATACGTTTTGCACTGTATCTCCATTGTACACCGCAGCGGAACGCAATTGTGGGGTGTTGCAGCAGTGGGTGGATGTCACCACAGTGAACAGAGATAATGACTAGCACACCGCAATCTGCTTCAGTAGAACTGCCTTTATTTGTGTTGTTTAGGCATGTTACATGAGCAATGCAACATTTTGGAATGTCCCTGTGCAATCAGTGCCATGCAATTTAAAAACGCACTGAAACTGGATCACATGATTGTAAGCTCCAATGAGCAGGGCCCTCTCAATCCTTCTGTATTCATTTGTATTGTAATTGTACTGTCTGCCCTTATGTTGTAAAGCGCTGCGTAAACTGTTGGCGCTATATAAATCCTGTATTATAATAATAAAAAACATGACTCTGCGGTACCATGCATTTTGGTGCAGGCAAACACACTGTATTTGTGATCTGTGTTTGGAGTGTCGTTGGGAATCTATTGCCACCCACAGCAGTGTTCCTGTGTGAACCGGGCCTGGGGCCCTTGTGCAGGGTGACTGGTCTTGTCTACACCCCCCCATAGATTTCTGCAGGCAACCTGTGATGGGTGTGACCACTAAAAATTCTGGAAAACCATCTGCACATTGCTATATACCCCCTTTTAGCAAACTTTCCATATAAACAGGGATTTTTCGTTCACATACATTTCTATGCATGTTTAAGCCGGCCAACTACGTCAAAGTAATCCCTCTCTGGCCAGTTCCTATCTTAATCTCTATCCATCTATCTATCTATCTATCTATCTATCTATCTATCTATATCATTATTTATTTATTTCAGGTACTTATATAGCGCCATATTTTTGGAGGGTGGGAGGAAACCGGAGTACCCGGAGGAAACCCACGCAGGCACAGGGAGAACATGCAAACTCCAGGCAGGTGGTGCCGTGGTTGGGATTTAAACCGGCGACCCTAGTACTGCCAGGCAGAAGTGCTAACCACTTAGCCACTGTGCTGCCCTATTATCATCCATCTATCTATCTTATCTATCTTATCTATCTATCTATCTATCTATCTTTATCATCTATCTTTATCATCTATCTATCTATCTATCTATCTATCTATCTATCTATCATCATATCTAATTTACATTTTTTGTTCACTGTTGTGAACTTTTTAGTTAACCATTCATTGAAGGATGGCCCTCTGGTTGTGGTGGTGGTGGGGATCAGGCTTGCCTTGCCTTCAATCCCTCACTAATGTATGTAAAGTCCTTAAAATACTCCTGATCCAATGAGTCAATTGGCATCTCCAGGTCTTTGGACAGAAAGGTATCCACTTCAATGATTTCCTGCAGTGGTTGCTCGAGAATAGGTTCCGATGTACTTTGTACATGTGATGGTCCTTCTTCTATCTCTTCCCAGTCAATACCCTTGAAGAAAGGGTGTGATCTGAGATTGCACACCTCGTACGCACGTTGCTCTTGGTCAAGACATAAAAGTCTGCGTAAGAGTTCATGCAGGTAAAAGTCCAAGTACCATGGTAAATAGGGTGGCATGGTGTACATGCGAGCAACCAACTGCTCTTCATTCTCCTGTTCAGTATAATAAGGATGCTCCCCTAAGGCCATCTCATATACTATTATCCCAAATGAGAAATAGTCAGCCGGGTAATAGTATGGACTTTGATAATAGACTTCAGGGGCCATGTAACCTGGTGTCCCCACCCAACTGGTGACTCTGTAGCACTCATTGACGCACATTGCCGATAGGCCGAAATCGGCAATCTTGACGTGCCCGGCGTTATCCAGAAGAATGTTCTCTGGTTTTAGATCTCTGTGGACAATCTGAAGAGAATGAAGGTGCTGCAGTCCACACAGAATTTCAGCAGTAAGACGTCTTAAGGTTTCTTCATCAAGTGGAGCTGAAACTCTTATGAATTTTTCAAGATCCCCTCCACCCAGGAACTCCATAGCAAAGACGAGATGTGTCTCTGTTTGAAAGGAGCAGTATAGATGTGCGAAAAATGAGTGCTTGTTGCACATTTCCATTATGTAGCGCTCTGTAACGACGCAGCTGGGATCCTGGTCAAGTAATGGTCTTTTTTTAACCATTTTCACTGCTAGCTTCTGCTTAATGTCAGGATGAGAGGCCAACATTACTTTTCCAAAGCCCCCCTGTCCTAGTACTCTATGGAAAGTGAAACTTTCCAGGGTAAATTTGCAGGACTGGGAGGTAGGTGAAGTTTCCTCGCACTCAATATTGCCTGTTTTTCCGTCCTCTTCGGATATGGTCCATAAAGCCTTCTCGATCTCACTGGTGAATTGTTTCCTTTTTTTGTTTCTTTTTTGTTTAATTGTTGATTCCAGAGAGAAATTAGAGAAGGAACAATTCAAATCTCTGGTGACTTGTTTCTTGTCCAGTGTAGATGCAGCCAGTGAAGTCTTGTCATCTTCACTATTGGCTGATTTTTTGTCAGCATTGGATTTGGCCAATGAAGCCTCCTTGCTCTCACTGGTATGTGAAGTATTGGGAGGTTTCTTGTCCTCCATGGATGTAGCTTGCTGAATTTGCGCAGTGCCTTTGTTGGATGGTATCTCATTTTTGCCTGGAGAGAGAGAAAAAAAGTATTATTTCTACTTCCGCATCATTTATGTGAAACAGAATCTGTGGCCATTTAAATGTCTTTTTTCTTTTACATATGGAAGTGAATCTTTGTTATGACACTAATCCTATGTGACACGTTTTTCTTTATGGCAGTTCTATACATTCATAGACAATATGGTTCTCAGCCCTGGGCATCTATTGTCAGTGCATGGCTTTTTAAACCCCATGACATCCCTAAGGGCTCGTTCACACTTGACTTTATTTCTATCTCTTGCCAAACTCCCCTATAGCTTTTGGCAGGCGTTAGACAGGCGTTTGGGGAGCATTTTTAATGCTCCTGAAACGCTCTCCAAACGCCCCATGCGCGGTTATGAGGCTGTTGATAGGCGTTTGGCAAACTTAAAAACCGCATCACAAACGCCTATAATGAAGTTCTAGGCGTTTGCGGAGCGGCACCATAGACTTGAATGGGAAGCTTCAAGTCCTGACTCGACATGAGGCGTCAGTGTGAACAGCACTGTGTGCTGCCATGTGCAGAATTGTCATAGGCGTTTGAGAAGCTTTAAAAACGCTTCCCAAAGGTCTTTCTGACGCCTGCTGACAAAGCTAGTGTGAACTGAGCCTAACAGCTATTAAATGCTGAGTAACCGTACTTACACTTTCTGACCACCAACAGATAGCAATCCTAATGTGATTATATGACCATACTGAGATCTTAGTACCAAAGACCAATGATCAGCTACAATGGGGAAGCCATACTGACCCATTCCATACTCAGGCTGCGCTTTCTGCTAAGTAACTCTTGTGCTCTAGGGCTTGTTTACATCATATCCATTGAGCTACTTTTTTTCTGCACACCACCGTACAATACAGCATGTTGTACTTTTCAATGGGCAATGGGGTAAACAAGGCTTATTGAAATGCATTCTTTTTCTTGTATATGCATTCATACTACGTTCAATGCATCTGGTGTAAATGAGCCCTAAGCTGTTCCTCCCTCTCAATGCAATTCCATCACTCTGCTTATCTTAATTGACTAAATATAAATGTAACACTATTTTGTATTTGGTTGTGAGTCCGTAGTTGTGGTGACACCCGAATTTTCCTAACGACTTAAAAATGTGTGTGTAGAATAATATAACAAAGCGGAATGAATAGTCTGCTCCTGCAGCCCCCAGTCTGCCTGGTCATACAGATCCTAGAACACAACTGTCTATAGGAATGATCCTAGTGAATGGGAATGTCATTGGGGGGGCAGTTTAAGGTCTCATTCCTATTGATGGCTCCTGTATACACAGCCTGCCACTGGGGAGGCGCTCACGCTGACTTTGTATTTATCCATAGACCATGTATGCCTCCTGCACACCTGACCCCTGACCCCTGTAGCCCAACTGTCACCTGAATTCAACTGACGGCTGGCTGACAAATGCTGCTGCTAATGACAAGTGCTATTACTGGCAGGACCTCCAGGTATGAGACTTTGCAGCAGATTCATAACAACGTATCCCCCATCCGTATTGTCCATCAGAAGATTTCCCCTCTATTCCTGTTCTGGTGGCAGCCCACAATGTTGGCTTTTCCATCACTTTCTATCCCAGTGACATCGGTGGTCAGGACAAATATAGAGAATTAATCTTTGTAATGGGGGCATAAAAAACCCGAGAGGGGGTCTAACTCTTTCCTAGACTCTACCCGGTGACCCCGCTATGTGTATGTATAGTGACCCCAATATATATGTAATTGGTGATAAATCTTGTATTTCCTTACAGTGCCTTATATCTCTATTATATCTCACTAGACTAATACTTACTTTCTGCGTCTTCTTCTCCTAATTTTGTCTGAGAAAAGGGGCAACATCTGACCAGAAACTGCCAAAATCTCTTCCCAGTTGCCCTAAATCTACCCCTTTTAGGGGCAGAATCTTGGGGCTGTGAGGCTGCTCTGTGGTCCTCTGTTAAGGGTCCCACTCCTTGTAATGTAACAGGATCCTCCTTGTTGGTTTTCAGGAGGTCCTTCACATCATATCCTCTCTTTCTCATAAATAGCCGCGTCATGATTACAAATGACAAAGCTTCACAGAGAAAGAAAAATCGCTTCCACTCCTGGTAGCGTAGACGAAGGGAATGACAGCAGGCTGTGCAAGCTCCTGATACAGGAGCAGCTGAGGGGGCGGAGCCAAGTGGTGATGACATCACGGTGTGGTAGCTATGGAAACAAGGTCACATGACCATATATGGAAAAAGCATTGGGCTTCCTATGTGGTGTTTGTAAATCACATTTTTTGGGTAATTTTTTTTCAACTAAAAGAAATGTGGGACATCTTTGCTCAGCTTACATCTGTATTATTCATGTTTGATGTATCCAGCACCCAATGAAATCATGTTATTCCTGTGTATGGATGGGATTCACAAACCTAGAACACCAGGACAAGGTTCTATTTGTAGCCCTGTAACTGCCATGTTCAGATCTGCTGGCTCCCAACTGAAATTAATGGTCATGTGATCTTAGTCTGGGGGGGAAGACATTTTGGCCATATAGTGTGTAGTCCGTTGAGTGGCAGGCTGTAATATTCCTTCATTATCAGGATATTGGTCAGATTTCAACGCTGAGATAGAATGACAACTGGTCATGTAACGCTGTATACTAATGGATTTCATATACCCTTTTATTTTATAAATAGAACTTTCATTGGTGATGTTTAATATCCACTGTTTTTGTGTGTGTTTTTTTTTTTTTTTACTATATAAAGGAAAAAGAATGTAAAAAATGGGACAATATGGTAGTCCTCAGCCCTGGATATCTATTCTTAGTGCATGGCTTTTATAAGTCCCCATGACATCCCTTAGGTCACCAAGACATAGCAATCCTAATGTGATATCTGACCACACTGAGATCGTAGCCCCAAAGAGCACTGATCAGCTACAAAGGGGAAGGCATACCGGCCCATTCCATAGTCAGGCTGCGCTTCCTGCTTAGTAGCACTCGGGCTGTAAGGCTTGTTTACACCATATCCATTGACTGACTGCGTTTTTCTGCATACCACTGCTCATGTATGGTGTGAAGAAATCTTTAAGCCGGCCATAGATGAGTCGAAAACCGAACATTCTGTCGATCGAAAAATGAGAATAGCCCATACAAGTGTGTCATCATTTGTTTCATTTTTCTAAAATAAATTCCAGCATGTTGGGTCTGGCACTTTCCATTGCTGAATGAAAATCGCATCTCGCAGCAGGCGCACTAATAATGCGAAAACCAAACGATTCTACGTTCCACAAGAATTTTCGCTTGGTTTTCAATTCTATCTATGGCCGGCTTTACTGTCCTCCCTCTCAATGCAATTCCATTTGCAGACCCTTGCTGTTTCCTTATGGTTCCCTATTGTTATTATGTCAGTCTCACTGAGGAGCTGCCACTAAAGTATATGGACCATTACAGACTTTTATGGACTTTTGGGTTATTTTATCATCATTTTTTATCATATATGTACCAGTTGTTGCTTCTTATTATACTATACTCCTATTTACTTCTATCAATGCCATCATTCTGCTTATCCTAATTGAAAATCCACTGTCCTGTGTCTGGTTTCATGTAGTAGTTGTGGATGCTAACCCAACTTTCTTGATGTGTTAGAAATATTTGTGTATGTAATAAATATATAAAGTGCTGTAAAAGAAAATCTTTGCCCCCTTCCTATTTTTTTTGCATATTTATCACACTTAAATTATTTTGACCATCAAACAGATTTAGTGTGTGCTTGTCTCAATCCAGAGCGCTACGGGCTAGTTCACATTAGATGCAGTCCTGTGGCTTTTTTTCTGCATCAAAAAAAATGCATGCACACTGTTTTCCATGTATTCCAATGGCCCTCGTTCACACCAGTGCAGTCAGTTCCAGTTGTTTCCAGTGCAGAAAAAAAAGTAGAACATGCTGCAATTTTTCCATACAGAACTGTACTGAAACAGCAAACTGCATGAAAACTGCGTGTGGTGTGAACTGTAAGCAAAAACGTATCTTTAATGTATCCGGAGTGCGTTTTTGTATTGTGAACTGGACCTAAGTGTCATTTTTCTCTGCTGCCTCGTTCCTGTGCTATCCGTTTGAGTCACACCTGACAGGTTTTCCTGACCCCAAGAGAAAAAAGGTGACACGTGATGGAGCTCCAGCACACAGCCTTTGATGGACAACCTTATTTCTGTTCCTGTGTGATGTGTAAAGCGGAGGGGGGGTGTCCCTTCCCTCCAATCAGCTCTCAGTGAGCTCTGCAGACTGTAACTTCAGTTCTTTGCTCCCTGCTTTCTGAAAGCTCAGACATGCTGTAAAAATTCAGCATTTTGAATACCTGTAGAAGACAGATGGCTGCAGATAAACAGATATAACTTATGTAGGATGATTTGTTTCATCTTCATGCGTGTATACAATCAATATATATATATATATATATATATATATATATATATATATATATATATATATATATATATATATATATATACACACACACACACACACACACACACACACACACACACACACACACACACACACACACACACACACACACACAAACAGTGCTGTCAAAAAAGTATTTGCCCCCTTCCTGTTTTTTTTTTGCATATTTATCACACTTACATGATTCAGACTGTCAAACACGTTTTCATTTTACATGAAGAAAACCAGACTACATGCAAAGTGCAGTTTTTAAGTGATGTGATGCTTTCAATTTATTAAGGGAAAAACAATCTGTCCAAACCTGACTGGCCCTATGTGAAAAAGTAAATGCCCCCTAAACCTATTACTGGAGGTGCCACCCTTGATGGCAACAACTGCAATTAAGCATTTGCAATAATTGGCAATGAGTCTTTCACACCACTGTGGAGGCATTTTGGCCCACTCTTCTTTGAAGAATTGTTTTAATTCAGCCACCTTGGAAGGTTTTCCAGCATGAAAGGCCTTTTTAAGGTCATGCCACAGCATCTCAATGGGATTTAAGTCTGGACTTTGACTTGGCCACTCCAAAACCTTATACAATATAAAGTGCAGCGCTAAAAAATTATAAATGTGACATAAAAGTATGAATAAGAATATGAATATGAAAAATAAATAATATAAAAAAAGTCCCAATAAAGAAAGTCCCAGTAAAGGTGACTTCAGGTGGCAGTGCACACTGACCAGAGGTGCACGCAATGTGGCAAAGATGGAGTTCAGGATGTAGTCATCAACATGGAAAAGGGTAGATGTATTCCCTTGATCAGAGAAGATCCTCAAACCAAAGCAGCAAAGGATCCACTAAACAGCAAGGAAGAAATCACAGCTCCACCAGAGAAAGCCACCACTCCTCCACTGCACATCAACGGTATCTAGGAGGAGATACTCCCCACAAGGGATCAAAAAAAAAATGCCCATAGTGAAGTACAGTTGAAACTGGTTTATTGGGGTAAGACAGGATGCATCCAATAAAATGGCAGTAAATGAAATAGCACACGGCTAGCAAAACATGAAAGCTAGCAATTAAGAAACAAACAGGACTAACCGTCCTGTCAGATGTAGTGGCCGCCGGAGCTCCACAATGCTCCGACGGCGTGACGTCAAGGCGTGCGCAGGCTCCTCCTTACGCGTTACGTGCCAAGCACATCTTCAGAGAAAGAACCGGTGTACGCCGCGACGTGCAGATCAGAGCTAAATAGATCAAAAGGCGCATGCGCGATAGCCAGGCGCCATTTTGTCATAGCTCAAAAAGGTCCACCCCAATCTAGAAATTATAATAGCCCCTATAAATCCAATTATTATGGTGGTCCACCTCCCAAGGGGAATTACCATCCTAATAATAACTATCACCAGCAACCAGGGACTTCAAGGAATTCAGGTCCCCCCAGACCACCTAGTGGGCCTTATCCACCTCCTAATAATGTGGTTCCCCTTATGTCACAGGGATCTCCTAATTATTACCCTCATGTTTCCCAACCTGCGCATTTTTTAGGGACAGGTCAGGGGACAAAAAGAAACAAAGAGGGAAGAGAGGAGGAAGGAGAACGCATGTACACCCCCAAAAAGAGGAAGTTTTAAAAGGTAATGGTATTTTTAATCTCAGTAAAGTTGATCTTACTGCTGATGAGATTAAACTACTCGATAAAGGCCTCAAATTTGCCCCTACAAGACACATTAATAAATTTGAGGCTTTCATAGATGTCCATAAGTTCTCAAGAAAGTTATCTATTAAGAGATACTTTCTTACTAACCCTATTAGTAAGGAGCCTGCTAAATACAGTTACTCCAATTTGAGCAATGCCTCCACCTTTAATCCACCTCCTCAAGCTAACTCTGCAGTGGGTCTTTTCCGGGAACAGGTTTTAAGGGATTTAAATAGTCTTCCCGTTAGAAAATATTATACTGACCACTCTACAAAAATGGCTATGAGTTCTCTTCTTGAGAAGAATGATTTGGTCATTCGCCCGGCGGATAAAGGTGGGGGGGTAGTGATTCTGGATAAGCAATATTATGTTGATGAGGTTTATAAAATTCTGAATGACACTACCACTTATCTACCTTTGAATAATAACCCCATTCTGAAATATAAGAAATCTCTAAAGAGCATTATCAATTCTGGATTTGATAATAAGTTAATTAACCAGAAAGAAAAGGTTTTCTTGTGTCCAAAAGCACCTAGATTACCCATTATGTACATTTTACCCAAGGTGCATAAGGATGCTTTGCACCCTCCGGGTAGGCCAATTGTAAGTGGGATCAATTCCCTCTGCTCCAAGATTGGAGCCTACATAGATCACTATCTCCAGCCACTTGTCACCCTTACACCATCCTATTTAAAGGATACTAAGCAAGTACTGAACGCTATACAAGATATTGCTACTAACCCCACTACCTATTTAGTTACTGCAGATGTGGAAGCCCTATATAGTAGTATAAGCCATCAAGAAGGCTTGCAGGCAGTTGAGTATTATTTAAAACATCATAGCTCCTTATCTGTACCTCATATGTGTTTTATCCTTGAATTACTGGATTTTGCGATGAAAAAGAATTATATGTGGTTCGATGGCAACTTTTATCTGCAGATTAAGGGCGTGACTATGGGGGCTAAGTTTGCCCCCAGCCTTGCCAACCTCTTCATGTCATACTGGGAGGAGGAGGTTATTTATGCTAGGGAGTGGCCTGAATTATCCTTCTACAAAAGGTACATTGATGACGTACTTTTGTTATGGAATGGTAGCGAGCAATCTCTCATTAATTTTTTCGGAACGCTTAATTACAACACTAGTAATATTAATTTCACGTATACTTATAGTATGGTGGAAATTAATTATCTTGATTTAGTTCTCATGAACATTGGTGGTAAGATTGTTACTAAGTCTTACTTTAAACCTTCCGATCGTAACAGTTACATTCCTCTTGATAGTTGCCATCATCCAAATTGGCTTTCTAACATCCCTAAAAGTCAGTTTCAGAGGATTAGAAGGAATTGTACTGATCTAAAGGATTACCATACACAAGCTTCCATTTTGAAGGAAAGATTTATTGAAAAGGGTTACAATACCTCCACGCTTGATGACACCATTATTATGGTTGCAGATATGGGAAGGGAACAACTCCTTAAGTCAAATCCTAAACCTCCTAAGAATTTAATTTGCCCTTTCATCACTACCTTTTCTATTCAACATAGATCTATTCGCCATATTATCAAAAAGAATTGGCAAATTTTGAGAGCTGATCCCATCTTAAACAAAATTCTGCCTAACTTACCAGAGGTTATTTTTCGTAAGCCATCTACTTTGAGAGATATTATATCTCCCAATGTGATTAATCCTCCTGCTAAGCCTCTGTCTTTATTTAATTATAAAGGTTTCTACCCGTGCAACAAATGCATAGCTTGTAAAGTAGATGGTAATAGAAAAAGGAAAATCACTACTTTCCGTTCCAGTTCCAATAACAACACATATAATATAGACAAGTTTATATGTTGTAATAGCAAGCATGTAGTTTACCTTCTCGAATGTCCCTGCTCCAAGCAGTATGTGGGCCGTACCACGAGAAGGTTACGTGATCGGCTCAGGGAGCATATAAATAATATTAGAAAGGGCTTTAAAGATCACTCTCTCTCACTACATTTTAGACGCCATCATGGGAGAGATCCTTCCCTTTTGAGATTCACTGGAATTGATACTATTGTTCCACATTGGAGAGGTACTTATAAAATCCGGGCTGTTTCACAGTTAGAAACTAGATACATTTGTCAATTGGATACTCTATACCCACGGGGCCTTAACGTCGAATTTGACGTAAATTGTTTTATAGACAATAGCTGAAATAACAGTTTTCTTCACATTTTTCATTTTTATTTTTTTTTTTTTTTTTGTGTATTTTATTGAATTTTATTTCAATACATATCTTTGTATTTTTGAATCATATTTTTGTAATATGATGTGTTTGTTATCACATAATTATTGCTGCGTTTATATATGTACTTATTGGCCCCCCCCTTTTTAATTTCATGGTTATTTATAACAGTTTTTATTTTTTATGCCATTACTCTCCATTATGTATGACCTTATTTTAGGTATGGAGAGATTTGCTCAATCCCTAATTGAAGTATGGTCTTCTGCTCTTCTGTTAATTCATTATGAGCATGTAGACTCTGTTTCTCTGTTGTTTGAGCTATGACAAAATGGCGCCTTGCTATGGCGCATGCGCCTTTCGATCTGGCTTGTTTTCTTAATAATCATGATATTGTCCATGGTTATAGTTATATCCCTTTTTTTCTTTTCCTTTTTAAGTTTTCATTATTCATTAACATTTTCCTTTTATGTATGACCATTTTGCATAGAGTATGTATGCCTGATTTTAATTGTTGTACCGTCTGCTGTCCCTCTGGCAGTCTATGATGGACATGCAGACCTTTTTGAGCTATGACAAAATGGCGCCTGGCTATCGCGCATGCGCCTTTTGATCTATTTAGCTCTGATCTGCACGTCGCGGCGTACACCGGTTCTTTCTCTGAAGATGTGCTTGGCACGTAACGCGTAAGGAGGAGCCTGCGCACGCCTTGACGTCACGCCGTCGGAGCATTGTGGAGCTCCGGCGGCCACTACATCTGACAGGACGGTTAGTCCTGTTTGTTTCTTAATTGCTAGCTTTCATGTTTTGCTAGCCGTGTGCTATTTCATTTACTGCCATTTTATTGGATGCATCCTGTCTTACCCCAATAAACCAGTTTCAACTGTACTTCACTATGGGCATTTTTTTTTTGATCCCTTGTGGGGAGTATCTCCTCCTAGATACCGTTGATGTGCAGTGGAGGAGTGGTGGCTTTCTCTGGTGGAGCTGTGATTTCTTCCTTGCTGTTTAGTGGATCCTTTGCTGCTTTGGTTTGAGGATCTTCTCTGATCAAGGGAATACATCTACCCTTTTCCATGTTGATGACTACATCCTGAACTCCATCTTTGCCACATTGCGTGCACCTCTGGTCAGTGTGCACTGCCACCTGAAGTCACCTTTACTGGGACTTTCTTTATTGGGACTTTTTTTATATTATTTATTTTTCATATTCATATTCTTATTCATACTTTTATGTTACATTTATTATTTTTTAGCGCTGCACTTTATATTGTATATTCATGTGAGGATTTTTTGGTTGTCCTATGTGTTTCAGCTGCTTGTCCATTTAAAAGCGCTCACTTTTTTGCTCTCTGTTTCACTCCAAAACCTTAATTTTATTTTTTTGTGGTGGACATGCTGGTGTGTATCGGACCATTGTTCTGTTGCATAATCCATGTGCTATTGAGCTTGAGTTCAGGAACTGACGGCCGGACATTCTCCTTCAGGATTTTCTGGTAGAGCACAGAATTCATGGCTCCATCAGTTATGGCAAGCCGTCCAGGTCCTGAAGCTGCAAAGCAGCCCCAGACCAGCACATTACAACCACCATGTTTGACTGTTGGTATGATATTTTCTTTCTATGAAATGCTGTGTTAGTTTTACGCCAGATGTAACAGTACGCACACCTTCCAAAAAGTTCAACTTTTGTCCCATCAGTCCACAGAATTTTTGCCCAAATGTCCTGGGGATAATCAAGATTTCTTTTGGCAAATGTGAGATGAGCCTTTGTGTTCTTTCTTGTCAGCAGTGGCTTTTGCCTTATAACTCTCCCATGGAAGCCATTTTTGCCCAATCTCTTTCTGTTGCTGGATCATGAACACTGACCTTTACTAAAGCAAGCGAGGCCTGCAGTTCTTTTGATGTTCTTTTATGACCTCCTGGATGAGCTGAGGTTGTGCTGTTGAAGTAATTTGAACTGGACAAATTTCCATCCGTCAGTGGCTGTCCTTTTGGTCCTTATCACATTTTCATACATACAGCAATTAGGTTTGGACTTTAGCCTATTACCCAGCATATTTTTGGAATGTTGCAGGAAACCTATACAAGTAAAGGGAGAACACACAAACTCCATGCAGATTGTAGGAAGTTGTTGCAGTGTGCTTTGTCTGGCTTTAATAAAGTTAAATATGATCTGACCTCATCTACAGGGAAACTCAAAAAATTAGAATATCGATCAAAAGTTCATTTATTTCAGTAATGCAACTTAAAAGGTGAAACTAATATATGAAATAGACTCATTACATGCAAAGCAAGATAGTTCAAGCCATGATTTATTATAATTGTGATGATTATGGCTTACAGCTCATGAAAACCCCAAATCCACAATCTCAGAAAATTAGAATATTATGAAAAGGTGCAATATTCTCGGCTCAAAGTGTCCCACTCTAATCAGCTAATTAAGCCATAACACCTGCAAAGGGTTCCTGAGCCTTTAAATGGTCTCTCAGTCTGGTTCAGTCGAATCACAATCATGGGAAAGACTGCTGACCTGACAGTTGTGCAGAAAACCATCATTGACACCCTCCAGAAGGAGGGAAAGCCTCAAAAGGTAATTGCAAAAGAAGTTGGATGTTCCGAAAGTGCTGTATCAAAGCACATTAATAGAAAGTTATGTGGAAGGGAAAAGTCTGGAAGAAAAAGGTGCACAAGCAGCAGGGATGACCGCAGCCTGGAGAGGATTGTCAGGAAAAGGCCATTCAAAAGTGTTGGGGACTTTCACAAGGAGTGGACTGAGGCTGGAGTCAGTGCATCAAGAGCCACCACACACAGACGGATCCTGGACATGGGCTTCAAATGTCGTATTCCACTTGTCAAGCCGCTCCTAAACAACAAACAACGTCAGAAGCGTCCTACATGGGCTAAAGAAAAACAGACCTGGTCTGTTGCTCAGTGTTCCAAAGTCCTCTTTTCTGATGAGAGCAACTTCTGCATCTCATTTAGAAACCAAGGACCCAGAGTATGGAAGAAGAATGGAGAGGCACACACTGCAAGATGCTTGAAGTCCAGTGTGAAGTTTCCAGAGTCTGTGATGATTTGGGGAGCCATGTCATGTGAACTCCGGGCAAGCAACTAAATACAAATATCTGCCAAAGGATTTGTATTTGTGCCCTTGCAATTTACAAAGGTCCTGGCACTGCAATTTACAGACTCTGGCAGAACAGGTGCCCTGATTTTATTCTGCTGAAGTCAACTAATGTTTGCAGATCTGGTCCCTCTCCCAGTTTGTTATTGGACATATATTATTAGTTTCACCTTTTAAGTTTCATTACTGAAATAAATGAACTTTTGCATGATACTCTAATTTTTTGAGTTTCACCTGTATGTGCACCTTCCTACTTTCCTGCAAAGTTCATGGAGTATTCAGGTCATATCTGGTCAGCGAATGTAATGGAAGTGGCAGGGTGGCTTAGCGGTTGGCAATCCTGATTACCTACCCTGGGGTTCCCAGTTTGTATTCCAGTTAGCACACTATCTCTGTGGAGACATGTAAAGAGATGTCACCGCTCCAAGGCTGCATGAAAATCCTATGGGATAGATTTACTAAAACTGGAGCTCTCAGAATCTAGTGCAGCTGTGCATGGTAGCCAATCATCTTCTAACTTTAGCTTGTTCAATTAAGCTTTGGCAATAAAACCTGAAAGCTGATTGGCTACCATGCACAGCTGCACCAGATTTGGATTGCTCCAGTTTTAGTAAATAGCCCCCTTTGTCTCTGGAACTGCTGGTGCTGTGCAAATCTCCATACAGGTAACTACTAAGCTGCCCTGCTGCTTCCATTACATTCATTTTGATATTTCTGGCTGAGACTCCAAAACAGGAAGTGAAAGGAAACAGTCGAGTAGTTTCTCGTTCCTTCCTAGGGATCCTGTTGTGGGCAGATTGCTGCCAGCGACTGGATATACTAGGGTGTCATAGGCTTTAGAAGCCAAGCAGCTTTTGGCCTTTACTTTTTTTAATTTACAGTGGAAAGCAGGAATCCGATTGGTTCTTGTGAGCAGCATCTCCATTTTGATTTGCTCTACAAATAAGCCTCTCGATGTCTAAGTGATGTCATTGGTCTTTGTATATTCTTCTGGCTCTACCCATTATGGCTGCCACAGTGAAGGCTCATAGACATCAGTTGCTCCCTTCATTCAGCCTCATCATGTCCGAAGTAAACACATCCTCCCATTTACTGTGGAAAGTGTTCATATCACTGGTGTCTTTTCCGTAGATTATTTGTGAGAGTTTATATCTACTCCCAGGAAGCCCAGGCCATTTTCAGCACATCTTGGGATCACTAGGAGTTAATTATTAAATGTGCTTTGATGTCGCCAACCTTCCTCCATGCTTCATTTTTTGGTAGGGTGCATAATGATCCATGGAGCATGGATGAGACAGCAGGCCTCAGCACCTGAGAGAAGAATCGGCACATGCTGTGTTGCCCATGGCAGTGATCCATCCAAAGTATAGCACCTCCTTCCACCCAGCTCCAGCACTCTCCATCTCTGCCAAAAGCTCTGGACTGTGGGAGGAGCCAAGGCGTTCTCACATTTAGTGCACAGAAGAGCGTGGAAGTGGTCGGAGCTCACAGAGCAAGCTCGGGTAGGTCACAGTGCTGGAGGGACCCTGTTGGAGCTCTGTGAGCTCTGACTGCTTCCAGGCTCCTCAGTGCACTGTATTCACATATTTGTTTACTGTTTATTAGCGCTGCACCTTTATTTATATGTTTATGTAGTGGAAGAAGAGGGTTTGCCACTTTGTGCTAGCTACTCATTCACTTCATCGCGCTCACTACATACGTTTTGCACTGTATCTCCATTGTACACCGCAGCGGAACGCAATTGTGGGGTGTTGCAGCAGTGGGTGGATGTCACCACAGTGAACAGAGATAATGACTAGCACACCGCAATCTGCTTCAGTAGAACTGCCTTTATTTGTGTTGTTTAGGCATGTTACATGAGCAATGCAACATTTTGGAATGTCCCTGTGCAATCAGTGCCATGCAATTTAAAAACGCACTGAAACTGGATCACATGATTGTAAGCTCCAATGAGCAGGGCCCTCTCAATCCTTCTGTATTCATTTGTATTGTAATTGTACTGTCTGCCCTTATGTTGTAAAGCGCTGCGTAAACTGTTGGCGCTATATAAATCCTGTATTATAATAATAAAAAACATGACTCTGCGGTACCATGCATTTTGGTGCAGGCAAACACACTGTATTTGTGATCTGTGTTTGGAGTGTCGTTGGGAATCTATTGCCACCCACAGCAGTGTTCCTGTGTGAACCGGGCCTGGGGCCCTTGTGCAGGGTGACTGGTCTTGTCTACACCCCCCCATAGATTTCTGCAGGCAACCTGTGATGGGTGTGACCACTAAAAATTCTGGAAAACCATCTGCACATTGCTATATACCCCCTTTTAGCAAACTTTCCATATAAACAGGGATTTTTCGTTCACATACATTTCTATGCATGTTTAAGCCGGCCAACTACGTCAAAGTAATCCCTCTCTGGCCAGTTCCTATCTTAATCTCTATCCATCTATCTATCTATCTATCTATCTATCTATCTATCTATCTATCTATCTATCTATATCATTATTTATTTATTTCAGGTACTTATATAGCGCCATATTTTTGGAGGGTGGGAGGAAACCGGAGTACCCGGAGGAAACCCACGCAGGCACAGGGAGAACATGCAAACTCCAGGCAGGTGGTGCCGTGGTTGGGATTTAAACCGGCGACCCTAGTACTGCCAGGCAGAAGTGCTAACCACTTAGCCACTGTGCTGCCCTATTATCATCCATCTATCTATCTTATCTATCTTATCTATCTATCTATCTATCTATCTTTATCATCTATCTTTATCATCTATCTATCTATCTATCTATCTATCTATCATCATATCTAATTTACATTTTTTGTTCACTGTTGTGAACTTTTTAGTTAACCATTCATTGAAGGATGGCCCTCTGGTTGTGGTGGTGGTGGGGATCAGGCTTGCCTTGCCTTCAATCCCTCACTAATGTATGTAAAGTCCTTAAAATACTCCTGATCCAATGAGTCAATTGGCATCTCCAGGTCTTTGGACAGAAAGGTATCCACTTCAATGATTTCCTGCAGTGGTTGCTCGAGAATAGGTTCCGATGTACTTTGTACATGTGATGGTCCTTCTTCTATCTCTTCCCAGTCAATACCCTTGAAGAAAGGGTGTGATCTGAGATTGCACACCTCGTACGCACGTTGCTCTTGGTCAAGACATAAAAGTCTGCGTAAGAGTTCATGCAGGTAAAAGTCCAAGTACCATGGTAAATAGGGTGGCATGGTGTACATGCGAGCAACCAACTGCTCTTCATTCTCCTGTTCAGTATAATAAGGATGCTCCCCTAAGGCCATCTCATATACTATTATCCCAAATGAGAAATAGTCAGCCGGGTAATAGTATGGACTTTGATAATAGACTTCAGGGGCCATGTAACCTGGTGTCCCCACCCAACTGGTGACTCTGTAGCACTCATTGACGCACATTGCCGATAGGCCGAAATCGGCAATCTTGACGTGCCCGGCGTTATCCAGAAGAATGTTCTCTGGTTTTAGATCTCTGTGGACAATCTGAAGAGAATGAAGGTGCTGCAGTCCACACAGAATTTCAGCAGTAAGACGTCTTAAGGTTTCTTCATCAAGTGGAGCTGAAACTCTTATGAATTTTTCAAGATCCCCTCCACCCAGGAACTCCATAGCAAAGACGAGATGTGTCTCTGTTTGAAAGGAGCAGTATAGATGTGCGAAAAATGAGTGCTTGTTGCACATTTCCATTATGTAGCGCTCTGTAACGACGCAGCTGGGATCCTGGTCAAGTAATGGTCTTTTTTTAACCATTTTCACTGCTAGCTTCTGCTTAATGTCAGGATGAGAGGCCAACATTACTTTTCCAAAGCCCCCCTGTCCTAGTACTCTATGGAAAGTGAAACTTTCCAGGGTAAATTTGCAGGACTGGGAGGTAGGTGAAGTTTCCTCGCACTCAATATTGCCTGTTTTTCCGTCCTCTTCGGATATGGTCCATAAAGCCTTCTCGATCTCACTGGTGAATTGTTTCCTTTTTTTGTTTCTTTTTTGTTTAATTGTTGATTCCAGAGAGAAATTAGAGAAGGAACAATTCAAATCTCTGGTGACTTGTTTCTTGTCCAGTGTAGATGCAGCCAGTGAAGTCTTGTCATCTTCACTATTGGCTGATTTTTTGTCAGCATTGGATTTGGCCAATGAAGCCTCCTTGCTCTCACTGGTATGTGAAGTATTGGGAGGTTTCTTGTCCTCCATGGATGTAGCTTGCTGAATTTGCGCAGTGCCTTTGTTGGATGGTATCTCATTTTTGCCTGGAGAGAGAGAAAAAAAGTATTATTTCTACTTCCGCATCATTTATGTGAAACAGAATCTGTGGCCATTTAAATGTCTTTTTTCTTTTACATATGGAAGTGAATCTTTGTTATGACACTAATCCTATGTGACACGTTTTTCTTTATGGCAGTTCTATACATTCATAGACAATATGGTTCTCAGCCCTGGGCATCTATTGTCAGTGCATGGCTTTTTAAACCCCATGACATCCCTAAGGGCTCGTTCACACTTGACTTTATTTCTATCTCTTGCCAAACGCCCCTATAGCTTTTGGCAGGCGTTAGACAGGCGTTTGGGGAGCATTTTTAATGCTCCTGAAACGCTCTCCAAACGCCCCATGCGCGGTTATGAGGCTGTTGATAGGCGTTTGGCAAGCTTAAAAACCGCATCACAAACGCCTATAATGAAGTTCTAGGCGTTTGCGGAGCGGCACCATAGACTTGAATGGGAAGCTTCAAGTCCTGACTCGACATGAGGCGTCAGTGTGAACAGCACTGTGTGCTGCCATGTGCAGAATTGTCATAGGCGTTTGAGAAGCTTTAAAAACGCTTCCCAAAGGTCTTTCTGACGCCTGCTGACAAAGCTAGTGTGAACTGAGCCTAACAGCTATTAAATGCTGAGTAACCGTACTTACACTTTCTGACCACCAACAGATAGCAATCCTAATGTGATTATATGACCATACTGAGATCTTAGTACCAAAGACCAATGATCAGCTACAATGGGGAAGCCATACTGACCCATTCCATACTCAGGCTGCGTTTTCTGCTAAGTAACTCTTGTGCTCTAGGGCTTGTTTACATCATATCCATTGAGCTACTTTTTTTCTGCACACCACCGTACAATACAGCATGTTGTACTTTTCAATGGGCAATGGGGTAAACAAGGCTTATTGAAATGCATTCTTTTTCTTGTATATGCATTCATACTACGTTCAATGCATCTGGTGTAAATGAGCCCTAAGCTGTTCCTCCCTCTCAATGCAATTCCATCACTCTGCTTATCTTAATTGACTAAATATAAATGTAACACTATTTTGTATTTGGTTGTGAGTCCGTAGTTGTGGTGACACCCGAATTTTCCTAACGACTTAAAAATGTGTGTGTAGAATAATATAACAAAGCGGAATGAATAGTCTGCTCCTGCAGCCCCCAGTCTGCCTGGTCATACAGATCCTAGAACACAACTGTCTATAGGAATGATCCTAGTGAATGGGAATGTCATTGGGGGGGCAGTTTAAGGTCTCATTCCTATTGATGGCTCCTGTATACACAGCCTGCCACTGGGGAGGCGCTCACGCTGACTTTGTATTTATCCATAGACCATGTATGCCTCCTGCACACCTGACCCCTGACCCCTGTAGCCCAACTGTCACCTGAATTCAACTGACGGCTGGCTGACAAATGCTGCTGCTAATGACAAGTGCTATTACTGGCAGGACCTCCAGGTATGAGACTTTGCAGCAGATTCATAACAACGTATCCCCCATCCGTATTGTCCATCAGAAGATTTCCCCTCTATTCCTGTTCTGGTGGCAGCCCACAATGTTGGCTTTTCCATCACTTTCTATCCCAGTGACATCGGTGGTCAGGACAAATATAGAGAATTAATCTTTGTAATGGGGGCATAAAAAACCTGAGAGGGGGTCTAACTCTTTCCTAGACTCTACCCGGTGACCCCGCTATGTGTATGTATAGTGACCCCAATATATATGTAATTGGTGATAAATCTTGTATTTCCTTACAGTGCCTTATATCTCTATTATATCTCACTAGACTAATACTTACTTTCTGCGTCTTCTTCTCCTAATTTTGTCTGAGAAAAGGGGCAACATCTGACCAGAAACTGCCAAAATCTCTTCCCAGTTGCCCTAAATCTACCCCTTTTAGGGGCAGAATCTTGGGGCTGTGAGGCTGCTCTGTGGTCCTCTGTTAAGGGTCCCACTCCTTGTAATGTAACAGGATCCTCCTTGTTGGTTTTCAGGAGGTCCTTCACATCATATCCTCTCTTTCTCATAAATAGCCGCGTCATGATTACAAATGACAAAGCTTCACAGAGAAAGAAAAATCGCTTCCACTCCTGGTAGCGTAGACGAAGGGAATGACAGCAGGCTGTGCAAGCTCCTGATACAGGAGCAGCTGAGGGGGCGGAGCCAAGTGGTGATGACATCACGGTGTGGTAGCTATGGAAACAAGGTCACATGACCATATATGGAAAAAGCATTGGGCTTCCTATGTGGTGTTTGTAAATCACATTTTTTGGGTAATTTTTTTTCAACTAAAAGAAATGTGGGACATCTTTGCTCAGCTTACATCTGTATTATTCATGTTTGATGTATCCAGCACCCAATGAAATCATGTTATTCCTGTGTATGGATGGGATTCACAAACCTAGAACACCAGGACAAGGTTCTATTTGTAGCCCTGTAACTGCCATGTTCAGATCTGCTGGCTCCCAACTGAAATTAATGGTCATGTGATCTTAGTCTGGGGGGGAAGACATTTTGGCCATATAGTGTGTAGTCCGTTGAGTGGCAGGCTGTAATATTCCTTCATTATCAGGATATTGGTCAGATTTCAACGCTGAGATAGAATGACAACTGGTCATGTAACGCTGTATACTAATGGATTTCATATACCCTTTTATTTTAGAAATAGAACTTTCTTTTGGTGATGTTTAATATCCACTGTTTTTGTGTGTTTTTTTTTTTTTTTTTTACTATATAAAGGAAAAAGAATGTAAAAAATGGGACAATATGGTAGTCCTCAGCCCTGGATATCTATTCTTAGTGCATGGCTTTTATAAGTCCCCATGACATCCCTTAGGTCACCAAGACATAGCAATCCTAATGTGATATCTGACCACACTGAGATCGTAGCCCCAAAGAGCACTGATCAGCTACAAAGGGGAAGCCATACCGGCCCATTCCATAGTCAGGCTGCGCTTCCTGCTTAGTAGCACTCGGGCTGTAAGGCTTGTTTACACCATATCCATTGACTGACTGCGTTTTTCTGCATACCACTGCTCATGTATGGTGTGAAGAAATCTTTAAGCCGGCCATAGATGAGTCGAAAACCGAACATTCTGTCGATCGAAAAATGAGAATAGCCCATACAAGTGTGTCATCATTTGTTTCATTTTTCTAAAATAAATTCCAGCATGTTGGGTCTGGCACTTTCCATTGCTGAATGAAAATCGCATCTCGCAGCAGGCGCACTAATAATGCGAAAACCAAACGATTCTACGTTCCACAAGAATTTTCGCTTGGTTTTCAATTCTATCTATGGCCGGCTTTACTGTCCTCCCTCTCAATGCAATTCCATTTGCAGACCCTTGCTGTTTCCTTATGGTTCCCTATTGTTATTATGTCAGTCTCACTGAGGAGCTGCCACTAAAGTATATGGACCATTACAGACTTTTATGGACTTTTGGGTTATTTTATCATCATTTTTTATCATATATGTACCAGTTGTTGCTTCTTATTATACTATACTCCTATTTACTTCTATCAATGCCATCATTCTGCTTATCCTAATTGAAAATCCACTGTCCTGTGTCTGGTTTCATGTAGTAGTTGTGGATGCTAACCCAACTTTCTTGATGTGTTAGAAATATTTGTGTATGTAATAAATATATAAAGTGCTGTAAAAGAAAATCTTTGCCCCCTTCCTATTTTTTTTGCATATTTATCACACTTAAATTATTTTGACCATCAAACAGATTTAGTGTGTGCTTGTCTCAATCCAGAGCGCTACGGGCTAGTTCACATTAGATGCAGTCCTGTGGCTTTTTTTCTGCATCAAAAAAAATGCATGCACACTGTTTTCCATGTATTCCAATGGCCCTCGTTCACACCAGTGCAGTCAGTTCCAGTTGTTTCCAGTGCAGAAAAAAAAGTAGAACATGCTGCAATTTTTCCATACAGAACTGTACTGAAACAGCAAACTGCATGAAAACTGCGTGTGGTGTGAACTGTAAGCAAAAACGTATCTTTAATGTATCCGGAGTGCGTTTTTGTATTGTGAACTGGACCTAAGTGTCATTTTTCTCTGCTGCCTCGTTCCTGTGCTATCCGTTTGAGTCACACCTGACAGGTTTTCCTGACCCCAAGAGAAAAAAGGTGACACGTGATGGAGCTCCAGCACACAGCCTTTGATGGACAACCTTATTTCTGTTCCTGTGTGATGTGTAAAGCGGAGGGGGGGTGTCCCTTCCCTCCAATCAGCTCTCAGTGAGCTCTGCAGACTGTAACTTCAGTTCTTTGCTCCCTGCTTTCTGAAAGCTCAGACATGCTGTAAAAATTCAGCATTTTGAATACCTGTAGAAGACAGATGGCTGCAGATAAACAGATATAACTTATGTAGGATGATTTGTTTCATCTTCATGCGTGTATACAATCAATATATATATATATATATATATATATATATATATATATATATATACACACACACACACACAAACAGTGCTGTCAAAAAAGTATTTGCCCCCTTCCTGTTTTTTTTTTGCATATTTATCACACTTACATGATTCAGACTGTCAAACACGTTTTCATTTTACATGAAGAAAACCAGACTACATGCAAAGTGCAGTTTTTAAGTGATGTGATGCTTTCAATTTATTAAGGGAAAAACAATCTGTCCAAACCTGACTGGCCCTATGTGAAAAAGTAAATGCCCCCTAAACCTATTACTGGAGGTGCCACCCTTGATGGCAACAACTGCAATTAAGCATTTGCAATAATTGGCAATGAGTCTTTCACACCACTGTGGAGGCATTTTGGCCCACTCTTCTTTGAAGAATTGTTTTAATTCAGCCACCTTGGAAGGTTTTCCAGCATGAAAGGCCTTTTTAAGGTCATGCCACAGCATCTCAATGGGATTTAAGTCTGGACTTTGACTTGGCCACTCCAAAACCTTATACAATATAAAGTGCAGCGCTAAAAAATTATAAATGTGACATAAAAGTATGAATAAGAATATGAATATGAAAAATAAATAATATAAAAAAAGTCCCAATAAAGAAAGTCCCAGTAAAGGTGACTTCAGGTGGCAGTGCACACTGACCAGAGGTGCACGCAATGTGGCAAAGATGGAGTTCAGGATGTAGTCATCAACATGGAAAAGGGTAGATGTATTCCCTTGATCAGAGAAGATCCTCAAACCAAAGCAGCAAAGGATCCACTAAACAGCAAGGAAGAAATCACAGCTCCACCAGAGAAAGCCACCACTCCTCCACTGCACATCAACGGTATCTAGGAGGAGATACTCCCCACAAGGGATCAAAAAAAAAATGCCCATAGTGAAGTACAGTTGAAACTGGTTTATTGGGGTAAGACAGGATGCATCCAATAAAATGGCAGTAAATGAAATAGCACACGGCTAGCAAAACATGAAAGCTAGCAATTAAGAAACAAACAGGACTAACCGTCCTGTCAGATGTAGTGGCCGCCGGAGCTCCACAATGCTCCGACGGCGTGACGTCAAGGCGTGCGCAGGCTCCTCCTTACGCGTTACGTGCCAAGCACATCTTCAGAGAAAGAACCGGTGTACGCCGCGACGTGCAGATCAGAGCTAAATAGATCAAAAGGCGCATGCGCGATAGCCAGGCGCCATTTTGTCATAGCTCAAAAAGGTCCACCCCAATCTAGAAATTATAATAGCCCCTATAAATCCAATTATTATGGTGGTCCACCTCCCAAGGGGAATTACCATCCTAATAATAACTATCACCAGCAACCAGGGACTTCAAGGAATTCAGGTCCCCCCAGACCACCTAGTGGGCCTTATCCACCTCCTAATAATGTGGTTCCCCTTATGTCACAGGGATCTCCTAATTATTACCCTCATGTTTCCCAACCTGCGCATTTTTTAGGGACAGGTCAGGGGACAAAAAGAAACAAAGAGGGAAGAGAGGAGGAAGGAGAACGCATGTACACCCCCAAAAAGAGGAAGTTTTAAAAGGTAATGGTATTTTTAATCTCAGTAAAGTTGATCTTACTGCTGATGAGATTAAACTACTCGATAAAGGCCTCAAATTTGCCCCTACAAGACACATTAATAAATTTGAGGCTTTCATAGATGTCCATAAGTTCTCAAGAAAGTTATCTATTAAGAGATACTTTCTTACTAACCCTATTAGTAAGGAGCCTGCTAAATACAGTTACTCCAATTTGAGCAATGCCTCCACCTTTAATCCACCTCCTCAAGCTAACTCTGCAGTGGGTCTTTTCCGGGAACAGGTTTTAAGGGATTTAAATAGTCTTCCCGTTAGAAAATATTATACTGACCACTCTACAAAAATGGCTATGAGTTCTCTTCTTGAGAAGAATGATTTGGTCATTCGCCCGGCGGATAAAGGTGGGGGGGTAGTGATTCTGGATAAGCAATATTATGTTGATGAGGTTTATAAAATTCTGAATGACACTACCACTTATCTACCTTTGAATAATAACCCCATTCTGAAATATAAGAAATCTCTAAAGAGCATTATCAATTCTGGATTTGATAATAAGTTAATTAACCAGAAAGAAAAGGTTTTCTTGTGTCCAAAAGCACCTAGATTACCCATTATGTACATTTTACCCAAGGTGCATAAGGATGCTTTGCACCCTCCGGGTAGGCCAATTGTAAGTGGGATCAATTCCCTCTGCTCCAAGATTGGAGCCTACATAGATCACTATCTCCAGCCACTTGTCACCCTTACACCATCCTATTTAAAGGATACTAAGCAAGTACTGAACGCTATACAAGATATTGCTACTAACCCCACTACCTATTTAGTTACTGCAGATGTGGAAGCCCTATATAGTAGTATAAGCCATCAAGAAGGCTTGCAGGCAGTTGAGTATTATTTAAAACATCATAGCTCCTTATCTGTACCTCATATGTGTTTTATCCTTGAATTACTGGATTTTGCGATGAAAAAGAATTATATGTGGTTCGATGGCAACTTTTATCTGCAGATTAAGGGCGTGACTATGGGGGCTAAGTTTGCCCCCAGCCTTGCCAACCTCTTCATGTCATACTGGGAGGAGGAGGTTATTTATGCTAGGGAGTGGCCTGAATTATCCTTCTACAAAAGGTACATTGATGACGTACTTTTGTTATGGAATGGTAGCGAGCAATCTCTCATTAATTTTTTCGGAACGCTTAATTACAACACTAGTAATATTAATTTCACGTATACTTATAGTATGGTGGAAATTAATTATCTTGATTTAGTTCTCATGAACATTGGTGGTAAGATTGTTACTAAGTCTTACTTTAAACCTTCCGATCGTAACAGTTACATTCCTCTTGATAGTTGCCATCATCCAAATTGGCTTTCTAACATCCCTAAAAGTCAGTTTCAGAGGATTAGAAGGAATTGTACTGATCTAAAGGATTACCATACACAAGCTTCCATTTTGAAGGAAAGATTTATTGAAAAGGGTTACAATACCTCCACGCTTGATGACACCATTATTATGGTTGCAGATATGGGAAGGGAACAACTCCTTAAGTCAAATCCTAAACCTCCTAAGAATTTAATTTGCCCTTTCATCACTACCTTTTCTATTCAACATAGATCTATTCGCCATATTATCAAAAAGAATTGGCAAATTTTGAGAGCTGATCCCATCTTAAACAAAATTCTGCCTAACTTACCAGAGGTTATTTTTCGTAAGCCATCTACTTTGAGAGATATTATATCTCCCAATGTGATTAATCCTCCTGCTAAGCCTCTGTCTTTATTTAATTATAAAGGTTTCTACCCGTGCAACAAATGCATAGCTTGTAAAGTAGATGGTAATAGAAAAAGGAAAATCACTACTTTCCGTTCCAGTTCCAATAACAACACATATAATATAGACAAGTTTATATGTTGTAATAGCAAGCATGTAGTTTACCTTCTCGAATGTCCCTGCTCCAAGCAGTATGTGGGCCGTACCACGAGAAGGTTACGTGATCGGCTCAGGGAGCATATAAATAATATTAGAAAGGGCTTTAAAGATCACTCTCTCTCACTACATTTTAGACGCCATCATGGGAGAGATCCTTCCCTTTTGAGATTCACTGGAATTGATACTATTGTTCCACATTGGAGAGGTACTTATAAAATCCGGGCTGTTTCACAGTTAGAAACTAGATACATTTGTCAATTGGATACTCTATACCCACGGGGCCTTAACGTCGAACTTGACGTAAATTGTTTTATAGACAATAGCTGAAATAACAGTTTTCTTCACATTTTCATTTTTATTTTTTTTTTTTTTTTTGTGTATTTTATTGAATTTTATTTCAATACATATCTTTGTATTTTTGAATCATATTTTTGTAATATGATGTGTTTGTTATCACATAATTATTGCTGCGTTATATATGTACTTATTGGCCCCCCCCTTTTTAATTTCATGGTTATTTATAACAGTTTTTATTTTTTATGCCATTACTCTCCATTATGTATGACCTTATTTTAGGTATGGAGAGATTTGCTCAATCCCTAATTGAAGTATGGTCTTCTGCTCTTCTGTTAATTCATTATGAGCATGTAGACTCTGTTTCTCTGTTGTTTGAGCTATGACAAAATGGCGCCTTGCTATGGCGCATGCGCCTTTCGATCTGGCTTGTTTTCTTAATAATCATGATATTGTCCATGGTTATAGTTATATCCCTTTTTTTCTTTTCCTTTTTAAGTTTTCATTATTCATTAACATTTTCCTTTTATGTATGACCATTTTGCATAGAGTATGTATGCCTGATTTTAATTGTTGTACCGTCTGCTGTCCCTCTGGCAGTCTATGATGGACATGCAGACCTTTTTGAGCTATGACAAAATGGCGCCTGGCTATCGCGCATGCGCCTTTTGATCTATTTAGCTCTGATCTGCACGTCGCGGCGTACACCGGTTCTTTCTCTGAAGATGTGCTTGGCACGTAACGCGTAAGGAGGAGCCTGCGCACGCCTTGACGTCACGCCGTCGGAGCATTGTGGAGCTCCGGCGGCCACTACATCTGACAGGACGGTTAGTCCTGTTTGTTTCTTAATTGCTAGCTTTCATGTTTTGCTAGCCGTGTGCTATTTCATTTACTGCCATTTTATTGGATGCATCCTGTCTTACCCCAATAAACCAGTTTCAACTGTACTTCACTATGGGCATTTTTTCTTGATCCCTTGTGGGGAGTATCTCCTCTTAGATACCGTTGATGTGCAGTGGAGGAGTGGTGGCTTTCTCTGGTGGAGCTGTGATTTCTTCCTTGCTGTTTAGTGGATCCTTTGCTGCTTTGGTTTGAGGATCTTCTCTGATCAAGGGAATACATCTACCCTTTTCCATGTTGATGACTACATCCTGAACTCCATCTTTGCCACATTGCGTGCACCTCTGGTCAGTGTGCACTGCCACCTGAAGTCACCTTTACTGGGACTTTCTTTATTGGGACTTTTTTTATATTATTTATTTTTCATATTCATATTCTTATTCATACTTTTATGTCACATTTATTATTTTTTAGCGCTGCACTTTATATTGTATATTCATGTGAGGATTTTTTGGTTGTCCTATGTGTTTCAGCTGCTTGTCCATTTAAAAGCGCTCACTTTTTTGCTCTCTGTTTCACTCCAAAACCTTAATTTTATTTTTTTGTGGTGGACATGCTGGTGTGTATCGGACCATTGTTCTGTTGCATAATCCATGTGCTATTGAGCTTGAGTTCAGGAACTGACGGCCGGACATTCTCCTTCAGGATTTTCTGGTAGAGCACAGAATTCATGGCTCCATCAGTTATGGCAAGCCGTCCAGGTCCTGAAGCTGCAAAGCAGCCCCAGACCAGCACATTACAACCACCATGTTTGACTGTTGGTATGATATTTTCTTTCTATGAAATGCTGTGTTAGTTTTACGCCAGATGTAACAGTACGCACACCTTCCAAAAAGTTCAACTTTTGTCCCATCAGTCCACAGAATTTTTGCCCAAATGTCCTGGGGATAATCAAGATTTCTTTTGGCAAATGTGAGATGAGCCTTTGTGTTCTTTCTTGTCAGCAGTGGCTTTTGCCTTATAACTCTCCCATGGAAGCCATTTTTGCCCAATCTCTTTCTGTTGCTGGATCATGAACACTGACCTTTACTAAAGCAAGCGAGGCCTGCAGTTCTTTTGATGTTCTTTTATGACCTCCTGGATGAGCTGAGGTTGTGCTGTTGAAGTAATTTGAACTGGACAAATTTCCATCCGTCAGTGGCTGTCCTTTTGGTCCTTATCACATTTTCATACATACAGCAATTAGGTTTGGACTTTAGCCTATTACCCAGCATATTTTTGGAATGTTGCAGGAAACCTATACAAGTAAAGGGAGAACACACAAACTCCATGCAGATTGTAGGAAGTTGTTGCAGTGTGCTTTGTCTGGCTTTAATAAAGTTAAATATGATCTGACCTCATCTACAGGGAAACTCAAAAAATTAGAATATCGATCAAAAGTTCATTTATTTCAGTAATGCAACTTAAAAGGTGAAACTAATATATGAAATAGACTCATTACATGCAAAGCAAGATAGTTCAAGCCATGATTTATTATAATTGTGATGATTATGGCTTACAGCTCATGAAAACCCCAAATCCACAATCTCAGAAAATTAGAATATTATGAAAAGGTGCAATATTCTCGGCTCAAAGTGTCCCACTCTAATCAGCTAATTAAGCCATAACACCTGCAAAGGGTTCCTGAGCCTTTAAATGGTCTCTCAGTCTGGTTCAGTCGAATCACAATCATGGGAAAGACTGCTGACCTGACAGTTGTGCAGAAAACCATCATTGACACCCTCCAGAAGGAGGGAAAGCCTCAAAAGGTAATTGCAAAAGAAGTTGGATGTTCCGAAAGTGCTGTATCAAAGCACATTAATAGAAAGTTATGTGGAAGGGAAAAGTCTGGAAGAAAAAGGTGCACAAGCAGCAGGGATGACCGCAGCCTGGAGAGGATTGTCAGGAAAAGGCCATTCAAAAGTGTTGGGGACTTTCACAAGGAGTGGACTGAGGCTGGAGTCAGTGCATCAAGAGCCACCACACACAGACGGATCCTGGACATGGGCTTCAAATGTCGTATTCCACTTGTCAAGCCGCTCCTAAACAACAAACAACGTCAGAAGCGTCCTACATGGGCTAAAGAAAAACAGACTTGGTCTGTTGCTCAGTGTTCCAAAGTCCTCTTTTCTGATGAGAGCAACTTTTACCTCTCATTTAGAAACCAAGGACCCAGAGTATGGAGGAAGAATGGAGAGGCACACACTGCAAGATGCTTGAAGTCCAGTGTGAAGTTTCCAGAGTCTGTGCTGATTTGGGGAGCCATGTCATGTGAACTCCAGGCAAGCAACTAAATACAAATATCTGCCAAAGGATTTGTATTTGTGCCCTTGCAATTTACAAAGGTCCTGGCACTGCAATTTACAGACTCTGGCAGAACAGGTGCCCTGATTTTATTCTGCTGAAGTCAACTAATGTTTGCAGATCTGGTCCCTCTCCCAGTTTGTTATTGGACATATATTATTAGTTTCACCTTTTAAGTTTCATTACTGAAATAAATGAACTTTTGCATGATACTCTAATTTTTTGAGTTTCACCTGTATGTGCACCTTCCTACTTTCCTGCAAAGTTCATGGAGTATTCAGGTCATATCTGGTCAGCGAATGTAATGGAAGTGGCAGGGTGGCTTAGCGGTTGGCAATCCTGATTACCCGCCCTGGGGTTCCCAGTTTGTATTCCAGTTAGCACACTATCTCTGTGGAGACATGTAAAGAGATGTCACCGCTCCAAGGCTGCATGAAAATCCTATGGGATAGATTTACTAAAACTGGAGCTCTCAGAATCTAGTGCAGCTGTGCATGGTAGCCAATCATCTTCTAACTTTAGCTTGTTCAATTAAGCTTTGGCAATAAAACCTGAAAGCTGATTGGCTACCATGCACAGCTGCACCAGATTCGGATTGCTCCAGTTTTAGTAAATAGCCCCCTTTTGTCTCTGGAACTGCTGGTGCTGTGCAAATCTCCATACAGGTAACTACTAAGCTGCCCTGCTGCTTCCATTACATTCATTTTGATATTTCTGGCTGAGACTCCAAAACAGGAAGTGAAAGGAAAGAGTCGAGTAGTTTCTCGTTCCTTCCTAGGGATCCTGTTGTGGGCAGTTTGGTGCCAGCGACTGGATATACTAGGGTGTCATAGGCTTTAGAAGCCAAGCAGCTTTTGGCCTTTACTTTTTTTAATTTACAGTGGAAAGCAGGAATCCGATTGGTTCTTGTGAGCAGCATCTCCATTTTGATTTGCTCTGCAAATAAGCCTCTCGATGTCTAAGTGATGTCATTGGTCTTTGTATATTCTTCTGGCTCTACCCATTATGGCTGCCACAGTGAAGGCTCATAGACATCAGTTGCACCCTTCATTCAGCCTCATCATGTCTGAAGTAAACACATCCTCCCATTTACTGTGGAAAGTGTTCATATCACTGGTGTCTTTTCCGTAGATAATTTGTGAGAGTTTATATCTACTCCCAGGAAGCCCAGGCCATTTTCAGCACATCTTGGGATCACTAGGAGTTAATTATTAAATGTGCTTTGATGTCGCCAACCTTCCTCCATGCTTCATTTTTTGGTAGGGTGCATAATGATCCATGGAGCATGGATGAGACAGCAGGCCTCAGCACCTGAGAGGAGAATCGGCACATGCTGTGTTGCCCATGGCAGTGATCCATCCAAAGTATAGCACCTCCTTCCACCCAGCTCCAGCACTCTCCATCTCTGCCAAAAGCTCTGGACTGTGGGAGGAGCCAAGGCGTTATCACATTTAGTGCACAGAAGAGCGTGGAAGTGGTCGGAGCTCACAGAGCAAGCTCGGGTAGGTCACAGTGCTGGAGGGACCCTGTTGGAGCTCTGTGAGCTCTGACTGCTTCCAGGCTCCTCAGTGCACTGTATTCACATATTTGTTTCCTGTTTATTAGCGCTGCACCTTTATTTATATGTTTATGTAGTGGAAGAAGAGGGTTTGCCACTTTGTGCTAGCTACTCATTCACTTCATCGCGCTCACTACATACGTTTTGCACTGTATCTCCATTGTACACCGCAGCGGAACGCAATTGTGGGGTGTTGCAGCAGTGGGTGGATGTCACCACAGTGAACAGAGATAATGACTAGCACACCGCAATCTGCTTCAGTAGAACTGCCTTTATTTGTGTTGTTTAGGCATGTTACATGAGCAATGCAACATTTTGGAATGTCCCTGTGCAATCAGTGCCATGCAATTTAAAAACGCACTGAAACTGGATCACATGATTGTAAGCTCCAACGAGCAGGGCCCTCTCAATCCTTCTGTATTCATTTGTATTGTAATTGTACTGTCTGCCCTTATGTTGTAAAGCGCTGCGTAAACTGTTGGCGCTATATAAATCCTGTATTATAATAATAAAAAACATGACTCTGCGGTACCATGCATTTTGGTGCAGGCAAACACACTGTATTTGTGATCTGTGTTTGGAGTGTCGTTGGGAATCTATTGCCACCCACAGCAGTGTTCCTGTGTGAACCGGGCCTGGGGCCCTTGTGCAGGGTGACTGGTCTTGTCTACACCCCCCCATAGATTTTTGCAGGCAACCTGTGATGGGTGTGACCACTAAAAATTCTGGAAAACCATCTGCACATTGCTATATACCCCCTTTTAGCAAACTTTCCATATAAACAGGGATTTTTCGTTCACATACATTTCTATGCATGTTTAAGCCGGCCAACTACGTCAAAGTAATCCCTCTCTGGCCAGTTCCTATCTTAATCTCTATCCATCTATCTATCTATCTATCTATCTATCTATCTATATCATTATTTATTTATTTCAGGTACTTATATAGCGCCATATTTTTGGAGGGTGGGAGGAAACCGGAGTACCCGGAGGAAACCCACGCAGGCACAGGGAGAACATGCAAACTCCAGGCAGGTGGTGCCGTGGTTGGGATTTAAACCGGCGACCCTAGTACTGCCAGGCAGAAGTGCTAACCACTTAGCCACTGTGCTGCCCTATTATCATCCATCTATCTATCTTATCTATCTTATCTATCTATCTATCTATCTATCTATCTATCTATCTATATATCTATCTATCTATCTTTATCATCTATCTTTATCATCTATCTATCTATCTATCTATCTATCTATCTATCTATCTATCTATCATCATATCTAATTTACATTTTTTGTTCACTGTTGTGAACTTTTTAGTTAACCATCTATTGAAGGATGGCCCTCTGGTTGTGGTGGTGGTGGGGATCAGGCTTGCCTTGCCTTCATTCCCTCACTAATGTATGTAAAGTCCTTAAAATACTCCTGATCCAATGAGTCAATTGGCATCTCCAGGTCTTTGGACAGAAAAGTATCCACTTCAATGATTTCCTGCAGTGGTTGCTTGAGAATAGGTTCCAATGTACTTTGTACATGTGATGGTCCTTCTTCTATCTCTTCCCAGTCAATACCCTTGAAGAAAGGGTGTGATCTGAGATTGCACACCTCGTACGCACGTTGCTCTTGGTCAAGACATAAAAGTCTGCGTAAGAGTTCATGCAGGTAAAAGTCCAAGTACCATGGTAAATAGGGTGGCATGGTGTACATGCGAGCAACCAACTGCTCTTCATTCTCCTGTTCAGTATAATAAGGATGCTCCCCTAAGGCCATCTCATATACTATTATCCCAAATGAGAAATAGTCAGCCGGGTAATAGTATGGACTTTGATAATAGACTTCAGGGGCCATGTAACCTGGTGTCCCCACCCAACTGGTGACTCTGTAGCACTCATTGACGCACATTGCCGATAGGCCGAAATCGGCAATCTTGACGTGCCCGGCGTTATCCAGAAGAATGTTCTCTGGTTTTAGATCTCTGTGGACAATCTGAAGAGAATGAAGGTGCTGCAGTCCACACAGAATTTCAGCAGTAAGACGTCTTAAGGTTTCTTCATCAAGTGGAGCTGAAACTCTTATGAATTTTTCAAGATCCCCTCCGCCCAGGAACTCCATAGCAAAGACGAGATGTGTCTCTGTTTGAAAGGAGCAGTATAGATGTGCGAAAAATGAGTGCTTGTTGCACATTTCCATTATGTAGCGCTCTGTAACGACGCAGCTGGGATCCTGGTCAAGTAATGGTCTTTTTTTAACCATTTTCACTGCTAGCTTCTGCTTAATGTCAGGATGAGAAGCCAACATTACTTTTCCAAAGCCCCCCTGTCCTAGTACTCTATGGAAGGTGAAACTT
The DNA here is from genome assembly GCF_062004578.1 of Staurois parvus. NCBI lineage: Eukaryota > Metazoa > Chordata > Amphibia > Anura > Ranidae > Staurois > Staurois parvus. The sequence continues at coordinate 1,125,197 of NW_028318327.1, forward strand.
TCCAGGGTAAATTTGCAGGACTGGGAGGTAGGTGAAGTTTCCTCGCACTCAATATTGCCTGTTTTTCCGTCCTCTTCGGATATGGTCCATAAAGCCTTCTCGATCTCACTGGTGAATTGTTTCCTTTTTTTGTTTCTTTTTTGTTTAATTGTTGATTCCAGAGAGAAATTAGAGAAGGAACAATTCAAATCTCTGGTGACTTGTTTCTTGTCCAGTGTAGATGCAGCCAGTGAAGTCTTGTCATCTTCACTATTGGCTGATTTTTTGTCAGCATTGGATTTGGCCAATGAAGCCTCCTTGCTCTCACTGGTATGTGAAGTATTGGGAGGTTTCTTGTCCTCCATGGATGTAGCTTGCTGAATTTGCGCAGTGCCTTTGTTGGATGGTATCTCATTTTTGCCTGGAGAGAGAGAAAAAAAGTATTATTTCTACTTCCGCATCATTTATGTGAAACAGAATCTGTGGCCATTTAAATGTCTTTTTTCTTTTACATATGGAAGTGAATCTTTGTTATGACACTAATCCTATGGGACACGTTTTTCTTTATGGCAGTTCTATACATTCATAGACAATATGGTTCTCAGCCCTGGGCATCTATTGTCAGTGCATGGCTTTTTAAACCCCATGACATCCCTAAGGGCTCTTTCACACTTGACTTTATTTCTATCTCTTGCCAAACGCCCCTATAGCTTTTGGCAGGCGTTTGGAGAGTGTTTCAGGAGCATTAAAAATGCTACCCAAACGCCTGTCTAACGCCCCATGCGCGGTTATGAGGCTGTTGATAGGCGTTTGGCAAGCTTAAAAACCGCATCACAAACGCCTATAATGAAGTTCTAGGCGTTTGCGGAGCGGCACTATAGACTTGAATGGGAGGCTTCAACTCCTGACTCGACATGAGGCGTCAGTGTGAACAGCACTGTGTGCTGCCATGTGCAGAATTGTCATAGGCGTTTGAGAAGCTTTAAAAACGCTTCCCAAAGGTCTTTCTGAGGCCTGCTGACAAAGCTAGTGTGAACTGAGCCTAACAGCTATTAAATGCTGAGTAACCGTACTTACACTTTCTGACCACCAACAGATAGCAATCCTAATGTGATTATATGACCATACTGAGATCTTAGTGCCAAAGACCAATGATCAGCTACAATGGGGAAGCCATACTGACCCATTCCATACTCAGGCTGCGCTTTCTGCTAAGTAACTCTTGTGCTCTAGGGCTTGTTTACATCATATCCATTGAGCTACGTTTTTTCTGCACACCACCGTACAATACAGCATGTTGTACTTTTCAATGGGCAATGGGGTAAACAAGGCTTATTGAAATGCATTCTTTTTCTTGTATATGCATTCATACTACGTTCAATGCATCTGGTGTAAATGAGCCCTAAGCTGTTCCTCCCTCTCAATGCAATTCCATCACTCTGCTTATCTTAATTGACTAAATATAAATGTTAACACTATTTTGTATTTGGTTGTGAGTCCGTAGTTGTGGTGACACCCGAATTTTCCTAACGACTTAAAAATGTGTGTGTAGAATAATATAACAAAGCGGAATGAATAGTCTGCTCCTGCAGCCCCCAGTCTGCCTGGTCATACAGATCCTAGAACACAACTGTCTATAGGAATGATCCTAGTGAATGGGAATGTCATTGGGGGGGCAGTGTAAGGTCTCATTCCTATTGATGGCTCCTGTATACACAGCCTGCCACTGGGGAGGCACTCACACTGACTTTGTATTTATCCATAGACCATGTATGCCTCCTGCACACCTGACCCCTGACCCCTGTAGCCCAACTGTCACCTGAATTCAACTGACGGCTGGCTGACAAATGCTGCTGCTAATGACAAGTGCTATTACTGGCAGGACCTCCAGGTATGAGACTTTGCAGCAGATTCATAACAACGTATCCCCCATCCGTATTGTCCATCAGAAGATTTCCCCTCTATTCCTGTTCTGGTGTCAGCCCACAATGTTGGCTTTTCCATCACTTTCTATCCCAGTGACATCGGTGGTCAGGACAAATATAGCGAATTAATCTTTGTAATGGGGGCATAAAAAACCTGAGAGGGGGTCTAACTCTTTCCTAGACTCTACCCGGTGACCCCGCTATGTGTATGTATAGTGACCCCAATATATATGTAATTGGTGATAAATCTTGTATTTCCTTACAGTGCCTTATATCTCTATTATATCTCACTAGACTAATACTTACTTTCTGCGTCTTCTTCTCCTAATTTTGTCTGAGAAAAGGGGCAACATCTGACCAGAAACTGCCAAAATCTCTTCCCAGTTGCCCTAAATCTACCCCTTTTAGGGGCAGAATCTTGGGGCTGTGAGGCTGCTCTGTGGTCCTCTGTTAAGGGTCCCACTCCTTGTAATGTAACAGGATCCTCCTTGTTGGTTTTCAGGAGGTCCTTCACATCATATCCTCTCTTTCTCATAAATAGCCGCGTCATGATTACAAATGACAAAGCTTCACAGAGAAAGAAAAATCGCTTCCACTCCTGGTAGCGTAGACGAAGGGAATGACAGCAGGCTGTGCAAGCTCCTGATACAGGAGCAGCTGAGGGGGCGGAGCCAAGTGGTGATGACATCACGGTGTGGTAGCTATGGAAACAAGGTCACATGACCATATATGGAAAAAGCATTGGGCTTCCTATGTGGTGTTTGTAAATCACATTTTTTGGGTAATTTTTTTTCAACTAAAAGAAATGTGGGACATCTTTGCTCAGCTTACATCTGTATTATTCATGTTTGATGTATCCAGCACCCAATGAAATCATGTTATTCCTGTGTATGGATGGGATTCACAAACCTAGAACACCAGGACAAGGTTCTATTTGTAGCCCTGTAACTGCCATGTTCAGATCTGCTGGCTCCCAACTGAAATTAATGGTCATGTGATCTTAGTCTGGGGGGGAAGACATTTTGGCCATATAGTGTGTAGTCCGTTGAGTGGCAGGCTGTAATATTCCTTCATTATCAGGATATTGGTCAGATTTCAACGCTGAGATAGAATGACAACTGGTCATGTAACGCTGTATACTAATGGATTTCATATACCCTTTTATTTTAGAAATAGAACTTTCTTTTGGTGATGTTTAATATCCACTGTTTTTGTGTGTTTTTTTTTTTTTTTTTTACTATATAAAGGAAAAAGAATGTAAAAAATGGGACAATATGGTAGTCCTCAGCCCTGGATATCTATTCTTAGTGCATGGCTTTTATAAGTCCCCATGACATCCCTTAGGTCACCAAGACATAGCAATCCTAATGTGATATCTGACCACACTGAGATCGTAGCCCCAAAGAGCACTGATCAGCTACAAAGGGGAAGGCATACCGGCCCATTCCATAGTCAGGCTGCGCTTCCTGCTTAGTAGCACTCGGGCTGTAAGGCTTGTTTACACCATATCCATTGACTGACTGCGTTTTTCTGCATACCACTGCTCATGTATGGTGTGAAGAAATCTTTAAGCCGGCCATAGATGAGTCGAAAACCGAACATTCTGTCGATCGAAAAATGAGAATAGCCCATACAAGTGTGTCATCATTTGTTTCATTTTTCTAAAATAAATTCCAGCATGTTGCGTCTGGCACTTTCCATTGCTGAATGAAAATCGCATCTCGCAGCAGGCGCACTAATAATGCGAAAACCAAACGATTCTACGTTCAACAAGAATTTTCGCTTGGTTTTCGATTCTATCTATGGCCGGCTTTACTGTCCTCCCTCTCAATGCAATTCCATTTGCAGACCCTTGCTGTTTCCTTATGGTTCCCTATTGTTATTATGTCAGTCTCACTGAGGAGCTGCCACTAAAGTATATGGACCATTACAGACATTTATGGACTTTTGGGTTATTTTATCATCATTTTTTATCATATATGTACCAGTTGTTGCTTCTTATTATACTATACTCCTATTTACTTCTATCAATGCCATCATTCTGCTTATCCTAATTGAAAATCCACTGTCCTGTGTCTGGTTTCATCTCAGTAGTTGTGGATGCTGCCCCAACTTTCTTGATGTGTTAGAAATATTTGTGTATGTAATAAATATATAAAGTGCTGTAAAAGAAAATCTTTGCCCCCTTCCTATTTTTTTTTCATATTTATCACACTTAAATTATTTTGACCATCAAACAGATTTAGTGTGTGCTTGTCTCAATCCAGAGCGCTACGGGCTAGTTCACATTAGATGCAGTCCTGTGCCTTTTTTTCTGCATAAAAAATGCATGCACACTGTTTTCCATGTACTCCAATGGGCCTACTTCACACCAGTGCAGTCAGTTCCAGTTAGCTTCCGGTGCAGAAAAAAAAATAGAACATGCTGCATTTTTTCCATACAGAACTGTACTGAAACGGCAAACTGCATGAAAACTGCGTGTGGTGTGAACTGTAAGCAAAAACGTATCTTTAATGCATCCGTTTTTGTATTGTGAACTGGCCCGAAGTGTCATTTTTCTCTGCTGCCTCATTCCTGTGCTATCAGTTTGAGTCACACCTGACCCCAAGAGAAAAAAGGTGACAGGTGATGGAGCTCCAGCACACAACCTTTGATGGACAACCTTATTTCTGTTCCTGTGTGATGTGTAAAGGGGAGGGGGGGTGTCCCTTCCCTCCAATCAGCTCTCAGTGAGCTCTGCAGACCGTAACTTCAGCTCTCTGCTCCCTGCTTTCTGAAAGCTCAGACATTCTGTAAAAATTCGGCATTTTGAATAGCTATAGATGACAGATGGCCGCAGATAAACAGATATAACTTATGTAGAAGGATTTGTTTCATCTTCATGCGTGTACACAATATATATATATACATACTCACACACACACAAACAGTGCTGTCAAAAAAGTATTTGCCCCCTTCCTGTTTCTTTTTTTTTTTTTTTTTGCATATTTGTCACACTTACATGATTCAGACTGTTAAAAACATTTTAATATTACACAAAGAAAACTAGGCTAAATACAAAGTGCAGTTTTTAAGTGATGTGATGCTTTCATTTTATTAAGGGAAAAACAATCTGTCCAAACCTGCCTGGCCTTATGTGAAAACGTAAATGCCCCCTAAACCTATTAACTGGTTGTGCCACCCTTGATGGCAACAACTGCAATTAAACATTTGCAATAATTGGCAATGAGTCTTTCAAACCACTGAGGAGGAATTGTGGCCCACTCTTCTTTGGAGAATTGTTTTAATTTAGCCACCTTGGAGGGTTTTCCAGCATGAAAGGCCTTTTTAAGGTCATACCACAGCATCTCAACGGGATTTAAGTCTGGACTTTGACTTGGCCACTCCAAAACCTTAATTTTATTTTTTAGTGGTGGACATGCTGGTGTGTATCGGACCATTGTTCTGTTGCATAATCCAAGTGCTCTTGAGCTTGAGTTCAGGAACTGATGGCCGGACATTCTCCTTCAGGATTTTCTGGTAGAGCACAGAATTCATGGCTCCATCAGTTATGGCAAGCCGTCCAGGTCATGAAGCTGCAAAGCTTCTATTAATGTGCTAATGTTCTATTAACTTTTTATTAATGTGCTTTGATACAGTAGTTTGAGGACATCCAACTTCTTTTGCATTTACCTTTTGAGGCTTTCCCTCTTTTTGAAGGGTGTCAATGATGGTTTTCTGCACAACTGTCAGGTCAGCAGTCTTTCCCATGATTGTGATTCCTACTGAACCAGACTGAGAGACCATTTAAAGGCTCAGGAACCCTTTGCAGGTGTTATGGCTTAATTAGCTGATTAGAGTGGGACACTTTGAGCCTAGAATATTTCACCTTTTTTACAATATTTTAATTTTCTGAGTTTTTGGATTTGGGGTTTTCATGAGCTGTAAGCCATAATCATCACAATTATAACAAATTACGGCTTGGACTATCTTGCTTTGCATGTAATGAGTCTATCTCATATATTAGTTTCACCTTTTAAGTTGCATTACTGAAATAAATTAACTTTTGCACAATATTCTAATTTTTCGAGTTTCACCTGTATATGCCTCTACCCACATGCCAGCTCCTCTGGGAAATGTAGTTCTTTACTACACTGCTCCTTAGTAAAGTCATGCATACAGTTCCATGGGGCTGCTCTATAGAGTGTGAATGCCACTGTTCTGCATGGCCCCGCATCAACACTTGTAGCAGGGTGTTACACATGGTTGTAGGGAAATAAATAGAAACTGTATGACAATGTTCAGAAGGTAAACATGAACTCCAGGCAAGCAACTAAATACAAATATCTGCCAAAGGATTTGTATTTGTGCCCTGGCAAGGTCCTGGCACTGCAATTTATAGACTCCTAATGGCAGAACAGGTGCCCTGATTTTATTCTGCTGAAGTCAACTAATGTTTACAGATCTGGTCTCTCTCCCAGTTTGTTATTGGACAGTAAAAGAAGAAGCAGAAGATTGATGACTGCTCTCCCTCTGGTCTCTCCATTTATCAGAATGTTTCATGCTAGCACATGAGCACTATAGCACAACTGACTGGCTCCTTGTGCTGCTTTTCTCTCTTCCAGTCTGAGCCCTGCTTTACAGTGGACTTCAAGAGGCAGATACCAAGTCAAATTCAGGTTCTTACACTGCCTGCATTTAAAAACACATTTCCTGATATGTAAATTAATACAGATCTGCATGAATTTGTATCTTTTATATCTGCCCAGAGTTCGGCTCTACCATTTCTTGAATAGTAGCTGTGTTTATTGCCACTGTTTTATAAATGGCATTTATCTTCCCTTTGCAAAGTTCATTAAGAAGCTTTAATCTGTTCCTGACATTACTCCTTACATATAAAGTATTTGTTTAAAAATAGCATAAAGGAAACAGTGTAGATTGAAGCCAAAAAGGACACATGTAAAGTTACACTCACATCTGTCTTCACCGAGGTGCAGAAAAAACAAAAATGTATCCAAAAGTCCGTTCCCTTCTTCCAGTGTAAAACAAGTTATGACATCACATTCCAATCTGATTAAACCCATCTTATAACGAGTAAAAACAACAGCAAAATAATACTCTGCATTTAAAATAAGGGCTACTCAAATTAATTGCTAATTCACAGCGGACATGTCCTAATAACTGCTCAATTGTGATGTAGATCCCAAGATATCATTTCCTACATCAGCTGCAGAACTGAACAGAAAGGTCAGGTTAGGGCCATGAAGAAATTTGGTGGATTCGCCTTGTTAGAAGTAAAATGCAAAATTATAATATGGAAATACATATGAATGGCAGGACATGCCTTCTTAGGGCTTCTGTTTTTCAGCCTGGTATTGTCTGAGGACATCAGGCCGCCCCACTATGGACACCTCTGATCTCCAATACCCTGAAAACCTAGCAATACCTTCTCCTGGGCCTAATGATCTTCAGAGCAAAGGCTCCAAATTCTGTTCATGAGTCTTTCTGCAGTCCACGGGCTTCTGTACACTAGGGTTTGGTAATTTTGAAAAATATTTTAATATGGGTCTCGAAAGTAGAAGTTGCAACTGTAGTTGAACCTTGCCAGTTAGTGTAATTGTCCTATTTAGCTGCATTTCATTTGTTTTCTTTAATTTATATGTATTAATAGGCACATATTGTGAACATATGACGGTTGTAGAGCATACCCTCACAATGCACCACCTTGATACAACATCACCATTTCTTAAAATGTATTTGAAGCCAAAACATTGCTTTTAAAAGCTTTGGATAAAATGGTGATGGGTTAGAACCTCTGTCAGGTTTTTATTACTGTCTCTGGTCCTTTATGTCTGTTAAGGTACTAGGGTATTAAAGCCATGGCATGCTTATCAGCAGTTAGTCACATTCAAGAGTGTAACATGTCAAACTGGAGACATTTCACTGCTCATCCAAGTTCACCCATAGTACATCTTCAGTTCTGGCAGGGAACATCCCCAACAGGGACAACTGGTTTTCAAGAGGCATGAAAGAGGCCCTCTTTGTCAAATTGGAACAACCACCCATTAACGGGAGTGGGGGATCTTCAACACCATGTTATCCTCAAACAATTCCACTTTAAAATGGCAACCCCACTGATTTGACAGCAAGTCACTGCTTTAGTCCAGTGACTTGAATGATTAACACATGCCCCAGACCTCATGACACCATAAGGATGGGATCACGGGTGTTGCATCAGGGGTCGCAGAGGTTGCAATTGCGACCCTGGCCCTGCTCCATGGGGGCCATGCAGCCTCCCTCTGACATTAGATCTTGTGTCAATGTGTTTATTTGTGAGTGGTGGTGGTCACCTGGGATACCAGTATATGACAGGACAGACCACTCCCCTTCATGTGGAATGATAGGCAGTACTGTGGGGAACTTTCTTTCTTCCTGGTGCACAGACCTACCTTCTCCCCACTGCCTCCCAGTGAGTTGGTCCCCCTCCCTCCTCCTATGTCTCCTCCCCTCACCTCTCTATCCAGGTCTGTCACTGCTGGTCTCTCCTCAGCTCCCTCTTTTCATTGTCACCCCTCCTACCTGTCCTCAGTCATGCCAGGGGCCCGGCCATGGGATACACATGCTCTCTAGCTGGAGGTGGTCCGGGTGCCAGCGATTCTACAACGGGGCAGCAAGTTCATCAAGTAGTAAAAGTGAAGCATAGAGGAAGGGGGATGTTCGAACATTTTACAGTGTGGGACACAGGGCTAGGGGACTTCTACACATTGAGGGCATTGAGGAGGACTGAAACTTCTCCTGACTTCCCCTGTACTGGGGACATTCAATATGTGGGGGAGTGACAGGAGCCAGTATGGGGGAGGGGTGAGTCCTGGACATGCTGGGACTTGTAATGTACAGGCTGCAGGAGGACCCCTGTGTGAAGGGACCCTATCCACTGGCGTAGCATCAGGAGTCGCAATGTTGGCCATGCCCAAGCTCCAGGGGGCCCGTCTTGAGGTCCAGGACTGTATCCTCAACCTCCATCTCTGCAGCATCAGCTGCTCAGAATGAATGAACAGGAAGAGCTCTGCACAGTCTTCCTGTTCATTCATAAACCAAAGCTAACAACAAAGTCCTCTTCCCTACTGACTAACACCATCCTCTGCCCTGCTGACTGACACTGTCCACTGCCCTGATGACTGACATTGTCCTCTGCCCTACTGGCTAACACAGTCCTCTGCCCTACTGGCTGACACCATCCTCTATCCTGCTGACTGACACTGTCCACTGCCCTGCTGACTGACACTGTCCACTGCCCTGCTGACTGACACTGTCCTCTGCCCTACTGGCTGATACAGTCCTCTGCCCTACTGGCTGACACTGTCCTCTGCCCTACTGACAACATTCTCTGCCCTACTGATTGACAACATCCTTTGCCCTACTGACTGACATCATCCTCTACCCTGCTGACTGACACTGTCCACTGCCCTGCAAACTGACACTATCCACTGCCCTGCTAACTGACACTGTCCACTGCCCTGCTAACTGACACCGTCCTCTGACCTACTGGCTAACAGAGTCCTCTGCCCTTCTGGCTTACACCGTCCTCTGCCCTACTGCCTGACACTATCCTCTACCCAACTGAAAAAGTTATCTGCCCTATTGTCTGACTCTTTCCTCTTCCCTACTGGCTGACACTGTTTTCTGACCTACTGGCTGACACTGTACTTTGCCCTACTGTCTGACAGCATCCTCTGCCCTACTGGCTAACACCGTCCTCTGCCCTACTGACAAAGTTCTGTGCCCTACTGTCTGACACCATCCTCTGCATTCTATGCATGAAGGTAAAAAACCTTCTGTGTGCAACAGTGCCCCCAGCCCCCTTAATAGTTATCTGAGCCTTATCGCGATCCAGCCTCAGATGTCCCGGGTCTCTGTCTCCTCATTGACTGAGACAGCAATCGGGGGCCATTGGCTCCCATTGCTGTCAATCACAGCCAGTCAGCCAATGAGGAGACAGAGGGGGTGGGCCCAAGCCTCAGCTCCGTGTGTGAATGGACACACAGAGCAGCAGGTGCCCCCATAGCAAGCTGCTTGCTGCTTGCTGTGGGGGCACCCCACAGGAGCGAGGAGCCAGGAGAGCCTGCGAGGGACCTGAGAAGAGGAGAATCCAGGCTGCCCTCTGCAATACCACTGCACACAGCAGGTAAGTTAGACATGTTTTTTAATTTAAAAAAAAAAATAACCTTTAGAATTCTTTTTTACCTCCCATCCTTTTCTTGGACAATCAACATCTGACTTGATGCATTCCATGATGACTGGATTAAGGTGACTGCTGTAGCTATGCTGGCTGGGTTATGTCCATGACACTTAATAGAACTGAAGAAGCTACATGGATGAGAGAGGAAACACCTTTATGTTTTGCTTTGTCTTTTAAAGTCACTTTGTGGTAGTGTAATAACGTGCTTTACTAAACAAAAAGGCTATATCTACAAACTATGTACAATTTTAGGAAAACAATACATATCATACTAAGTATCTCAAAACATGCATACAACATATACATGCACACGCTATCTATCCTTTTTAGCAAATGAACATGGACAATGTATGCAATAGAAATGCACTAAAAGTTACTTAAGTAGTAGATGTAGTGTCATCCCCAGGTAATGTTCTTTTTTTCAGTCTTTCTGTATTATGGAGTGGTCTTCCTTCTATCCAGGATATATCACAGACTGCTCTTTGCTTCTCAAAGTCCTCCAAAACAAAAAAAGCCCCCCCCCCCCCCTTGTCTTTTGTACATAGCTGGGTTCAAGTCCTTTGTCCTATTTCCTTTTCCATGAGCTCCATGAACCAGTCAAATTAGTTCAGTAGTATATGAATAGGGGAAGCCTAGCTTCTAAAAACAATACCTGGTAACCAAAATGCATTATTCCATATATATATATATATATATATATATATATATATACACAGTGGGGCAAAAAAGTATTTAGTCAGCCACCAATTGTGCAAGTTCTCCCACTTAAAAAGATGAGAAAGGCCTGTAATTGGCATCATAGGTAGACCTCAACTATGAGAGACAAAATGAGAAAAAAAATCCAGACAATCACATTGGCTGATTTGGAAAGAATTTATTTGCAAATTATGGTGGAAAAAAAGTGCAACATCTCTAACCTTATAGGTAGAGATGCAGAGAACTTCCTCAAAGAGGAAAAATAAAGTAGAACTACAGGCAAAACGTTTTCTTTCAATTTGAATAGAGTAAGGTTCATAATTGCTGTCAGTTCTTTTTTGCCACATTTGTCCCATTGGGGAATTTCCCTTCACTTTCTGTCCCACAGTTTAGACAGAAAGTGAGAGGAAAGTCCCCCAAAGTGAAGGAATTCCTAGTTGTTACAAGAACTAGTGTTCCATTGGAACATTCATTTCTAAACCTGTTCTGATGACACCCCAAAGTTCAGGGTGGTTTGGGAATCTTTAAAGTTTTTTTGGCTATACTTCTCTTATGGATCACAGGAGTGCAGTTGTTTCTGCACTCCTGTGACCCATTTTAAACCAACAGCTGGCTTTGGATGTCACTGGGGACATCCTGGGGAAAGATTCTGACCTTAAAGTCGGGATCCACCCAGAAGCCTGGACCAGCAGCTGGCATGGACTCTTAGAATGCTGCTGAGAGCTTGAGCCAGATTTCCCACCCCTTTCACAGTCCAGCACTCCAGTGATAGTCACCGATGCTCCGCAGGCTGAAGACTGAAAACTGAGCAATTAGCGGTGTTTGATCGCTCAGTTATCAGACAGCTGCAGATGGGATAAATGCTGCAGCCATCAAGGTAAGTATGATTGTTTATTTTTTTTAATTCCCATACTTCTCTTTTGAGAATCCTCTCCAGGGCCACAGTGAATGTTCCGTTGCTCTAACTTCAAAGAATCATGGAAAATGTACTATCACACCATGAATAGCAATCCTCTGGTTTTATTTGTTTCTTGGAGTTGCTTTTTAATTAGATTTTGTTCTTTAAGCAATGCACACAGAAAGAAATTTAGTCAAGGGCCCATGGTAAATTCTATATAGTAATGTTATTCTCCTAATTTTATGAGAGATAGGGATCACACACAGAGTTCTACATTACAAATTCTTGCTGATAGAAACTTGGTTCATAACTGACTGTTGTGACAAGTCCATATCAAAGTTAGTGTGGGTTTCAGGCATCCGCTGTGTGTGTTGGAAGACTACAAAAGACCACTAGACTGATTGTTTAGATGGAAAATGCTGGAGCCAAAGAAGTAAGCTGGTGGACCTCCTCGAGGGACACTGGTGTGTCAATCATTAGATGTGTATGGCAGCAATCCTGCCCTGTGAATGTCTACTGTAACAGAAAATTTCAAAAATATATTGTGAAGTTTTACTGAGAATTCCTTATTACTGTCTGCATTTTTAAAATGATTTGAATTATATTTATTTGGCGTGCTTACTGTACCATATTTTCATGATCTTCTATCATTTTCATATTTTTTATGGTTACCCTACAGCAAGGGAAGGCAACCTTTCTGAGGTGGAGATCTACCTGGAAAACAAGAGATCTACCTGTAAGAGAGCAAAGATCACCAGGGTATGGCGTCATTTTTTTTTTTTTTTTTTTTTTTTTTTTAAGAATTTAACTAGCAAGCCCCCAATCAAAAGTAAAGACAGCATAAAGATAACTTAGAAACATCTTATAAAACTAATGTCACCGTAGAAATATAAATTTAGCCTACCTTAAAATTTAGCTTTAGTGGGAAACTCGGCATTCACTTTCATTCACAATTTTTCCATGTCTGGGTAATAATTTGTCACCCCGCACCCCAAAAGTCTAATGCTGGAGTTCATCATGAAAGCAGAACTGCAGGCTGATTTTTTCGACTAGTTTCAGGCTTGGCTATCTGCTCTGATTTTAGGCCAGTGTAAGCAGTGGGTAGGTCAGTAGTAGGTAAGGCAGTGTACAGAGTTTAGTAGGATCAAGAGAAGTGTACAGAGGTCAGCAGTATAAACAGCAGGGATTAGTAGGGCAGAGGACAGGGGTGAGCAGGTCAGAGGTCAGCAGGAGTGAGGACAGGGGGTTAGGAGAGCATGGTACTGGGGGGGCAGGAGGGCCTGGTACAGGGAGGTCAGGAGGATATGGTGCATGGGGATCAGGAGGGTATGGTACTGGGGAGTCAGGAGGGCATGATGCAAGGAGGTCAGGAGGGTATGGTATAGGGAGGTCAGGAGGGTACAATGCTGAGGAGTCAGGAGGGCATGGTATTGGGGGGTCATGAAGGTATGGTATTGGGAGGTCAGGAGGGTATGGTGCATGGGGGTCAGGAGGGTATGGTGCATGGGGGTCAGGAGGGTATGGTACTGAGGAGTCAGGAGGGCACGGTGCAAGGAGGTCAGGAGGGTATGGTGTAGGGAGGTTAGGAGGGTACAATACTGAGGAGTCAGGAGGGCACAATACTGAGGAGTCAGGAGGGCATGGTATTGGGGGGTCATGAAGGTATGGTATTGGGGGGCAGGAGGGTATGGTACTGGGAGCTCAGGAGGGAACAATCCAGGGGGGGCAGAAGAGTAAGGTACTGGGGGGTTAGGAGTGCATGATGCAGGAAGGTCAGGAGGGCAGAATAAAGCAGGGTCAGGATGGTATAGTACTGAGTGTTCAGGAGGGCAGAGTACAGGGGGGTCAGGTGAGTACGGTACTGGAGGGTCAGGAGGGCACGGTACTGGGGGGCAGGAAGGCTTGGTGCAGGGAGGTCATCAGGGCACAGTGCAGGGAGGTCAGGAGGGTTCAGTGAAGGGAAGTCAGGAGGGCACGGTGCAGGGAGGTCAGGAGGACACAGTGCAAGGAGATCAGGAGGGTATAGTACGGGGGGTCAGGAAGTCACAGACCTTCTTTCCTTAGGCAGATTGGTGCAGGGAAACTGCCATGGCAGAGCTGCATGTTCTGACGCTGATCCCCATCAGCCCTCCACTTAAAATAAAGCAATCACATGCAAATACTTGTGTTTAATAAAATTTTGCAGCTTACATGTACATGCCAGCTTGGAGGATGAAATGACTCAGTACCCTGTTCCAAAGACAAAAATTACACTATGGAAAGGTGTCCCATGGAGGAGATACCGCTGTAAGTAGTTCCGGCAGCTGCTGGTTTCCCAGGGAAGATGATGCCCAAAGGTAAGAAGTGACGCAGCCGGTGAGCCATAAATTACGTCACAGTACTGGTGGAAGAGCCCAGTGGGAACCCTGCTAGATGGATCTTTAACCATGCACTGGCTAAGTGTGCGACTGCGTGTTCTGCAGCCGTGAGGGAAAACACAGGGTCAGCAACATGGGGACCTGTTTGTGCATGCTGTTGACAGGGAGAGCGCCCCACAGTTTCTATTTACAAAGCAAGACTGCTATTAACTCTGTATATATAGTAAAAAGATAGTGAGTGCTCCTAAAAAACAGCTGCTAAAATACCAAAAGGTACTCTGAAGAAGTGCCATTGCATGAAAGGCCTCAGGAGGAAGCAGACAGCACGTGACATCACCGCCGCCAGAGCTAGGAGGAAGCCCGGCTGCCATTTTAACTAAGGGTTAGTGCTTCCTATTTATGTCACTATACCCTGCTTGCTGTATTGTGATTTCAATAAATACTCACTGAACATACTACACTATGGATACCTGTTTTGTGGCTCCTTTATGGAGTTATTAACCCCACAGGTTACCCTAGAGTTTCAAGTGTGTCCAGAGGAAAAGGAGCCCTGTACTCAGGCTGAGCACCTAATACAACCTTAAGGGGACCTCTGGATCCAGCAGATCTTTTCACTACTCTTAAAGGCTTGATGACTGCACCATAGAGGAAAAGTCCACTGGATTATCCAGTTATATCTTGAGGGTTTAAATTTATGCGCATTATCCATGCGCTTCCGTTGCGTGCGCACTATTACTATTGGCTGGAGTCACAAGTCAATCTGCTGCAGTGTCTTATCCTGGGATATATCACACATTTTTATTATTTATATGCTCTTATGGGAACTTTATATGTGGACATTCATTTCATCTTATGCATATGAGTTTTATATCAGTTTATTATCATTTTATATTATTCGTTTAATAGCGCTACACCTTTATTTTGTTTTAACTCTGTATATATAGTAGAGTTGCAATGGGATAAAAGGAACAATAAAAAAAAAATCATCTTTTTTTTTGTTTTGTTCTACTTGAAATAAATGTAGACTTTTATTTCCAGAGTTCATTTTGTTAGGAATATTCCACAGAATAAATTAAATTCTCTCTTTTACTGTGAGTATGAAGTCCTCTGATGTGTGTGAATACTGTTTTCCACTATCCGCCAAATTCTGGTAAATGGAATTTGTAGAGAAACATGGAGTCTTTTATGTTTTCTACTGTCACTTGGAGTGATCACTGTGATAATTTAATGAGCCTACAGAATGTCATGCACTCCTTTATGAAAAGAAGTTCATTTATTTCTTTCATTTCCTTCTCTACTTTTTGATGATATCACTCTCTACCACACATTATTAAGCTGGTATATAAATAAACCAACAAACAGACACACACAAAGACAATTCCATTAATACCTAACACATGTATGGCTATATGACATTTACAATCTGGAAATTCTGAGTATCCTCTAATAAAAGATATTTCCATGATTTGAAAGCTATCCTGGCAGTAAGCCTCAGTCACCGCCATTAAGGCAGGCCTTCGGTCCCAAAGGGAGTCTTCCTCCCTGCATTCTCCACAACATTAAAAAGCTGTTTGTATTTTTTTTTTCCTCGATTACACTTTCTTAAACACTTTTGCGGGGAAAAAGCAAATACAACAAATAATATAGCATATACAATTGCTACACATGTCATATTGTAATTGAATGTTGATAAAAATTACCTTTCCTATTTAATCTGCAGTGCTGCCAATGTCTGTAAAATGCAATGCAATATGCAAAACCTGCAATCAGATTTTGGGCATCCAATACTACAAAATGTAATTTTGGTGAGATATTCCCAATGGGAATTCACGTCTAAAGGAATGCAGACACTGCCTCTTTCCTCATTAGAACCCTGCAAGTGCAGTTTCTGATCTTATTGATAATTGTACAGTTACTGTCATTCACTTTCACTCTGTACATGGTAGGAATCTGCAACAATGTTTGCTGAAATCCTTGCAGTGTACACAGATCACCCAGAAGGGAGTGGTTTATTCTCAACAAAAGTGGAGTTACTCTTTAAAGTTTGTTCTTTTTTACTGTAGAACCCTCCCTCCACCCCCGCCACTGCCACTATTCAGAGCTAGGTGACAATGACGTGTACCTGCTCCTGAAGCTTTCTGTGATATAAACATCACAGTGGGCTGCAATCACAGTGGTTGTTGGGTGGGCCTGGCGAGTATCATGAGGGGGGCAGACAAGAAATGAGGGGATAGCAGAAAAAAACCTGTTTACCCAAAACTAATAAAAACATTTGACTAGACATACATTTTAATTTCCAAGGAATGATACTAGGATACAGAAGAAAAGAAAATCGAAGTTACTTCTAATATCAAAGTCTTAGTCCGTAGGGTTCAATACTGAGTTGGCCCACCCTTTGCAGCTATACCAGCTTCAACTCTTCTGGGAAGGCTGTCCACAAGGTTTAGGAGTGTGTCTATGGGAATGTTTGACCATTCTTCCAGAAGCACAATTGTGAGATCAGGCACTGATTTTGGTCGAGAAGGCCTGGCTCACAGTCTCTGCTCTAATTCATTTGAAAAGTGTTCTATCGGGTTGAGGTTAGGACTCTGTGCAGGCCAGTCAATTTCCTCCACCCCAAACTCACTCATCCTTATCTTTGTGGACCTTGCTTTGTGCACTGGTGCGCAGTCATGTTGAAACAGGAAGGAGCCATCCCAAACTGTTCCCACAAAGTTGGGAGCATGAAATTGTCCAAATTGTCTTGGTATGATGTCGCCTTAAGACTTCCCTTCACTGGAACTAAGGGGCCAAGCCCAACCCGTGAAAGGTAACCCCACACCATAATCCCCATTCCACCAAACTTTACACTTTGGCACAATGCAGTCAGGCAAGTTACATAGTTAGTCTGGCTGAAAAAAGACAAAAGTCTATCTAGTTGAACCTTAAAAAAAAAATTATAATCCTATACCCAGAGTTGATCTAGAGGAAGGCAACCCCCCCCCCCCCCCAGCAAAGCATGATGCAATTTGCTCCTGCAGGGGACAACCAGATATTCCCTGGATTACCTTTACCTATTAATGTTAGTATCCAGTTATATTATGTGTATCTAGGAAAGAATCCAGGCCTTTTTTAAAGCAATCTACTGAGCTGGCCAGAACCAACTCTTGAGGAAGTCTATTCCACATCTTCACAGCTCTTACTGTGAAGAAACCTTTCCATAACTGGAGATTAAATCTATTTTCCTCCAGACATAAAGAGTGCCCCCTTGTCTTTTGTGATGACCTCAGGCTGAAGAACGCTACACCAAGTTCACTATATGAACCACTGATGTATTTATACATGTTGATCATATCCCCCCTTAGTCGCCTCTTCTACTGTTCTCCTGGCAACTGCCAAACCCAAACATGTCCATTGGATTGCCAGATAGAGAAGCGTGATTCATCACTCCAGAGAACTTGTTTCCACTGCTCTACCATCCAGGGGCGGCATGCTTTACACCACTACATCTGACACTTTTCATTGCACTTGGTGATGTAAGGCTTGGATGCAGCCGATCTGCTATGAAAACCTATTCCATGAAGCTCTCTGACTCTGCAGACAGTTGGCAACTTCTGCACACTGTACCCTTCAGCATGAGCTGACCCCACCCTGTCATTTTATGTGGCCTACGACTTTGTGGCTGAGTTGCTGTTGTTCGCAGTTGCTTCCACTTTGCTATAGTATCACTAACAGTTGACCGTGGAATATCCAGTAGCAAGGAAATTTCATGGAGGGACTTATTGCACAGTTGTCAAACTATCAAGGTACCACACTTGAATACATTGAGCTCCTGAGAGCGACCCATTCTTTCACAAATGTTTATAGAAGCAGTCTGTATGCCTAGGTGCTTGATTTTATGGAGGTGATTAGAACACCTGAATCCAATGATTTGGAGGGGTGTCTCAATACTTTTGGTAATATACTGTACTTTAGGCCAGGGGTGTCCAAGTAACAGAATGCAACATAAATCTAGTACAATATTTCACACTCTTTTTGATAAACTAATCATCGATATCTGGTTTGGATGTAGTAGCAATTCTCAATTAAGTCTCAAGGTGCTCATCAGATCAACGATTACTGATATAATGTACCTATCTGAGTATTGAAACTTAATTTTTTTTCTAATATTTTTTATTATAAAAGTAATAGAGAGCAACCTAAAGCTAGTACAATATTTGACACTGTAATAAACTAATCATCAATATCTGGTCAATGGACATAGTAGCAATTCTCAATGAATTCTCAAGGTGCTCATCAGATATTTTGGTTCTTATTTTGCCCTTCATGTGCTTCATTCTTACTTCATCCTTAAAAATAGTTGCTCACAAATATATTGAGCTGCAGAAAATTGATGACATGAATAAATCGTGATTGTAAAAAGTGGCACATTTTTTTGGGGAAGATAAAACTTATAACAGTTCAACAAGAAACACTGTCATATTTTTCTTTGGTCGCATGTGTTAATGTAAATGTAAATGCATTTTTATAAAAAAATTCCCAAAAAACATAAGTGAGTTTACAATTTTGTGTTGGGCCGCAGTTATAGCCTTTTTGGGCCACAGGTTGGACACCCCTGCTTTAGTTCTTCATATATCCCATCCCTTTGGTTCCCATGGAATAAAAACACTTCAATCCATAAAATATCTGATTACTAAAGCAACTTTGCAGTGGAGGAACATATGTACTAAAGAAGCTTCAGTCATTCAGACTCTTGGAATGGGCACTCTAGGGAACAGGTATCAGGGAAATGGTAAGTACTTTAAGGCTGTTATTACCTTTAAGTAAGTGTTTTACAGCATGCTATTTATTTATGATAGCAGAAAAGGGTAGCAGTAAACCAAAGGTCAAGTTTTGGCTTTAGGTCCTTTATTAATGCATCTCTGGGTAGCGTGGTCCTATAATCAGCCAGAGCCTCATGAAGAAGGAGGTAGTGAAACAAGTTCAGTACAGAACATGAAAATATACTTCCATTCATCTTCCTTGTTTTGCTAGCACCACATTCCCCAAATCCCATGCCAGTAAGAATTTGGATCAGTGTGCGGATTCCTGGAGATTCTTTGGGGGGTAGATGTCAGAACTGGCCAAGAATATAAGTGAAAACTGATGACAGAATGAGACATTAATCAGCTCTGCAGTGTGTTCTACCCAGCAGGTTTCTTCAAATAAATCAAAGGGCTGCAAGTCTACATGGGGATTTAACCATTAGAGGAAAATTATTCACTGTGGTCTTCAGCATTTCCCTCTGTGATAAATGTATCATTTAATTCATTTTAACAAGGTAACAGAGGTACATAAATAAATGCACATGCATTATGTATGTAGGGATATGTTATGTATCCTTGCATATATACAGGTTTGTACTGTGCATTTATTTATTTGGTAATTGACAGTGATGGATACTTACGTCTTATGCCTTCTTGCTATAATTATCCTTAGAAAGAGGTGACTTGGAGTTTACCGAGCTGCTGCAAACACATATCAAATACATTATTTTCTAAATATATTGAGAACATTATTTAAATTGATAATGTATTGCCCTCCCAGTGAAGAGTAGGTTGCTGGGTAAATTTAGTTAGTTCCACTGTAATCAGAGCATTAGGGGTTGATTAGTTAGGGCTGCTGAGTGTTTCACAGATTGCTGCTCTGTTGCTTCCCTCTATCTAGAGGATTCTAGAACCATAGTGGGAATATCAAACAATGTTGCCATGATCTAGAATACCTTGTGATATGTTTTTAATATGGAGCTGTTTTATGTTTCTTCTCATATGTTCTGTATTGCATTGTTGAATACCTTGACTACTAAATAAGGAATTAAAAAAAATAGTGGGAGAAAGAACAGCGCATACAGCCTGCATATTTATGAGACTCCGGCCAATCCCTGGAGAGATGTGTCCAGTAGGTGTTAAGAGAACCCATAAATAGTCTGAGGCCTGGGAAACGGTGCAGTGTTCCTGGGTCCAGTCCTGCAGGAGGAGACCCCTTGTGAAGGGGCTCTGCCCCTGGTGCAGGACCATAGAAGAATCCTTTAGGAAGACACCAAGGTCCCAGCTAGGCTTAGCTGGAGAGCCTATTCACAAGTCCGGAAATCAAGTTTGCTTTTGGAGAAGCTCACTGGAGAGAGCCAGGAGGAAGTTGGTGGGAAAAAGCCCAGATGTTCTATGGTGGTGTGAGCCTACATCTCCCAAACTAGGGACAGCCTGGTGGATATCAGCAGGAGGCAACTGATGATCCTGTGCTTATGTAAGTAAATTACCCCAGCGCTGAAGAGTGCAGCTTTTAACTCTGGAAGGAGTACAGGTCAATATCAGCATAGAGATCCTACGGGTCATTCCTTGTTTTGAGTGTAAAGAAGGTGTATAATAAAAAAGACTGTAATGCTAATAACATTATATTGAATGTACTCTTGTGGCTGACAGCGACCAGTGTTAAAAAAAAAAAACCAGAAACATTTAATTGGACTAAATCACCAGGACTAGATAGCTTACACCCGAGGGTCCTCAAAGAACTTACAAATTAGATATAGTCTTGCTATTATATGGCTAAGGACAACTTACTGATCGAAATGGTACCAGCTGATTGGGAAAAAGCAAATGTGGTACCAATGTTCAAAAAAGGGCAAGGTATATACCTGGAAACCAGAGACCAGTCCGCTTAACATCAATATTATGTACACTATTGGAGGGGATGATAAGGGACCAACTTTTTAATATTCTACGCAAAGGTGAGCTGTAATTTAGATAAAGACCTGTGGATGTAGCAAAACCAAATTTCACTAAGGCATTTTATACAGTACCCCACAAATTATTAATTTACTAATTAAAGTATGTCCAAAACTGTTTTGGCCATACTTCACCTGTGGGTCACAGGAGTGCACTTAGTTCTGCCCTCCTGTGATCCAGATTCAGTTGACAGTGGGCTAAAGCTCCAGACTCTGTGGGGATCCGACAATAATGCCCAGATGTCAGATGCCTGACCAGAAGCTGGCTCAGCCTCTCAACCACTGAGAGCCTTAGCCAGGCGCTTACACCCCTTCCACAACCCAGAGCTCCAGTGAGCGCTAAAGGGGCAGCGGACCCAAGAACGGAACAGTCAACGGTCTTTGATTGCTCAGTTTCTCCGTGTAGAGATCAGATCAATGCTGTATCCACCTAGGTGAGTATGAATGTTTATTTCTTTAAAATTCCACACTTCTCCTTTAAGGTCTTTTGGAATTGATAACATAGTATATACCTTGATAGATATCCAGAGCTTGGTGATTACATTATGGCATATTATCTGAATGGTCTGGAGTTGTGAGCAGGGTGCCCCAGGGCTCTGTCCTGGGACCAATTCTGTTTAACTTGTTCATAAACAATATAGAGGTTGACATAAATCAGTGTTTGCTGATGATACAAAGCTAATCAGGGAAACAACTTCACAACAGGATATAGAAACCTTTTAAGAAGACCTAGTTAAAATAAATGGCTATATGTCAACTGAGGTTCAATTTAGGAAAATGTAAAGCAATACACTTGAGGGCAAAACATATGATTGCAAGTATGCAAGTTACCCACTAGGGGGTTAACCCCTTGCGGGAGCAAGGATTCAAAAGAATCTGGGAGTCCTAGCAGATGACAGACTCAGCAATAACATGCGATGCCAAGCTGTAGCAAGCAAGGCTGGCAGACTATTAGCATGCATTAAAAAGCATATTTACTCAAGCAATAAAACTATATTTCTACCACTTTGCAAGACTCTGGTTTGGCCCCATCTTGAGTTTGCCATCCAGTTCTGGTTACTAGTCCTCATGAAGGATGTTCTTGAACTGGAGAGAGTCCAGAGAAGGCCAATGAAGCTAATAAATGGGCTGGAGGACCTCAGTTATGAGGAACGTCTACAAAAATTAAAATGATATGACATGATATACAAATCCTTGAATGGTGACTCTAACATTGGGAGAAAACATTGTAATCTCCGGTCCCTAAAGTAGACACGCGACCACACAATGAAGTTGGATGAGAGATGGTTCTTAAACTGTGTAAGGGATTCTTTACTGTGAGAACAGGATGTGGAGTGTAAATAAGTTAAAAAAAACAGATTTGTTTCTCAACTAACACAAAGTGCAGGCTTATGAAAAGTGTAGTCACAGAAACACACACACATACACACACACACACTCAGGTTGAACTGGATGGACCAGTGTCTTTATTAAACCTTAATAACTATGTAACTATCTGTAGCTCTACCCCCTTAGGAGTCACTGAGTTTTGGGCCCCCCATAGTCCTGTACAGCTAGGAAACATGCATTTTCTTCAGACCTTGCACACTGGAGACAGTAAACAGTCCTTGAGCTTGTTGTTTTTTAGGTTTTATTAAGGGGTATTGAACTAGGATGGGGTTGAGGGATGTGTGTATGGAATGTCCAAGGGAACTGCAACTGAGAACAAACTCCTTAGCAACAAGTCCATAAACAGCAAAGTCTCTTTGTTGGGAGAATTGTACAGCCCTACTGGTGCACCTCAGACTCCAGATGAATTCTCCTCTTCACCCAGCTGCCTGAGGGAATCCCTCGGTAAGGGGATCCAGAAGCTGCCACTTAAAAAATTAACAGGCCTGGGTGAGGAGATAATCAGGTTTCCCACCAGAATGCCCTTTCCCGTTATCTGACCCAGGGGGTGTAGGATTACTCACTCAGTCCTCTCCTGTAAGCTTGTTGGTTGGTGGCTGCCTTCAGGCCTTATGCTGGGCTGGCTCCTTCCATGCTTCCCAGGCTGTCCTCTCTCAGAGGATGGTGAGGTTGAGAGATCCTCTTGTCCAGCAAGTCTGCCTGTAGATAGGCCCCTTCTCAGGCTCCTGCATCCCAGCCTCTCACTCTATCTTCCAGCTCTCTCCTGCTGCTGAGCAGGCTCAGTCACATTTAAGGGCTGCCCTGGCCTCATGCCAAGCCTCCTGTTTGGGAACTGGCCAGAGTCCCTTAAGTGTGCAGATCATCCCCTCTTCACCCCCACCCGCTGCCTTCTAGAAGCTTCTAAATCTACTATAGCAGGGTGAGGTATCAGGGAACTGACCTGCAGAGCCCTCAGCCCTAACCTAAAATGATCTGGCTGACTCATACCCAGGCTGCTACTCAGCCTCTACTAAAAACCCAGCTAGACCCTCTGGCTAACTAGAGGGGTGCTACATATCTATCAACCCTATAAAAAAAGAGTGTTATTTACAGATGAAAATAAAGGAAAAAGAGCTTGAATAAAGGAAACAAATGCAACCATCACATTTAATGACTGGACAGTTGGATACTAGGCACGAGAAAGAATTGACTGGAGACAAGGAGACAGTTGGACACTGGACACGACTAAAGAGTTAGAAACTAGAAACAAGGAGACAGTTGGAACCTAAACACAAGGCAAGAATTGGACACTGGAGACAAGAAGAGAGTTGGACACTGGACACAAAGAGAGAGTTGGACAGTGGAGACAGGAAGAAAGTTTGATACTAAAGACAAAGAGAAAGTTGGACACTGGAGTCAAGGAGAGAGTTGGACACTGGAGACATGGAAAACATGTCTGTTTAAATACATTTTTTTACTGATTTACAATATCAGGATGGCATCAATTCAAATGCAGCACAATAAAATGACACTGAAATGCTTCAAAAACCATTAGATACAATAAATGTGAATAAGGCACCTGTCCAGGTACCTATTTCAAAAAACGAATTAAGGTCTTCACGTATTTACCACAGACATGTAAATTGAGTAAAACTGTTATTTTAACAAAAGAAAAAATATTGCCAGCACTTACCTGCAGCTGCTTTTAGGACTTTGCTCAACTTGATTGTCAGTCCATTAGGCCAATAGTTTTGCAACCTGCCTATTCCCTCCTGCCCCCACACATTTTGCAACCTGCCTATTCCCTCCTGCCCCCACACATTACTATTCGTCCATCACTAAGATGGGTTGAATTGGCCAATGCTACCAAGAAGTGGCAATGCTTTTGCAGAACTGCTTGGCATTTGGTAGGGAAGGGAGGGGAAGGTGGAGCGGTTGAACTGTGTGGTAGGTGCTCTTCCTTAATATAGTAACTTCAGCTTCTATTGTCTGTAAACTATATTCCCATGGGCAATAAGTTTAAAAGGTTAGAAAAAAATAAATTTTTGTGGCTCAAGACCAAAGTTTAAAAAGCTATAAATAAGACAAGAGCTTAAAAATATATAACAAAATGAAGAAACACTATAATCATGTACAAATAATGTAACAGAATATACAGACACAAAGTTATAAAGTGGACTCCTTAGACAATTACTCTAATGTACAAGCTGACGTAGATATATTTGTTGATAGGGCAGGTACTGCACATTAAAAATGTGGGTCAGTTTGGATACATTTAAGTTATACATACAAACAGCAAAAACATGCAACTGTGTTTTACCCCAAGCTAAGCTATGTGCAAAGAGGGAAGAGTGCAGGGGCATATTTACCGTGAGGCAAACAAGGCGTTTGCCTTAAGCAGTGACCCCCAGAAGAAGGAGCTTACATGGCAGGTGACCACAGCCATCTCTAGCATAAGCCAGTCCTTTGCCCTGTGTAGACATAATCCTTGCACCAGCTCTGAGGACAAGAAGAGAAGATCTGGGAGAGTGGAGAGTTCACCTGTTGAGAGACAGGGCAAGCAGCCAGGCAAAGGGATGGAAGAGGTGATCATCTGATCAGAGGCAGCTGACCACTGACCACATTGTTATGGAATGATTGGCGGAGTGCGGGAACTTCTGCACACAAGTATCTGTATCTGCTGATCACTCCCCGATCCTTTACTAACATTTATGCTGGCAACCGCCTGCCTTTGTCCAGTGAGCTGTCTTTTGTCCTCCACCTCTCTCTCCCTGGGCGATCAGTGATTTTTTTCCCCCATGACCACCCCACCGCACCCTGGGTCTGCTTGCAGTGAGATCACCAAGGTGTCAGAAAGGTATCCAGACACAGCACAGCTCCAATAACAGCAAGAGGCTGTGGCTAGAGGAGTGAATCCTGGAGGAGCAGCTCATCCTACTCTATGACTGCCAGGTGAGGGTAACAATCATACACCCGGGAAAGAGGGGGGTGAGTGCGGGAAGAACGCATCTGTCTGTCTGTGGCTCCAGAGATGGACAGCTGCTTTTTCTTTCTCTCTCTCTTTCTCCCTCTCTCTCTCTCCTCTTTTTTTTCTATTTGGTGGGGGGGGGCAATTTTTGTATTGCCTAGGGCAACAGTAAAACAAAATACACAACTGGAAGGGTGTCTTTGAGATTGGATGAAACCAAGAAGGAGAATAATTTAAGTGTTCTTGTAGTCATCAACAAAGCCAATTGCAGCAGGGTCTTTCCTGTTGTGTAAAAGCTGCTGCAGATGTAACTCTTACCAATCAAGATGGTGCTGGACACATGACTGAGGCTTTCTTGTTTTATATAGACAAAAAACAGGAACACAAAGAAAGGAAATTATATCATAACCATGTAGTTTTATGAAGAACACTACATTTTACAATGATTAAACATAATATTACCACCTAGTGGCACCACTACTAATCACAGTATGAGAATGGTTGTTGCACCTATGTCTTTATAAACAGCATGCCAGCACCTATACTATAAAAGACATATCTTCAATAGACAGAAATATACAGGGGTTGGGTAAAATATGGAAACATTACATGATTTGCAGGTGTAAAAGTGACAACAGGTTTCATGTTGAAAGCGGAAGTGATGTAACATTCTTTTGCTTCTGCTATGTGATGAGACACCTAGCTAACATGTGGGAAGCCTCACTTTCATCATTCACTGCATGTGCTGCTTAGTGATACAGAGTCATGTCAGTGCTTACTGAGTTTCAAAAAGGGCAAATTGTTGGTGCCACTTAGCTGGTGCCTCTGTGTCTGAAGTTGGCAATTTATTTGTGGTGTCATGAGGTGCAGAATCAAATGTTATACAGTTTCTGGGAAAATGATGTCTGATAAGCATAAGCACGGTCGACATAGTCAACTGACCGAAACAGACAAAAGGACATTGCGCAGGATTGGGACCTGGAATAAGAAAACAACTGCTGCAAAAATGACTGCAGAGCCCAATCTCAGTCTCAAGTCTCAAGCCCATGACCAGAAAAACTGTCTGAAGGGAACTTCATAAGCAAAACATTCACAAGCAAGCTGCAATTGTCATACCACAAGCGACTGATATTAATGCTCAGAAGAGGGGAGAGTGGTGCAACACCCATAAATCGTGGACTATCGATCGATAGACTGTAATATGGTTCGATGATTTGAGCTTCACACTGCTCCCACCCACCAAATGTGTTTACGTGTGGCAAACACCATCCCAAGCTTAGTTGTGCCAGTGGTAAAGCATGGTGGTAGTGCAATCATGGTTTGAGCAGCCATATCTGCAGGCCCTATCATCACCTTGAAAGGTCGAGTCACTGCCAGCAACTATGTACACCCCATGGTGCAGACACTGTTTCCTGAAGACAGTGCCATTTACAAAGACAATTCACACAGCTGGTGTTGTTAGTTGTGGTTTGCCGATCATGCAGATGAAGTCTTGTACCTTCCCTGGGTGCCGCACTCACCGGACCTCAAAATCATAGTACCACTATAGTCAATCTTGGAGAGCAAGGTTCGGGTTAATTTTCCGCCTCTGGCATTGCTGCAAGTACTATAACAATTTTGATGAGTGGTATCAGATTCCATTATCCAAGACATACAGTCAGGTCCATAAATATTGGGACATCGACACAATTCTAACATTTTTGGCTCTATACACCACCACAATGGATTTGAAATGAAACGAACAAGATGTGCTTTAACTGCAGACTGTCAGCTTTAATTTGAGGGTATTTACATCCAAATCAGGTGAACGGTGTAGGAATTACAACAGTTTGCATATGTGCCTCCCACTTGTTAAGGGACCAAAAGTAATGGGACAATTGGCTTCTCAGCTGTTCCATAACCAGGTGTGTGTTATTCCCTCATTATCCTAATTACAATGAGCAGATAAAAGGTCCAGAGTTCATTTCAAGTGTGCTATTTGCATTTGGAATCTGTTGCTGTCAACTCTCAAGATGAGATCCAAAGAGCTGTCACCATCAGTGAAGCAAGCCATCATTAGGCTGAAAAAACAAAACAAACCCATCAGAGAGATAGCAAAAACATTAGGCGTGGCCAAAACAACTGTTTGGAACATTCTTAAAAAGAAGGAACGCACCGGTGAGCTCAGCAACACCAAAAGACCCGGAAGACCACGGAAAACAACTGTGGTGGATGACCGAAGAATTCTTTCCCTGGTGAAGAAAACACCCTTCACAACAGTTGGCCAGATCAAGAACACTCTCCAGGAGGTAGGTGTATGTGTGTCAAAGTCAACAATCAAGAGAAAACTTCACCAGAGTGAATACAGAGGGTTCAGTACAAGATGTAAACCATTGGTGAGCCTCAAAAACAGGAATGCCAGATTAGAGTTTGCCAAACGACATCTAAAAAAAGCCTTCACAGTTCTGGAACAACATCCTATGGACAGATGAGACCAAGATCAACTTGTACCAGAGTGATGGGAAGAGAAGAGTATGGAGAAGGAAAGGAACTGCTCATGATCCTAAGCATACCACCTCATCAGTGAAGCATGGTGGTGGTAGTGTCATGGCGTGGGCATGTATGGCTGTCAATGGAACTGGTTCTCTTGTATTTATTGATGATGTGACTGCTGACAAAAGCAGCAGGATGAATTCTGAAGTGTTTCGGGCAATATTATCTGCTCATATTCAGCCAAATGCTTCAGAACTCATTGGACGCTGCTTCACAGTGCAGATGGACAATGACCCAAAGCATACTGCAAAAGCAACCAAAGAGTTTTTTAAGGGAAAGAAGTGGAATGTTCTGCAATGGCCAAGTCAATCACCTGACCTGAATCCGATTGAGCATGCATTTCACTTGCTGAAGACAAAACTGAAGGGAAAATGCCCCAAGAACAAGCAGGAACTGAAGACAGTTGCAGTAGAGGCCTGGCAGAGCATCACCAGGGATGAAACCCAGCGTCTGGTGATGTCTATGCGTTCCAGACTTCAGGCTGTAATTGACTGCAAAGGATTTGCAACCAAGTATTAAAAAGTGAAGTTTGATTTATGATTATTATTCTGTCCCATTACTTTTGGTCCTTTTACCAGTGGGAGGCACATATGCAAACTGTTGTAATTCCTAAACCGTTCACCTGATTTGGATGTAAATACCCTCAAATTAAAGCTGACAGTCTGCAGTTAAAGCACATCTTCATTTCATTTCAAATCCATTGTGGTGGTGTATAGAGCCAAAAATGTTAGAATTGTGTCGATGTCCCAATATTTATGGACCTGACTGTATATTTGTCAGTTTCCAGGAGAATTCAGGCCATCTTGAATGGCAAAGTCGGTCCAACAAAATATTAGGTAAAATGTTGTCCTTTTACTTGGTGTTTCCATAATTTTGTCTTAAAAAGTATGCCTTGAAACTGGAGAAAGTGCAGAGACAGCAGTGTCCTTTTCTTATGACTAGAATTTAATATGAGGCTTTGAGAATGCAGATTTGTGCATCCTTTGGTTCACGCAGCATACTTTCTATAAAGCCACTTTGACCCTTGAATACACGTACTAGAACATGGATGGAATGGGTGCAGAACCAAATCATATGACAAAATACTGTCCAGAAGCACGAGATGTTTACTAAATCTGCCTGCAATGGAATAAATACAACTCGGATCAATGTACACTAAATGGGCTACGTGGCTTCAACAAAGTGATCAATTTTTCTGCTTAGCATTAGCAATAATCTGATTGATCTTGCCAGGGATTGCAGTTAGGTAGATACTATCACACCACAGAGTCAATAGACCCTTCCACAGTGTACACAGTACTTTAAAGTGTTTGTAAACCCTTACCTATACCCAGTAAAGGGACTGGCCTCAGGTAATACACAGAGATGAAATAAATCCTCCAGTATATGTTGTACCTGTTTATCTATTGCTGTCTGTCCCCTATAGCAAATCAAAGTGCACCATTTACACAGGATCTCTCAGCTATGAAGAGCAGGGGGCAGAGGGCTGAGTTTACATTAGCGAGGGGAGTTCTGACAGCTGATTGGAGGGAAGAGACACACCCTCCACACAGCACAGAGGAACAGAGCTGAGGCTGTCCATCACAGGCTGTGCTCTCCCCTGTCACCATTTTTCTCTTAGTGTCAGGAAAACTCATCAGAAGTGACTCATGCTTATAGCACAGGAAAGAGGCAGTGGAAAGAAATAACACTTGGTGCTCTGGATTGAGAAAAGTACACATTATAGAGGGATATGCTTTGTTCATATTTCATGTTTGAAGTTTACAACCACTTTAAGTAAAATAACCCTATATACTGTATTTGCTGGAGAGTAAATTCTTATTGCCAACACAGGACCTATTGCAGCCAACAACTAAAGAAGTCAAAGCAGTTGCAAACAACCTCATCATTTGTATATTTACTGAATATGTTCACATTGAGTTCTCCTTTAAACATCAGACATTTTTGTAACCATTGAATTGGCTATCAAATACAAGCAGATCTTTCACGCTGTACCTTAGCAACTCATTCTTTCTTTAGAATGTGTGGTTTGGTTAAACGCACCAAATCCCATGACACTGTCACATTAAAATTATTGAATTAAAAATCAAAGCAGCTTGCTGTGCCAAGGCTACCTATGTGAATTATCACAGCATGACATGAACTCAAATATTGTTCCTGAAACACAACCAACGACAATAAGAACCTTTCTCTAGAGTTACGTTTCACTTCTGCGCACAAGATGATTTCCACCAGTACTGAAATATTATTTATGCCGCCGTTTCCCCATATTGATTTCTTTACGGGGTTTAAAAGCCAAGGTTCATGGTTTTCAGGGCTCTCTATGCAATGTGAACTGATGCTAATCTACCTCTTCTCACAGAGTGTGCAGAGCTGCTATCTGAAGACTTTCAAGCAAGTGAGGAAAAATGAAAAAATATGGAAAAGATAATGCATATTACTGGGTTCATTTAAAAAGGTTAATTTTAGTAGAGATGTGTCCTGTAGTAATGTAGAGGGGAGCATATGAAACCACGGAGCACAGGGGAAGAACAGAGATCTGACACACCCGGAAGTGTCAGAAGCAGAAGATCTTTCAGCCAGCTTTGCCCTTCAAGAGAGTGAAGATTAGCAGTGCTGGCAGTGGCACGAGTATTAACTCTTATCATTGCAGGCAGCGACTGTAAAGAGAAACCCCTGATGATGCGCTACAGCTCAAAACGTGTTTAGCAGAGTTACGGAATGATGATGTCATGCCGTTGCATGGATTGTAAGCAGCGGCTATATTTGTAAGTGCTGGTTGATGTTCTTTGGCTCTATGTGCTTTATAATTGTCATGCCACATTCATTTTAATAAATGCTACACCATGAGATATCTATTTGGCTCTGTTTTGTGAGCATTTATTCCACACAGTTGTGGTTCTTACCTCTCTCCCCTAGACGGTGGTGTCACAGTCAGTGTCAGAGGTGTCATCCTAAAGGGACTGTGAGCAGAGTGGAGTTTTGTTTGGTATGCTATAAAGCACTTTAGCTGCTATTGTATATGCAGCCACATTTTTTGGTGAGTGCGAAGTGTTGGTGGTGGTATTTGTACGGTGGATTTCACGAAGTTGTCTGTTGGTCCATATATTAGTGGTGCAAAGTTGGTGCACTTTAATTTTTATTGACTTCAATTCAATTTCTGAATTTTTTATTATTTATGATTACAGTGGGGATCGAAAGTTTGGGCACCCCAGCTAAAAATTTGTATTAATGTGCATAAAGAAGCCAAGGAAAGATGGAAAAATCTCCAAAAGGCATCAAATTACAGATTAGTCATTCTTATAATATGTCAACAAAAGTTAGATTTTATTTCCATCATTTACACTTTCAAAATAACAGAAAACAAAAAAATGGCGTCTGCAAAAGTTTGGGCACCCTGCAGAATTTATAGCATGCACTGTCCCCTTTGCAAAGCTGAGACCTGCCAGTGTCATGGATTGTTCTCAATCATCGTCTAGGAAGACCAGGTTATGTCAATCTCAAAGGTTTTAAATGCCCAGACTCATGTGACCTTGCCCCAACAATCAGCACCATGGGTTCTTCTAAGCAGTTGTCTAGAAAACTGAAACTGAAAATAGTTGACGCTCACAAAGTTGGAGAAGGCTATAAGAAGATAGCAAAGCATTTTCAGATGTCAATATCCTCTGTTCGGAATGTCATTAAGAAATGGCAGTCATCAGGAACAGTGGAAGTTAAAGCAAGATCTGGAAGACCAAGAAAAATATCAGACAGAACAGCTCGCAGGATTGTGAGAAAAACAATTCAAAACCCACGTTTGACTGCACGATCCCTCCAGAAAGATCTGGCAGACACTGGAGTTGTGGTACACTATTCCACTATAAAGAGATCCTTGTACAAATATGGTCTTCATGGAAGAGTCATCAAAAGAAAACCTCTTCTACATCCTCACCACAAAAATAATCGTTTGAACTTTGCAAATGAACATATAGACAAACCTGATGCATTTTGGAAACAAGTTCTGTGGACCGATGAGGTTAAAATTGAACTTTTTGGCCGAAATGAGCAAAGGTACGTTTGGAGAAAAAGGGGCACATAATTTAATGAAAAGAACCTCTGTCCAACTGTTAAGCATGGAGTTGGATCAATCATGCTTTGGGGTTGTGTTGCAGCCAGTGGCACAGGGAACATCTCACGAGTAGAAGGAAAAATGGACTCAATAAAATTTCAGCAAATTTTGGATGGTAACTTGATGCCATCTGTGAAAAAGCTGAAGTTAAAGAGAGGATGGCTTCTACAAATGGATAATGATCCTAAACACACCTCGAAATCCACGAGGGATTACATCAAGAGGCGTAAACTGAAGGTTTTGCCATGGCCTTCACAATCTCCTGACCTCAACATAATTGAAAATCTATGGATAGACCTTAAAAGAGCAGTGCGTGACAGACAGCCCAGAAATCTCAAAGAACTGGAAGACTTTTGTAAGGAAGAACGGGCAAAGATACCTCAAACAAGAATTGAAAGACTCTTGGCTGGCTACAAAAAGCGTTTACAAGCTGTGATACTTGCCAAAGGGGGCAGTACAAGCAATTAACTCTGCAGGGTGCCCAAACTTTTGCAGACTTTTTTTGTTTTCTGTTATTTTGAAAGTGTAAATGATGGAAATAAAATCTAACTTTTGTTGACATATTATAAGAATGTCTAATCTGTAATTTGATGCCTTTTGGAGATTTTTCCATCTTTCCTTGGCTTCTTTATGCACATTAATACAAATTTTTAGCTGGGGTGCCCAAACTTTCGATCCCCACTGTATTTATACACAGAGGAATGGACTATATCATCTTGTAATTGGTGAATTGGCCTTTTTACTGATGAATTGCACATTTTAGATATTTAAGAAATTAATTAATCAATAGATCAATTGAACATTTGTGTTTAATTATTGGTTCATCTTTGAAATGTTTTAATATTCTGATACTATTGTAATCCTATAGGTGCTGCACTTTATTTATATTATTTATTCCAGAGGTTTTTGTATATTGATCTTGTTGCTAGCTGCCTTTCTGCTTTCTACTGGGTGCTGATTCATACTTTTTACTTGGCAGGAGCCAGTAACTCCTGCTGCTGCATTTGAGCAAGTTAGGAAAGAGAGAGCAGCAATATTGCTCTCATGCAGATTGCTGGATCAACACTGGGCTCGGGTAACAATGCATTAGGATGGAAAACTTCCTTTAGAACCACTTTATTTATTTATTTATTTTTAACCACTTGCCCTGTAGAGGATTTACTCCCCTTAATGACCAGGCCTCTTTTTGCTACTCGGTGCTGTACAGCCACTCTCTGCAGATCTTCCTGCAAGTCAAGGGCGAGGAACAGAGCCATTATACCCTGGGCTCACAGGAAGTCGGTTGAATGATACTGGGTGTCATTCAACATTGAAGAAGACCATCACTAGGTCAGTGAGCCTGCGGGGGACTGTATTGAAGATGGGGCGAGTACAGCAGCTTTTTACATATTTTTATAGATGCCATGGATTGATTAACCACTTGCCCTCTAGAGGATTTACCCCCCTAATGACCAGGCCTTTTTTTGCTACTCGGCGCTGCACTTATTCAACTGATAATTGCGCAGTCATGCAATGCTGTACCCAAATGAAATTTACGTCCTTTTTTTCACACAAATAGAGCTTTCTTTTGGTGGTATTTGATCGCCTGTGTGCTTTTTATTTTTCGCGCTATAAACAAAAAAAGACCGAAAATTTTGAAGAAAAACTATATTTTTTACTTTTGGCTATAAAAAAATGTATAGTAAACTCAAACTTAGTTATACATTTAGACTAAAATGTATTCTGCTACATGTTTTTGGTCAAGGAAATCCCAATAAGTGTATATTGATTGCTTTGTGTGAAAGTTATAGCGTCTACAAACTATGGTATAGATAATGGAATTTACGCCTTTTTTGCTATACAGCGTTGCGTTAGTTTAACGGACAATTGTACGGTCATGTAATACGGTACATGAATGAAAGTTATGTCCTTTTTTTCACACAAATAGAGATTTCTTTTGGTGGTATTTGATCACCTATGCGCTTTTTATTTTTGATGCTATAAACAAAAAAAGTTTTGAGGAAAAAAAAGTTTTTGAAAAAAACAATATTTGATCATTTCTGTCATAGAAAATATCCCAAAAAACTAAAATTTCATCATAAATTTAGGCCAAAATGTATTCTGCTACATGTTTTTGGTTAAAAAATCCCAATAAGTGTATATTTATTGCTTTGTGTGAAAGTTATAGCGTCTACAAACTATGGTATAGATAATTTACACAACTTTTCCTTTCTGACTGTTCATCACATTGCTTGAGGTGCTAAAATACCAGGATAGTACAAACACCCTCAAACGACCCCTTTTCGGAATGTAGACTCCCTAAGCTATCTGCTGAGAGGCATATTGAGTCCATGGAAGATTTATTTTTTTTCTACAAGCTTCTGGAAAATTACAACATTTTTTTTTTACACATGTCATTTAAATGATATATTTCTCGCACAAGCAATGGGCATATGTGGAATTACACCCTAAAATACATTCTGCTACTTCTACCGAGTATGGAGATACCACATGTGTGAGACTTTCTGGGAGCCTAGCCACACACAGGAGCCTGAAATCCAATGACCACTTTGAAAGCCTGAAGGTGTGTAACTCCCTCATTTCACTTCCTCACTACCTATCACAGTTTCAAAGGCCCTGAAATGCCAGGATAGCAGCAACCCCCCCCCCCCCCCCCCCCAAGACCCCTTTTTGGAAAGTAGACACCCACCCCAAGGAATTTAAAAAGAGGCATAGAGAGTATTTTGCAGATCTCATTTTTTCTCACAAGCTTTTGAAATATAAAAAAAGAAAAGAAAAAATATGTTCTTGTTTTTTTTCTTCATTTTCCAAAAACTTGTGGCAACAAACGAGATCTGCAAAATACTCACTATGCATCTTATCAAATTCCTTGGGGTGTCTACTTTCCAAAAAGTGGTCATTTGGGGGGAGTTTGGTTTTTCTGTCACATAGTACTCGTGCAGCGATTTTTCAAACGCAATTTTAAAAAAAAAACTTTTTTTTACTTTTAATGCACAAAACACAATATATTGCCCAATTATTTGGTAAACTATAAAAGATGATGGCATGCCAAGTAAATAGATAGCAAACATGACATGCTTTAAAACTGTGCATGAGCCATGCAATGGCGACAAACTGCATACGTTTTTAATATCCATAGGTAACGTTTTAAAAGCCTTTACAAGCTACCATTTTAGATTTACAGAGGAGGTCTAGTGTTAGAATTACTGCCCTTGATCTGACGTTCGTGGCGATACCTCACATGCATGGTGCAACTGCTGTTTGCATACTGGCACAGGGTCAAGGCTCACGAACGCAGGTGCACGCGTGCGCAGATGGGGGTGAGGGTACTTTTTTTTCTTTTTTTTAAGTTATTTTGATTTTTTTTTATAATTTTTACACTGTCTCTTTTTTTTTACTTTTAATGCTATCACAGGGAATGCAAATATCCCCCATAACTTCAATGGGCATTGTCATATATTCTTTTTTGAGAAATCTGGGGTTCTATCAGACTCTGCCCTTACATTATCTAATCAAACCAAGGTCGGTGTGATCAGATGCTTTTCCAATTTACAAATGGCGCTGTTTATATCCTGCGAAACTGAAGTGATGAAATGCTCGTAGCTTCTGATTTCTTAGGCTATAGAGATGATTGGCACCATTCTGGTCTCCAATCAGCTCCATGGTCAGCTGGCAGAAACACTGGCTGCATTCTCAGTTTCCCCTGATGGCACGGGACTGCCCGAGAAGGCCGTGGAAGGCAGCGGGGGAGGGCAATCCTGCAGCGAATTAGCCACTATGATTGCTTTTACATGAAAGCTGATTGTCAGCTGAAAAAAATGATACCAGGATGATGCCTGCAGATGTAGGCATCATCCTGGTATAACCATTCAAAGTCCAGTGATATACCAGTATATCGCTGATCCTTGTTGGGTATATATGCTATGTTCTTTTTCTTTTTGTATGCAGCCTGTGGACTGAATGAAAAAAAGAGAAGAAATCTCTGCCAAAAAAAAAAAAGTGTGTGGTATGCCCACCATTAGAATATACCACCCTGCATCCACCCACTTCTAATGGTGGGCACACATTGGGTCACACTTTGCCACATGCGAAAGTTCCAAGATTGTACAAATGTCTAAATAGTGGCACGCTTGAATAAAAATTGTCCACGTATAAGTGGTACCTCATATGGAAAAAGGATGACACCAAGTCCCAAACTATCTTGCTACTACTCCCCATGTAGTCTGGGCATCTGGGGGGCTCCACGTGACTATCTTTTCCCTCGTAAATCCGAAACTTATAAGTATAACCTGTTGTCCTCTCACAGGTCTTCTACATCTTGATCCCATATCTGGCACGCTTGCTGGGGAGAAATTGTTTGAATGCAAGGCGGCCAGAAAAACTAATGAGAGACTCATCAACGCAGATTTTTTGCTGGGGAGTATAGACATCTGCTAATTTTTGTTTAAGGTGATTTACAAGGGGCTGAATTTTGTGGAGCCGGTCAAATTCAGGGTCACCTCGAGAACAACAGTGTGTACTGTCGTTGAAATGCATAAAACACATTATACTCTCATATCTATGCCTGGCCATGGCAGCAGAGAACATGGCATATAATGAATCGGGTCTGTGGACCAATACAACCGCAATTCATTTTTTTTAGTAATGCCCATGTTGAGGGTTAGGCCCAAAAAAAATATAAACTCGAAAACCGTAATGGGTTTCCATGCGAATGGTCTGGCAAGGTTTGAATTTTGGTTGGCGGCGATACATTGTTGTGTGTATAAAATGCTTTGATCCACAATCAATGCATACAGATCTTCCGTGAAAAACAGCTCCAAAAAAATCAAGGGGATGAGTTAAATTTGCTATTTCCACCTTGTTGGGCAGTGAATGGGGGAAGTATGGGTGCTGCAGAATTTGTGGGTTGCCAATCGGAAGGATACTAGGAGCTCTATGGGCCTGTGTGCGAATTCGTGGTGGTTGCGGGACAATACTTGTGCTCGCCACTTCACCAACTTGTACTGCACTAATGGGACTCTCCACATCACCAAGTGATACTGCAGTGCTATTATTATTATTATATAGGATTTATATAGCGCCAACAGTTTGCTCAGCGCTTTACAATATAACAGGAGACAATACAGCAACAATCCAGTTGAATACAAGAGGGTTAGGAGGGCCTGATCCTTGGAGCTTACAATCTAAGAGGTATGTGAAAGACCAGGATGTACTAGACCGCTGGTGCTCGCCAGTTCACCAAAAGGTAGCGTGGCACTAGTACTGGCACTCTGCTGCATAGGAGAGTCATCAAAATTTACCAGCAAGTGCTAACAGATATCAGGCCTGATTCTGCTAACACTGCGGTTTTGTGTGCAATGTATCAAGTGACAGTGACCTACTGACACTGCACTTTCTGAGGGAGAGGCAGGGGGTAAGCGTAGGGGCTAAATGCAGGTGCTGGCAGGTGCTGGGGCTGATCCCACTAACGCTGCATTTTTGGGGACACTATACTAATGTGAACGCTGGTATAGTGCTGATCTGATCAAAGATATTGATCCGTTCAGACACTATACTAGCAATGAAGGTTTATTGTGTATGAGCGTCTTCCTGGCAATCAAGGGGTTAAATGTGATTACTGGTATACTGACCGGCAATCTGACGCCATCTGGGAGGGGTGTGAAAACCACAGGAGCACGAATCATGTATATATATGTGATTTTGCGCACCTGTGCTGCCCTGTAGCAGTATTTCTGCTATAGGGCGGTCAGGAAGCTGTTACATAAGCAGTTTGTGTTACGGCGTTGCATTACTTTAACTGACAATTGCGCGGTCATGCAACACTGCACCAAAATTAAATTTACATCTTTTTTTTCCCCACAAATTGGGCTTTCTTTTGGTGGTTTTTGATTGCCTGTGCGTTTTTTTATTTTTTGCGCTATAAAAAAAAGCCCGACAATTTTGAGAAAAAAAAACAATATTTTGGACTTTTTGCTATAAAACATGTCCAGTAAAAAAATTTAAAAATCAAATTTCATCATAAATTTCAGCCAAAATGTATTCTGCGACATGTCTTTGCTAAAAAAAAATCCCAATACATGTAAATTAAATGGTTTACGTGAAAGCTATAGCGTTTACAAATGGCGGTATAGATACTGATTTTTTTATACTAATAATAGTGGCGATCGGTGACCTATGGCGGCAATCAGCGACTTATGGCGGGACTGCGGCGGACATTCTGACACTGGGGGGAACTGACTTGGGGTAACTGACATCCTCAGTGACACCAATACAGTGATCAGTGCAAAAAAAAAAAAAACACTGACACTGTAATAATGGCACTGGGGAGGAAGTGTTAACTTCTGGAGACAATCAAAGGGTTAACTGTGTGAGGGGAGTGTTTTACTAGGGGGCGGGGGGGTGTACCTCTCTGTTACACACTGTCCCGGAAGGCTGTGACCAGCGATCCCGCCACAGTGTGCTGAAAGCTAAAAGGGAGGAAAGCTCCATTGAAAACAATGGGTTTGGGGCACGGTCACAGATGGGGTGCAGGTCTCTGCATGAGTGTGGTTTATGCTGGAGTGTGAAACAGCAGTTGAACACAGCAGTTGAACTAAAGCAGGATAATCCAAGCAGCTCCGTGTACCTTTTTAACCACTTCCTGTCCGGACACTTTCACCCCCTTCCTGTCCAGGCCAATTTTCAGCTTTCAGCATTATCGCACTTTGAATGACAATTGCAGGGACACTGTACCCATATGAATTTTTTAGCATTTTTTTTAGACAGATAAAGCTGTATTTTAGTGGTATTTATTCACCCCTGGGATTTTTATTTTTTTTGCTATTTAAATGAAAAAGTCCAAAAATGTAGAAAAAAAGTGTTTTTCTTATAAAATTTTGCAAATAAATAATATTTCATCATAAATCTTGGCCAAAATGTATTCCGTTATCTTTTTAGTAAAAAAAAAAAAACACAAATTAGTTTATAACCAAAAATTATAATAAAAAAAAAAAATGTTTACTTTTTTTTTATATTATTATTTATGTTTTTGTTTTTTTTACATACTGTCACCCTAGCAGTGCAGTGTCACCATGGTGGGGTGTGATGAAAACTCACTAATGATCTACTAACTGCTAAAACCAATGGCCATTACTCCGTACTCTTACTACTTGACCTCTCTGCGGCTTTTGATACGGTTGACCATCCCCTCCTCCTCAAAAAACTCCACTCTCTTGGCCTCTGAGAATCTGCTCTCTCCTGGTTCTCCTCTTACCTATCGCAGCGCTCCTTCCGCATTACCTATAACTCTAGCTCCTCTTCTCCACTCCCTCTTTCTCTATTAGTCCCTCAAGGATCTGTCCTTGGACCCCTTCTCTTCTCCATTTACACCTCCTCCCTTGGTCACTTGATAAACTCCCATGGCTTTAAGTACCATCTCTATGCTGATGACACACAAATCTATCTTTCTACTCCTCACCTCACCCCTTCAGTCTCCTCACATTACTAACCTACTAAGCGACATATCAGCATGGATGTCACTCCACTTCCTCAAACTCAGTATTCCCTCCAGCCCGTGCCCGCTCCCCTGACCTCTCCATCAAGATCAATAACACAACCATCAGTTGACCACATGATCAGCTGTGTCCAATGACACATGCATTTGCTGGTTATCGGCTGCACTTTTCTCACGCTGTCACAGCATGAGGATATACTGCCGATAACCGGCAATCATCAGAGGAGGGATCGGCACCTATCATCAGCGTACTGATGATCTGTGCCCTGATCATCGGTGCCCATCAGTGCCGTCCACAAGTGCCCATCAGTGCCATCCACCTGTGCCCATCAGTGCCACCCACCTGTGCCCATCAGTGCCCAGCAGTGTCACCCACCTGTGCCCAGTAGTGCCACCCATCAGTGCCCAGCAGTGCCACCCATCAGTGCCGCCGATAAGTGCTGCCCAGCAGGGCCACCAGACAGTGCCATAAATCAGTGCTGCCCATCAGTGCCAGCTCATCAGTGCCGCATATCGGTGCCCAACAGTGCCTGTCAGTGCTGCCTATCAGTACCCATCAATGCCACCTATCAGTGCCCATCATTGTTGCATATCAGTGCCAGCTCATCAGTGCCGCCTATCAGTGCCCATCAGTGCTGCCTATCAGTGCAGCCTCATCAATGCACATCAGTGAAGGAGAAAAATTTTATAATAAACAAAGAAAAAAAATTTTTTTTTTCAAAATGTTTGCTATTTTTTTGTTTATAGCACAACAAATAAAACACCCAGCAGTGATTACATACCACCAAAAGAAAGCTCTATTTGTGTGAAAAAAATTATAAAAATGTTATATGGGTACAATGTCGCATGACCGTGCAATTGTCACTCAAAATGCGACAGCGCTGAAAACTGAAAATTGGCCTGTGCAGGAAGGGGGTATAAGTGCACAGTAGGCCCAGTAGGCAAGTGGTTAAACAAAAAAGCAGAGCCATACAAAGCAATGTGCAGGAGCTGACAGGGGAGAGATCTGTATTGTTTACATACAGGTCTTTCCCCCCTGTCTGTAATACACGGCGATCGCTGGGTGTCGGCGAGGAATCACCGGCCGGGACCCGGTGATCAACAGGTGAGGCCACCACTGGCGGTGCACGTAGGGTGTGTGCGCAGCTCGTGCGTGCCCCCTACCCGTAAATGCGAAATCACGTGTATATATACGTGATTTTGCGCGCCCCCCCACTGCCCTGTTGCAGTATTTCTACTATAGTGCGGAGGGAAAGCAGTTAAAATAAATGCACCAGGAAGATACACCTGCAGTAAATGACTGGTGAATGCCACATTCACTGCTTTAACAACATACCCGTTCGTGGTGGTTAAGAAAGAAAATAATTGTGAAATATGTACCTGTGCTTTTTTAATTCTCATAGAAATGATGGTTACATGATCTCTGCGAAAGGCAACTGATGTTGATGCTGACCAATTGGTTTCACTGTCTGAACAACAATTTTCCCCTACAGGAGTAACCCTAGACATGGCCAGTGCCGAGGAACCAGCCATCTGATCAATATTAGAGAATAACAAACTTGTAGAATTTCAAAGCAAAGGTAAGCTCTTTCATCTGTCTTTTATTTTCTTGCCATCACTAAATGTTATGATTACAATAAAGGAAAGTTTTTTTGAGAACATGGTTCTGTTTAAAACAAAGGCCGTTGTGTTTTTAGGTGTTCAGCCAATCAGACTTGCACATGATTAAAGGTGTATGCCCAGGTGTGAAACTCTCACATTCCCTTAGACAGTTCAAGAAATTACAAACAGTGAAACTAGCGTCTTTACTGCTCTTCACTATCTGACATTGCTATCTGTCTAATGTACATGTCTTTCATCTTTTACTTAGACAGCTATTAAATATGGTAGAATTGACTGGAATTCAATAAAAATGTGAACATGTTTATTTTTATATGTCCTGTTCACTTTAATATGATGCCAGCAGCTCAATGCAAGATGCCAAAGAGGCAAGAAAACATAACATTAGACGGAAAAAAAAAAGACGCTATAGAACATCAAAGAGGGCACGACAGATTCCGCGGACAATATCCAGACAAAATCAAAATGCTCAATTCTGACAAGTTAAATACTGTTTGAATCTGAGCTAAATACAATATGCAGAAGATATTTGCTTGTCTTCTGCTGGAGAGAAGATGAAAAGGATTGAATGGCATACAATGTGAAAACAAGAAAGTTGTAGTATTGTTGAAACAGATTAAGCAGCATGCCTAGGAAAAAAGCCAGAGATTGATAGGTTACAAGCATGCACAATTACGGACGCAAATCCTATCAGGTGTAAAGGAAGGAAGACAAAAATAAGGCATGTGTCAGGTTCCTACAATACAATTCCAGGTGTGTTGACTGAGCTGTCAGTGACTAGGTGATACAGAGGACAAATGGTGAAGAAAGGCTATGATTATGGACCAGCTATGGTCTGAAACATCTCAGTGTTTCTGTTTTTATCTGCTCAAAAAATTCAAATTTCAAATTAAATCTCACTCCAGGAAGACAAATGCTGGCTATACACTAGTAGAATTTAGTTTGAAATTATGCATTTTAAAAGAGACAGTCGGGATCTGAAAAAACAAACATCCATACTCACCTATGTGAATGCAGCATTAATCCCCCACCACCTCTAAGACCGAGAACTGAGCAATCAAAGGCCACTGATTGCTAGGCTCTTGGTCTTCAGTGAGCAGACCACAGGTGATTAGCTCTTTGTTCTGCTCCTCCAGCACTCATTGTGGAGGGGTTAGGAGCGGCTGGCTCAGGCTCTCAGTTGCTCGCTGATAGGCTGAGCCAACTGCCGGCCCAGGTCTGGTCCCGCTGAGTGACATCAGCCGACAGCAGACTTTTGCCTGCTGTAGGATAAATACAGGTCACAGGAGTGTAGAACGAAGTGCACTCCTGTGACCCATATTGACCCTGAGACATAGGGTCAATATAGCTTTGGCCCTACTTCTCCATTAAGAACATTTCATTTCATTTTCTTTAGCTTAATGGGGACAAATCCAATTTAGTTTTTGACTGCAGTGATAAGAAACTTTGAAAGAGCAGGATGAAAAATGTTTCTTAAATGATTTAATTTTTAACTGTGGTTTTCATGTGGGAAAGTCAATTCATTAGAAAATCTAATGTTAAAGCCAACAAGACTATCTCATACTCTGTCCACTTTTAGGTGATCCCTGAAAACATTTCTCTTCAGAGAAGCTTATCCTGCTCCACCTAACAACTGAACTTTTGGTTTTACCATTAGCTCATCCCCCACAGTTATTGTCTCTTGTATCACTGGACCAGGGGCGGACTGACAACTCATGGGGCCCCCTGGCAATAGGGGATCATGTGGCCCCTGTGTCCTTGCCCAAACTCAACAAAGCCTATGAAAAAGGTACCAGGGGCATCTCATGGGGCCCCCTACTGACCCCGTGCCCGAGTTTCCAAATGGTCAGTCCGCCCCTGCACTGGACCCTCCCCTTTTAGATTGTAAGTGCTAATGAGCAGGGCCCTCTAATTCCTCCTGTATTGAATTGTATTGTAACTGGACTGTTTGCCCTCATGTTTTAAAGCACTGCTTAAACTGTTGGTGCTATATAAATCCTGTATAATAATAATAACATTAACAAAGGTTTGAAATACTTTTGAACAACATTACTCAAGTCTTTGAATGTACTGAGAATGTTCAAATGCTCATTCAATCTTCAAGTGTATGACTAGCATTAAGATGGCCACAGCTAAAACTGGACACAGATGAGTCCACAGGATGAACAAATAAAAATTACCTAATTCCCCTATCAACAGATTCTAGGTGGATAGGGGAATCCTCCTTGCTGTGTCTTTGTATTCTGACAGCAGGGAGACATCTGCAGCACTGATCAAGCAGCTAAAATCCGTAAACTGACTTTTGTTCAACCACAAGGGCCATACATGAATTTTAATTCTGCCGGTCCCTCCTGAATCAGCTGATTTTCAATCCATGTATGGCCAGCTTAATCAACTGTCTTCTGGAAATGGACAACCAGAGGTGACTTTGCCCATTCTCAAATGCCACAAAAGATCTCCTCCCCATCTTGTCCATCAGTGGAGGCAGAACAAAATGTTAACGGTAAAAAGTTAACTTCTATGTTCATTTTTCTTCATTGAAAGAGGAATCAACGAGAAGAGTCAAAGAAGTGCCTGGTGTGTAAGAGGTGATTATAGCCATAGTAGTGCATTTTCACAGTTGGGTACTATCCATGAAGCCACTTTTTTACATTATAAGTATTTGTATTTTTGTATTATCATTAGAAAAATACAGAAAGAAAATTAGAATTTCATGCATAGGTACAAGTAGTAAAAAAATACAGGTGCATCATGTGGTTACAATTTTAGTCACATAAAAAAGATAGTACATTTTATGACAGGGACCTCACATGTCAAAGGGAGTGAGGATACAAAAAAACCTGATATACCATCCTCAGGAGATACTATCGTTCGAACTGCAGATTTCCATGAAATATCATCTATGATGATGCAAGAGAGGCCACATGTATGGAAAAGATTTTTAGAAGAAAAGAAAGATAACTAGAGCGTAGGGCAGTGGGGGTCCTAGCAGTACTGATACACAAAGATTTAGCAAAAAGACAAATCTTCAAATAATAATAATTATTGAAATCAACAATAATCTCTGAAGAAAAAAAACTGGTAAAAAATGGGAAGATTATTTGGATAAGGAGTAGTCACATTTTGGAGTTGGAAAACTCCTTTATGAAATAACAACTACCTTTGACAATTGACTTGCTCCTACAGCTTACCATAG
This sequence comes from Staurois parvus, assembly GCF_062004578.1. Classification (NCBI taxonomy): domain Eukaryota; kingdom Metazoa; phylum Chordata; class Amphibia; order Anura; family Ranidae; genus Staurois; species Staurois parvus. The sequence goes on from NW_028318327.1 coordinate 1,169,293, forward strand.
CCTAATTGTCATCTGGGATGCTCGAATCAGTGCCTGGTGTAGGCCTTAGACAAGGCAAAAAGATGGCAAATTAAAGTATATGTACAGTATCTCACAGAAGTGAGTACACCCCTCACATTGGAGGGAGGAGGAGCGCAAGGTCTCTAACATCCACCAGCTCTGTGATGTTGTCATGAACGAGTGGAAGAGGACTCCAGTGGCAACCTGTGAAGCTCTGGTGAACTCCATGCCCAAGAGGGTTAAGGCAGTGCTGGAAAATAATGGTGACCACACAAAATATTGGCACTTTGGGCCCAATTTGGACATTTTCACTTAGGGGTGAACTCACTTTTGTTGCCAGCGGTTTAGACATTAATGGCTGTGTGTTGAGTTATTTTGAGGGGACAGTAAATTTACACTGTTATATAAGCTGTACACTCACTACTTTACAATGTAGCAAAGTATAATTTCTTCAGTGTTGTCACATGAAAAGATATAATAAAATATTTACAAAAATGTGAGGGGTGGACTCACTTCTGTGAGATACTGTAGGTCGAACCAAAAAAAAAAAATCACACATGAGTTTTAACATGTTAACATAATTTCAAAAGTTATTAAGTGTTCTTGCATGGCAAGACCATTTACTGTTATCTCACAAATATATTCTTATTATTATAGCCAAATTTACCACCCTAACTCCTCCAACATTTTTTACACTACATAGACAGAAATATACCGAAACGTGCGGATTGTTCTCGATTGGTGTGCTATTACTTTGTGGAACATTTCACCGCATGGTTCACGAAATATCTGCGTTTTTGTGGTGAAATTGGTCCCATAGGAATGAATGGCGCAATGTTCAAAACTAGAGTGGGTGCTGACAAAAGCTAGACTGTGAGCTGAAAAATCAGGACATGATTTCTAAACTGCCATCACTCCCTCATTTTCAAGCCCACCTACACAAATCTTATATCAAAACGTTCAGCTATCCCTGCTCCCTCCACGGCTAAGCCATAGTCCTGATAGTTTTCACAATATGACCATTTGTTTGCAACTCACGCCGCCCATTGACATTCATTGAAACTCCACTCTAGCCACCTCAAATTTGAAGGGCAATTTCTAAACTGCAACTGTGCCTTCATTTTTAATATTGCAGAGACATACTATGCATCAAAATGTAGGTCTGGGTCCTGTGATTCTCACAATATAAAGCTCTTCGGTGTAGGATTTGTAATTTTTAAACTACAACCATTTGAAGATGGCAACCGCCAGTGAAGTGAGCAAGTTAGAGCAGTTTGTTTTTAACCGCTCTTCTCTGCCCTTGCTGTAGAGTGAGTTGCCATAGGAACCCTGGTGTGTGAGCAGGCAGCAGAGTGACAAGCCACTCCACCCACTGGAACTACACTGGATCTGAGCAACACAAACCAAAAACGATATTTAATTCATTTTTAGTATTCAAAGCAAACTCTCCCATCCATCCATGTCTCTATGCTTTATTTTGCTGAGGAATCACTTTGAAAAACATCACCTAGCTTTCTGGCCATCTTGAGTTAAGGCAGATAATTCATGTAGCATTTACTTTCTGGAATCCATCTGCCCTTAGCTCAGGCATGTTGGCAGGAGAGCATGCTTATATGAGAAAACCCCTCCTAGCCTCATTAAGACTCCTTAAATGTATGACATCATTTGCCTGTAAAAAAGAAAAAGTTTAAAACAAGTAAATATGGTATGTTTTCCTATCTATTTACTAAGGCTAACAGAAACACAAAAATAGTCAATGTTGATTAAGAGAATGCAGTTCCACTTTGAATTCTAATTCTAGAATCCTCCCTCCTGTCTCCTTAGTCCGAAGTCCTCCTTTCCCCAGCATTATTACACACGAAACACAGGGTCCTTTTCTTCTTTGGATCTTCTCTGGCAGTGGGTTTTCCTCAATGGTGCAGAAAGTGGCATTGACATGATGATACATAGCTCTTTGCACAATGCATGTGAGTGCAGGACCCCATTGTAGCAGACCATTAACCCACATGCCAACCAGCAACGTATGGGTACTACGAGCGGTTATACTGGGATAATGCCTGCAGTTGGCATCACCCCAGTATTGTTTTTTTCATCTGGAGGTCAGTATCCCTGTAAAAGCAATCCTAGCAGCTAATTAGCCACTGGATTGCTTTTAAAGGCAGCGTGAGGGGACATGTACAACTTCCCACCACCTTCTGTGGCTTTCTCTGTCTCTCTTATCCCACCGGGGAACCTGAGAGTGCAACCAGCACTTCCACTGTTTGACCATAGAGCTGACTGGAGACTGGAACAGCTCCAATCATCTTCATGGTCTAAGAAACTGGAAGCAATGAACATTCATCACTTCCGGTTTTGTGGTTGTAAACAAACCCATAGTGGTTTTAAAAAAGCATTGAATCATACTGATCTTGGTATGATTGGAAGCTTTTAACCACTTGCCGCCCTGCCACTGTATATATATATATGTGCAGGGTGGCAGTGGAGCGCAAAAGCACATTTTAAAACAGGCTTCGCGCTCCCGACACTTTCGCGGGTAGGGGGCGCGTGCCAGGATTCGATCCAGGAGGGATCAATCATTAGATTTCAGCCTGTCCTGTGTTGACATTTACACAGGGTAGGATATGATGTAATTCTTCTCTGCCTGGACAAATACCATTCCAGACAGAGAAGAAGACACAGTAAAAGTGAGTACAAAGCACTACACTAACAGTTAGAACACTCTAGGACACATTTAACCCCCTGATCGCCCCCCCCCCCCCCAGTTAACCCCTTCACTGCCCTGTCACCAGTGTCACTGATCAGTGAACCAATTTTTACTGATCACTGTATCAGTGTCGCTGGCGACTTCCGATAGTGTTAGCGCCCCTCCCAGATAGCGCCAGTTTGCCCGCTAGTGCACCAGAAATCCCATTTAACCCCTTGATCGCCCCCCTCCCCCCCGTTTAACCCCTTCACTGCCCTGTCACCAGTGTCATTGATTACAGTGAACAGATTTTTACTGATCACTGTATTAGTGTCACTGGTGACTTCCGATAGTGTTAGCGCCCCTCCCAGATAGCGCCAGTTTGCCCGCTAATGCATGGGATTTTTTTTACCAAAAACATGTAGCAGAATACATTTTGGCTTAAATTTATGACTAACTTTGAGTTTACGATATATTTTTTATAGCTGAAAGTAGAAAATATTGTTTTTTTTTCAAAATTTTCGTGTTTTTTTTTTATTATAGCGCAAAAAATAAAAAGCGCACAGGTGATCAAATACCATCAAAAGAAAGCTCTATTTGTGTGAAAAAAAGGACATAATTTCGTTTGGGTACAGCATTGCATGACCGCGCAATTATCATTTGAATTAGTGCAGCGCTGTATAGCAAAAAAAAGGCATAAATTACAGTATCTATACCAGGAATGGGCAAACTACGGCCCGCGGGCCGTATACGGCCCGGCGGACCTTTTAATCCAGCCCGCGGAGCGTGATACAAAAAAAAAACAGCCAGGGCAGGCAAACATTTGCATCATTCAGCGCGCTCAAATGCAATGATTGGCCAGTCTCGCTGCCACTCACATCCTGATAGCCAGTGATTGGCTGTCAGGATGTGTGTAGGCGGGGCAGCGTGACGACCGCGAGGGGAGCTAGGCTCCTCTCACAGTCCGCCCTGAAGACCGGAACGGCGCGGGAACACGGCGAGAGGAACGCGCGGAGCAAAGATAAGTAAATTGACACAGGGGGGACTTGGCTTACTACTTGGGGGGGAATAGTACTATGGGGGATGAAATGTTACAAATTTGAATTTAATTTATATTAATTCACACATACACATCATTCATCTACTCTTGGTCCGGCCCCCGGGTCCAGTATATGAACCCATTGCGGCCCTCAAGTCAAAAAGTTTGCCCACCCCTGATCTATACCATAGTTTGTAGACGCTATAACTTTCACACAAAGCAATCAATATACACTTATTGGGATTTTTTTTACCAAAAACATGTAGCAGAATACATTTTGGCTTAAATTTATGACTAACTTTGAGTTTACGATATATTTTTCATAGCTGAAAGTAGAAAATATTGTTTTTTTTCAAAAGTTTTGTGGTTTTTTTGTTTATAGCGCAAAAAATAAAAAGCGCACAGGTGATAAAATACCACCAAAAGAGAGCTCTATTTGTGTGAAAAAAGGACGTAAATTTCGTTTGGGTACAGCATTGCATGACCGCGCAATTATCATTTGAATTAGTGCAGCGCCAAACAGCAAAAAAAGGCCTGGTCATTAAGGGGGGTAAATCCTTAGGTGCTCAAGTGGTTAAGGACAGAGGAGAGATCTGAAATCTAATAGATCCCAGATCTCTCAGAAAAGAGTACCTGCCACTTCCTATTGCTATCACAGGGGATATTTATATTCCCTGTGATAAGAATAAAAGTGAATCAAAGTGGTAAAAATGTAAAAAAAAATTAAGCACACCACCTGTGTTTGCATGCAAAGGTGAACGCACGCATCAGTCCCACCTCAAACAACGATCGCACCGCACATGTGAGGTATCACCACGAACGTCAGATCGAGGGCAGTAATTCTACCACCAGACCTCTTGTGTAAATCTAAATAACCTATAAAGACTTTTGAAGCATTGCCTATAAAATGTACGTAGTTTGTCGTAGTTTGTCGGTCGTGTGCAACTTTAAAGTGTGACATGTTTGCTATCTTTTTGGTATATTTACTCGGCGTAACATCATATTTTACCAAACAATTGGGTATTGTATTTTTGTGCATTAAAATTTAAAAAATGCCAAATATTGTGTGACATATTTATAAATTACAACACCCATTTTATTCTCTACAGCCTCTGCTTTAAAAAATATAACATTTTGGAGTTCTAAGTAATCTTCTAGCAAAAAATACTGATTTTTACATGTAAACAGTGTCAGAAAAAGCCTGGTTATAAAGTGGTTAACCCCTCCCCACCTAAGGGTAAAACAAATGTTAATGTTTAAGCACAATTTTGCTTTGACATGTGTTAGTAAAACCGTACATATCATCACAAGTACTTTGTGTATCCAGGTGGAATAAACCTTACTTTTTTCAGGATAAATTGGGCTTTCATTTGGTGGTAAATGGTAATGGATATCTCCTGATTTTTGTTTTTTATTATGAAAGGAAATCTGGCACAAAATATTAAAAACAACTTTTTCTTTAAATGTAGCTGTATATTTCTTGCTACTACCATAACCTACTACCAAAAAACCCCTAAATAAATTATACTGCTCTCAACAATTGTAGAGATACCACATATGTGTACGTTAGTTGTTGTATGTACCAGTAGTACAGCCCAGACATGTGTTTTGCTTTTTTTATCCTAAAAACCTAAAACACTAATGCAGGCCATTCATGAGTCAAATTCTGAATTAATTTTCTTCAGAAAATTCGAAAAAGTTGTGCTTTTTGTAATCTGATGATACCACCATTGATTTCAAAATCCAACTAACCAAGCCTTCAATTTCACCTCATGTTGCTACAGAAAAGAATTTTTATGGCTGAGAATTATTTTCTTTTCTTTCCAGGTCACGGCTCATTTCTTTTTCGATTTTTATTTCTTGCACGATTCTCCCATCATTCATTAGAAATTCGTCTGTTATTCAAAAAATTTCCAGCATGCTCAGTCACTCAGATTCTATGGCTACACGATGCTGTGGCCCACTAATGGTGCAAAATTCGAAAGAAAATTATTAGTTACAATTTTTAAAAGAAAATTATTTCCAAATTCAACCCATGTATGGCATGCATAATAAATTACACTGATATTGATTTAAAAAATGTTGTTGTTTTTTTAAATCCTGCCCAAAATATACTGACCATGATCTTTGACCCTGACTTTTGATCCTTACTTTACCAAAATACTAACCCTGGCACTGACCTAGATCAAACCTTGATCTAAGTATTTTCTCTTTACACACAGTTTTTTTTTTTCTCTCTGCAAGGAAAGAGAGAGATACAGTGTGTCTATCTCCTCCATTCAGAGAGAGAGAAAACATGGGAGTGGGCTTCACAGTGACTGATCACTGTTGTAGCCAATCAGAGTGATCAGGTCACCTGGAACTGGTCCCAATCATTAGTACGGGGCTGGGGCTCCCAGTGATATCATGGTCTCTGTGCTGGAAGAGTGCCACACAAAGACAGATACACATACAGTGAGGAACAGAAGTATTTGAACACCCTGCGATTTTGCAAGTTCTCCCACTTAGAAATCATGGAAGGGTCTGAAATTCACATTGTAGGTGCATTCCCACTCTGAGAGACAGAATTAAAAAAAAAATTCAGGAAATCACATTGTATGATTTTTAAAGAATTTATTTGTCTTGCACTGCTGAACATAAGTATTTGAACACCTGAGAAAATCAGTGTTAATATTTGGTACAGAAGCCTTTGTTTGCAATTACAGAGGTAAAACGTTTCCTGTAGTTCCTGACCAGGTTTGCATACACTGCAACAGGGATTTTGGCCCACTCCTCGACACAGATCTCCTCTAGATCCCCTCCATGATTTCTAAGTGGGAGAACTTGCAAAATCGCAGGGTGTTCAAATACTTCTGTTCCTCACTGTATATACGGCCCCCACGGAAAAAAGCCCAGTCCAGTGGGGCCGCATATATGCGTACTGTTGGCGGGAGGGGGTTAAGGAATGGGTTCATGATGCCCTGCACTCACAGGATGTCCTCAGTCCTCAGACTGAAGACAACTAGGGGTGGAAAAGAAGTAATGCATCTGACAAGTGAGTACTAAAACTTGCTAGAGGACCCTTAGAAAAACTTAATAAGAATTGCCGCATCTGAAGAAATGCAGAGCAAAAGCAGTTCAAATGCAGCCTAAAACTGTCATCCACACTGCACCATTGAAGTAAACTGGAGTCTGACAAACATCCATCAAACTTCAGGAAAACAATGTCTGCACAAGCACTGAAAATGACCTAACTTTACATTTTGTTGCACACTATTAAAATGAAGTAGTTAGACTCTTCCTTTTTCAATGCAAGCCTGTGTTAGAAAAATGAAATTACAATAAAATATCAGCTTCACTTAGAGGAATTGACTCATAATAGCAAATAAAATAGCATAAACACCATATTAGGTTATAGAGAATAAAAGACCATCACCTAATAACTCTAGACAGGCACAGCAGGAGTCTTTGCGGCTTCTCACATACAGTAAGCAGCAGAAACCAGATGGAGTAATAGTTCAATGTCCTAGAAACACAGGCACACAGTACAAATGTTCCTATTGGCTGCCTCTCTTTATGAAACATAAATGAACAAGAGACATCAGTTATTGGCAAGACCTTTATATGGCACAGAACAACGACCATGAAGCCATACATGAAACCTGAGAGAGGCTATTATTATGACAGGCCTATTCTCTGCTGATAGTTAAGCAATTCACACAGCGGTAATTGTTCAAATATGCTGTTTGTTTCCTTGCATTGTTCCCCATTTTCAACCCCCAGCCATGAAAATAATGCATGACTTCACTGGTGTTTAGCTGTAATTTTCTTCATTTCTGTTCGCTCCACAGAAGAAATATTGAAACAATTACGGAGTTTTAATGGGACATGGAAAACAATAGTAATGCCTACACAGAAAAGTATTGTAAATACATTTAGAGATGTCTGATATGATATCAGAATTAGAATTTCATTTTTTTTTGCGTTAGATTTACAAAGTTGCAGAAACAAAATGTGCCTTTCATACTATGATGCTCCACATAGGGTTTCTTCCAACCGTATCTCCTAACCTAATAGATGGGACAATAAGAGTGTGATAGACTTGCTTCTTATAGGATGATCATATAGGAAGCAGATCTTTCACACTCTTATTGGCTGGTAATTACACTCCTATTGATTTATTTATTATTATTTATTTACTACTTATATAGAGCTATCAATTTACATAGCGCTTTACATACTTTGTACATTCACATCAGTGCCCTAACAATCTAAGGTCCCTAACTCACATTCATACATACACATACTAAGGCCAATTTAGACAGGAGCCAATTAATCTACCAGCATGTCTTTGGAGTGTTAGAGGTAACCAGAGAACCCAAAGGAAACCCTCACAGGCACAGGAAAACAAGCAAACTTCTGGACACTTTCAGTTACAGGTGGATGGAGACCTTACATTTGAACTCTAGGAAATCTAAATATTCCTCCTTGCAGTGGGCTGAGCCTGCACTGCAAGGGTTAAATGTTAATTTCTGTCTAGGGTATATGGCAAACCAAATGTACTTACCCAATCTGCTGATCCTTCAGGCTCCCCTGCACTCTAAGGTCATCTGATGTCATCAAGACCGACATAGGGTCCAGAGCCCTGGAATGGATGTGAGGACACTGAAGGACAGTCCACCGCCGGAGAATGGGGAAGCACTGTCGGCCAGGGGAGTGGAGGACTGGGTAAGTAATAGTGCTTCTCCTGGTCCCCTAGACTAAATGAGCAGTTAACCCAGTTACTGGAGGGGAGTTCCTTTTACCTTTTTCTAGAATACAGGGCAGACACTGAGTAAACCATCCCTCCACTGCACAGACAAAGCCAACTTCAATCTTTGTTACTCCTTTTTCATGCTAAACATATTGCTTGCTTCATTTCCCAAGCCCAAAAAAAAGAAAAATGTCCAGTCTGCTTCAGTTAATATTAAACTTTTACTCCAGAAGAAGGATAAATGTAACATTCCAACAGCAATCTGGAACTTTTCCAGCTTAGCAATGCAACAAGGTCCATCCAATAGGGCCAACGTTTTCCTCTTTTAACAGTAACTCTGGTGCTTAATTAGTTCCCAAGGAGGATAAACCTGTAGAATGAACTTGTTTCTCAACAACAGGTACACTGCTCCAAATTGTCCATCTACTTCAGAAAACATCCATGCCACAGGGAAGACCTCAATCTGGCTACTCATGAAACACCCCATAATTTGATCTTCTGTCCAGTAACAGGGTGCACTCACTACACAGGACGCAATTCCCTCTGTTTAACAATAAAATGTAAGAGGCAGTGGTAAGTGTCGATAAGTGTGACTCAGTCTCCAATACAATTGTATTATAGAAAAGAAAGATTGCCCAAGGGACTTTGCAAGGCACACAAATTATACTTAAAAATCATATTCTTTATTGTTGTTAGAAAAAGACATATTAAAATTATTCCAGAAAGTCAATTGACATCATCCATCACGTTTGTAATGTATATGCAAGTAAAAATGCTAAATCTACATGATCCATGAGTTATGTAACACAAGTTTGCTACACAGAGTGTCAATGCATTTCGTGAAGCAGTGTTCACTTATTCATAAGATAACAAGGCTTGTAGGTATGGTATATGGAAAAGTCCCTTGGGCAATTTTTTCTTTTTATAATTCCCCCTGTTTAACTCCACCCAACTGTCTATTTATATTCTATCCTGAGGGGCCTACAATGACAAGCCAACCAAAAGGGTGGGACCAAACCAAAGGCACCTAAAACAGATAATTTTAGCAACATACAACATGGTAAGGTTTAGGGAACCATTTTAACATTTTAGACAAAACAATAAAGTCCTTTCCCCAACAACTGTCATACTTTAAAGTGTACATAAAGCCAAAACTTTTTTTTATTATTTTGGTTGGAGTGGTTAAGTGTTAAAACTCCTGTCAGATTTTTCTTTTTGTTTTTTTTTTTTTGCTATAGGGGTAGGCTAGATTTTAAAAGAGAGGTGCAGGAAAATAAAAGAATAAACATACATACTCAGATAGCTCAGTCCGATGCTGCAGCTATCCCCTATCCCCTGCCAGCTCTACACAGAGAACTGTGTAATCAAAACCACTGATTGTTCAGTTATTTGGTTGGCTCTGAGCAAAGATCAATGACTGTCAGTCATTGCTCTGTGCTCTACCTGTCCAGCGCTCACTGAAGTGCCAGGCTGTGGAGGGGGTGGGAGAAGCTGGCTCAGGCTCTCAGCAGTGTGCTGACAGACTGATCCAGCTGACAGTCAGGCATATGGGCAGATGCTGACATTATTGCTGGAATCCCTGCAGAGCCTGGACTGGCTCTGTGATGTCATCCAAGATCTGGCTTTAGCTCAATGTTGGATGGGTCTGGGTAACAGGAGTGCAGAACCAAGTGCACTCCTTTCATCCAGAGGAGAATAAATGCAGACACAGACCCATATAGTCCCAGATGGCTTATCAATGGGTCTCAGTGATTCAAATAGTATGTATATTATCATCATTCAGATGTGAAGGAAGCAGCAGTCAAGTCCATACAAAGACTAGCTAAATAAATGATAGTGCACCACAAATAAAAATGAGAGGCACTCATAAAAAGCAAGCTATATAACAGGAAACTATGCAAGTTCTATAGAGCACTGCAAAGTAATGGTATATCTATTGGCTCCAGTTCCTTAGTGTCAGATGTAACAAATCACAAAGCTGTAGTTCAAATGTGCACTCCAACTGCATAAAACAAAATGCTGCTTCCATTGTGGCTGCTTACCTGGAAAGACCACATTTGGTCAACCACAGGCAAATGGCAGATGGTACTGCATGTGTAATGCCTTTCACTGCCAAGGAATGGTGAAGTTCTCAAATAAGCGGTGACTTGTTGTCACTTACCTTTGTCCATTTAGGTATAGTGCCCACTAGGTATTTCTAGTGTGAGGTAAATTTATTTTTGGCTTATGGTAGTGAGTGAGCCTGAATTTCTGAGTTCAGTGTGAGGTCAGGCTGGATAACTCAGCAGGTTGGGACTCTCTCGCCTCCACCTGGTTCTGGAGGTCAATGGAAGCTTCCAGAAGCCAGTAGGCGGAAGGTTGGAGACCTCAATATGTATATTCATAGGAGTCTGGCCAATCCCAGGCTAAGAGGCCCTGGTAATGTGGTAGACTAGACTAGGGGAAAATGGATTGATGAGAGGTGATGCTGTGTCGCCTAAAAGAAGCCCCAGAGGAGGGGGGTCTGCTTCCAGGCTGGAGGCTGGAAGCTGAGGAAAAGCTGGAAGAGGGAGCCCTACTGCTCATGCAGTCCACTGGAGAAGGACAGCCTGCATGGCTTGGAGAGGAACCAGCCCAGCTAAAAAGGTTTGAAAGCGGTTCTATCCACAGCTGCAAGGACAAGGACAGTGTGAGTACCTTTACAACCCCAGGGCCGAGAAGGGAGAGGTCTGTGCTGGATGCAAGTTCTGGCAATTCTTCAGGGGAAAATTCATAGCCTAACCAATTATTTGTCCTGGGATCAGATACTGTAGCCAGGTGAGCTGGTATTCTGTGCACTAAGAGAACCAAGAGCTCCTACACATTGTCACATTACTAGCACTATCCCCTTGGGGGTTGCTGTTGATTTGGGTAACCCTATAGTCCTGCACAGCCAGTCATTCAGCATTTTCCACACAAACTTGCATTTGGAGGTAGAAACCGGTCCTTGAGCTTTGGTTTTGTAATTTTATTGATGGGATTAGAACTTGAATAAGGTAAGGGGGTATAGGATGCCCAAAGGAACCGATATCTGAGGACAGCTTCCTGAACTATTCACAAGCTTCACTCCTTCAGCAATACAGTCTCTGTTGGAGTGCTAGACAGCAACTCTTATCTGTACCACCCCAGACCCTAAAAGAACTCCTCTTCACCCAGCAATCTGGAGATTTCCCTGAGCAGGGGATCTGGCTCCTGTCCCTTCAAATGAGGTGAACAGTCACTAGCAGAAGAATAATCTGGTTTCCCACAAGAGTGTTCCTTCCCCTATCCACCCAGGTGGGTGCAGGTGTGCTCACTCAGGTCCTCTCCTGTACCACTTGCAGGTTGGCTGCTGCTACCAGGTCTATCAACTGGGCCACTTCATCCCTGCCATACAGGTGGTCCTCTCTCAGGGGGCCAGGGAGTCCTGAGTTTTCCTCCTTTCCAGCTCCAGGCTTGCAAGCAGGCACCATCCCACTGGGTCACCTGGCAACCTGCCTCCTCCAGCCTCACATCTTCCTTCAGCCCTCTAGCTCTCCCACGACCACACTCCTGCTACTCAGTAGGTTCTTACACTTTTAAGGAGTCCCAATTGGGGATTGACTGAGGTCCTTCAAAAGTGCAGCCAGCCACTCCTTAGATCTACCCACTGCCTCCAAGGCCCTCCTTCGAAAGCCTGAGAGCAGGGGAAAATTTCAGAGGGGCTTGCCTGCAGAGTGTCTCAGCCCTGACCACAATTTTACCCCTCTGACTATCACACCTGAGCTGCTAACCAGCTCCTGACTAACCATTAGGGTTCAGCTCCCCCTAGCTAAACTAGGGGGCTGGTACACTATAAATCCACTCAGGGCACACCAAGCTCATAGAATTGGATTACTTTACTAAGGACTGTAATGGTTGCGGCTGGAATGCAGTCAAGCGTTTGTAGTTTTTTTACTAAGTGTGCTAGAGCAGGAAAGGTCCTCATTCTGCTTTTTCTTCAAATTGGGCATTCCATAACCCCTTTACCTTGTTCAAGTTTAAACCCTTAATAAAACAAAAAAAAACCCAAGTCCATGGACTGTTTACTGACTCAAAAGGTACAAGTGTGGAAAATGCATGTTGCCTGACTATGCAGAGCATAGGGGGACCCAATTCAAACTCAGCAGCCCTTACGAGGGTAGTGCTACATAGAAATCTCCTTACAATAAAGAGAAAATAGATATTTTTGGATGAAATTTACAATATGTAAGTTTGTGTGGACTTTATTGGGCTTTAGGGCTAAACGTGGCTTTTTTGTTCTTTTTTCTCTTACAACATTTCCAGAATCCCTGACAGGACTTCAAGAACCCATGCCATTACTTCCAATGGTACTTGCAAAATCCCTGCCAGTATTTCCAATGGTATTTGCTGAATCCCTGCCTGGGCCCTGGACTACAAGAGTTCCCTGAGATGTTGTCATTGACAGCTTCCCAGGATAGCCATTCTCCACTCTGAGTCCTGGAATACCTCTTTGCTCCAGCTGAGAGTTTGTCTTAATTCTGAAAACTGGCAGTAATTCTTTAGGAAACTGTCACTGCCATAGCAAAAGGCTCTTAAAGTGGCAGTAGTTAGAACTACCTGAATTTGACTCCTGCGTTGGTAATGCTACCAAAACTGGCACAAATGCTTACCTGAATTGGGCGCAGGTAGTCCTAAAGAGAACTACCACCAGAAAAGTAGTCTTAAAGGCTTTATGTATGTGTCATTGGAACTGCTTCAAGCAGTTAGCATGGTCTGATAACTCACACCTTTTGTTCTGTTCACCTCAAATGTAAATGAGACTCTACTGATACAATGTCAACTGAACATGTGTTCAATCACTACAGAGGCAGTGGACTCAGCTGGGGGCACAAAGTATTCATTATAGTGATTGTTTTTTAGTGGTCTATGCTTTTTCTCGTTTTTGTTTCTCTCAAACATGATTAATGAAGTACTGTAGCCATCCCTATTAATTATGTTACGAGTTTCCTAGACATAAACATGCTTAGCATTTAAAGCATGGGAATCGGCTTCTGCTTGAAAATACTAAATATATTTGTATATATTGGAGCTAATCGGAATTTTGGTGGGAAAGTTTTGCTTGCCTTGGTTTTGCACCAAATGAAACGCAATGCTTTCTCCAAATTAATACTTCACTCCAAGTTACATTTGTTTCCAAAATGTTTTTTTTTTTTTTTTTTTAAGAACTATTGGACTCAATGTATGAAATATTGAAATATTGCAGCAATATTCTTTTCTTCCTTATTATTGAAAAGGCAGTCAAAACACCCAGTAACTTTGGCTTTGAATAGTGGTGGATTAGTGCAGTTTGATGGGAGACCCAGGGCCAAAGGTGTAAGCAGCCCAGATTTTCCGGTTTGATATCTGTTAAAGTTAAGGCCAAAGAAAACAGAAGGGATATAATTTAGTACTGAGATGAGTACTTCTACTCAGTACTGATATATGAGTTTTTGGAGGTCATGATGAATACCGTTAAACTTCACTTCACTCTTTCAATCAACTTTGACTATTTTTAATCCTTACACTGCTAGCATTAGTAAATAGATAGGATTTTATATCATATTTACTTGTTTTGCATTATTTTTTTATGCTTTTTCAGTTACTTCCTGGTTTCTTGCCTAGGCAAATGATGTTATACATCCCAGGATTCTTCTGGAGGGGAGGAGGGGTTTACTCAGCCCAGCATACCCTCCTCCTTGTATGTCTGAACTAAGGGCAGATGGATTCCAGGAAGTCAATGCTACACGAATCATCTGCCGTTAAGATGGCCACAACCTGAAATGCTAGTGGGGTGATTTTCAAAGGTATTTCCTAGCTAAATAAAGCATGTAGACATGGATGGATGGGGGTGGGTGGGTTACTTTGAATATTAAAAATTAATTAAACGGAATTTTTGCTTTGTTGTGCTCAGATGCACTGTAGTTCTGCTGTAACTTACCTAAAGGAAGCTTTATTAACACTTTCTTCCAAAGCAAACAACATTGTATAAAAAGTGTGTTTATACAATTGTTTTATATTTTTTATAACAACTGTGTGTTAGTGAAATAAAAATACTTCACTTTTAAAGTGGTTTTAAAGATTTACTTTTTACACCTTAATTCATTGTATGCATTAAGGTAAAAAACCTTCTGTTGCAGAAGTTTCCCCCAGCCCTCCTTACACTTACCTGAGGCTGATCTTGATCCAGTTGTGTGCACGAGAGCAGCGGCTCTCCCAGCTCTTTCCCTCCTCAATGGGCAGATTGATAGACGCAGGAGCCATTGGACATTGGCTCCCGTTCCTGCAATCAAATCCTATGATGAGGAATGGGGGGCAGAGCCCAGCCCGCATGTGTGTCTGAAATAATATGGGACCTTCAGAGAGACTGCACACTCGGGAACAGGCCCCTTCCCTAGTATGGTTCAGGAGAGGGGCATACTAGTTTTCCACCCTTTCCTGGCCAGCCATGCTGCATGCTTGGACGAGGATCCGGTATAGATTTTTTGGGGGACCCCACATTTTTTTTTGCATAGGGTCCCTCTAAAAATCCACACCTTCATCAAGGATAAGAATTTGATAGGTATTCTTTGGGATAACCCCACACAATTTTTTTTTGCATGTGATTCCCCCCTAACATCAAAGATAAGGGTCTGGAGTAGATGTACGGAATACCCAGCTGCTTTGTGTACAAACAAAATGAAGAGGCCAGGAAATGTAATTTACTAGAAATTTAAATTGTATTTTGTTTTTCTTTGTACATTTCAGTTTTGCTGTAGTTTATTGTATACGTTGTACAAATACACCACTTCACAGGCAAGTTTAAGGCTTCCCCCCAGGCATGTTATTTAAAGGAGAAGTTTGGGGTTGATAAAAAAAAAACAGAGGAGTATGGCCAAAATGCTTTGGCCATAATTCTGTTTTAAAGAAATTGAGCATTTTTAATGTTTAACTTTAAGCAATATTAAAATCTCTGCTCCTGCCAAATAATATTTAAAAAAAATGTTTTTGTATTTGTAAAAAAAGTTGCCAAAATTGATTTGAAAGATTTGGTTCAAAGGAGTTCAGAATCTACATTAACCGAACCCAGGTACACTTGGCTCATCCCTCCTGACCCCTCAATTGCTAAGTCTCTCCAGTATCCATCTGATCTGAACATCAGGTTACTTCTGGGCTCCCACACTTTTCCAGTTTTTCCTGATGTCCTCCCTTTTTTCACTCCCCCCCCCCCCCCTTTTTTTTTCTATCTCTGCTTTTCCCCTTCTCTCTTCTTCTCCTGGTCTTACTTCTTCCACTCTTCCCACACTTTATTCCATCACAACTTCCAACTTCTAGCTATAGACTAACAATACAGGGCCAGTTCTACCCTATTGTTCTTCTTGGTGAAATTTGGTACTTCATTCCCTTCCATTTCCACCTCCCTTTCCCAGAGATAATACCAGCATATCATACCAACATACAGCCCAACACATACATGTGTAATGTTGTGCTTTCAGTTACCTGAGTCTACTGTTGTATTGTTGACAATGTATTAACTGTATACTTGTAACAGAAAATAAATAGAGTCCATAAGTGAGGATTCCTCTACTATGGGTAGTCAGAAGACTAATAAAAATTATATCCAGTGACACAGAGCTTCCCGTTTGCTTGGTTCTCCTTTCATATTGGCAAAATTCTTCTGTTTTTCTCCAGCTTTTTGCTTCAGTAACTACACCTGGCACTTTTTATCTGTTCTTCCATCTGTACAATAGAGAGAATTGGATAATTTAATGCTCTGCTGGGACTCACGGAGGAGAAAAACCACTACTTATAAAGAACGAAACATGTAAGTTGGAGAGTGGACAAGAAATATAAACTTTTTTTCAAACTTTCCCAGGTTTTCAAAGAGCTCAACTGAGGATGCTGATGTCATTTTTTCAGTAAAGAATAAAAAAAAAATAAAAAGCAATAGTAACATTTTTTTTTTTCTTGGGATATACATTAGGTTTTTATATACTGCAAGTAATGTATGGGAAAACAGAGTTTGGCCAAGATTACTTTAGAACAGTTGAATGATGTAACAACATTTAAAAGGCATGTGTACCCTTTTAATAAAATCTCAGTATAGATCTCTCCATTCTTTTGTTACTATACCCCAGGACAGACCTCAGATGCAGCTTGGTTTCCCTCTGCACTGTTCCACTTTCTGCAACCTTGGGCAGTGTTTACTTTTTCCACACAATTCTTCAGGGTACAGTGCATTGAAATTGGAGGACTGAGTTGTAGACAGGAGGCCTCTGACTATTTTCTCAGTGTTTATTAGTAGCCTAGGGGAGTGTTTCATGTTAATGTGCAAATGATAACTGGCGTAGCCCTGGGCAACACTGGAAATCTGCTAGCTTGAGCTGTGCATCAGGTTGTTGTTGCCATAAATACGAAGAGTCCTGTATATTCCGTATGACAATGAAACCCAGTCATAGGAGGGTGCTGTGGTGAAATGGTAGGTGGCGACTGTCACTGCTGAGAAAAAGTCCCTTGGTGGCCCTGAAACAATATTGCTTTCTGTTGATGACAAAAGTTTACAAATAATAAAATATAATCCCACGAGCAGCTCTAATGTTTAAACGTAAAAGAAAAAGAAAATTAAAAGAAAAAGAAAAGCTGCCCTCACCTACACATACTCATATAAAATGGGCTCAAAATTATTAAAAACAATGACAGTACTACGCTTTCCTTGTAATATAAATATACACCAATCAAATGTGACCTCAAATCCTCAGTAAAAAAATATATGTATATAAACTCCAAAATATGACATAAGTCCTAATTGTTTGATAAATCCTTCTGAATCTTTCTTCTTAAAATCACCATATGACTACTTATATAGCTACGTGTATTCTTGATAGTAATATGTGCACCTCCACCACCAACATACCAGATTTGCCCTCACCTGGAGCTTTTGACCTCACATAAATGCTTGGTCAAAAAACGCTTGTGTCCTTTAAGATGGACATAGGATTACGATGTCTTATGGATCGGAGTCTTCCTTCACTGATGAACAACCTCTTTCCTCTTCTTCCTTCGCTCAGCATGCATGTATCAAAAATACATAGGCAAAAACAATAGTGCTTTATCCTTAAAACCACTAATTTAGTAAATATTATAAATTAGCAACTCACATGGTGCGGGTGCTCAATCACACCAAATATCACACGCATAGTCATATGTAACCGACACTGTATGAACCTGCGGATCTCTCTTCGTTCTCACACTATTGTTCCATCATCCAAGTCTGTCAGCGACTGTGAGCACCATGACATCACCAAGCTCCTCCTACGTGTTACGCCACAGGGCCATGTGGATCCCTCAGGGGGATATGATTCATGTCATGATTCTTACAATAACAAGCTACCGTATATACTCGAGTATAAGCCGAGTTTTTCAGCACATTTTTTGTGCTGAAAAACGGCCCCCTCGGCTTATACTCGAGTCAACATCTGCAGATTTTTTACATTGACTAGTAGGTGCCTCATTTCCCACCCTCGGCTTATACTCGAGTCAATAGTTTTTCCCAGTTTTTTGTGGTAAAATTAGGTACCTCAGCTTATATTCGGGTCGGCTTATACTTGAGTATATACGGTACCTATCAAGTTGGGAGAGCACAATTCTCCAAACCAAACTTTATTGTAACCATAATGTGCTGCCTTTGAACTTAGGTCAGCTGGCTTAAAGGGGCCAATTATAGGGCTTTTGTATGTTCCAGTCCTTATATGGTGCTATACTGTACCATAAGTAACACATAATGTGTTACCAGCAAGGCAACACCAAGATGGGGGGCAAATTAATTAAATATTCCACTAGCTCACTAATTAAGGTGTGGATCAGTGTACCAAATAGCAAAGACTAAGTACCAAAGGTAGGGGCAGACTCCTACAGAAGCAGGTACCATGTGTGACCCAGGTAGTATGGCTAAAATAAAAAAATCTTTATTAGAACATTAAATTAATGACAATTCATTGGACGAACACCAAATTATATCATTAATACCTCCACTTAACACTATAAAAACTTGACAACATTATCAGACTCAAACATGATTATTACTTAGTAACAGATCACCAGTTAGTTGTAGCTCATTCAATTATCCCCCACTCAGAAGCAGAGCATTAGAAGTAAATAGAAAAATTGACAGTGCCTATGTGGTAGATAGAAGGAGCAAATACCCAGCGGTGACCACCCTCACTGCAAAGGAACTATCAGCAACACACAACATTAATAGAAAATGTAGCAAATATAAATATCTACAGCATCAGGTGTTATAAGAAATGAATCAGGTTAAGCTGAGAAGCAAGGCGAGAGCATAAGCAGTAGACAAAAAACGTAACTGAAATTACAGCAGGCGGGCTTGCATACAAATGAGTAGTAGTCCCCGAAAGGTAAATTAGCCAGTCAGTAAGCAGGGCCCAGCATGGGATTGTTGCAGCATTTAGTTCCACAGGGGTGACTCAGTTCAATCCCAATATGTAGACGGGCGTATTTACCACAAGGCAAACAAGGCACTTGCCTAGGGCGGCATTATTCAGGGGGGCAGCACATCCCCCCCAGAAGAAGGGATGAAAGAAGTGCCATGTGCTCCGTGGGAACCAGGTGGGATCCGAAAGAGGCTGCGGGCTGCTTCATGGTGTATGCGGTGTATGGAGAGCCTGACTCTCATTCCCGGGGATGTTTGGAGATGAAGATGAGTGTCTTTCTCTCTATCTTCAGGGGGTAGTGGAAGGCTCTCTCAGGTGGTGGGCAGGGGTATTGTTGGTCAATGTCAGGCTCTCTCCACGAGAGGGGGAAGGGGGGGAGGGGGTTGGTGTTGGTTGGTGTCCTTGGGGGCAAAGGATTTTTGTGTTGCCTAGGGCAGCACAAAACCTAAATACACCAATGTATGTAGATGGAGTTCAGCCTGGATATGGATGAATCTCTTATTAATTATTAACAATTGTCACAAGCAAAGATAACAACAGCTTAACTTCCCTAGCGGTCTGATTATGTCATATTTCTGTGCTCAAAGCGGTACATTTTTTTGCATGGAAATATGTATTTTTTTAATTGTAATTTTTAGGAATAACTCACTGTAATCTGTCTGAACAAGAGTCTAGTAAACATCCCGGGTATGTTAGAATTTGAAACACGAAATCATAAATTATAATTTAATAAATAATCATAAAAAATAATATAAGAATAATAACAAATTTAATTAAATAATATAGTCAAACCAAAACACTGAAATTTGAAATAGAGCGCCAAGTTTGCACATCACTGAGCAAAGTCGCAAAATCGTTTTCAGTGTCTGATGACGAATTTCCCCACAAATCATTATCACTCAATTCTGCAAGTGGTTCTAATTTACTATCGCTGTTCTCTAGCTGGTCTAAAACTGATTTTGACCTAAAGGGACGCTTTTTGGATGCCATGGACATTTCTCAGTTTCAAGGCAGAAAGAACAGTAAAAATGCAGGCAACGCACAGGACAAAACACTAGGGACAAAATGTATGTGAAATGGTTTGATACAGTAATGTTTTACTATGTGATTTTACTGTATTTAGTGAATGTCACTTTTACAACTTTCAAATTTCCCGCCGTTCCGTCCCCCGTACGACCCGACGTCGCAGGGAACGGAACCCAGAAGACAGATGTTGGCATCGGCCAGAAGACAGATGTCGGCATCAGCCGGAGGACATTGCCAGAGACACTGCAGGGGGGACATCGCAGGAGCGAAGGACAAGTTAAGTGAAGAAGAGATCCCGGAGCAACGCTGCAGGGTATTCCCGAGTGTAGCTCGGGGTTACCGCTTTTGGTACTGAAACTTTACCCCGAGCTACATTCGGGAATACTGCCATGGAGGATAAAAGGGGTATAGTATTGAAGCCTTTAGAAGCTAGTTCACCAAGAGATTATGTTACAGACCATCCAAGTTTAGAGATTTTGTGGATTTGAGCAAGTCAGCTAACCCTGGTTATTCGCTGTTTCTTGCATATATGGAAAAAGGACGCCACACTCTGATTCAGTAATGGGAGCACATGGCCATTATAACTGACCACTCAGCTGATCCATGCTAAGTAGTACATCTCTGCATAAGAACAAAGAAAGTATAGCAATAGTGCTCCAGCTGTCAGTGAAAGTTCATTCACACTGTGGCACCTACAAGAGGGGGTTAACAACTCAAGTTCCCTTCACTTAAGCTCCAGTTAGACTCAGGAAAAGCCCATTGGTGTCCCCTCCAACTCGGCATGTAGGTCCGCACATGCGTGTTAACGCTCCCCACTGTTAAGCTCAGTCAACCCACCAGGCAGTCAGCCAGCATGTCTGGAGCTCTGTAGCGTGACTTCCTCAGGACAGGACACCAGTGGGCTACTCATGCAGGATTGTGGTTTTGAATTGTTTTTAGGCACTCTTTTGACTTTTTGATTTTATCAAACTTTTAAGACAACACTTTGCTGTGAGAAAAGAAGCTCCCAAACTATTCTATTAACCTTTTTGCCTCAGGACAATTTGCACAAAGTTCAAAGAGTTAGCTTAAAGCATTATTAAAAAGCAAAAATCTTTTTTATTCAAATAATATACATATTATACTCACCTGCTCCAAACCTCCTCTTCTTGGCTCCTCCTCTTCTATGTCTGTCCCCATAGCAGGTGCTTGCTTTGGGGGAGACATGTGGACTCGCTCCCAAGCCAGGCTCTATATGTCCGTAGACACGCAGCGTGGTTTGGCCCCACCCTTGCTTGCCTCTCAAAGGATTTGATTGACAGCAGCAGGAATCAATGGCTCCTGCTGCTGCCTCTGAGCCTGTGGGTACAGAGAAGAAGCAGTGATATTGCTCTCAGGCACAGCACTGGATTGATACAGGACTCAGATAAGCATTTGGGGGGGACTGAGACTGGAAGGTTTTTTTACCTTGATTCCCTTAATGCACAGCATGTGCTAAGGTAAAGAACCTTAAGCCTTTAGAACCACTTTAATTTTTTAAGAGTAAAATCTCCTTTAGCTTTTAGATCTGTTGTTTTTACTAATTATTCTGGTCAATTCAGGCTGATTTATTCAAAAAATTTGATTTTTTACAGCCAAAATATTTACAGTAAAAAAAAAAGCCTTTTTTCAAATTAAAATGAATGAGATTAGCCTGCAGTATTTAAAGTAATTGTAAAGGCTCAAGGTTTTTCACCTTCATGCATTCTATGCAAGAAGGTAAAAAAGCTACTGGGTGCAACAGTCCCCCTAATACTTACCTGAGCCCCATCGTGATCCAGCGATGTGCAGGAGAGCCTCGACTTTTAGAGGACTCTGCCTCCTCATTGACTGAGACAGCAGCGGGAGTCAATCACAGCCAGTGAGTCAATAAGGAGAGAGAGGGGGGCGGCGCATCCACAGCATATGAGTGGACATGCAGAGCAGAGGATCAGGAGCAAGCCTGCATGCATGCCCCCATAGCAAGCTGCTTGCTCAGGGGGTACTTGGCAGGAGGGAGGGCGGGGAGCCTGAGAAGAGGAGGGTCTGGGATGCTCTGTGCAAAACCATTACACAGAGTAGGTAAGTATAGACATGTTTGGCTTTTTTTTGTTTTTGTTTCTTAATTGCATTTAATAGAAATTTAGGCCAAGCTCAATGTAAATGTAAAAAAAATGTTTTGCTTTGTTAAAGTAGAATTCCAGCCTAACACTAACTAGTCTTAAAAAGGCTCCCGTCCCCCTCCTGCTACCTATGCTGCCTAACCTGTATAAAATGATTTGTGAACCTATTTTTGGTCTGCTCCGATCTAATAACGTGATCCGCAGCTCTAGCTTCCTTGTGCCAGTCAGTAGCAGCTGCATGGCAGGGGAAGGAGCACTGACAATAGCTGGGACAAGGGAGCCTATAAGTGACATCACAGCTCCTAGAATTCCCAGCCATTGTCGAGCAATCTCCCCTGCAGCTGCCTCTCACTAACACAGGAGATTAGGTGATGGGACCAGAGCAGTCTGAAAGTTAGTAAATACGAGGGGCGACTGAAAAGTTCTCGGCCTACCCATGAAGCATTTGTCTTATCCCAATTTTATTTTTGCTATCTTTGCAAGGTTCCATACCAAATTTCTGACAAATAGCTTTTTCTTTGTTTCAGTTATTGAAGACTGAAGCACAGAAGGTCATAATTGTCTGAAAGATGGAGAAAGTGAGCAAACGTGCTGTTATCCAATACCTGCTGAAAAAGGAAATGAGTGGACAGGACATCCATGATGGAAACATTAGGGGAGGATGCCCCTTCCTATTCCACCATTAAAAAGTGGGTGGCAGAATTCAAGAGGGGGAACTACTCTGTCCAGGATGTCCCTCGCATTGGAAGGCCAGCAACTGCCTGTACGGAGGAAAACATCAGAGCAATCCAGGATCTCGTAATGGCAGACAGGCGTGTGACAGAACATTTCATAGCAGAAAAAGTGGGCATATCCCAGGAACATGCTGAACACATTTTAACAGTAGTGCTGGACATGCACAAGGTGTCAAGTCGGTGGGTCCCGAGAATGTTGACTGTTGAAAACAAACGCGACAGACACGTCATGTCTGCAACATCTAGCAGTTTCCATCAGATGATGATATCATGGCTGCGATGGAGGAGTTTTTTTGACATGCAGGATGAAACGTGTGTGGCATTAAAAGGGGACTATGTTGAAAAATAGCCATGAGTGATTGAGCTCCCGACAACCTTTCATTGGTAAGCTGAGAAATTTTCAGTCACCCCTCCTACACCTTTTTTACACAGATTAGACAGTATGGGTAGCAGAAGGGGGGAGGGGAGCAACAGTTTTAACACTAGTTTGTGTTTAGGCTGGAATCCTATTTTAAATGTCTCCCCTGGCAGTGCCAGCTTCCCATGCCCTTTTTTGACAATACCTTGCCTATTGAGCTTAAAAATGGTCAGACTTAACCATTTCAATACCGGGCAATTTTACACCTTCCTGCCCAGGCCAGTTTTCAGGTTTCAGCGCTCTCACACTTGGAATGACAATTGCGCGGTCATACAACATTGTACCCAAACTAAAATTTTATCATTTTCTTCAAACAACTAGAGTTTTCTTTTGGTGGTATTTAATCACTGCTGGGGTTTTTATTTTTTGCTAAATTAACAAAAAAAGACCAAAAATTTTGAAAAAAACACGTTTTTCTTTGTTTCTGTTATAAAAGTTTGCAAATAAATAATTGTTCTTCATATATTGAGGCCGAGATGTATTCTACTACATGTCTTTGGTGAAAATAACCGAAATTAGGATGTATTTTTTAGTTTGTAGGAAAGTTATAGAGTTCACAAACTATGGTATAGATCTGAATATTGATCAATCCTGAAGTACTGACAGCCAATCTAATTTCTTGAGGTCCAAGAATGTCAGAACAGTACAGATACCCCCAAATGACCCCTTTTTGCAGAGTAGACAGTCCGACGTACTTCATAAGAGGCATGGTGAGTTTTTTGAAGTTGTATTTGTTTTGTCATAATTTTTCGGAAAATGAAAAAATGCAAAAAATTATTTTCAGTTTTTTTTTTTTTTTACATACTGTCACCAGTGCAGTACAGCGTCTTCATATAACTGGCATGGCGGTGATCAGGGACACTGACTAATGACAGTATGAAAAGAAAAAAAAAATTTTTTTTTATTTTTTTTACTATTTTTAATTTTTTATTACTTTTTTTTCTTTTTTTTAAGATTTGTTTTTCATATTTTACTATGACCAAAGTAGTATAATGTTACCATATTAACATTGTACTACTTTGGGGAAGTGATCAGTATTTTTTTATTTTTTTTTACACAATTTGCTTATAGCAAAGAATTACTTTGCTATAAGCAAGCATTTACCTGAATGACATCGATTCATTCAGGTTTTTTTTTTTTTTTTTGTGCTTAGCTGTGATTTGGCCACAGCTAATCACATGACATGTGCATGTGATTAGCTGTGACCATTCACAGCTAGACACTAGTATACAATGGATGGCATGAATGAAGCCATCCATTGTATACAACTGTCATGTGACCTGCTGTGATTGGTCACAGCAGGTCACATGGTACCAGCAACGGGGCCGATACTCAGATCTGTCATCGGCCGTGTCCGAGGTGCACGGCCGGTGACAGATCGCGCCGCTGCACGGCTCTGCAAGCGCAAAAAGTGCGCATGTGCGGGAGGACGCCATATGGTGTCCACCCGGAACGCTGATGACATTTGCCGGCCGCCATTTGGCCATAGGGCGGGCGGCAAATGGTTAATATCCAGATCCACCCCCTATAGACTGGGATTCATACATATTTCTGTTTGAAATTGTCAAACCCCCTGCGAATTGAACCCAGGCAGATCCACCCATCCCTATGAACTACTTTCCAAATATCACCAACAGAATGAATTTCTTCTTTGTGTCTCATAGCCATGTTGCTTCTGCCTTTTTAAAATCTGACATTTAAGGGGCAGCTATATAAAGCAGCAGTATGGCCTAATAGTGGTAATAATGCTTCCTTACTTTAAAAATGTTATCACAACTCTGTTTATAAATATAGCATGTGCTTGGCTTGCTTTGGTACTCTAAAGCAAGGGAGGCCCCATTTGTTCTAAAAATTGTGGGGAAAAAATGGTGGTAGGTGAAGGAAACAGGCTTTGTTCTGTATATTACATGATTGTGTTGAGTAGGGAGCCATCTATTGGGCATTCACTGCAATTGCACCCTTATCAATAAAGAACAGGAAGTGTCTCATGTTTGTTAAGAATAAAGATTTTTCATAAACTACTGCAGTTCCATTTCGGCTTTTAGAAAAACACCAGTGAAGGTCTCCTCCATTCTCCCTTTGATACATATATGCCTATAAGTTCTTTCATTGTGTTTGTTAAAGTCACACACATATCTAGATCGCATTTCAATGTGATTTGCAGGTAGCTGTTTGTAAGAAATATGTTCATTCTATGCATTTGTGAGAGACATGTAACCAAGCATGTTGTAACTTCAGTTTATGTGATTGTATTGCAGTTTTACAGAACTATTCACAGAAGTAATTTTCATTTTGGAATGAAATGAACAATGTTGCTTCTGTCAGTTTTGTTAGCTAGCTGTTGGCTAACTGTTAGTGAGCCAGCACAGGCCTCTGTAGGTCACAATCTGCATCTTTAAACAGGTCATGTTTCCCCTGTCACCTGTACGATTTCCTCCTGTCTGCAAGGCCTGGTTTACATGAACAGCAGTCCCTACTGTCCTTCTAAAAACTGTCCCAGCTGAAAGGTGGTTTGTAGGCAATATGCTGCCTCCACGACACCTCATGCATTTTCACTAGATGCTTGGTAACACTTGGAAATAGTTCAGTACTAGGTAAAAGAATGTAGATGAGGAAAGGTAATGATGATTGGTCTGTTGGTGTGGAAGCAAAGGCAAATACAGATACAACTGTATCTGTAAAGGAGAGCGTAAATGCTTACCTCACCTGCTGCCTGTGCCATGGCTCCTCCTGGGGACCTCTACATCACTACTGTGTTCTCTACTGACATAGAAGCTGACCCATGGAACCATAGTGCACAGCAGGGAACAGGATATTTTCAGCTGTTTTGGAAAAGTGTTCCTATTCATTGAAGTGGTGGTCATGATGCGACTAGCAGGAGAGGTAAGCATTTACTTTCTTCTTTAGGCCCCTTGCTCAGCGGGGAATCTGTCCTCTGATCCCTGCTGAGCAAGGGCAACGCTGGTCCGTGTCTGCTCTGCTTTTGCAGAATGGACACAGCTTGCTGTCCTCTATTTGCGTTTGGATGTAAACGGACCACCTGTCCGTTTACACCCGACCAGGGGCGGAGTGACAACTCATGGGTCCCCCGGGCAATAGAGGATCATGGCGCCCCTGTGTCCTCGCCCACACCCAAAAAAGCCTATGAAAGGCAGCAGGGGCATCTGATGAGGCCCCCTACTGACCCCGGGCCCTCGGGCAGTGCCCGAGTTCCCAAATGTTCAGTCCGCCCCTGCACGCAACTGTCATCCAATCTGTTCTGCTAGACATATGTGGAGCAGATCCCCATCTGTTTTTTAGAGGATAGGAACGGATTGGATGTAGGCAGGTGTAAATGGACACAAAGGACCCTACACAATAATGGAGGGTGCGATTGGGTACACCTGAAGAATGGACAGGTGGCCCCGATCGTTTCAGCCATGTAAATGGGCCTTGCATACACAGCTTTATTTTAGAGTAAGATATTTATGAAAGGTTTATTTTAATTATTAAATCTGATTCCCAACTGACAATAAGCATTTTTTCTATAAAGCTCCAGTTATACAAGGACAGTGAAAATGAAGAAGCAAATTGTGAAAAAAACAATGTTCTATTTCCAGTTTTTTTTATAGTAACTCATACTAGACAATGCTTTACAGACATCATAGATCCATTCCCATTAGTCTTTGTCTTCCAAAGGAGCTGACAATCTAGTGTCCTTACCACACTCATGCACACTCTCTAGAGGCAATTGTCAGGAGGAAGTCTTTAAACTTCACCATATGTACAGAGTGTTTATGATGCACTGATCATGTTAAATTTATTCAAAGGTGGAATGTCACTGTAGAGATGGATCTATAGGTGCCTTATGGTTTGGTGTCACAAGAAGTTGACTCAGGAATCTTGGTGGAGGTTTGTAGCATGTGGTTGTTATCACCTTCCAGTAAATGTCCTCCTTCACAACTATAAATCCCAAGTTCAGCCCAGAAGCAGACTACAATAAGTCAAGCTAAATGGCCCTTAAAGAGCAGAACGCCTGTCCTCACAATGATTTCTGCTGGGAGCATCACATCTGTGGGAATGGAATTGCCATGTATCTGTCTGAAAGTAAATAAAATACATATTTTTAGAGAAACTGTTCCTCCATCTTCCACTTTGTGTTTGTATGTATGTGTTTGTGATCCCCAGGGCAATCTAAACGCTTAGAGTTATGTTTTATTTGCAACTCTGAAGGACTTTTCAAGCAATGTTTGCTGTCCATTTACTATTCTTCTATATGTATACTAATATGCTGCACAATAAACTCCATCAGATATATTTATAGATGGGATAATAAAAAAGCAGAATGCTTATTTTAAGCACTTGCCCTCCAGAGGATTTACCCCCCTTCCTGACCAGGCCATTTTTTGCTTTACGGCGCTGCATTAATTTAACTGACAATTGCGCAGTCATGCAACGCTGCATCCAAATGAAATTTATGTCCTTTTTTTCCCCCCACAAATAGAGCTTTCTTATGGTGGTATTTGATCACCTGTGCGTTTTTTTGCGCTATAAAAAGAAAAGACTGATCATTTTTGAGAAAAACACTATTTTTTACTTTTTGCTATTAAACATGTCCAGTAAAAAAAAATGTTAAATATCAAATTTCATCATAAATCTAGGCCAAAATGTATTCTGCTGCATGTCTTTGCTAAAAAAAATCCCAGTACGTGTAAATTAATTGGTTTATGTAAAAGTTATAGCGCTTACAAATGGCAGTAAATATACTGGGCTTTTTAAAAAAATTATTTTTACTAGTAATGGCGGTGATCAGCGACTTCTAGTGAGACTGCGGTGGGTATTCTGACACCGGGGGGAACTGATTTGGTGACACCAATACATCCCCAGTGACACCAATACAGTGGTCAGTTCTAATAAAAAGTACTGACACTATACTAATGGCACTGGGCAGGAAGGGGTTAACATGTGGGGCGATCAAAGGGTTAACTGTGTGCTCTGTGCCGTTTTACATGATGTTCTGTGTTTGTGCTTTACTGTAATCACACTGCTTTGCATGCAAAGCAGCGTGCAGGAGCTGACAGGGAGGAGAATTGTTTTGTTTTGTAACAGTTCTCCAACCCCCCCCCCCCCGTCAGAGATCCTCAGCAATCACCGGCTGGGACTTGGTTATTGACAGCTGCGGCTGCAAATAGCGGTATGGGTATTGCACACACCTCGCGCACGACCCCTACCCAGAAATGAAAAATCACATATATATACATGATTTTGCACACAGTTTCCACCCTGTAGCAGTATTTCTGCTATGGGGCGGAGCTAAAACAGTTAAAGGGAACATATATTGCATATTTTGCGTTAGTATTGCAGTGTTTAGCTTGATTTAATTGGACATTTTTACATGTAAGGTTGAAAAAAAATGTTTTAAACGTACTAAATAATATAAATTTTGCCGAGTAGCCATTATAGGAATTTCAGTCCAACTTATGCCCCGTACACGCAATCAGACAATTGGATGACAAAAATTGCTTTCAGAGGGATCGTATGATAATCTGACCATTAGTACACTGCTTTCAACAGCCGATCACGACAGTTCATGCAACAATATCTGAAGGAACAAGCACAAAAATGTTTCTTATTCGATAACAGTGTCAACGATTTTTGTTTAATCAGTACAGTATTCCAAAAAATCGAGAGACTAAGATCAGGCATGCTCAGAAACAAAGGAATACATGACAATACAATATATTACATCAACTCTAGTAACCTCTTCATTATCAATGTGAGACTAGCATGCAACAAAAATGAATGATAAGTCGCCCAAATATCTGATCGTGTGTACTAGGCATAAGCCTCTCTGTGTAAAGTGTATGTCCAAACATTACCCAAATGTACCCCCAAATCTCTCTATAGATCAGCCATTCCCAACCAAGGTTGTGTGTAACCCTAGGGTTCCTTCAGAGGTTGCTAGGGGGGTTGAGCAATGAGTGATGGGGAAGATTTACTAAAACTGGAGCACTGAAAATCTGGTGCAGCTGTGCATGGTAACCAATCAGCAAAGAGGGACACATGGAGGACGTGACAAACAACCACCATCCTGCCACTTACAAGCTGATTAAAATTAATTAGTCACTACCAACATTCAAAATCACTCTGGACAGGACATTGGGGTTGAATTACTGAAACTGGAGAGTGCAAAATGAGGTGCAGCTGCGCATGATAGCTGACCAGCTTCCAACCAACTTCTAACTTCAGCTGGGTAACACTAGTTTAGGTGGAAACCGCACAACCATCTGCACACAAAACGTGGGACCCACGGGCGGGTGCCATTAATCCTAATGGCACGCTGCCTGCGTTGGAAATCGCACCACAATTTCTGGAAAAAGGCACTAGTGTGAACAGAGCCTCAGTAAATTATTATTATTATTATACAGTATTTATAAAGCGCCAACAGTTCACAGCGCAACAGCGCTGTACATTACAAAGGGGGACAATACATGAGACAGTACAATAACAATACAGTGCGATACACGAGGGGTTTGAGGGCCCTGCTCCTTGGAGCTTACAATCTAGGAGGGAGGGGATAGTGGTACGGGAGGAAAAGCTGTGGGGGATGGAGTGGTAGGAAGAGTGGAGGAGATCGGCAGTTAGCAGAGGGTGGGGTAGGCTTCCCTGAAGAGGTGGGTTTTTAGGGTGCGCCTAAAGGAGAGGAGAGTGGGTGATAGTCTGATGGCTTGGGGTAGGGAGTTGCAGAGGATGGGTGATGCCGTGGAGAAGTCTTGGTGGTGGGCATGGGAGGAGGAGATCAGGAAACTAGAGAGAAGGAGGTCTTGTGAAGAGCGGAGAGTGCGTTTTGGGTGGTATTTGGATATTAGGTCGGTGATGTAGTTTGGGGCAGAATTATGGACAACTTTGTACGTCAGTGTTAGCAGTTTGAATTTGATCCGTTGGGCAATCGGAAGCCAGTGGAGGGATTGGCAGAGGGGGGTCAAATAATGACCAATGTCTGTCTCTCAGATAAGTAACCACTGACACCAATGATCTTTTTTATCTCTCTGTAAGGGGAGATTCTTCCCAATGACCAAAAAGGTAAGGAGCAATCTTCACAGTGATTATCATGTTAATGTACTGTGAGCTGTAGATATAGCAGTTATTAGAATGTGGAGTGGCAGGTAAGGGATGGAAGCTATGTAGTCCAGGAACCCAATCGGGAAGTTAGGAGCACACTTTTAAAGCGGAGTTCCACTCAACCTATCAAAAAATAAAAGTCAGCAGCTACAAAAACTGTAGCTGCTGACTTTTAAAAAACAGCCACTTACCTGTCTCTCGGTCCCATGGTGTGTCCCCCCGCAGCTCGTTTCACCAGCCGTCCTGTATTCCAGGAGGCCGGCATCTTCAGTGTGGGCACCTGGCTGTGATAGCTTGCGGCTTCATAGCCGGGTACCTACTGCACATGTGCGAGTAGCGCTGCGCTTCATGAATGGTCCTGTAGTCTTCTGGGACCTGTCATGTGTCCCAAAAGACTACAGGGAGGGAGGGAGGACATCTTCCGCTTCAGATCGCCTAGTCGATCGGACTGGAAGTGGGAGCGGGTACCTGTCAAGTTCGGGTACCCACCCCCCAAAGGTGCCAATCCTTAATGGGGAGCAGTCCTTAAAGCAGAACTTCCCCTTTTGGGTGGAGCTCCACTTTACATAGTTAACACTTCTGACTTTGCAATTAGAGAACAGGTTTAGTACCTGGGGTGTTCATACTCTGTCTCTACTTTTAAGGTCTAGGTCACACAAAAACAAAATTCAGCTCCGATCCAGATGCGTTTCTGCATCTGCCTTTTTAACACATTTTTTATGCATTTCTGGGTGTGTTCCAGAAGATATTTTTTCTTTTTTTCAGTTTTTTTTTCACTGTACTCTGGTCTGGTGCATTTTGATGCATTTTGTATGCTTTTTACCGTGTTCCTGTACAGTTCTGTGCAGGAAAAATGCAACATATTGTACTTTTTTTCTGGAACTGCAAGCAGTGGTGTGAACTAGGCCATTGAAAACCATGTAACCTACTTTATATGTATTTTGGATGCAGAAAAATAGCACTGGAACACATGTGGTGTGAACTAGCCCTAAGGGAAAACATAATGGTATCTGGTAATCTATTTTTATCTTTATAAACCAATGGTGCATAAAACAACTCATTATTTTTATAACATTGTTATTTAGAAAATATTGATTTAATACTGGGTGCCCCAATCTTTGCTTTTATGTTATGATAGGATTTCTAGTAGGAAAGACCAGCACAACCTGGATGTTTAGAAGCAGTGCATTTTAGATCTGTTTGTGCTAATCACAGGCAATTTGGTTCCAGAAACCCTAACGCTGGCAGAAAACACAGTTTGTATAAAAACTGTCTACTAATAAAAATCCTATTGCAGTTTTAAAAGGTTAAGAATTTAAAAGGTTTGTGTTTCCTCGTCCTCCCCTTCACATCACTGCAGGTTGCTCTGCATCAAACAAAAACCTTGCTTCCATAGACACACAAATATTCTCTTCTTTGCTACTAGAGGATGTGTGAGCATGCATGTAAAAAGTATATGTAATGTTAACATAACTACCTGCAGTGCTGCCATAGGAGCAGTCGGATAGAATGGGTCCTCTGTTCTTTTTCTTGATCTTTTAGAAAAACAAAATGCAGCCCCTCTGAGACACCAGGTTGAGTGATCACATAAAGTCACTGAAGGTAATACTTAGTACCCAATAGTAGCTCTATATCAAAGATAACAGGCACTGAACCAGGTAGTAAAGGCAAATGTAATGTATTGTCACCCAATATGGCTGGTAACTAAGCAAGCATAAAATGGATTAACAATGGTATTAACACAATTTAGAATACAAAGTGCTTAACAGTAAGGACTGGCATAAGTTTACATTTGTTATCCAGATCGGCATAAACAGTAGCAAGGACACCTCAAGTGCTGCAGTGTGCAGTAGTAAAGTTTAATCTATTAAGTGCTGAAACTATACTGCCAGAGCAAATTTATGGTGGCAATGCTAGTCCGAAACCAACTGGGTATGCACTGTCCGAAAGAAAAGGAGAATGATGAGTTGAGCAAATGAGACTTGCAGAATAAAAATAATTGGATAGGCAGTCCTTAAAGATGGTCTTATGCCGACTAACATAGGGGCCCTTTAAGAGCTGTGGTGCACTTAACGTCCCAGTTAACCTGCATGCAATATGGGTATGGTATGCACTGGGTACACTTGGCATTCTGCTCTCAGTGGCTCAGCCCCTGCTAGAAGTATAAGCAATGGATGAATAGCCCTTTCACCAATCCCCAGAATGAATGTAGCAGTGACTTCTTGCTGTAAAAGGAGAGGGCCCCCTTGGACTCTCTCCGAGGGTGAGTGGACACTACATTCTTCCTGTGGCAGTGGTGCAGGTGCTGTGATGTGGGCACTGCTATGCTACCCCTGGGTTTCCTCACTGCCAATCTCAAACTCAGATCTCTGCTGGCATGGTCTCCTGCTGGCAGGTCAATATTTATACAGAAGTGCTCTCTCGCTAACTCTCTCGATTCCAAGAGGAAGAGCTTTCCCAGGCAGTGTAATAAAAATCATCTCTCACTCCTTCTACTGCACAGTTCCTATTGGGATATGTAATGTAACAAGTCAAGTGGCCCCATTATATGGCTGCTATCACAAACTACAACTTTCAGGATTCTCAGCGCTCTAGATAGAAGTCTATGGGCTTTCTTGGGTTTAGCACTCCCCCTGCTGGCCGGAGGAGATGGTGCAGCTTAACATCAGTATCTCAGTAGAAGGAGAAAAGAAAAAAAAAAAAATAATGTCTCCTTTTCCATATTGCTGTAGAGAATTAACATGACATACGTATTCTGGTTATCAGGTTTCCCAGGAAGGAGGAGGAAGAGAATTGTAAAGGGGTATTAAACCCAAAAGCAAACTTTTTTTGTGCTGCAGTGATGCATTGAGTTTACCCATACACTCAATGCCTAGCAATGTACTGTATTCCTTGCATGTAGTGCACAATCACGTCATCCCATTGCCAAACCTCCACCATGAGCTACTTCAACTCTGCTTCCTGAATCTCCTGTCTGGGGCACATGCACCATGTACAAGATCAGAAGGGATAGTACAGTCTCTTGCATTTCTCAATCTCTTTGGACTGGAAAGAGTAGGCGAAAGCAGGAGGCATGGCTTGTCATCCTATGTTTTGTGCCTGTGTGTTTGTGGTAAGAGCACACACACAAGGGTGGCTCCATAGCAAGGGCAAGGAGCCACCCTAGATCAAGATGTTAGGGCCAGTTCTTAAATTTTGAAGCCTCAAAGCAGACATTCACCCTAAATGTCATGTCATATTGCCCTGCCCCCTCCCATTTCCCTCATATTTCATTGTACTCACAAAGGTACACAGCAGAATGCATATAACAAATCCAGTCCCAATGCTGTAAACATGTCCATCCACAGTGGCATAGCTTACGCATTACAAGGGTGATGCCCTCTTCATCAGAGCCTTGAAGAAGAGGGCATTGCCCATGAAACATGTAAACTACATCCCTGTGGATGGACGTGTTTCCAATGTTGGGGCTGGATTTGTTATATGCACTCCACTGTGTACCTTTGTGAGCACACTGGAATCTGTTTTATTAACAAAGGGTCTTATGATAATGCACCTTCTGTTGCTTTCCTTCTAGTTTTGATCATCCCTCATCTGTAGTGGGCAGCAAGACCTGTGTGTTGTTGAGGTTCCCAATAGCAGTTGGCGCTACCCTTGCTTGACAAGATTGAAGAGGAACCTTTTTTAGGACCTGTATATGGGCTCAAAACTTGAGGACCTTTCATTCCTGATGCATTGAGAAGTGTGTTTGTTTTGTTTACACTGGTCTGGGTCTGACGTGGCAACTCTCAAGGCACAGAGAAAGGCAGAGGTTTGTTTTAGGAGCATAGTTATCCTTTTAAGAGAAAAATAAAAGATAAGAGGTAACTCATAGTTGAGCATTTTGGTCAGTCTTTAGTGAAATGGAATTAACTGATTACAGGAAAGGAGAATATGGCACGTGATGGACAGTAATAGCAAACGATACACTTAGGAATCTTGAGACTTACTCATGTTTTCCATCTGTTGCTACAAAAATAATATCTATGACACTGATAACGGAAACATTACTTTGCCTTTTTTTTTTTTTCAAATTGATTCTTTCTTGTTTTACCTCCAAGCTGGCAATGTTCCTACAGACATTTTATCTTTCTGGATAAACCAGCCACCGCAATCTGCCAGTTCGCATTTTACAGATTAGGGTCATCAATAATTAATGTTTCTTCCCTAATTACCACTACAGAAAAATAAAGAAGACTTTGGAAGCCATTTGGAAAGGATATTGCCAAAAAACACTAGCAGTTAGTTACAAACTGATATCTAACTCCCAAGCAATAAAACATTTCACAACAATAATATGTACGCCATGTTATGAGCGCCAAACATGTGATGTGGGCTAGGGCCCAGACCCAAATTTTTGTCCTTTTTAGCTTTTACAGCTGCGATCTGCAAGTGGTAAATATAAAATATTTATATGAAATATTTCACGTCTTACCTGATTAAAATGAAATGTAAAAAAATCTATATAGTCTCTTTACAATCATCCAGTCTTAAATGAACCAACATTATCTTGAAATATTTTGGGGTTTTTTTTCCCAAATGGAATTTTAGTAACTTATTATTTACAAATTAAGGTCTTTTGGCATTGATGATATTGTATGTATCTGGATAGAAAACTGGTTACAAGAGCGCTTCCAGATTGGGATGATTAATGGCATATTTTCTGAATTGTCTACAGTTGTGAGTAGGGTACTCCTGGGCTCTGTCCTGGGACCAATTCTGTTTAACTTGTTCATAAATAGAGGTTGGTATGAATAGCTCAATCTGATCGTTTGCTGATGATACAAAGCTAAGCAGGACAATAACTTCACAACAGGATAGAGGAATTTTGCAAGAAGACCTCAATAAAATAAAGGGATGGGCAGCAATGTGGCAGATGAAGTTTAATATTGAAAAATGTAAAGTAATTCCAAAAATATGAATGCGCAAGTTACACGCTAGGGGGAAAACCTCGGGAGATTTAAAGATATAAAAGGATCTGGGGCACTTGGTTTCCCCTCTCCATTATCGCTTCTTCTCTTGGCTTCCTCTTTCTTTTGTTACTGGCTGGGCCATCGTCTTGGCAATTAACCCCACTATCTAAGTTATTTATTTCCCCTCATGTATTGTATTGTACTGTCTCATGTTCTGTCCCCCCTCGCTAATGTACAGCGCTGAGCAAACCCTTTGGTGCTATATAAAC
The DNA here is from genome assembly GCF_062004578.1 of Staurois parvus. Classification (NCBI taxonomy): domain Eukaryota; kingdom Metazoa; phylum Chordata; class Amphibia; order Anura; family Ranidae; genus Staurois; species Staurois parvus. The sequence continues at coordinate 1,204,809 of NW_028318327.1, forward strand.
ACTGTATAATAATAATAATAATTTGGACGTGATTTTTGAAATATTCATACTATATGTTTCTTGACATAATTGTCTAGTTACTAAGACTCAGCATTCATGTTTCCTAGACGATATGTTCAGAAGGTCTCTATATAGTTTCGTATACCTCAGCAGTCTATCGGTTCTGTGACAACCTACTGTTTGTATGTACCATGTTTATGTCTTGTTTCATTTTCAATGACAAAATACCTGTATTGTTACATCTTTATCTTGGTGAACTTTCATTGGCTCTCCTTGTTTTGTATGAAAATTTCATAAATAAAGGATTATTAAAAATTATAAAAATTAAATTATTAAAAAAAAAAAAAAAAGGATCTGGGGTTCCTTGCAGATGACAGACTCAGCAATAGCATACAATGCCAAGCTGCAGCAAGCAAAGCCAGTAGACTATTAGCATGCATTAAAGTGGGACATTGACTATTTTGAATCCTAATGCTGCTAGCAGTAGTACAGTGGGGATCGAAAGTTTGGGCACCCCAGCTAAAAATTTGTATTAATGTGCATAAAGAAGCCAAGGAAAGATGGAAAAATCTCCAAACGGCATCAAATTACAGATTAGACATTCTTATAATATGTCAACAAAAGTTAGATTTTATTTCCATCATTTACACTTTCAAAATAACAGAAAACAAAAAAATGGCGTCTGCAAAAGTTTGGGCACCCTGCAGAGTTAATATCTTGTACTGCCCCCTTTGGCAAGTATCACAGCTTGTAAACGCTTTTTGTAGCCAGCCAAGAGTCTTTCAATTCTTGTTTGAGGTATCTTTGCCCATTCTTCCTTACAAAAGTCTTCCAGTTCTTTGAGATTTCTGCGCTGTCTGTCACGCACTGCTCTTTTAAGGTCTATCCATAGATTTTCAATTATGTTGAGGTCAGAAGATTGTGAAGGCTATGGCAAAACCTTCAGTTTATGCCTCTTGATGTAATCCCCCGTGGATTTCAAGGTGTGTTTAGGATCATTATCCATTTGTAGAAGCCATCCTCTCTTTAACTTCAGCTTTTTCACAGATGGCATCAAGTTACCATCCAAAATTTGCTGAAATTTTATTGAATCCATTTTTCCTTCTACTCGTGAGATGTTCCCTGTGCCACTGGCTGCAACACAACCCCAAAGCATGATTGATCCAACCCCATGCTTAATAGTTGGACAGAGGTTCTTTTCATTAAATTCTGTGCCCCTTCTTCTCCAAACGTACCTTTGCTCATTGTGGCCAAAAAGTTCAATTTTAACCTCATCGGTCCACAGAACTTGTTTCCAAAATGCATCAGGCTTGTCTATATGTTCATTTGCAAAGTTCAAACGATGATTTTTGTGGTAAGGACGTAGAAGAGGTTTTCTTCTGATGACTCTTCCATGAAGACCATATTTGTACAAGTATCTCTTTATAGTGGAATAGTGTACCACAACTCCAGTGTCTGCCAGATCTTTCTGGAGGGATCGTGCAGTCAAACGTGGGTTTTGAATTGTTTTTCTCACAATCCTGCGAGCTGTTCTGTCTGATATTTTTCTTGGTCTTCCAGATCTTGCTTTAACTTCCACTGTTCCTGATGACTGCCATTTCTTAATTACATTCCTGACAGAGGATATTGACATCTGAAAACGCTTTGCTATCTTCTTATAGCCTTCTCCAGCTTTGTGAGCGTCAACTATTTTCAGTTTCAGTTTTCTAGACAACTGCTTAGAAGAACCCATGGTGCTGATTGTTGGGGCAAGGTCAGATGAGTCTGGGCATTTAAAACCTTTGAGATTGACATCATCTGGTCTTCCCAGACGACGATTGAGAACAATCCATGACACTGGCAGGTCTCAGCTTTGCAAAGGGGGCAGTGCCTGCTATAAATTCTGCAGGGTGCCCAAACTTTTGCAGACGCCATTTTTTTGTTTTCTGTTATTTTGAAAGTGTAAATGATGGAAATAAAATCTAACTTTTGTTGACATATTATAAGAATGTCTAATCTGTAATTTGATGCCTTTTGGAGATTTTTCCATGTTTCCTTGGCTTCTTTATGCACATTAATACAAATTTTTAGCTGGGGTGCCCAAACTTTCGATCCCCACTGTAAATAGATAGAAAAGTATGTTACATTTACTTGTTTTAAACAGTTGTTTTTACATTTCTTTAGTTACTTCCCAGTTTCCATGCCTAGGCAAATGATGTCATAAAGTACATCCAAGGAGTCTTCCAGAGGGGAGGAGGATTTTTTTCAACCAAGCACACCCCCTTGCCTATATGCCTGAGCTAAGAAATGCTAGGAGGTGTTTTTCTAATTCATTTATTAGCAAAATAATGGGTAAGTTTGCTTTGAATATTAAAAATGAATTAAATAGCACTTTTGGTTTGTGGTTCTCAGATACAGGATTTGATTTACAAATATACTGTGCACTGCAAGTGCAGTAGCTCCAGAGCTTAGTAAATGAGGTAAAGCTTCACTTTGCAAAGAATGCCCGATCACATGCAAGTAAAATAAAAAAAACAGCATTTTTGCTTGCATATGATTAGAAGATAGAAATCCGCAGAGCTTCGCCTCATTTCAGAGCTTTCCCTCAGATCTAAAGCAGCTGCACTTGCAGTGCACAGTATATTTACCTTTACTAAATTAACCCCACAGTGTCATTCCGCTTTAATTCTGCCACTTTACAAAACACGTGTTTGGCCACATCCTGAGTATACTGTCCAGTTCTGGTACCAGTCCTCAGGAAGGATGTGCTGGAACTGAAGAGAGTCCAGAGAAGGGCAACAAATATAATAAGGGGGCTGGAGGACCTCAGTTATGAGGAACGAGTACAGACATTAAACTTATTCGCTCTGGAGAAGAGATGTTTAAAAGGGGATATGATCGCAATATACCAATTTTTAAACTTGACTATCATTAGGAAGAAACTACTTAACCTAGTGTCTCAAAGAAGAATGAAGATGGACGAGAAGTGGTTCAATCTTAAACTGCTTAAGGGGTTCTTTACTGTTAGAGCGGTAAGGATGTGTAACTCCCTTCCACAGTTGGTGGTGTCAGTAGAATGTGTAGATACATTGTAAAAACTTTTAGATGTGTTTCTTAATGAACACAATGTACTGGGATATTGAAAATGGTGGTGACAAACACACATACACTCCAGTTGAACTGGATGGACCACTGTCTTTAATCAACCTTACCATCTATGTAACTACTGTATGAATTAAAGCCCAAATGAATAATTTTAATTTATTACTGTAATGAAATCATGCTGCCTGTACAGCAATAAATGTGCCCCTGTTTTACTTTTTTTATCAGCTATGTACTGCAGCAATGGTTAACAAAACTCATAGGGAAGTCATACTGCAGCTCTCACACACCAAACTCTCCTGCAGTCCAACGATCACTGCTCCAATCAGCATCACTGTCCTCCAGAAGCAGAATTGTTGATTATAGCAGTGTTCGGGGGGAGGGGTGTCAGAAAACTGGACTGCTACTTGTATGTAACAACTGCAGTCCAATGCTCTTGGTTCTATCAGTACAGGGTTTTTTTAAGCCTTTTTGCAGCATTTAGCATTGGCTAAATGGTTAGCACTTCCACCTGGCAGCACTAGGGTCATTGGTACAAATCCCAGCCACGGCACCACCTGCCTGGAGTTTGCATGTTCTCCCTGTGCCTGCATGGGTTTCCTCCGGGTACTCCAGTTTCTTCCCACACTCCAAAGACATGCTGGTAGGTTAATTGGATCCTGTCTAAATTGGCCTTAGTATGTGTATGTATGAATGTAAGTTAGGGACCTTAGATTGTACACCCCTTGAGGGTTAGGGACTGATGTGAATGTATAATATATATATGTAAAGCGCTGCGTAAATTGACAGCGCTATATAAGTACCTGTAATAAAAAAAATAAAAATAAAATCAGAAGTAAAAAAGAGGCATATTTATTACTGTATATGTATAGTGCTATCCGAGAGGGAGACGCTAATTTTAACTGGTTCTTCTCCAAACCGTGCAGAAGCTACCAATCACACAGACAACAGTCCAGAGCTCCAAACTGTCCCTGATTTGGAGGGACTGTCCCTCATTTAAAGCAAAGTCCCCCTGTTCTTCCTTCCCCATGATGTGTCCCTCATTTTGGTTTGATCTAGATAGCTGTATAAAAAAAACACTATTTATCTGTTAAAAAGTGTTTTACATTGTGTTGGAAGGCAACATGTTTCTATAGCAGACATTTTATGCATTCTTACTGCCTGGTTGTCAAAGAACTATTTGGCCTATTGAATGTTATCTTGGAGTGTCAAGAAAAGCAAGTATATAAGACAGGATGTGTAACAAAAGGCTGCATACCAAAATCCTTGTTCTGGGAATTCACACATACCCCCTAGTGGTGGGTCATGGAGATAAGAGAGCCTCAACCCAGACTGCCCGGTGCCATGCATAATAAAAGGACAGATTACATGGCTTCTAGTCAGAAGTGATTGACCTGGGTTCGAGCATTGTTGGTAATACAGCATTGCCCCCTGGTGGAGACGACCTACTTCCGGGAGGATGGTTGGGGAATTGCACTTCCTGATGAAAATGGAGGACAGCCCATTATGAGTTATGGACGTTTGCTCATTGGATGGAGAACTACACCAGGCGGGTCAAGGGTGTGTGTGTGGGTGGTGTTTGAAAGCGCTTTAAACACCGTTTTGGCCAGGCTCTGCCTCTTTGACTATTTTCCTATGTGGGACCAGCTAAAAAGATACTCAGCTTTGAGGACGAACTTACAAAACGTATCATCTTTACAATTATTCCTACATACTCTGTAATATTGGATTCGATTTCTCTGTTAGTGTTACTTTCTTTATAAGTAAATAAGACTTTGCTTCTTTGAGCATTGTGTTTGTCATTATAGCTAATATTGCAGTGTATTATATTACATCCTTCAATATTGCCAAAGCTTACATAATTAATTATAGGAACAGACAAATAGTACATAATTGTATAATAAATAGGGGGAATCCAGAAAACCATCCCCTTATTTGTTTCACATTGATAACATTTTAAAATCTAATTTATAAAATTGCTGCATTTGTAAATTTTAAAAGACAATAAAAAGGAATAGTAGTGGTAAAAAAAAACACTTGTGGGTTTACCCAGTCATTTTTTTAATAATTCACCTTTAAGGGGTATGTTGCAGGGGGTGTGTCCTATGCCTACATACTTTTGCTAATAGATGTCCCTCATTCTCATCTCAAAAAGTAGTTGGGAGGTATGACAGTTCAATCTCTCTGGCTCCATTAATAAGTCTAGAGGATGTCTTTTTAAGATTTATTGCTTGAGAACTTGTAACAGGAGATGGGTTGGGGTGGTATGGGATACTCCAAAAATGTTGACTGGAACAAGAGGACACATTTCATTAGATGAAACTTCTATGAACAGTTTGTAAGTCAGATACAAGGGGAAGGCCAGGACTGAGACCCTGTAAGAGTTGTCTCAGAGAAAGCTACCGCTGGCACCCCAAAAGTAGAACAGCACGCAGTCACTAGAATCCCGAGCTTAGGTCAGTACTAGCAGACCTAGAGCAGCTACACACCTTCCATCTTTCACAAGGTGATCTTCAGTGAGTCCTCCAGTCCAGATCCCTAGGTGAATCAGCTTAGCTAGCTCCAAAGGTAGATAGGAGTAGGCCCCCTTGTTCTGCTATAGCTGGAACCTCAATGTAGCACTACCACCTTAGCAGTTGCTAGAGATTTGAGTCCACCTATAGTCCTGCACAGCCAGGCAACATGCATTTTCCACAGTCTTGCATTCTAGAGACAGTAAAACAGTCATTGAGCGTGCTTTTTTTTTTAAATTTTATTAGGGGATGATAAACTTGGTTGGGGTGATGGGTGTATGGGATGTCCAAGGGAACTGCAAAGTGGGGAAAAACTCATTAGCAACTATATACAAGTCCATATAAGGGTTTCTTTTCTTGGAGAGCTCTCCAGCCTCTCCTCGTGTACCACCCCAAACCCCAGATAGTTCTCCTCTATCCAGCAAGGGGATCCAGTGCCTGCCATTTTAAGATGAAACAGTCCTGGGTAAGGAGCTAATCAGGTTTCCCATCAGAGAGTTATTTTCCTCTTAACTGGCCCAGGGGGTATAGGATTACTCATTCACTCTCTTTCCTGTGAGCTAATGTAGGTAAGTGGCTTCCTTCAGGCCTTGTGCTGGGCAGGCTCCTTTGCTGGCTCCACAGATGGTCCTCACTCTGGGGGACAGTGAGGCTGAGCAATCCTCCTGTCCAAATCCCAGCCTGTAGGCAGGCCCCTTCCCACTGGGCCCCCTCCCAGGCTCCTGCATCTCATCATTCCTCATATCTTCCTAACCCGAACTCTCCTGCTGCTGACCAGGCTCAGTCATACTTAAAGGCTGTTCTGGTCCCATGCCAAGCCTCCTGCTTGGAGACTGGCCAGAGTCTCCTGAGTAAGCAGACCAGCCCCTCCTCACCCCCGCCCACTGCTTCTAGAATCGTCTCCAAAATACTAGAGCAGGGGGAGGTATCAAGGAACTGACTTGCAGAGCCTCTCAGCCCTAACCCAAATTTGACCCTGCTGGCTATTTCCCAAGCTGCTGCACAGCCTCTATATCTAAAAAAAATAATCAGCTAACTCCCCCTAGTTAACTAAGAGGGTGCTACATCAATGAACATCATCAGACTCCAGCAGGACTGAGGTAACAGCCCCTGAGCCTGGGAACATCTCCAACATGACAAGACCAGGGCTGCTCCAGGCCCCAAACTATGTTCTCCCTAGCCACTTAGTGGACTCATCTCCCCAGGGATTGTCTGCAACACCATAAATATTCAAGCTGCCCATTTGATTGTCCCAGCCCTCTATGTTCTGGAAGCCTCCAGAATGCAGGGAGGGCAATAAAACCTCCATCCTGTAAAATCTAGAACAGCCCAAAGAAATCGATATATGCTTATCCTAGACTAGGAGGGTGCTACATGTGCAGCCTGCCTGCATTACAGTAATACATTAAATGGGTTCACTTGGGATTTACTTGGTATCTGAACTACATTGTGACATCTGCTTAAGGTTTACCTGGCATCAGATAGATTCTTCCATATTTAGTGCATGCTAAGTAGAGTATACCTGTAGCACCTGCAGAGGTCATTGTACACCCCCAACAGTGCATTCATCTGTTTTTTTTAAGAAGTATGAAGGCATCTCCATTCATGCATCATCCAGGATCAAGAGAAGAGAGAACAAGCGCCATCTAGGTGTAATATTAAAATCAACATTTTAATGGTCAAAAAGTAATGGCCTCACACAAGGAAGATGTAAACAGGGATGTAGCGCTGACTAAGTGGCTGTCATCAGTATCGGTCCCGGTGCGCCGGATGGACAAGGCTGTGGGCACACTGGTGGGTAGTTCATGAGGCTCCCAGGGCATCTCAATCTGTGTGGAATGCAGCTGGCGGGCGAGTGAGCGAAAGCTCACAACTGGTTTGAAATCTGCATCTTCAGGACTATAGACCTGTAGTTGATCCAGAGGTAGGCAAAAACACTTATAAAGTCTAGCCCAATTTGCTCCAATAAAGAAAAACTATTGAAAAAAAATTATGGGGCACTATTTATCCCAATGACACCAATGATGGGGCATTATTTCTCCCAATGACACCAATGATGGGGCACTATTTCCCCCACTGACACTCATGATTAAGAACTATTCCTAAATCTACAGAGATGGCTAGAACTGTCTTCTGGTGGAAATCTATTACACATTTTCACAGCTCTTTCTACAAATGTGAAGGTTACACCTCTTTTCTGACGGCACCACGTCAGCACAGCAGGGGTATGGGCCCCACCCCCATTGCTTCCAGGACCTAACTCATAAATTTGAGCCTACCTACAGCCTTGGCATTGCTCTTTTTCCTCCTATGTGCAGGACCTAGGTGTACTTCTCTACCTGGCTGGTCTAAAGGGTTGGCTGTCCATCCATGTGTGTGGTTTTCACCTGGACGCGGTCCCTGGTGTACCAGCTAAACCCATAATCCAGGGAGTCACACTGCTGGTTCTCGGCAGCTTTTATCATGGATAATAAACATATGCAGAACTAAAAAAATGTGTTTTGTTTTGATTAATTATTTTAGTAATTTTGTATTGTTAAATTTGTTTATTTCGCTTTCGGAATTTGGTTCATTTCATTTTCGAATTTGGTTCAATTTGATTCTAATTCAATTAGTCTGAATTTGGAAAATGTTATTTGGCATTCTAATTTAAATTTATTCTATTTGAAATTCCAGTTTATTCTATTTGAAATTTAAATTTTGGGAGACGGTTATATTCTATTTTATTTTTTTTTCTATTCTATTCTATTCATTTCTATTCTATTTTAATCTATTCAAATTTACTCTATTCGAAATTAGAATTTCGTAAGATGGTTATATTCTTTCTATTGAATTCTATTTTATTCTATTCTTATCTATTCTATTATATTCTATTCTAATCTATTCTATTAAAATTCAAATTAATTATGTTTGAAATTCAAATTTCAGGAATTGCTGAATTCACCTTCTGCAAGGGACATCTATTTTGGTAATGATCAGTCTTCCTTTCAGAGCCATTGAAACTGGACTCAGAGCCTTCTCAAGCCAATAAATCCTCTTCAGTCTCTTCTAAACAAGAAAACGAGGCTGACCTTTGTCCAGGTTTTTGATTCCTTCTTTTGTAAGGTTGATGAAATGCCTTTAAAAAGAATCAATGGTGTGGAAGTGCTTCCAGAGGACAGCTTGACAATTCCCTTTTGGTGGCTGAATCGAGTACTCGTTTTACAAGATTGGAGCATATTGTTACAGCAGGATATCAAGGTTATGCCCTTATGAACAGGAAGGTGTCCAAGATTTAGAATCACCCCCTTGGTCAATGTATTCCTTATGGGATTGACCAGATACATGACCTTACCATTAGAAGATGCTGTGGCCTTCAAAGATGTAATCAATCACTGCATTGTTCTTGATCTTAGAAGGTGAAGCCTAAAGTAATAACGGTCAGTTTGACTTCCTGCCTCAAGATGAATGTCTGTTGAGTTAAAGGAAACTAAAGTTCAAGAGTCAGTTTGCATGCTCCAGAGAGGGTAGCTTCTACATTTCTGGCTGGGAGTCCAAGAAAAAATTGGTAAGCTAGCACATAATCAGTGAAGAGCTTCATGTCACAATGCTTTCTGGTATTTTGGGGATTGAGCCACCCATACATGTCTTATGGGCAATGGGCACTTGGAGGCTCCTCTTTGGACATAGGTACATCTTTGGTGATGGACACATGGTCCATCAAGTCAAGCATTTCAGGCCATATTTGGGAGATCTTTCATCCTTTACATCTCAGATTGGGCCGCATAAATAACCTCACTCAGCAGGTCAGGTAGGCTCAGTTTAACTCTCGCCCCCTTTTATTTTGGGTGTCTGAACCAGTGGCAGACAGAGGGCCTAGGTCTGAAGATATGGATTATGCCCTGTATGAAAGCAAGTCTAAACTTGTGGTTGGTGAAGCAGTATCTTCTGCGATGTCATTCCCATCTAACGACCTAGTGGCTGGTGGTGTAGTCAGACACCAGCAATGTAGTTGGGGAGCCGTAATTCAGGAGCCTTTTTCAAGGGTCCAAGATCGTGTCCAACATCCTGGAGTTGGGAACGGCATTTCAGGCTCTCCTAGCCTTCAGTCACCCCTCCGGGGTGGATCTTTCCTGGTGAAGTTAGACAGTACAACGTCTGTGGCCTACATCCAGAAACAAGGGGGCACTCACACTCTCCATCCTGAAGGAGGAGTGTTAGCCCAAGTCAATATTTTGCAGCTATCTGTGGCCTATGTGCCTGGTCAGAAAATTCTTCAGGCTAATTATTTGTACAGGACAATCCTGAAAGACAAAAATAAATTGTCCAGACTGCTGCAAGTCTTTCAAGAATTAATGGAGCTTGGTACTTTCTTCCAGAGGCAGACCTGTTCACATCCCCAGTCAACACGAAGTTGCCAAAGCTCTAATCCAGGATTCAGCATCCACAAGCAATCGGGGTGGAGATGTTGATCGCAGAGTAGATCTCCAAGACAGCTTATGCCTTTCTGCCATTCCCTCTGATTCTCAGCTTCCTGCTGAGGCTATGGCAGGGGAAGGTGACAGTTCTGGTGGTGATCCCAGATTGTTCTTGGTACCCTTTTTAAAACAGTTTTACTTATCTGCAGAAATTCTATTTCATTTGCCTCAATGAATTTTGCCTCAGTGTTTTCTAGATAAGGCAGTCACAAACCACCAAAACAAGAATATCTTAGCACAAAAAGATAAGGCAGTTTTCAAATGTGACCAAATGCCAAGCTGAGACTCCATAGAAAAACATAGCAAAATAATTTCAGCCTCAATAATTGTCTAATAGTGGCCATAACTCTTTGGACAAATGATTGAATTGTTTTCCAATCGATCTCTCCCTATAGGAATAGCCATCTCTAGTTGACCACTCATTCGATCGATATGCCACACACAGGGAAATGGTCTTCAATTAATAGTTAAGATAGGATTGTAATGTGTGATGGTAAGTTATAGATCACATCTCTACCATCTAATCTCATAATGTGCCGAATCGAAATATGATCGCATTTATAAACAAAGTATCTCAGTGCTGCCAATCGATGTAAAACGATCCCTAATTTTCAGCCCTGGCTGATCGACTCAGTTTGATCAAACTTGATTAAAGTTTAGTCTAAATTTATCGAAAGGGAATTCAAGGCTATTCAGTTGTTTGCACATTCAATCATTTTGATTATATCACATAATATTTGGATAATATAATCAAAGTATGTATGTCCACCATTAGTCTAGATAAAACAGACATACTGAATAGACATGAAAGAATTGGTTGCAAGAAAAGATTTGGTAAGCAGGCAATGCCTATTACAACTATTTTTTTTTTTATATGAGTATATCTTTAAAAACCTTACCGCACTGACAGCAGTGGAGAGATTTAACTGTAACCTGATTCCTGCTGATCTAGCCCTCAGCTTCACACAGCTTTTTGAAGGATTAAAATCTTCCCACTGTACTTGAGCAAACATGGTGTCAGCTCAGCTAATATCACCTAATCTACGTATTTATGGAGGACAGTGCTAATGTTATTTTTTGGGAGTGTAGATGACAGGCAGTCCCCCTCGAAGGGCTCGGGAAGGATTTAATGTGTCAGCAGCAGGAAAAGGAGCCTGAAGAGGTAATCTGAGCAACACCTGAGTGTGTGATTTGTTATTTTAGCATTCCAGTTACCGGTTGCCACTCGCTAGCGGTCTGGCTGATCGTCATATCACAGCACTAGTAAAACAATAAGTAAAAATTCGGACCGTAAACTGACATAATTCCACTGACATGGTGACATCAGCTCTTTGGAAAATTATACATTGATAAATTGCTTGTGGATTGTTGGCGGCCAGGTTGCAGGGGGGGAACAATAAGAAGCATGTGTGAGTTTGGGTCAGTGGTCTCCTGCTGTGGTATCAGGTGGTCTTTTATGATCATATATGACTGTCATTTTCTTCTTAAAACAGATACAGCGATTAAAACAAATGGAAAAGTATTCATACACTGTTGTGGTTTGTGACTGAAGAGAAGGGTTTCCACTTACTTCCTCCCCTTTATGTAGGTGATGATGAGTTGTCAAGACTGATGGTGGACTTTTCTGTCATGATCAGTTGGGGGTCTCGGTTTTCTAAAAGGGAACCTGAGGCCACCAGTTAAAAATCTAAATGTCCACTTACTCTAAATAACAGGCACCCCCCTAGTACCTCCATGCTAGCTTTGTTGTCTGGCAGAGAACCCAAGAACCCCAGGAATCTAGGCTTCTCTAATTGGCATTGTTCATGCAGCTTAAAGAATAGGCATTGGCTTTGTGAGGCATTCTGAAGCCAATGCCTGTTTTGTAACATAAAAATTAATGGTCTAGTACACACGTAATGTGGGGGGTCCTGATGTACTCTACCTCACATAAAACGCATACTAGAATTGATAACCTTGGATGGCACAGTGGCTTAGTGGTCAGCACGTCTGCCTTGCAGTAAATGGGTCATGGGTTTTATTCCCTACCATGGCGCCTCCTGCATGGAGTTTGCATGTTCTCCCTGTGCTTGCGTGGGTTTCCTCCGGGTGCTCTGGTTTCCTCCCGCACTCCAAAGACATGCTGGTAGGTTAAGAGGATCCTGTCTAAATTGGCCCTAATATGTGTATGTATGAATGTGAGTTAGGGACCTTAGATTGTACACCCCTTGAGGGTTAGGGACTGATGTGAATGTTCAATATATATGTGTAAAGTGCTGTGTAAATTGACAGCGTTATATAAGTACCTGAAATAAATAAATAATCTCCCTTTACTCAGCCTATCCTTCGATTCCCACATAGGTCCTATCACATGGTCAGATCATGCTCCGATCTCACTAACAGTCTGAACAGACGAAACTACAATTGACTGACACTCTTCCCAATTTTTCCAAGAAAATGAAGGCACCGTGCAGGCTTCCTCACCTCTTGGAAGCACTTACGGGCACCACTGCACAGCTCTAACCTCGCAGCTAAAATGCAGCTCCAAAAACATTTGCTAGAAACTAAGTTGTCAAAGCTGGAAGCATGCGTTTGAGTCCCCCTGTACTGCTACTCAAGGAAATTGGTTGCTATCCGAGACGAACTGAGACACTTTGCACTGGGCAAGGTAAAAAAACTACTTTTGTCACTTAGGCAAAAATATTACTTTTGCAGTCAGGCACAGTATTTTGAATTTCCCAATCACCTCTGAAGAGATCCAGGGGACCATTATGGCTCTCCTGGGCAGTAAATCACTAGGTCCAGATGGCCTGACTTATCTTTACTACAAAACGTATCAAGAGATTTTCATTGCTCATGTGAACACTCTCTTCAATGGTTTCTTAGGAGGCCAACCCATCCTCATTTCCATGACTCACTCATACATAACTGTTATCTCTAAAAAAGGGAAGGACACCTCCCACTGTGCTAAATACTGACTGATAGCCTCATAGCCTTACTGAATTTAGATATTCAGTAAGATTTTAGTTAACTGATTACTTAAAGAGGTTGTAAATGCTATATTTATTTTTCAAATAACAAATGTGATACTTACCTGCTCTGTGCAATTTAACTGCACAGAGCAGCCTCGAATCTCCTCTTCTGGTGTGCTCCTCTTCTCTGTACACCCCCATAGGAATCCGCTTTCTACTATGGCACACCTGCAGACTAGCTCCCAAACCAGGCTGTGTGCATCCATAGCCTCCTGATCCCCCCTCATAGCATTTGGTTGAGTCTTAGGGTAGCCTTTCCACTTTGTGATGCTTCAGTACATCCGTATAAAGGGCTCTCTCTTTCAGGCCCTTCTAGCTCTTTATACCGCACTTTCTGCATCCGTGAAACTCCCCAATACCACATTGGCTCCATTTTTGATTCAGAATGGAACAAGACAGAGTTGCCCTCTGTCCTCCCTGTTATTTGTCCTCTGCATTAACCCTCTAACCACAAATATCAGCAACACTCACAATATTAACGGGGTTGCTATTTGCAATTGTCCATTCAAATTGTCGCTCTTTGTAGATGACCTACCCCTACCTCTCATGCAATCTTTACCACCCTCCTGACCCTGCTGGCTCTCTCTGGCTATGAAGTCAACCATTCTAAATATGAAGCTTTACCCATCCATCTTGAAACTGACCGTATTCATTACCTTGGCATTAAAGCAGTTGTAAAGGTAACTAATGTAAAATACAATTTTCTATTTATAAATATAAGGCTACCACAAATCTGTTTTTTTTTTTTAACTAACTTGCCTATAATGAATTCCCCCCTCCTAAATGCAGGTCAGGACATTGCCACCATTCTATTCCAAGAGGGGGGGGGGACAGCTGGAGGCAGGAGAGATGGGTGGGGAGGAGTGTCTAGAGTCAAGACGGATGGACTGGGGGGGGACAGCTGACAGCAAGAACAATGGGCAGGGAGGAGTAAACTGACCACACTGTCATGGATCGGCAGCCATTATTGGCATATTGGCGTGGTCAGTTTACTGTCAGGAAGAAAGGCACAAGCAGAATTAACCAGGTATTATTCAGCATAGGAGGGAGTAAATAACATTGCATTAGTACAGACCATAGTTTCTTGCTTTAAATAGCACCAATTTTTTTTTGTTTTTAAGTTTACAAACACTTTAATTTAATAGCCTCACACTCTGTATGAAGCGAACTATCCCCATCTTTTTTCGTGAACTTAGACAGCTTTTATGTCAGTGGTCTTCATACCCCATTTCATGGTTGGGAAAGATATCCTCAGTTAAAATTACCGCTTTACCTAAATTGCTTTACTATTTTCATACACTCCCCATAAAAGTTCCCATGCAGCATTTTAAGAAATTTCAACAAGATCTATTTTGGTTTATTTTGGGGTAATAAGAAGCACCACGAGTAGCTAAGGCTGTCCTGTTGGCTCTTAAAACGCAAGGGGAACTAGCCTTTACTGCTATTGTAAAATATTACTATGCTACTCAGCTTAAACCAGTGATGTCTTGGTGGTTTATCCAATATTCATATAACAAATGGACATTGATTAAAAATGTATGGTTAGCCCCAATACACTGCAATTCTTTGACATTGGGACCTTCTGCTGTGTTACGAGACTTTAAACTTTTTCACTCTCACACATGAGGTTTACTAGAGGGATCTGAATCACCTGCAAGTACAATTTTTATTTAGATTCTTCTGCATCCCTTCTAATCTCTTTTCAGTATAACCCTGCCTTACCCAATAGCCTTTCACACCGCATGTTTTACCCTGGAAACTTAAATCTGTTTCATCTTGGCATTGTCCTGGATGCAGAAACTAAAACGTTCCTATCTTTTGCTACATTAGAAGACAGATACAACTTTCCATCTAAAGCTCTGTTCAGTTATCTTTATATTAAACACTTGGACCAATCTATTTCACCTAACAACTTTGTTTTCATCTACCCCCACTGAAAAACTGTGCATTACAGGCACAACTTGCAAAGATCTGGTTTCTGAAATATGGAGAGTTTACACTTCAGGAATGGGTTATACGGTATTTTGAACAAGGCACATGATCTTCCGTCTATAAACCCTACAAGGGCAATCAGTATAAAATCCTTATCACTTGTATCATAATCCTGCTCTCCTACATTCTTTCAGTCCTACTATTCCAGCCTGTTGCTGGAGATGCCAACAATATCCAGGAACATTGTTCCATTTATATTGGACCTGTCCTGGGATCCACCCTTTTGGTTAGAAGTAAAAGGCCTTTTACATATTCTCTTACAATTGTTTATAATTGTCTTACTCTCTTTAAGCTTGATCCAGCCATATACTTGCTTCTACCACCCAGTGTGCCTAAGGAGGCTAAAGACTCAATTTTTCATGTGTTAACGGTAGCTAGATGTCTGACAGCCTTTAAATGGCATCAGGTACAAGGGTCATCTGCAGTAGAATTTAATTTCCATATTCAGAAGTTTAAATTTATGGAAGTAACTGCCAGATTGGATAACATACTCCCTATTTATGAACAGATTTTGGATTGGATGGACCCGTTTTGACAGCTCTACCTGATATGTCTCGTGGCTACCATTCCATCTGCCCCAGTGCTCCATTGCTGCCCTCCCTTTTGTATCCTAACTACATTTCTTCTTTTCCCTCTCTTTTCTTTTCTCTTCCTTTTTTAATACGTCTCTTCTTGTTGGTTTATAAGGTGTAATTAAAGTCTTTGGATTATATTGCAAGACTGTGACCCCTAACTTACTGCTCTGTATTCTACTATTTTACGATTACATGTTTTTCATATGAGCTAATTGCAGGTTGTAAGATGCTTTCCACTTATGTATATCCACCAAATTCTTCTGTTGTGCTATCTCATTGATGGATTGTTACCTCTACCTAAAGTTACTAACGTCATATTTTTTGACAATTCAAAGTTTTTCTTCAATTGTGATGGTGATCTTCATAACACCAAATGCCTTACTATGTAATAACTTTGAAGAAGAAGTATTAAAAAAGGAAGAGAAAAGAAAAGAGAGGGAAACTTTCCAATAAAAATTTACATTAATAAAAATCTCAATGCTTTTGCAATGTATAACTTTGCCTTGTTTTTTATCAATGTCAAACACTTCAATTCAAACCAATGAGAGTGCATGCCAAAATTGCCTTAGATGCTAGTAAGGCATTTGGAAAGCTGTTAAAAAAAACAGTTTAGAAAGTTGTTCTGAGTACTTTAGACAGTGCTTTAGAAACGCCTCCCAAATATGTCAAAAACATGCTGCAACTCTGTATTGGTTTGGAGCATTTTTCTCTTTAATGCTCATTTTACTCAACATTACAATAACAGTTAACAGCTTTCTGTTTAAGGGATTGACCCTGGCCTTTGTTTGGGCTTGTTTACACTTGTGTTGCCCTCTGAACAGAGGTTTCAAAGGGTGTTTATCAAGTGGTGAGGAGGTTATGTTGCCTTCTCTCCACCTGTTTTAACCCCTAAAACCAGCATCACCATGCCACAGCCATGTGCACTGCATGTGTTTGCAGAGCAGCCCCATTCAGTTGAAGTGAGTGACCCACGTAGCTGACATGTAGGTGGCTGCTCTTTGTACAAAAGCCAGTATAGAATTTTGTCCGTAGCCACAGGTTCCCTTTAAAGCCCAATTTAACTTTCACTTTAAATCATCGAAATATATTCCCGGTCCATTAAAAACAAAAGGTGCTCATGGTCCTACATTTTTTCTATCATTGGTAAGAGTGGCATACCTAACATATCTGGCACCTTGGGCCAATCATTTCATTAACAACCAACAGAAAAAAAAATATTTGTTGTAAAAAAGTCGTGCACCACATTGTAATTTTGGCCAGACTGTGTTCACAGTGGGAGGGGTTTAAAGGTGCATGGTTAAATAAAACCCAAGTCTACTCACTGTATACAGAGCACACATACTGTATGCCACGGTTCTTTTACCCACAAAATATGCTTTCATTTTTGAGTAACAAAAAGGAGTCTCACAGACATGTGCAGGTATCAGCACTCCATAAAAACGAAACTATTCCATTACATAAGTTTTTCTGAGCACAGCCTATCTTAAAGAAGTGCAGTGTTAAGGAGTATGAAATTTACAACATAGCGTCTTATAATGCAGGTCTTAAAAGTATATAATACAGAGAGTGTAGGGCTCAGGACTGGGCAATGCAGAGAATGTAGGACTCAGGACTGGGTAATGCAGAGAGTGTAGGGCTCAGGACTGGGTAATGCAGAGAGTGTAGGGCTCAGGACTGGGTAATGCAGAGAGTGTAGGGCTCAGGACTGAGTAATGCAGAGAGTGTAGGGCTCAGGACTGGGTAACACAGAGAGTGTAGGGCTCAGGACTGGGTAACACAGAGAATGTAGGGCTCAGGACTGGGTAATGCAGAGAGTGTAGGGCTCAGGACTGGGTAATGCAGAGAGTGTAGAGCTCAGGACTGGGCAATGCAGAGAATGTAGGACTCAGGACTGGGTAATGCAGAGAATGTAGGACTCAGGACTGGGTAATGCAGAGAGTGTAGGGCTCAGGACTGGGTAATGCAGAGAGTGTAGGGCTCAGGACTGAGTAATGCAGAGAGTGTAGGGCTCAGGACTGGGTAACACAGAGAATGTAGGACTCAGGACAGGGTAACGCAGAGAGGGTAGGGCTCAGGACTGGGTAACGCAGAGAATGTAGGGCTCAGGACTGGGTAGTGCAGAGAGTGCAGAGCTCATGACTGAGTAACGCAGGGAGTGCAGAGCTCAGGACTGAGTAACACTTAGAGCACAGGGCTCGGTACTGGGTAGAGCAGAGAGTGCAGGGCCTAGGAATGGGTAATGCAGAGAGTGCAGAGCTCAGGACTGAGTAACACTTAGACCACAGGGCTCGGTACTGGGTAGAGCAGAGAGTGCAGGGCTCAGGATTGACTAATGCAGAGAGTACAGAGCTCAGGACAGAGTAATGCAGAGAATACAGAGCTCAGGACTGAGTAATGCAGAGAGTGCAGGGCTCAGGACTGAGTAATGCAGAGAGAACAGAGCTCAGGACTGAGTACTACAGAGAGTGCAGGGCTCAGGATTGAATAACACGGAGAGTGCAGGGCTCAGGATTGAGTAACACGGAGAATGCAGGGCTAAGGATTGAGTAACACAGAGAGTGCAGGGCTCAGGACTGAGTAATGCAGAGAGTACAGAGCTCAGGACTGAGTAATGCAGAGTACAGAGCTCAGGACTGAGTAATGCAGAGAGTACAGAGCTCAGGACTGAGTAATGCAGAGAGTACAGAGCTCAGGACTGAGTAATGCAGAGAGTACAGAGCTCAGGACTGAGTAATGCAGAGAGTACAGAGCTCAGGACTGAGTAATGCAGAGAGTACAGAGTTCAGGACTGAGTAACACGGAGAGTGCAGAGCTCAGGATTGAATAACACGGAGAGTGCAGGGCTCAGGATTGAATAACACGGAGAGTGCAGGGCTCAGGATTGAGTAATGCAGAGAGTGCAGGGCTCAGGACTGAGTAACACAGAGAGTGCAGGGCTCAGGACTGAGTAACACGGAGAGTGCAGGGCTCAGGATTGAGTAACACGGAGAATGCAGGGCTAAGGATTGAGTAACACAGAGAGTGCAGGGCTCAGGAATGAGTAATGTGCATAGTAAAGGGGCCAGAGATGTGTATTGCACAGAATACGAGTGGCACCCCACCTGAATATGTGCTCTGATGCTGGTCAATACAGAGCTATTCAATCAGCCGAAGATTCAATTCTGCTATGGCCAATATAATAACCAGAGCTTTCACAACTTGAATCAATGTCCACTGCAGTTAAAAATATCCCGTTATTCCAAAACCTTTTATTACCCTAGTTTCCACTGTACTTTCATAAATAAAGATTTAGAGTGAATAAATCTATCACTTTTTTATATTCACGTCTGTTGGGTTTTTTCTTACTAGTCAGACTGATGTAATAAAACAGGGAAAAATCACAAGACTGCCTTTGATCCATTTTCAACTCAAACGGGACCTATTTATGTATCTGAATTTACATCTGTGAATGTTGCATAAAGATTTACTGCAACAGCTACACCATTTACAGAGAGACTAAAAACACACAGGAGGCACCAACCAGAGCAGAGTGTCATGTCAAATCCTCATACAGTATATAAATTGGCCTTCTGGTGGCCACAATGCCAGATTCTACACTTTCCCATCATGTATGTAGTAACAGGCGTCTGTCATAACTGCCAAGTGTCCCTTGCTTCCAGGGGACATCACAATTTATTGTATATTTGTCTTTGAAAATATCCCTGATTCTCAGTACTAGCTGCATAAATGATGGAAAAGCACCTTTCATCTTTAAAAGAGTCTATAGCAGCGTTTCTCACCCTTTTTTCATCCACAGCTTCCTTTAAAAGTACACAGAATTTCAAGGCACCTCAGTCTAAAGTGTAAATGCTCCTGAGCCTGGGACGGTGCACACAACCACCTTTATGAACCACCTTTATGAAATTAACTTCAAAACAGAGGTTTTCTCTTCACTTCAGGCCATTGCATCAGAGTCCCGCCATCATGTCAGAGTCTCCCCATTACATTAAAGATCCTCTCTTCACTTCACAATTCCACCACCACCACGCCAGAGTTCTTCATCACATCAGAATTCTTCTATAACATCAGTCATATCACATCTTATGATCACATCAGTAGCTCACCCTTTTCATCAGATGTTTCCTTGACTAGACAAAGTTAAGGGTTCACTTGCCAAGAGTCAATGCTTACCTTCCCTGCTCTGCCCCATCGCCACAGCTCATAGACTCAGAACAGAAGATGGGGGAACACTTCCTCTTGCTTCATTACAACAGACAATTGCCCAGGAGTTTTTAGGGGCTTGTTGAGTCTACTTTAAGATTTCATGTACACGAGCAACTGCTAAACTCGAGTTTAGGAGCATTTGGCATTTTTTTTCCAAAGCTCTTAAACGCAGCTCCATAAAAGCCTATGTGTCCATGTACACATAGGCTTTCAGCAGAGTTTAGGAGCTGCGGGAAAACGCAAAACATGGCAAAACTGCGGTATCACGGTTGCTGCATTTTGCCATGGTTTTGCCACGATTGCCGTTTTCCCATGGCTGCCGGTCACGGTAGGCTCGTGTACATGGAGCCTAAAGCTTGCTTAGCCATGCTTACTTTAAATCCATATTGCCAGAGGACATAAAGCATAGACAAGTAAGCCCACCTAGTTTCTCAGGGGAAGAACTGGACTCTAGAATTGGTGGTATACCACAACCTCTGTCAGTCATTTGTAGTTCTGCTCCCTGAACCAGTACCCTCTTATTGTCTGCATTTTAGTTAGTTCTCAACAGCTGTTAATGTTTTATGTGTTTTGGGGTGAATTCATTACAACATTTAAAATACAGAAACCTTATGTGTTTATAAAAATATCATCACTGAGTATATTATACACAATGCCCTTTTATGCTAATTACTTGAAGCAATTTTTTTTTCAGTTTTAAAGTGAACCAATACTTTGTCCATGCCAGGCAAAGTAACAGGTTCACTTTAAAAGAGAGAGATCATAAAAAAAACTTGAACTTACCTTCCCCACAATCCTTGATTTCCCTGCTTCCCGAATGAAAATATCTGATTCTTCTTCTGAATACGGAGAAAAGTATGACACATACCCTGCCTTGTTCCAACATTGCAGTGTTTAGTACATATGTAGCCAATGACTCTATAGCATATTCTCTCCTTCCTTAGACAAATAGACAAAAGTCCATCCAGTTCAACCATTAAAAAAAAAAAGTTATAATAATACACCCACAGTTGATCCAGAGGAAGGCAAAAAAAACCCCAGCAAAGCATGATGCAATTTGCTTCTGCAGGGAAAAAAAATCCTTCTTGATCCCTCGAGAGGCAATCAGATATTCCCTGGATCAACTTTACCTATGAATGTTAGCATCCAGTTATATTCTGTGTATCTAAGAAAAAATCCAGGCCTTTTTTAAAGCATGTGTCAGCGTTACCTAATTCCTTTACCTGATGTAGCATTACCCTTGGTGTCAAATGGTTTCAAATAATCCCAATATTGGTAGGTGCAGGGATTTAAGGTTAGACAAGAAAATTCTTTAGCTCATCTGCTAAATAAATCTAATTTTCATTTTGCTGTCCCCTTGCATAAATTCTTTTGAATCATGTGAATGGCCATTAATCTAAGCCTGCATGGGTTGGAGGTTGCATGTCACAGGATTATGTGAAAAGATGCTGAAGAACCAGCCAGAAGACCTTTTAAAAGGGTTGCTAAGGATTACATAAAAGTCAGTAAAATAGTCAGTTAAGTGACATTTAGACAGCTGCAGTATTTCCTGAATGTGCCTATGACTGATGACTGATTGATTTGTTGCCTGAAGCTACACTTTAAAGCTAAAATCCAGGCAAGTAGCTAAGCACACAGTTAAAACACATATAGAACCCACTTTACACATTGAAGCATTTGTAGCCCTTGTGATCCAAGCAACCCTGACAGTCAACATAGGGGCATCCCAGCAATCTACCCTACAGTTAAGTAATGCAACCTCACCCTGGACCCATCCTGGGATATGACATTACAATAAAGGAGAATCAGTGGATTGCTAAGATCACCTCTCTGATCTCTCCTCCTGTAAGCATGTTCACAAGTTGGAATGACAGCAATGTACAAACAAGTACAGCCCTAACAGACACTGAGTGCAGTTGTGCAAACATTACAGGAGGCTGAAATTAAGACGAAAGCTGGTCACACAAATAGTAGATTTTTGCATGAAGGTCCATACGAACATTCGTAAAAATATTTGTATGAAAATTCTCAGTACATTTGATGGCTTGATGAATATTGCTTAAAGATGCTTCAAAATTGAATTTGCTTTTAACATTTGGGATGAATGGACTTTCCCTGAATGAAAACCACACTCACTGCTAGAAATTTGTTTGCTTGAGAAAAATTTTCCATCCTCCTTCAATTTTTTTTGTAACGATGGTAAAAAAACAAACATCAATTTGACACCCATTAACAATTAGAAAATGAAATCAACGTGCCCCTATGGGAGGCGCATAAGGTCACGGTGCGGGGTCATGTTATACAGCTGGCGGCGGTCCGTTTGTCCCTCTTCAGGGGGTGCGGGATCGTATGACCACTATGATGCTCAACGAACAGATGTCGAGTATCCGCAACGACTCCCAGCGTAAATTTTTGAAAATATGGGAGCCGTGGTTGCAATATGCCCTTCCCTCACTCCCCCCGGCTAGTCTGGGGATGTAATGGCGTTCGGTATTGGCGCTCTTGAATCCCTGCTCTTTGCCCCCCCCTTTTTTTTTTTTTTTTCTTTTCCTTTTTCTTTCTCTATCTGTTTTTGGTGTGACTGGACAGTTGCATTTAGTTGTTATAATCAGTTACATTAATGTTTTGTAACTTATGTGCCATTGATAGCCCCTGCGTGGGCGTACCTTTTGCCCTGTTGGCATTAGAGCATTGTTTTTCCCTTTTTTTTATTTTGCATTTTGTTTATCTGTGCAATTGATAGCCCCTGCGTGGGCGTGTTTTATTGCCTCTGTTTATACTGTTTAAAAAAATTTAATAAAAACCATTGAAATAGAAAATGAAATCAACGTTCTTAAAGCAAACACTTAAAAAGAAAATCTACTAATGTATGGCTAGCTAATGATTCAGGGACTGACGCTAGTTGTATAACTACATTTAATTTTTTTTTGAATGAATGGATAAATAACTGGGTGTAATAATATTGTGAAGTTGGCTTGCAGCAATCCGTGCTTTATATTTTTGGCTATAAATGGACAGGTGGCCTTTACTTCAGAATTGTATGTTCTCTTCTATTTAAATGTAAATCATAGCCTCTGTTTATGAATCTCCAAAAGACTTTGCATATAGTGTAAGTAAGGGAGACCCAATTTAGAACGTATGTCCTTTACTGTAAATTAAATGACATAATTTATGGTGGATGACAGAACACGTCAAAGAACTTAGATTCATGTATGGTTATTCCCCATGTTATATTTTCTCAAACATTCTTTAGAATGATCAGACTGTTAAGCTATTTGATGTGAAAGTATTTCTGGATCAGTACTTAAAGCATTTCATGCTTCTTGCTTGACTTTAGTCTGAAGTATTTTTTTCTTCATGCATAAATACATCAGTCTATATTAAAAGCAGAAGGGGAGCAACACAAGGGATGCTGGGAGTGTCTTTGTCCATGGGCTCCCTGTACCATTAACAAGAAAAATAAATGATTTATAGGATTTTATGTTTGAAGCTTCTGTTTTACATTTGCTAGCATTTCGGTAATTCTTTTCTGGCTTAGAAAGGACAGATTTTTTTTTTAATGTCTGATTTATAATATTTAATGTTTTATGTAGGAACATCCATCTTTTATGTAATGTGAAGTGCTGAGGACAAAAATTTCCTGGTAGCAAGTGCTCACTGAAATTGTCAAGGTTTTAAAAGAAAAGTGGGTTTAGGCTTGGGGCACAATGACGATTAATAATTGTGTGATTTAAAAAGTTGTGCGATCACACAATATGGTGGACCTATTTTCCAGCACACCAAAACGCTCAGAAAGAGCACATTACCAGAAGACTTAAAGCTTAGAAAGAGTACAGTTATTAAGAAAAAAAAACAACCTTTCACAGCCTCGCAGGACTCAGACAATTGTTGCCTGATTAAGGAGTTATGAAACATGGCAGGGAAAAAAAAATTTAATTTTAAAATTTCTAAATCCTAAAAGTGTTTCTCCCTACACAGAATAGTCATATCTCCCTAACAGGCCCAAAATGGTTATCCATTCCTTCCTATTGTAGGGCTTTTCCCCTGCAGTAGCCACTGGATATGATGGGTTTTCTGTTCTGCCATGATTCTTTAAGCTGCTTGGACCCCACTAACGAACCTGTGTAACTTGAATGTTACTATGCTACCATTCTATGCACAGAAAATAGGCCACAAGCAATTTGGTGGTAAACTGAAATCATGTATTAAGGCAATATAGTTAAACAATGCATGAATCAATAGACAGGCAGTTGAACAGGTTTAAATATGCTGTAATAGATATTGTAAACAGTAACCCATAAGATGGCAATTAACTGCACTGTAGTAATGGTAAACCAAATTACTGGTGAAACTGGGTTAAAAGTATCGACATCAACTAACCCAAAAATTAAGTTCCTCGTGTCCACGTTATGCATATAGCCCCAATAGCAGGTGGATGTATACGTTCCTGAAAAAGGAACTACTGGCTATCGTTGGGGCCCTTCTATAAGGTGGTGTACATGTAGCTGTCCCTTTAAGAGTGTGCACTGAATGGGTTGCTAAACAAGGAGCAGTCTCTATTGCATTAACTGTGTCAGTGTTAAAATAAGCACGGATCACTTGGCAGTTTGCTGTCCTCATGCACCCAGGGAACTGGTGACTCCTGAAGAGGTCCTCACAGGGCTCAGTCTCATTTCTGGTCCATGCTGATTCTCCCTTGCTGTCAGGGATGCGAGTGTGACCAGAAGTGTGTGGACTGACACAGGGAAATGTAGGCTTCAGATAAAGTAAATAATATAATTTATTAAGACTAACAATACAAACACAGTGCAAAACTAAACATAACACAGTGCAAACAAACTGAACCAAACCTCCAACAGATAACAAACATACAATACAAGAGTAGTCAGGCAGGCCGGGTTGGTAGCAAACGGGCAAACGGAGTACCAGGAGCAGGCGGGAGAGTGGTCAGGACTAGCCGAGGTCAGTACAGGCAGAGTACAGGAAGCGTCAGGACAGCAGAAACAGGATCAGGAAACCAGGGCCAAGCAAACAGTACAACAAGGCACAGACTGCAGGTCTGGCCATCCCTTAAATACACCACCTGCAATCAGCCCCAGGTGATGGCTAATTGCCGAAGTGAGCCTCTGGTTGTTGAGAGTACCCGCTGGCCAGCCCTGGTACTGCAGCCCACAAGGCAGGTGAGTCCCACAACTATTGGCAAGTCCATTCCTGACACTTGCTGTAGAAACTCATGGCAACAGATCCTTCCAGCTCTGGTCCCAGTTTAGCAAATGATCTCTCTGTGGCTCAGTTCTCAGTCAGTTGTTTTCTTTAGTATAACCTGGTGATCATAGGCTTTCTCTGTTCACTTAAACCCATCTTGTAGCATGCTAAAGTAGAGCTAATCCTGTAGGAGCCGCAGAAATACTGTCCAGGTCTTCCCCAAAAGCTTGGCCCCAAAGGTAGGCACATAGACCTATTCACATATTTCTCCAATGACCAATTTGGGAGTGTTGTTTTGATTGTCTTTATTTTTGGAGAACTTGGATAGGATTGAGGGAATTAGGTGGGATATTCCAAAAACAGAAACTACAGTACAGTTGTACAGTTGAGGACTTTAAGTATTCTTTAAAGAAGCTATAACAAATTCTGTGCTTGAAACAAACCGTAGGCTTTGACTTTAAGACAGCAGTAGCAAGTAGTAGTAGTAAGTTAGAGCAGAGTCTCTTTAGATGGGAGATTAAGTGGACAAAGCTCTTTGGAACACCAGTCAGTGTCCTTTAGCTAGACCCACAGCTGACTCCCTAGCAGGCTCAAGAACAACTTGTTGCCTTCCTCCGTGTTACCAGACCAGATCTTCAGTAGATGGCACCTCAGTCAGCTTTAGCAGAGTCCTGGGTCTCAGCATTCAGGCCCCCAAGTTGCTCACCTATGGCAGTAGATCCAGCAGCTTTGCCTGGGAGGGAAGCATGCCCCCTCCAGGCTGGAACAATCCTGTACATTCAGGACCTAGAACTCAGTGTGCTCACTAGATATATACAGTTACCTAGCATACCATCAGACCTCTCTCTGGGGTAGGCCAGGGCTGTATCAATATTCATGCTGCCATCTGCATAGTTCCATGTGTATTATCCAGAAGCTTCTCAAGCTTTCTGGATGCAGAGGGGCTATCAGCCTGACTGCAGCTGATCATACTAAGCAGGTATTACTAGGAGAGCACAGCAACACTGATTACAGTGTGTAAGTTATACTTTTACCTAACAACAATTACAACCACACTGTCTACACTGTCTAAATGTACCTATCAGAATACAAACTAAATCGATCTACCTAAACCTAGTACCTATCTAAGAGGGTGCTACACTAAGATATGCACAAATCTCCTGACTGAACTTCACAATTCTGATAGCTTCAATTGCAGCACCTATTACCTTTTATGATTTGTTGCTTTTCCTGGGCTTCTGGAAAATCCTATTCTTCCAGTGCCTGCATGGTTTGTCTCATCTACACTCACCGGCCACTCTATTAGGTACACCTATTCAATCACTTGGTAACACAAACTGCTAATCAGCCAATCACATGGCAGCAACTCAATGCATTTAGTCATGCAGATGTGGTGAAGACGACTTGCTGAACCACATCAGAATGGGAAAGAAAGGGGATTTAAGTGACTTTAAACATGGCATGGTTTTGGTGCCAGACAGGCTGGTCTTAGTATTTCAAAACTGCTGATCTACTGGAATTTTCACGCACAATCGTTCTAGGGTTTACAGAGAATGGTCTAAAAAAAAGTCCAGTGAGCGAAAGTTGTGTGGACGAAAATGCCTTGCAGATGTCAGAGGTCAGAGGAGAATGGGCAGACTGGTTCAAGATGATAGAAAGGCAACAGTAACTCATGTCAATATGGACCAAAATCTCTGAGGAATGTTTCCAACACCTTGTTGAATCTATGCCACGAAGAATTAAGGCAGTTATGAAGGCAAAAGTGGGTCCAACCCGGTACTAGCAAGATGTACCTAATAAAGTGGATGGTGAGGGTAGGTTTCATATTCTTTAACCCCAGTGGGTGCAAGCTGTGCCACAGAGCAGATTCCCAGCTTTCTATAACCATTGTTAACAGAGAGGATTTATTCACAAAGTTTATTCACAAAGTCTACCATCAGTAAAAAACAAGACACGTATCCTGAGGATGGTGCGGAGGATTCAGTAATCACACATTAGTTAGGTGCTTTTTGACTTGAACTCTGTGGGCTGCTGGACAGTGAGTTGTTGAATTAACTGAACCTCAACATCACTTGCCAAATGCTAGTTTTGCCCGGAAGCAACCTGGAATGTCATTTCTCCATTCTAGAAGCACATATGTTTTGTTTCAAATGCTGCTTTATGCATTCACATAACTCCTTAGACCCAGTCTGGACAGTATGGTCACCTGCTGACTTCCCACCATCCATAGGCAGTTTAACTCAATAGGAAACAGAACTTGAATCCAACACAATTTTAGTTTGAATAACTTCAGTAAAGAGGATGTTTTCCCCAGTCTTTAGAAGTGTGAGGCAACAATGGCTTTTCTAAGCCCTGTCTCTGCAAAGTGTTAGCACTGACTGAGGGAACATGGAAGACATGGGACGGGTATAGCTAGGACTGAACTAACTAGCCATAAACAGGAGGGGAGATCAGAGGTAGAAACCAAAAGTATATAGTTAACAAAACCTTCACTAGATGGCAGCATACTAATAAGCAAGAAAAACTTGATGCAGCCCAATACAACATAGAAAAAATATATGTACAGTAAGTAGTCAGAACAGTGTATGTGTGGGAGTTGCTAAGACTGTAGCTGCTTGGTGGATCTGCTTCTGTGTCCTTAAATCGCTGGGGTGTTCATTACTACACTTAACCCTAACTGACCATTCTGCTCTTCACACAAATCAACAGCGACTGGGTCAATCTTACTGGCCTGGCTTATACTTCCTGACGCAGTCATCCCTCTATGCAAAGGACAAGGAATATTTGGATGAGGCCCCCACCTGCAGCACTGACAACTGAAGAAGCTGCTGGGCTGTTTGGTTCTTCTGCTTCCAGTGGTGACCCGCCCTTAACTGGACCTGTCAACTCACTGACACATCAGTAATGTTACAAAAATGCTGGGAACACATCCTAGGTGGAATCTCGTTGTGATAATAAGGTTCCAATGGCAGAAAAACAACTTCAGTTCAATTAAAGCTGTATAGTGGTTCTCAAGTCAGCAGTCGGAACATCAGAGGCAAGGTGAGAAGGCAAGCCACAATCTGGGGCTTGCCTCTCATGCTGACACCTGCATCTGGTGTCTGCTCAGGTCCTTTGGTTCAGCACAGCAGCAGTATCTGCAGCCTGGTTCCTTTCCTGGGCTCTCTGCAGTGCTCTCTCCTGGCTCTCAGTCATACGTCAGCTCCTAACACTATCTCTCCAGGCTCTCCCTATTCTGTATACTGCAGCCTGGGTTACACTGCTGCTGGGATCTCAGGCAGCAAAGTCTCTTTCCTTTTTAGGTCAGGTTACACTGCTCTTCCTACAGCCCATTGCTGGCTCCCATTTTGATTCTCCCCTGTCTCTCCTCTTTCCCTCTGCTCCTTGCAGGTCTGGTGGCCAATCGAAGTCCTCCTCTCTCTCAGCTCGTGCTGTCCAAACCAGTGGTGAGAGACAGAGAGGTAAGCTGAAGTGTGTGAGGTAGGAGTAGCGTGATGCAGTGGCAGAGGATCAGAATGCAGTGAACAATGTATTGAAGAACTTGTAAACAGTACAACAGTCCATCGGGGAAGTCCACTCAACCAGGAACTTCTAACCAATGGAGCAAAAGTCAGTAGTGAGTAGGCCCAAAGTGAAGACAACGCCTGCCAAGGAGAGTGGAGTGCGGCCTGACCGGTCTGACCCAAAAGGAGAGCTTTCCAATGTTGCAGACAACAGCCTTAAGCTTTCCCTACTCCTCTGGAATCTTTGCCTATTATAGGTCAGGAGACTGTGATGGCCACTCCAGAACCTTCAACTTTTTCTGCTGTAACCATTGGAGGATCAACTTGGCCTTG
The DNA here is from genome assembly GCF_062004578.1 of Staurois parvus. NCBI lineage: Eukaryota > Metazoa > Chordata > Amphibia > Anura > Ranidae > Staurois > Staurois parvus. The sequence continues at coordinate 1,233,682 of NW_028318327.1, forward strand.
TGCTTAGGGTCATTGTTGTGCTGGAATGTCCAACCAGCATCACATGCCCAGCTTTCGTGCAGAAGAATGCAAATTGTCTGCCAGTATTTTCTGATAATAAGCTGCACTCATCTTGCTATCAATTTTCACAAAATTCTCCATGCCTTTAGAGTTTGCCCCTCCCCCAAAACATCAATGAGCCACCACCATGCTTCACAGTGGGGATGGTATTCTTGTCGCTATAGGCCTTGTTGACTCCTCTCCAAATCTAGCGCTTATGGTTGTGACCATAAAGCTCTATTTTGGTCTTGTCACTCCAGATTACAGTGTGCCAGATGCTGTGAGGTGTGCCAAGGTGTTATTGAGCATATTGTAACTGGACTTTTTTGTGGTATTGGCGCAGTAAAGGCTTCTTTCTGACAACTCAGCCACGCAGCTCAATTTGTTCAAGTATTGTGCTCCTTGAAACAGCCACACTATCTTTTTCCACAGCAGCCTGTATTTCTCTTGAGGTTACCTGTGTGGTTTTCTTTGTATCGCCAACAAATCTTCTGGCGGTCATGGCTTCAATCTTTGTTGGTCTATTTGATTTTGGCTTGGTATAAAGAGATCCCAGAATTTTCCACTTCTTAATAAGTGATTTAACAGTACTGATTGGCAATTTCAAGGCTTTGGATATCTTTTATATCCTTTTCCATCTTTATTAAGTTCCGTTACCTTGTTATGCAGGTCTTTTGACAGTCCTTTTCTGCTCCCCATGGCTCAGTATCTAGCCTGGTCATTGCATACATGTAAGAAACAACCTAACAAACTCATTGACTATTTATACCCAGACACTAACTGCAATTTACAAAAGCCACAGATGTGGGAAAATACCCTTTATTGCCATTTTAACACGTGTGTGTCACCTTGTGTGTATGTACCAAGGCCAAACATTCCAGGGTATGTAAACTTTTGATCATGGCCATTTGGGTGATTTCTGTTATCATTATGATTTAAAAAGAAACCAAACATCTATGTGATAATAAATGGCTTCATATATTCGCTTTTACATATATATACCCCAGCCCACACGCTAGCTCCTCTGGGGAATGTAGTCTCCAATTGCGCTGCTCCTAAAGTCCAGCGAGTCAATATACAAGTTTGATAGAACTGTTCGTCAGCATGAGAATGTCACTGTTCTGCAGGACACTGCCATCTTGGGTTGGCTTCAACATCCTGCATCAAACATTTACAGCAAGGTGTTACACTCACATTTGAGATTCACAGGAAGATTTTCACTGACCTCCATCCCAACATCACCACCACACAGACATAGAAGAAGATAGAAAAATTTTGCAGTGCATGATGATTTCCAAAGTAGTACATTTAAAGTGAAATACAAAAGACAGATTGCAAATTTGGTAAAAAAAATTCTCACATGTAGTTGTTATTGCCACACACTGCAAGCTATAAAAAATAAGCGGCAAGCCTTTTACAATCATGTAATGCAAGACTCTATAATTCTAACAAAATACAAATAATAATAGTAATAAAATAATAATAACACACTTGCTAACTGCTGAGTAAGTAAAGGCAGGTGGAGATGTGTTCTTCACTTGAGAAGATAATATAAATAATTTCCCTAGGTGTTAAGTTAAATATGATCACTCAAATTTCTATGCTCCAAGCACTGTCCCCAAAATCATAGCATTTACTTTTTCTATGTCAATGCAAGTTACGGTGGCAGGATTTACAATACAATTCAAGCCTGTGTGCTAAATACATTAGCGGTGATGGTCCAATGGCACCATCTTCTGTCTGCTTCATAGCAATGCAATTCAGCAGCTTAGCTGTACATTTGCTTGATTTACATTTTTCACGAAAAAAAAGCTCCAATACAATAAAGCATGATATGGTTTCAATTGAGGCATTGTTGAACTGAGAAATATAACCATGTCATCATACACATACATGTGTCTAAGGACACTTAAAAAAATCTTCCCTGGAATCACTAAACTTAAAAACTTTTCTAGAAAAGTTAACCTCACCGTTTGAAAAAATAAATAATAGTAATAATAAATGTACCCACATTTGCAGTAAAAAAAAACAACTTTTTTTTGTGTGCAAATTAGCCTTCAAAGTACGATCAGTGGATCGTGAGTGCAATGCCCAAGCTCCTGCAGAGGCTTTCTCCAGCCCTTTGTCCAGGTGAAGTGCCAGTGGACTACAAGTGCAGTGATTGCCTCATTGTTCCATTGAGAACTACAAGTCCATCTGCTGTGGTGACATTCACAAATTTCTATGATTGAATGACATGGCTGTATGGGCGAGCCACGCACAGCTATGCAAAATTCAAAAATGGTAGCTGTCACTAGGGAGAAGAACTCCTGAATGCTGTTAGAGGTGGCCATAGTTTGGATGTGGTGGGGGATATCCCCTTGCAGCCATGTTACACTTTATACTTTAAATATGGATGTAACATGGTCTAAAACAGGCATCATTAAATGGTGGACTGCGGTCCAGATCTAGACTGAGCCACTGTCTCATTCGGACCAGGGGCGGACTGACCATTTGGAAACTCGGCACTGCCCGAGGGCCCGGGGTCAGTAGGGGGCTCCATGAGATGCCCCTGGTACCTTTTTCATAGGCTTTTTTGAGTTTGGGCAAGGACACAGGGGCCCCATGATCCCCTATTGCCCGGGGGCCCCATGAGTTGTCAGTCCGCCCCTGATTTGGACCCGCAGTCGCGCCATTTAGGAGCTGCTTCTTCAAGCCTGGCTTCTGCCACTGCCATTCTCAAGGCACAGCGGAGAGCGGGAGGCAGGACGGGCAGGAGGCTTAGCCACAATGGATGGAAGATGGGCGCGAGCTGCATGAGTTAACGCCTACCTTACACAGTTTGGAAAGTGGGAGGTGCGGCTGTCTCCCACTCTCTTATCTATGTAAGGTAGGAGAGCACCAGCAAGAGAACATGGCTGTGAAGGGGGCAGTGTTGTGTGTGCGTGGGGGGTGATCTGAAGGGGGGGTGACAGATGTGACAGGGAGGCAGAGCACAAGAACACATTATTGTGGGGGGGGGGGGTTATGTGAAGGGGGGCAAGCTCTATGTGGGGAGGTGTAAAGGGGAGCAATGCTGTTGGGGATGATGGGAAGGGGGGAAGGGGGGAAAGAGGGAGGGAAGATATGATGTGAAGGGGGCAGTGCTGGGGGGTGATGTAAAGGGGGCAGATGTTGTAGGGAGAAGGGATTTAAAGGGGGGCAATACTGTGGGAGGAGTAGATGGAAAGGGGGAACCATGCTTTGGGAAATGAAGGGGGACAGTGCTGTGGGGGGGATACGAAGGGAAGCAGTGCTGTGGGGGATACGCAAGGGGGCAGTGCTGTGGGGGTAGATCGAAAAGGGGCATTGCCGTGGGGGGAATGTGATGTAACGGTCCCCCTTGCTGTGCTGTAGGGGGGTGATTTGAAGTGGAGCAGTGATGTAAGGAGAGGAAACAAAGCGGTGGGGATTTCAAATCCCTGCCGCTTTCTCTCCTCTCCTACCACTGACACTAAGCATGGGATGCCTGCAGGGAGGTTTCCCACACCGCTCCTGTGTGAACTCGGGATATAACAAGCCTGGGTTCACACAGAAGCAGTGGGGTAACTGCATGTGATTTGGACAGGAATCACATTCCTATTCAATTTGCGTGCTAATCTTTGCCTTGCAATTTGCATTAGCTGAAATCACACTGCAAAGTATCAGTTAAGGCAGGGCTTAAAATTTCAAGTCCTGAGCTACTAGCCAGGCCTTAATAGTTACTCTCCACCAACAAACACACACAAACACACCTGTACACACACACAGACATGTACATACACACACAGAAACATGTATACACATGCATAGAGACACATGTACACACACGCACAGACACATGTATACACACACAGGCACATACAGACACGCATACACAGAAATACACACGCACAGACACATGTATGTACATACACACACACACGTACATGCACACACACACAGACACATGTACACACACACACATACATGTACATACACGCAGACACATGTACAGATACACACATGTACATACACACAGACACATGTACATGCATACACAGACACACACAAACACGCACGCTGTTAAGTGCTCTCTCCTGTCCCCTGAAGCCACCACTCGCTGACATAGAGGATCATGTGACACACACACACCTATAAAAAGTTGCAGTACTTCATTGTTCACTCACAGAGCCGGGTACTGCACTCTAGGGGGAGGCAGAGAGCACAGCACACACTCCTTCCTTTGCTTTCACTGCACTCAGCTATTGAGCAGTCTGACGGCTCCCAGTGCCAATGACTGATCCGGCCTGAGCTCCGACCCTGCTCAGCTAGACGGCCCTGGGGAACACGCCCCCACCATAATTTCCACTTGTCATTGGCGAGCAGGTGAGTGGAAATTTCAAGGCCTGGGTTAAGGTATCAGTAGTATTTTCACGAGTACTAGTAATCATGAAAATACTCAGTATTGGCACCGATACTGGTATCAGTGCATCCCTAGATGTCACAACAGCTTATCAAATAAAGTGAGAGATGACATATTGGCTAAGTCCTATAGTTACTGTGCATAGTGCAAAGCTATTTCAATATTATTATAGAGTAGATTATAGAGCAGGTTGTATAACACTGCAGAGTGCTGAGAGACTTGTGTGATGTACATCCAGATTCATTAAAGTTCAGTAAGTAAACCATATCTATGCAATATATACTTTCTTATTGTTCGTCTTCAAAGTGAAAATAAACTATGGTTTAAAAAATATCCAAATCCCTTTTTTTGTTGTTGCTGTGATCCTGTTAGAGGGTGGCTAAGTTCATTCATTATGGTCCCAATGTATGTAAGAATGTAGCCACCCTCTCTTGCTTGCTGCCAAAATGGACTAAGGACTATGGAATGTGCCGTGTGCATAGAACAGTATATATGACTTCAGCTAACATGCTCTGCTTGTAGGCAGGTGCACTTTACTTTCTCCACTGTAGGTGGCACTCATCCAAGGTGGTACTGTAGCTGGAGGGGAAGTCTAGGGAAAGTGGCTTTCTCTATGTTTCCCTTGGTTCCCTGGAGCAGCGTTCCGGTTTGCCACGCTGCATCTAGGTGACCCTGGTGCACATCTTGGGTCATGCAGAGTCTTTTTAAGTTCCCGCCCCCAGGTCTTGGCATGCTTTCATGAAGTGACTAGTGTAGGGAGAGCATACCAATCTGTCAGGGACAGTTCTGGAGGAGTAGGGATAGCTCAGGGCCTACATCTGCACTGCAGTATGCTCCTGTTTGGTTTGGACTGTCCAATTCGTATTCCACCCCCTTGGCAAGCTATGTCTTCAGTTCAGGCCTGCTTCCACTGACTCTCCGCTGCATTGATTGTAAGTTCCCGGTCAGATAAGCTCCTCCCTCTGGATTGTTGAATTGTTTGCAAGTTCTTCAATACATCAGTTACTGCACTCCAGGCCTCTGTGTGTGTACTGCTGCTGCCCCACTCTGCACCTACCCAACACTTGGCAACAGTCAGCAGGATATGCCCCTATTTGCAGTGGGTGCTGTTGGTAGTGGCCTTGGTGCCTATGTTGGATGGGTCCAATATTTCTTTCAGAGTGAAAGGAGAGACTAGAGAATGCTGCCTGCCTATACCAGGTTCCTGTCCGACTGATTGCAGAGCTGGCCAATTCCCTGGAGGATTGTAACTCACAAGAAACTGCAGGGGGCCACAGTAATAGTGGAACCATGCAAATACACAGGGGTCCCAGGGGAATGGCTGACAGCCCACATGTTGTCCAAAGTCCATAAAGGGAAAGTGCTAGTCCACCTGATCAACTTGGGGAACTACCGAACCCACTCCCTAACCAGACCATCACTGCAGATCTCTACCTGGTTTTTGTATTTCCCGAGCCAGGGCCCACGCCGTATAATCTCCCACCAAGAACTGAACTTTGAGTCCCAAATAATGTCTGAACTGTGCTCGCTAGTGGTATCCAGAAATCCCACACCATACCACCCCTGGGGGAACAGGGTCTGTGAACACTTTAACTGCACCCTTTTGAGCATGCACGAACATGCAGGAGCCTAAAAACAAAACCATGCCACAGGTTACAATCCTTTTTTTCTGATGTTTGGGAGCTATGGGTGCCTGTCAGTGGACCTCTTTTTGGACTCCCCTGAATGCTCCCGGGAACGCACCCCCTGCACATGGGTACAGGACACTTGAAACAGCTACAAAAGGCCAAACAGGTGGTGCTTGAGAAGCACAAAGAGGACTGGCTGAGGACTACTAAATGACAGCCGTAAATGAGTTGTCTCTGCAACCAGGGGACCAGGTGTTCGTAAAGAATCCCAAGTATGAAAAGGGCAGCAAACTGGAGCTCAAGTGGAAGCGCACCCTGTAGAGAAACAGTCTTTCCCTCTGACACCGGTGTATGATGTGATATTGGAGGGTCCCACACCTGTCAAGCATTGACTCCACCACAGCCTGCTACTATTATGCATGCTAAGTGGAGATTGAGCTACCAAGCCTGTCTGCGATCAAGAAGAAACCAGCTCTACGGATGTTCCACTTGTGCAGGTGGTCCTTTTCGAATGGTACCTGCCATCCCTCGAGCTAGAGCCTCCATTTCCTGAGGGCGCGGAAGAGGCTGCCCCCAGCCTGGAATCTATGAACAACCCAGAAACCTTGGCCCTACAGAATGCAAGTTCAGCTGATTCCATGTACTCAATCAATATATCAGCCTTTAGTTCAGAGAGAGGGGATGCAGCTGGCTCTGCTGACCCGCAGCCCTTTGGAGCCACAGGGGTCCCAATAGATGAGGACCCCTATAGAAGACAGTGGGGTCTGCCATCCAATTAGGTCTAATCGTGGACAATTACTTGCAAAGTATTCTGATTATGTTGTTTAAAGTTTTCTTGCATATTTGCATTATTACTGTTTTCACCATTCTGTGTTGTGTGCAAAGGACAGCATCTATCAAAGAGGGAGGAGTGTAGGCAGGTGCAGTCTATTTTCTCCACTGTAGGTGGCGCTTGTCCAGGATTGTAATGCAGCTGGAGGGGAATTCTACAGAAACTGGGTTTCTCTATGATACCCTCAGTTCCCTGGAGCAGCATTCTGGCTAGCTACACTGCATCTTGGTGACCTGGTGGCCATCTTGGGTCACACAGAGTCTTTTTAAGTCACTGCCCCCAGGTTTTGTGCACTTTTACAAATTGGCTGGTGTAAGGAAAGCATGCCCATCTGTCAGGGACAGCAATAGCAGTAGAGACAGGTTCCAGAGGAGTAGGGATAGCTCAGGGCCTACACCTACACTGCAGTAAGCTCATGTTTGGGTTGGACCATCCAGGCCACGTTTCACCTCCCTTGGTAAGCACTGTCTTCAGTTCGGGTCTGCTACTACTAACTCTCCGTTTCACTGACTGTCAGGTGAGCTCCCCCGGCGGGTTGTTGTAGTGTTTGCAAGTTCTTCAGTACATCGGTTACTGCACTTCGGGCCTCTGTGTGTTTACTGCCACCATGCACACTGCAGCTGTTCAGCATGCTTTTCCCAAACACATTGGTGCAGGGGGAAAAGAAGATGTCTGGGAGCTCATGGGGAATGTTACAAGGAGGCAGAAACAATTTCCTGACAGTGTTTTCAGGTCCATTAAGTAGTGGGTGTGTATGGATTTTTTTTTTGGAGGATAAGGCTATCATTTAGTGTCACTTTAAATAGCACGTTACAGCTGAGATGGAGGTGCTGAATTCCTCCGTCTGCCCCTGTATGGACTACATTAGCATGTAGAAGCAACGGGAGATTTTGTGGTCTGACCAAACAGGTCCTATTCAACACCTGACACAAGATATGGTTATTTTTCTATTTTCATAATGTTAAAGCATTTATTTGGACAAGGCAGATAATGACCAATCTTTAATTCACTTTACCAAACTTTCTCGGTTATCTGGTTTAACATCAATGTAATAGTGTCTGAATGTGGAGTTAGCAAATCAAGCCAAAACACAAAACATGTTTGGAAAAGAAATATGTCTTGGTCTTAAAACGAGGCATTGGTATGCCTTGGCGGAGCTTTAAGGTTCTGGCAGAGGTTTAAGGTTCTTCCAGCATGGATCGATAAAATCCTAGTAGGGGATCTTGTATTGCGTGCAGCGTACCAATTCCTGAGAAAGGTCCTGCCAAGCTCTTTACGTCATCTTCACAGACTTTCGTCTGTTTTCTCTTTGCACATTTATCCCTTTTTACAAATCTATTACCTTCATAAGGAAGAACTCTACAAAAGCACCTACTTCTGGATCTAGGGGAGGTAAGTGTAAAGCTGTGAATTATACTCACTCCATGGCTGCCAACGAGCAATCTGCTGTTGTAAAATTTTGCTTCTAGCAGCTTGTTCCTGGTCCCTGAGCTCCATTCTCCAGTGTGCTGGTGTTGGGAATTCCCTATAGACTGCTACACGGATGACTATTTTAATATACATTACATATTGCAGAGCAGTGCTCCGGGGTCAGAAGTATGCCACCACCAGGAGAGAAATGCTAGGAGTTAGTTGTAACAGCTGTGGATCTATGGATGATATAAACGGAGGTAAGAGTTAGCCACAGCTTTACACACACCTTCCCTGAATCCAGAGTTTGCATCTTTGTTAGGTCCTTTACATGGGCAGTATTTTATGACCCCACAACATCCAGAAATCTTCTGTTCTGGTTACACATTATTAGAGCATTAAAGAGAATGTATTGTCTTTTCAACTATTTTTTAGATATTGGTGTACAAGAGGTCAGTTTAATGTAGTTAATGTGATCTGTGTTTTTTAAAAAGTTATTTTAGTATATACAGTAGATTTTCATATATATAAGGGGGACACATACATTTCTTTTTTTTTTTTTTCCAAAAAAGATTTTTATTAGAAGTAAGCAGGCATAACAATACATATACAGACGTGAATCCAAAATCAGACAGATTACTGTATGTCAACTCCTGTGTCGCAGACAGGTCAAAGCATAACAGGCAATACAAAACATAACGTTGTCAAGCATTTAGTCAACATAATATTACAATCCAGGAATTGTACCACAAATAATACATTTCTTTATTACATATTCAGTCTCTCCTTCCTACTTTGTAGTGCTACACAATAGTTGTGCTTCATTGCTCCTTCTCACAATGCAAACTTGTGGATTTGTTGATTCATTAAAAACAATGCACTCCCTGCCAATGTCTTAGTTCAACACTTGTTAAAGGATAAGTTCACCTTTTAACCAAAAAATAATAAATCCACATTTTGTTGCAGGTAAAAAAATGTGCATTTACTATTTTTGTTTTGGGAGCCTAGAAAGCACTGCACCAGCAAACAGCAGATCGCTGGTGCCATGCAGGACTCCTGCAGACTGTCAGTGTACCCGTGGCTGGTACATCGTACAGGCAAGCAGATATACTGGCAGGAAGAATAAATTAACTACCGCAGTGATCACCAGCACCATGGTAATTCATTGAGAACTATGGCAAAAGCTGACGGGACTTGCAGTTTTCCCATTCACAGAATACTGTGAATGAGTGATGCACCGGGCGGGTGGAGACACAGACTGGCCACAGTCTTTTAATATTGTGACAGCTAGTGGGGGGAGATGATCCCCCACTAGCTGTCAAAACGCTGCTCCTTTCGTTAACATGTTACACCCTGTATATGGATGTAACATGTTACGAAAGGTGACCTTATCCTTTAAGCAGGGGGATAGAAGGATTTCTTTAAGCCACTCAGAGCTCCTTCTAGGTAATTTACAAATCTCTGTATTTAATATAATAGCAATAATATAGAACAGCAAGCATGTATATATGTAAAAATATACAATTGCTTTTAGTACAGTTTTTCCTTGAAGTGGTTGTAAAGGCTGAACATTTTTTACCTTCATGCATTTTTTCTCTGTGCTGCTTCCCCCACAGCCCCCCTAATACTCACCTGAGCCCATCTTGATCCAGCGATGTGTATGGGAGCTACAGCCATCCCAGGTCTCTCTCTCCTCATTGGCTGAGACAGCCATCGGCTCCCACTGCTGACAATCGCAGTCAGTGAGCCAATGAGGAAAGTGTGGGGGGCAGGGCCGAGTCACGGCTCTTTGTGTCTTCTGGATGCATAGAGCAGGGCACAGGATCAAGCACATACCAGTGCCCCCATAACAAGGGCTTGCTTTTCGGGGCACTGGTCAAGGAGGAGAAATCAGGAGCACCTGTGGGGAACCCAAGAAGAAGAGGATAGGGGCTGCTCTGTGCAAAACCATTGCACGGAGTAGGTAAGTATGACGTGTGCTATTAAAAAAAACCCCTTTAGAATCACTTTAAATTTAAGATTTCCTCCTCCCTCAACAAGCCCCTCAGCCTTTTTGCAAAAAGTGTTCTGGCCAGTCTAGGCATGGGCAGTAGATCTCACATTCGTTCCTATAGCTCTAACAACCGACAGATTTGAATGTAAATAAATGGGAAATCTGCAAACTAGCCAACAGACTTTAGGTGAATAAGCTGTGTCCCCCATAGTGAAGATTTTCATGGATTGTGGACCGGTAAGTGGAGAATTTGTTGGGGGGGGGGGGAGAGGAACCTGCTTTTTCAGGATACTAAAAGTACAAATATATGTCATGTACTAAAATTAACATACTGTAATAACAATTCAAAGGATACTGGTTCTTTTGAGTAAAAGTGCAGGAAAGACCCCATCCTTACCCATCAACACTTATTAATTGTAGCACTTACCCCCAGAGGAGCCATTTGATGCGTCAGGTCCTCTGTTCTTGTACCCATGACTCTGCCAACAGCTCTCACTCTCTGCAGCTCTGATACACCTAGCTGAGATGAGGATATAGAAGCAGACACAAACACAGATAAATACTTCCAAACACAGCAATACACTAGAAAATGACACAGACCCATGAAAGTGGCAATAACGTGTACTGCAATTAGAGTAAATATGAATAGATTATATAGAGATATATCAACAAGGAAAAGTTATACTAAATCAGTTAACCAACAGAAGTTATAACATATCAGTACACAATCAGTAACATCAGCCACTAATAGTATTGTAGTAGCCAAAATATACAAATACCAGACTGCAAATAGTGAATATTTAATAGTCCACCTCTTTCCTTACCTTATTCAGTGTAGGCTAACTGAGGGGAATACCTATGGGTGGTTACTGCAGCAACAGTCAGTATGCAATTGCTAAACCTTCTGCTGGCCACATCGTTGGGGACCAAAAGTTTGCATTGGAGCACTCTGGGTAATGACCCTTTAAGAGTTGGTGCATGCAAATGTAAAGTGTTCCTAGCCAGGAAATCTATCCCTCTGTTAGTAACTGCACTGTATGGTTGGCCAGCAGCCACTCATCAACCCTATGCAAGTAGAGGCTTTCCACCCAAAGGGCTTCTCTTTACCTCTGGTGGTATCCTCAGTGTGTGGCTCTTTATCTGCACACCACACTCCCCAAAGTCCAGGTCGCAATCCAAGGTTCTGGGATAGCACTGCTCCTAGAGTTCACCCGCTTGCTATCCTCGCTGCTTTCAGGTGGGTCTCAGTCTGTCTCAGCTCTGGTCTCCCTACAGAAAGAGGGACTTCCTTTCTGAGACTACTCCAGTCCCTCTTCTTTAATGTCTCTTTCTTGCAGATTGTAGTTTCCATCCAATCTGTAGTAACAGCTCAGTCCCTTTAGCCAACTACACTTCCCACAATCCTCCATGATTTTCCTCAGAGTCCCATATAATCATGTTCCCCCAGGTGCCCTCTAGTGAATGGAGGCAGAATTACCCTGGCTGCATCTGTTTCACAGTAAGAGTCTCTGTAAGGACTGCGTCGAAATCCAATGTGAACATACACAGAATCAGCAGAAGAGTGAGACTGCAGCTGCTCCTCTACAGCCAGGTAAGTAAATAAAAATAGATGTACATACCTTAGATGCAGAGGTTACCATTTTCCCCCCAGCATTGCCTGACTTGTGCGTATAAAATACTGTGTTACCCCTCTTTTCCTCTAGCATTCTGTGGCCTGTGTATATGAGGTATGTGTCCCTCTTTATTTGTTTAAGGAAGGGGGGAGCAGGGAGGTAAACTTCATATAAACAGCCACATCCACAGTTGTTTTATGTAAAATCATTTGTGATTCTGTCCAGGCACTTTTGTAATGCTAGCCATATACTATACGAAAAATAGTTTGAACACGTTTTAAAAAAACTAATACACGGTCGTGAGAGCAAAGTATATTGCCATCATGAAATGACTGATTTTCGAACAATAAATCATTTAATGGAATAAATGAATCAGTTTTTTTTATCCATTTTGTCACATATACACAGTATGAACAGTCCAATTTTTAATGGGCGAGAAACACATTAACCTTTCAATTTATCATTCGTTTGGCAGAAGTTTTCCAAACTTCTCCTTTGCTTTTTTTTTTGGCCTGAAAATGTCACAACCGATTTTCTATGTGTCCATTACGTGGACGAAAAATGAAAAAACTGTCCAAATGCAAGATTTTCATCTAGTGTATCGGCACCATAACTCACACTAATCTGCCACAATGTATAACTTGAGAAAAACACTACTTTCTCTTTTTTTCCAGTTAAAGTGTAACTAAAGGCAAATGGTTTTATTTTTGGACAGATTAAGGCAGCCTTTTTCAACCTGGGGTGCCTTCAAGTTTTTTCAGGGGTGAATTGGCAAAATACCTAAAAATTGTGTAGTGGGGCCATTGTTGTTTCCCTTTTCAAGAACTGTTTCCCTTTTAAGACTGCATGCTGTCAGAAAGGGTTTGATTGGCTCAGCTGTCAGCAGTACTGGAGTGTTTGTGGGAGTTGCAGTTTCATCACAGAGGCAGACAATGTAACTTTATACTGCACAGGACTACAGTGACCAGGATACTTTCCAAGGAGGGGGGTTGGGGAGCCACGTGTGCCTTTGGAGAGGACATGTGGGAGCTAGTCTGCAGCCCCTACTGTTGAAGTACACTGACACTGTTTCCAGAACAGCAGAGGTTGCTAAGGACAACGGTTATCTACAGCAGCTGAAGTCAGCAGCAACTGTGATCATTGGTACCAGTTACCCGCGATGACAGTTACCGACAGCAACGACATCTCCCACCGCAAAGAGAGAGGTCAGAGTGTTGGAAATTGCAGAGGAGGCGTGTGACCATCCCAGGTGAGGCACCTCAGAGATTGTGCAGCACCGACAGTTGACAACAAGAAAAAACTAGCCAGAGAGACAGAGCCCCATTCATCATCACTTCAAGGAGTTAACCCCTGGAGACTGTTCATCTTGGATGTGGTGAGCAACTGCTAACCAGTGACATGTCAGTCCTTAAGAGCATTCCAACAATTCACTAACACAGGCCTGTGCAACACATAGACTCACACAGTGTTACAACCCTACAGTATACAAGTGAATTTGGGACTGAGCCTAAAGAGACGTCGGTTTAGCGGGGGACATATTGCTGCTGTAGTTGCAGGGGGTTAATTTTTATCTAGAGTTATACCGGTATATACGTATATACATGAATATTGTGTTTATTGATGTTAGTGTGCCAATTCTAGAATGTTTGTGTATTCAGTGCATTTAACTGCTATTTTCCAAGTTAATTTGCAGTCTATTTGCAGAGTTTTACCTCTCTTATTAAACCTATATATAAAACTTCCCACGAAGTGTACTGGTGTGCTGTGGATCCAATATATATATATGGTTCATCACTGAAGTAGGACAGAAGTGTCTGTTAACCTCCCTAGTGGTCTGATTATGTCAGTATTTCTGTGCTCAAAGGGGTACATTTTTTTGCATGAAAATATGTTGTTTTTTTATTGTAGGCCTATAATTCTTAGGAATAACACGAAATCATAAATTATAATATAATAAAGAATCATAAAAAATAATATTATAATAATAAATTTAATTCAATAATATAATCAAACCAAAATCACTGAAATTTGAAATATAGCGCCAAGTTCACACATCACTGTGCTTAGTCGCAAAATCGTGTCTAGTGATGAATTTCCCAACTAATCATTATCACTCAATTCTGCAAGTGGTTCTGATTTACTATCACTGTTCTCTAGCTGGTCTAAAACCGATTTTGACCTAAAGGGACGCTTTTTGGACGCCATGGACGTCAGTTTCCAGGAAGAAAGAACAGTAAAAATGCAGGCAGGGCACAGGACAAAATGTATGTGAAATGGTTTGATACAGTAATGTTATACTATGTGATTTTAGTGTATTGAATGAATGTCACTTTTTTAAATTTTTACATTTCCCGCCGGTTCCAACCCCCGTACGTCCTGACGTCGCAGGGAACAGAACCCGGAAGACAAATGCCGACATTGGCCGGAGAACATGGCCGGGGGCACTGCAGGGGGAAATCGCTGGAGCGCAGGACAAAGTAAGTGCTGGAGGGAATCCCTGAGAATCTTGTTGGGTGTCCCACATGTGCAGATGTTGCTGCCTTCTGTAAAACTATTAGTTTAGTTTTTTACATTTTAGAATGAGGTGCCTCGAGATTGTGCAGAATTTTAAAGGTTGCCACAACTGAAAAAAGGTTGAGAAATACCAGAATAAGGAATGGTTATAACCCCCATCAGTATCTTTTTTGCCATCTGTGTCCCATTGGGGAGATTTCCTTTCACTTCCTGTGCCATAGCCAAAATAGGAAGTGGGAGGAAATCCCTCCAAAGTGATGGAATCCGAATGTGTCACCAGAACTAATGTCCCCATCAGAAGATTTTGCCTTATTAGTGCTCTGATGTCAAACCAAAACTTGAAAATTTCTTTTACTTTCACTTTTGATGATAATGGCAAACAAGGCAAATAGAGAGGGTGAATCTCCCAAATGGTGTCACAGACGGCAATAAAAACTTGACAGGGGTTCTAATCCCTCTTTACTCTATTCCAAAATAAGTTTTGCCTTTAGATTTGCCTTTAGTTACACTTTAACAAATGCATTGGTGTGTCCTTCCTGTACCATTGCTCTGAATTAAAATTGACTGGGTGATCATTTATCTAAGAAGTCATCTCTGTGCTTTCCACCTTTTAGAATCGTGTTCACATTGTTATGTGGCACTGTGCAATTCAATGGAGCCTGACTGAGTGAGGCTGCTTGTTTGTTGAGACCAAGGCTGGTGAAAGGACTTTCATACCTAGCTTCTAGGACTGGGCCTTTTGCTTACAATGGAAATGGAGAACCCTAATTGGTTGCTGAGCAGCTGGGAACTATAAATCCTCCAACCGTCTGATGAGGAGAAGAAGAGAGCCCATGCTGAAGGTTTGACAGTGGAGTGGTGGGGCCTACAGAGCAGGGAGGAAGGTTGCATTGGGCAGGTTGTGAGAGGACTGCTGGAGAAGAGCAATGGGCCCAGGTTGGTGAGCTGTGCACTTTGGAGACAAGGCTGAGAGTGAGCTGAGCAGTCAGAGAACCTGGTGTCTCTGCTTATTGCAATGATTTGCTGCTTCATTTGACTCAGAGAAAGAGACTGCTGTTTTTCCTGAATCATGAGACAATGCTTCTTCTCCTGACTCCTGATGGAGAGGACCACATGGTGCCGCTGCCATAAGAATGCTGGTATAAGAGAGGAGCCTTGAGTGCAGGGCAGGACCTTTCGCCTGGCCCTTTCATGAGACCAGAAACAACATATACCTGTGCTCAAATCCCAATAGCTTGTACATGCGTTTATCTATCAGGTGCTAAAGGGGTGTAAACACGTTAACACTAGAAATCCTGACATTTCAATATGTTTACACTAAAAATCCCATTTGTTACTGTAAAGTTTGCTGGAAAGAGTATATAGAAGTGTTCGGAGGGTTCTTCCAGAATTTCTAATGTTAACATGTGGCTACACCCCTTTAGCACCTGATAGATACGCTGTTGGGATTTGAGCACAGGTACAATATGTCTTGTTTCTGTTGCATTGCAGGTCAGTAGCCAGACCTAAACCTTGTAGCTCTCCCCCATTTTGTGTCTGTTTGCCCCATGTTGGCATTGCGTCCAGAGTGGCATTTGCATAGGCAGAGCACAGTAGAACTGGCCAAAAGGAATTACTTTGACACAGTTGGTCTGCTTAAATGTGTATTGCAATATTAATTAAATGCAAATCCCTATTTTTTCTTGCAAAGTTTGCTGGAAAGGGTATATAGTGGTGTGCAAAGGGTTCTTCCAGAATTTCTACTTTTAAGGGACAAGGCTCAACCAGCGTCAAGGGAAGGCTGAGATGCCTCTTGGACTCCTGTGTTCTTTGACTGCCTGCTTTGGGTAAACTTTATTGCCAATTAAAGATAGCCCAGGACCCTTTCCTTTGGAAGTATCTTCTTCACCATATTTGAATTACAAAACACTTGATCAAGATACATATCCAGAGACTAAGGACCCAAATGGCAGAATATTTGTGACACCCTGGCCAATGGTCTAGCTAGAGTCTTTGCATGCTAGAAAGGGCTTACAGTTGCCAGTTCACCTATTCACTTTAGCGTCTCAGCAACCTGTTCCAACTGATCTGTTAGCTTCATATGATTTCCTACTGCATTTTCTTATCTAACCCATCTTCCCTTTCAGGGCTTTACATTTTACACTTCGCAAACCAACTGTTGGCTTCAAAAAATTGAAATAACATATATGAAATAAAAAAAAAAAAAACCACAAAAAATGTCAAACTCCTTGCCCCCATGTACACATACATACATACATACATACATCAATGCCTGCCTTGAATGCATGTACACATCAAAAGAGAGCTGTGTGATGTGATAAAAAGCCCATCACAGGGAACTGCAGCCCAAAACAGGTGCTGTCCACACACTAAACCACTGCAGTTTAGTGTGTAGGCAACTGTGAATGGGACCTAACGTAGTCTGAAGTAGACATTTGTGATTCGTTTCGTTATGATTCGAAATTCGGATAAAATTTTTGTTATTCGGAGGTTGGGATGTATCTGGATTTCCGAATCACAATAGTAATGATTTTCAACGAATCCAAAATAAAATATAACAAAACAAATTATCAGAATTCAAAAATGAGTTTGAATGAATGAATTTGAATATGAATTTGAATTCGAAAATAAATTCACATTCAAAATGGAAACATATTGCAATAAATACAGTAAGGTATAAAAGTGAAATGAATAAAAAAAGAAAATAGATTAGAATAGAAAGGATTAGAATACAAAAGGATAGAATAGAGTAAAATAGACAAGAAAAAAAAAATGGAAAAAATAAAATATAATAAAACAGAACAAAAGTGAATCAATTAGAATAGAACAAGGGTAGAAAAGAAAAGAATAGTACAGAATAGAAAACAATAGAATAGATTTAATAAAATTTTAATTTCAAATAAATAATAAAATTCAATTAGAAAACAATAAATATACGAAACTAATCTGAATATACAAACAAATTCCAAAAACGAATCATTCTAGCATAACGAATATGATGAAATGAAATTATTAACTTAAACTAATCCAAAATGAAATAAAATGAATTTTTCCGTCGTGCACATCTCTAGTTTGAAGTGAAATTGTTTTATATCTATTTGACAAGTCCAAAGAATACCAGATGATCATGCCAGAAAGTTTGTGAGTTGATAACTTTCTGCCTGTGCTATAAATTGCAATATTCTTAGGTATCCATGAGGACTACAGAACCACACCCTACTGTGTTATTTAGAAGAGGAAAGGGATCTTGGGTTCTGTAGTCCTATCCTGTTTCTTTTGCTCTGATACAAAAGAGTGCGTGAGCGTTGTCATCCTAGGACAGGAAGTGAGTTACTATCAGATTCCCCTGGTGAAAATAAAAGAAAAAAAGTTGAAAAGACCCAAATGTAGATCACATGTAAGGACTGGTAAACTGCATAATATTACATTTGTTCTTTTTGGATATAGATACACTTTTTACCAATTCACTTTTCTGGTCTTGATATCTGTAGATCTCTTCAGCAATACACACAGAACTCTACTGCCTCCAAGCTTTCTCGTGTTTTAATTGTGCGTTAAATGCCTCCCTTGTGGAGGAAGTTTTAGGGACCGTATACATTTTTATATTCACATTCATCCCCAATGTACTCGTACAGTTCACATACAACTTAGAATTCTCTGACACATCAAAATGCATATCCCATTACAAGCACAGTACAGAGTCCATCACACACCAGAAACATTCTGGCTGGTAAGGAGAGAAAAGGGGTATTGAGAAAATGAAAGGAAAAATCTTAAATATATACAGTAGTCTATATTTAATAAATCACCTGCTAGGTTTTGAATAATATACATATTTGATGTGTAAATCTTACCAGCTGCAGAGTGAAAGAGAACTTGTCCTGAGTGTCCTAAGATAACTATGCAAGCTGGTATTGCTGGCCCCTCTGAGTATGCTAGATGCCTGTCTGTCTCTGACCTCAGTATTTCAACTGGTCTGAAAGATTGAGGACAAGGAACCGAGATATTTTAACTTCTTGCAGACCAGCCACTGTAGAAATACGGTGGCAGGTCGGCACGGCTGGGCAAAACCATGTTTTAAAACGTGCATTTGCAAAACAGGTAGGGGGTGCGTGCGAGGCGTGTGCCCGCCCTACCCGTCCCGCCGATCGCAGCCGTGGATGTCAGTCGCCGGGTCACGGCCGGTCATTACCTACCATGTCCCGGAGATTAGCGGCAATCACTGACAGAGAGCTGCAGTGTTTACACTGCAGCTGTGCTTTCTGTCAGTCCCCTGTCAGCTCCTGACATACTGATCCGGAGAGAAGAGTTTATCTCTCAGGATCAGTGTGTTCCTGTGCAGTACACACCCCCGCCCCCTAGTAAAACACTCCCCTCACACAGTTAACCCTTTCAGTAAATAGAAATGTTAACCCCTTCCTCCCCAGTGCCATTATTACAGTGTCAGTGTTTTTTTTTTTTTGCACTGATCACTGTATTGGTGTCACTGGGGATGTCAGTGACCCCAAGTCAGTTCCCCCCAGTGTCAGATTGTCCGCCGCAGTCCTGCCATAAGTTGCTGATCGCCGCCATAAGTCACTGATCGCTGCCATTATTAGTATAAAAAAATTTTTTAAATCTCAGTATCTTTCCCGCCATTTGTAAACGCTATAACTTTCACGTAAACCAATTAATTTACACGTATTGGGTTTTTTTTTAGCAAAGACATGTCGCAGAATGCATTTTGGCAGAAATTTATGACTAAATTTGATTTTTTTTTTTACTGGACATGTTTTATAGCAAAAAGTCCAAAATATTGTTTTTTTTCCTCAAAATTGTCAGCCTTTTTTTTATAGCGCAAAAAATAAAAAATCCACAGGCGATCAAATACCACAGAAAGAAAGCTCAATTTGTGGGAAAAAAGGATGTAAATTTCATTTATGTACCATATTGCATGACTGCGCAATTGTCCGTTAAACTAGCGCAGCGCTGTATAGCAAAAAAATGGCGTAAATTGCAGTATTTATACCATAGTTTGTAGACGCTATAACTTTCACACAAAGCAATCAATATACACTTATTGAGATTTTTTTTACCAAAAACATGTAGCAGAATACATTTTGGCCTAAATTTATAACTAACTTTGAGTTTACTATATATTTTTTATAGCTGAAAGTAAAAAATATTGTTTTTCTTCAAAATTTTTGGTCTTTTTTTGTTTATAGCGTGAGAAATAAAAAGAGCACAGGTGATCAAATACCACCGAAAGAAAGCTCTATTTGTGTGAAAAAAAGGCTGTAAATTTCATTTGGGTGCAGCATTGCATGACCGCGCAATTATCAGTTGAATTAGTGCAGCACCGAGTAGCAAAAAGAGGCCTGGTCATTAAGGGGGGTAAATCCTCAGGAGGGCAAGTGGTTAAGGAAAAACTGCCTGCATATTCTTCATTGTACAAATTCCCTTAATGCCCATCTCCGCTCCTCCCTGCACCTAGACTGATCCCCGCAGCCTCTTCTCTCCCAATCTTTAGTGGTCTAGAATGCTAATGTCATCAAGCCTAAGCCTACATTGGATGTGTTGATCAGGGACAGTCCACCACCAAAGCATGGGGGAATGCCATCTGCCGATGGAGCACAGGATTAGATGGTAAAAGTGTTTTTTCTATCCGCTAGGGCAGGGTTCTCCAAACTTTCTGAACAAAGGGCCAGTTTACTGTCTTTCAGACTTTAGGGGGGGCAGACTATGGCCAGTAGGAGTATAATATGTCTCAGGCTTGGTGTTCAGTGGGTATAAAAAAATTTGTAGGATGAGGAATTCAGTAGCAGAAGGAACTGTGCTACATCATTGGTGTCAGTGGGAGGAATAGTGCCACATCATTGGTGTCAGTGGGAGGAATAGTGCCCCATCATTGGTGTCAGTGGAAGGAATATTTCCCCATCATTGGTGACAGTGGAAGTAATGAGGCCCCATCATTGGTGTCAGTTGTAGGAACAGTGCCTCATCATTGGTGTCAGTGGGAGGAATAGTGCCCCATCATTGGTGTCAGTTGTAGGAACAGTGCCTCATCAATGGTGTCAGTGGGAGGAATAGTGCCCCATCATTGGTCTCAGTGGGAGCAATGAGGCCCCATCATTGGTGTCATTGGGAGGAATAGTGCCCCATCATTGGTGTCAGTGGGAGGAATAGTGCCCCATCATTGGTGTCAGTGAGAGGAATAGTGCCCCATCATTGGTGTCAGTTGTAGGAACAGTGCCTCATCAATGGTGTCCGTGGGAGGAATAGTGCCCCATCATTGGTCTCAGTGGGAGCAATGAGGCCCCTGTCATTGGTGTCATTGGGAGGAACCGTGCCCCATCATTGGTGTCAGTGGGAGGAATAGTGCCCCATCATTGGTGTCAGTGGAGGGAATAGTGCCCCATCATTGGTGTCAGTGGAGGGAATAGTGCCTCCTCATTGGTGTAAGTGGGAGGAATAGTGCCCTATCATTGGTGTCAGTGGGAGGCATAGTACCCCATCATTGGTGTCAGTGAGAGAACCAGCGCCTCATTATTGGTTTCAGTGGGAGGAATAGTGCCCCATATCAGTGGGAGGAACAGTTCCCCAAGGGCTGTATAAAGGCATGCAAAGGGCCACAACTGGACCAAGGGCCGCAGTTTGGAGACCACTGCTCTAGATAAAACAAGCAAATAAAAATAAAGCTACAAAAAGTAATATCTCATGATAACCTCCACAAGATTAACAGCACTCATCATACCAGCCATATTTGAAAACTACCCAACCATGTCATAAGAAATGCTTTAAAATATAAGACAATGAATGTAACAGGTAGTCAGTAAGATCAGAAATGAGCACAACATTGAGAACACAGGTTTATGGGTAGCCCAACACTAAATAGGAAATGATTGATCTAAGTAAACATGGAATGCTTCCAGTTGATCTGGAGGGCTAGCTCCATCTAATTCAAAAAGAGGAGAGAACATATGCAAACACAAAACATGCATAGTGTATTAAGGTAAATCCAGAAAACTTAATTAAAAAACATAAGAAATGGGCTCACATGGGGTTAAAGTAACAGATGGATGGGGCACTACCGCTGGGTCATTGCGTAGTGAGGGAGTCGGCAACCTGTGATAGGGACACAGGTGCTTCAGTTGAAAGGATAGATGATCCAGTGATAACAGAGCATGGAGATTGACTGGACCACTGAAAGGCCAGAACCAGTGGCCACAAAACCAGGGTCCACCCTCCTCTGATGTCATCCTCAGACATGCTCAATAGAGCATGTTTCAAGGTATCTTACGTCTTTCCTAAGGTTAACTCTAGGGCTACCCATACTGGTTTAAATAGTCACACAGTATTAGGCAGACCAGGGGCAAGTCGGGGGTGAACTCATAGTGGACTGACAAGAAAAGACTAGTAACACCGCCACCCACATGCCGTCAAATCAAGGGCCATCATAAATAAGATGTGTAAAAAAGATTATATTATGTTAAAGCGGAGCTCCACCCAAAAGGGGAAGTTCTGCTTTAAGGCTTGTCCCCCGCTCCCCGTTAGGCATTGGCACCTTTGGGGAGCGGGTACCTGAAATTGACAGGTACCCGCTCCCACGTCCGGTGCAATTGCCTGAGGTGATCTGATGTGGAAGTTGTCCTCCCTGTAGTCTTGTGGGACACGTGACAGGTCCAGAAGACTATGAGACCATTTACAAAGTGCAGCGCTACTTGCGCACGCGCAGTGGGCACCCGGCTGTGAAGCCTCAAGCTGTAACAGCTGGGTGCCCACACTAAAGATGTCGGCGCTGGGGAGAGAAGATGGCCAGTGAAACCAGTGGTGGTGAGGGCACTGCTGGACCGAGGAACAGGTGAGTGTCTGTATTTTAGAAGTCAGCAGGTACAGTTTTGTAGCTGCTGACTTTTTTTTTCTTTTTTTAATTCAACTGGAACTTCGTTTTAAGAAGATATACCTTTTTAACATAATATAATCTTTTTTTTTTTACAATGGGGTTGCACCTGCAATGCTAAGGATCATTTTACATTTTTCTGGAGTTGGGCTTTAAATTGGAATGCATGTTGATATTTATAGTGAACTGTTTTACCTGCCAAAGAATGTGTAATGCGGTTCAGTGACTTTTGAGATTAACACACTCCTGGCGCTCCACACAAAGAGTTGATACAATGATTTCCTTTTTTACATTTTCAACTAGCTATGTCACCTCAGTGTCACCTATGTCAACAATTAATGAGCCCCATTAAACTGGCAATTCCACAAGCAGATAGCGGAGAACCTGCAAAGCTGAAACAGGAAATAGAGGTCTCACCTGTCTGATTGTGCAGTGTGACAGAGATGTGTAAATCTTGAGACTGGCTGAATGGAACTGCAGATCCTTTGGTAGGTAACATGGCTTGTATATACAGTCCCAATATAACTATCAGTCTGGAGTTGCTTTTCTTTTAGAATAAATCCTCATCCCTTTTAAATTTTCCATTGGCTTTTTTAAGTTAATGTTTTTTCAAAACCAACATTTGGAACGCAAATAGTGTTTTATAATCCAATTTAGGAGACATGGAGTAATGGGGAATGCAGTGGTGCATTGTCCTCTGAGACAGTTTTGCCTGCGATCCATCTGAGATGCACAGGCTCAACATCAAAGGGTCCCTGGTAATCATTTTAAAATGTTGGCGACTATGCGAACATTAGATAATTTATACATCTTTTCCCATAAAGTGATTCTGCAAGCTCAGATTTAGTACCATTCAAAAGATAAGGATACTGGCAATAATAGGGATTTAGCTAGAGGGCAGCCAAAAGCGCAATGTGAACGCCAGATTGAAAATTAGAGCCACTCATAGGGAAGTTGTTTGTGCGCTGATTCGATCTGAATGCAGTTTTGTCATATTTAACTAAAGTGCACCTTTAAATATGGAAATTTGCACAAAATTTAGGTTACTTTAAGGTCCAATGTGTCTTCAGAGCCACAGCTTGACCCCATTAAAGACCACAGCAATCCAACAGCTGGTGAAGCCTGGGACCTTCAACACATTTCACATTGCCTTTCTTTACCTACTCACTTGTCCGCACACACTCATAGGCTTTCATGATCCCAAGCAGACCCAAGGTGAGAAGTGGAGACAACCTAGAGTATTACATGCTATAAGTGTTTATTGTTAATTGATTGCAAGAGTTTTTGTGGTAAGGTTGTTTAATTGGTGTGCCATATAAGTTGACATCTACATAAAACCACAGGACCCATGAGCACTTCTCTTGGTCTCTCCAAGCAACGTAGATTTCTAGGTGTTGGCCAAATCTCAACACCCCACATTTCAGCGAGAGTGAAGTAGTTGCCTTTAGGCTATGTTCACACAATATTGGCTGCAGAAGAGCAAGGCAGGGTGTGTTATTCAGGCAGTATCCAACCTTTCTGCCGTTAGAGTGCCACTGGAGGGCATAAGGCAGCTGAGGCCCAAATGCTACTCATAGTATTCAGACCGCCATGTTGCAACATCCTACATACCCAACCACTAGTGTACTGAGCACATTTTACCACACTCTTGCTGTCTCAAGAAGAAGGGCCAAACTGCTGCAGGATAAAGGACAGACATCTGGAAGTGCCTGCATAGAGTATATGTACTTTGGCCTCCTAAACCTTTCTTCAGGCCAAATATCAGGCTGTTCTGACAAGTGTATTTTTTCCTTCCTCTTGCACTTTCTTTTTTGGCTAATGCGGTTGGTCAACATAGTAATGGGCCAGTAGGAATATGTGAGGACAGAATTTAGCAGTAAACTTTGGCATTGCCAAGAGTGCCAGAACAACTCTAAAGTGAAGGGTTGGGAGCCTGTTGCAGGAATGTGCAGCACTTTATAGCTGAAGCAGTCCCATCCCAGCTCCCCACAACAGATGCTCTTTAATACCAATTGTTTGGTGAGCACTTGTTGGGGTTCAAAACCTACTGCCAAGCCCCTCTTTTTTTCTACAGTGCGAAGAAGCCCTCACAGAATCCAACTCACACCTGCTTGTATTGCAAGTGGTTTGTGGAGAGAGAGACTATTACAATGTACAGGGGAGTAATGACAAAAATGTGTCTGCAAGATAGCAAACAAAAAACAAAAAAACTAAATATTTTCACAACTTACAGAAAGGGGGCTTTAAACACTTTATTATAGACTATTAATGCGCAACATTGATCATTACTGCAGTGCACATAGGTTAGTAAAGTAATGTGCAATGCTGTCCCTTTAAGTGAATGAATACATTTTAAATCAATATTACTAAATAATAACTAAAAATCCACAAGTGCATGAAAGCATGTAACCTCATCTCCGTAAGCCCCTGTGGAGACGTCCTTTTGGACGAAATGCGTAGGACGGAGTTAACATGGTGATGTCATCATGCCTGCCAGGGTGTTTGGAGGACGACTTTTTGATATGCTGTGTATTGTTGCCTATATGTGAGTATATGCTTAGTTCTAATAAATAGTTCTTTAATATACTGTATTATGGCGATTCCCCTTCCTTTTTTCCTTGTGCAAGCAGTTGACATTCTGTTTGGTGTTCTGTGCTTTGATTATCCACCATTAATTCATCCTTTGGGTTTTTCTCCCATACAGCTCTGTTAGACCTCTTTGCCCCCGGAGGTCTAGCTTTCCGGTAAGCAGCAGTGTGGATCCCTGGTGGCTGATGCACAGTGGTGGTGTGCTGGTAGAAGATTTATGCACTTTTGTTTTTGGATGAACTTTTTATTTATTAAGACATTGGCTCATGGATGTCTAAGTTTATGTACAGTGACACATAGCACCCCTGGTGCACTTTGATTTTATTGGTTTCATGCACTTCTGGATTTTTATGATTATTTATTCATTTTAATTTAATAATAATTTATGTATTTATCTATTCATTCACCTAAAGGGATATATTAATTTATTCGATATGTTTGTGTGTAAATATTAGTGAAGGTGGCTGTCTTAGGTTAAATTATTAGGTAGCACTTTTTAGAGCATGGTGTATCTGATTTTGGTTTTGTAATGCACATAGGTTGTCAGACTGAAAAAAAGATGTGCACATAGAATTAAATAAAATCCTAAATCTATAAGAGATTCAAACGAAGGCAGTCATTTTTTTCCTCAGTATGATCCAACAGGGAAAGAAGGATGTACTTTATTTCTCATTAATTAGGGAGAGGCTTTTGTTGTTATCTTGAGCCCAACTCACTATAAAGTGTCTAGTTGTTCCATTGGTTTTTTTTACTAAAGCTGGAAAGTGCAATATCAGGCTCACTTCCACATAGAAACCAATCAGCTTCCAGGTTTTAATACCAAAGCTTGATTAAACAAGCTGAGGTTAGAAGCTGATTGGTTTCTATGCAGAAGTGAGCCTGATTTTGTGCTCTCCAGCTTTAGTAAATAACCCCCATTGTGTCCGTCCATAAGCCCTACTCCATAAAGGCCACGGTTACCATACACTATAATGATGATGTCCAACTAGGCTGAAACAGCTGGATGTAGTTTGGAATGAATGACTCTATACTGTTAGGCTCTATCTGTACTATATACCAGCAGTTCTGCATGTTTGTTTGGCTGCAGTGGCATATTAGGATGGTTTGCATGGCCTTGGCCACTATCCTACAAATGTGAAAAAAAAACTATTGGATCTGCGATGGAACCAAAGCAATTAAATACCTTGTGTTCTAAAATACTCTACTATGTAAAAAGGCTAAGTGGAACTAAGCTTTACATATAAAAAAGTGCTCTTTATTGCAGAAGAGACATTCTATATGTCTTCTACAGTAACAAACACTTACCTGCCTGCTCACAGTCTTCTATTGAATGTACACTGAGCTGCACATGCTCAGCTCATCATGCGTTCCCAGCACTCTATGGCTGTGCCGGAATGACGGACTGCTAAAGATGTCATTCCCTGCTAGCCAATCAAGAGGCCAAAAATCTGGCACTTGGATGTAGATGATAGTGGCTGGTGAGTGTTGTAGCTGTTGCATTGCAGGTGGAGATGAGTATTTTGGGGGGTTTCGATCTGCTTTAGGTAGGGGTTTTTTGCTTCCTTGTAGCCTGTCTCAACATAAGATTTACAGTTGCTCAAACAGTGCAAAAAATCCCTTCTTGATTCCTAAGCAGATCTCTAGATCAACCATGTACAATATTATTTCTTCCAAATATTTGCACATCAGGAATAGACTGGACTGTATATGGTGTAGGCAGTGTGACCTCCATGTGGCCATCATATATATTTCCTAGTTTGACTTTTTTGGAGGGTCAATGTCTCTTTTATCTGCTTTTTCCCCACAGTGTTCTCTGTTTTATGGCTGATGTATAGTTATATATAATATTGAATGACCAAAGAGTCTATGTTAAAGTGGAGCTAAACTTGATTACTAAAAAACTGCGAGCAGACAGCTCTTTATTTCAGAAAATACACGCTATGTCTCTTCTGCAATAACAAACACTTGCCTGCCTGCTCGCAGCCTTCTATTGAATGAACACTGAGCTACACATGCTCCAATGTGCATGTGTAAATGTGTATTTGCAATACATGATATTAAAATGGGCCTGAATTCAGAAAGTGGACATTTGCTTCATTATAGGGAACATCTAGAAATGATAATTGTGCTGAACCCTGTACCCTGCAGCTGGGTATACACTATGACATTTTTTGTTTCATTTAACTAGTGGTAATCTAGCCTGTACTGTCATCCCTACAAGGAGAGGAGAGAAAGTCGTGGGAATTTCAAATTCCCAGACCTGTGGCATGGCTTTTTCTCCACTCCTTGCAGGGTTGACAGCACAGGCTAGATGGCTTCTGATTGGTCAGTACCATTACGGTGCTGATAAATCAAAAGCCGTCTAGCCCATACTGTTGTCCCTGCAGTGAGGAGAGAAAACTGCAGGGATTTCAAATTCCGAGACCTGTGAAGCGGCTTTTCCTTCTGTGACAGCCTGGGTTCACACAGTAGTGGGGAAACCGCATGCGATTTGGATAGGAATGGCATTGCATTCCTGTTCAAATCGCATGCTATTCTTTGCTATGCAATTTGCATCCATACATTTTGTATGGACGCAAATCACACTGCAAAGTATCAGCACCAGAGAGTACTTGAGCAAAAGTGTAGGTATTCGTACTCGCCAATCCAAAAAGGGTATTGGTGCATCCCTAGTTTTAATCCTTGTCTATGTTCCAGGTTAAGCTGGTGTTGTGAGTGCCATCCCAGGTTTCCTGTTTCAGGGTGGTTCCTTTCTCTTGCAGCATCCTATGGAGCCACCCTTGCATGCAGGGACTAGAGTTGTATCTCCATACACTGTGTGCATCCATAGAAACACACAGCCATGTAGCCTAAGATGGCAAGGTGCTCTCCTGCTCCTCCCCCCTCCTCCTCCTTCTTCTGCCTTTCTCTAAGCTAACAGACTGAGTGGAGACAGCACTGTCCACTGTTACTGCTTCCCTGTGAAGACTGGAAGTTTGGGGAAGTAACACTGACAGAGCAAGAGCTATCAGCTTTTAAAGTTGTAAACTGCAAGTGCTGGGGTAAGAATTTTATCAAATAGTTTACAGTGGGATGTTTATGATATTATGCCCAATGCATTAAACTAAATGCATTTAATACTACTTCAAGGTACTGCTGCCTCTGTCTGCTAGATTCAGGAGATTTGGAGTGAGATTTGGTGAAGTCACTACTGTCCCGCTCCTTGTTCTCTTTGCTGGAGGGAAACGTGAACCTGGAGACCTATATTACAAGGATTTCAGTGCTTCTGCTTTATTCATTCTGCAAATTTGTGGTTTCTGTACTTCTCTAGCCACTTCCCTTAAATGGGCGTGCCTGTACGTCATTGGGTTTAAGTTGTTATAAGTGGGCCATGGCTGCAGCTGCAGTCATGATGTCAGTATCAATTTTTTTCAGCTGGTGATGCTGAATAATGTAAAAGCAATCCGAGCTGTTAAAAAGCCTCTGTATTGGCTTTACAGGTTGTCCCGTCCCATTGGGGAGCCAGGGACTGAAGCCGACAGTTCTTTCTATCGTCTTAACATAGAGATGGCCGAGGACTGGAACGTCCCCATTCATCTCTATGGTCTAAGAAATCGGAAACAATTATTACTTAGTCACTTCTGGTTTTGGTCTAATTTAAACAGGCTACTACTGACCTGTCTCAGTTTGATCAGAAGCTTTTAAGGGCAAAAGAGAGATCTGGGGTCTAATAGAGTCCAGATGTCTCAGTAAGGAGAACCTGTCACTATGCATGGTATCACAAGGGATGTTGTCCATCTCTTTTGATAGCAATAAAAGTGATCTAAAAAAAAATTAAACTGACAGTGTAAAAATACAACTATTGAATGAATAAATAAATAATATTTTTTTATTATTATTTCATTTTTAAAAATGTAAAGCACCCCTGTCCCCATGTGCTTGCGAGCAAAGGCAAACACATATATAGGTCCCGCACAGGGGTGGACTGACAACTCATGGGGCCCCCGGGCAATAAGGGATCATGGGGCCGCTGTGTCCTTGCCCACGCTCAAAGTACACCCAAAAAAGCCTAGAAAAAGGTACCATAGGTATTTCATGGGGCCCCCTACTAACCCCGGGCCCTCAGGCAGTGCCCGAGTGCTCGAATGGTCAGTCCGCCCCTGGTCCCGCACACATATGTAAATGGTGTTCGCATCACACAAGTGAGGTATCGCTGTGAACATTATATTGAGAGCAATAATTCTAGCACCAGCCCTCCTGTGTAACTCTAAACTGATAGCCTGTAAGAGCTTTTAAAGCATCACCTATGGAGATTTGTAAGCACTGTAGTTTGTCCCCATTCCATCAGCATGCGTAATTTTAAAGTGTGACATGTTAGGTATCTATTTACTCAGCATAACATCATCTCTGATTTTCTACCAAACAATTGGGTATTATATTGTGTTTTTGTTCATTAAAATTCATTAAAGTGTATATTTCCCCCCAAAAAAAGGCATTTGAAAAACCCCTGCATAAATACCACGTGACATTAAAAATTGCAACACCCACCATTTTATTCTGCTTAAAACATATATAATAATAATTTTTTCCTTTACTGACATGCGTTGCCCGGTTCACATAGTCCGTGCATTATAGCCAGTCATAGACCGGGGCAGGTGCCATGTTTTCCTTCACCATTAGTTTTTTAGGCCCGTGGCTGCCATTCTGCTACATGTCGGGTGTTCTTTTCGCTCCTCTGCCTTTAAGAGGGGTGGGCTCCCTAATGTGCACCTGCCCCAGGTCTATCCATTAAATGCATGTGCCTCTACTATGGGGACTCAAATTTATTGAGTTAGGAACCACAGATTACCAGGGTGCCTTGATGTGGCTCTGTGGCTTACGTATGTATTTGCAAATGTGTGCTAACTAAACCCCTGCTTTTAACGCATACTGTTGGACAGGTCAATTTGGTTGTTGGCAAGCTGACTCGTGAGTTGATTTATGAACATTTTTTTATTTTTTCCTTTACTGCCTTAAAACATATATAATGTTTGGGGTTTCTAAGTGATTTTTTAGCAAAAAAAAAAAAGCAGATTTTTACATTTATTTGAGAAGCCTCAGAACAGGCTTGGGAAGTAAGTGGCTCGTTGCTTCTTGAATATGTCTGCTGTGAGGAGATAGACTTGTTTATGTGGCTGCTAAACGATAAAAAATAAATGTAAAAAATCAATTACATGCAGCATCTCATTATGATTTGACGCATTTGCTCAATTGCTTCATTTTGTAAAAAGATTATGGAAGAAGATGTGCTACTGCATTTTTACCACAAGATGGCGACAAAATCCCTATTTTTGCATTCCTCCTACTGCTTGTTATGGGTTCAGTTGCAATATTTATTCAATACTTATTAGAGATGTATTACATGGTGGCTTAAAAACGAATTACAGAATTATAAAAAGGTCAGTGTGCTTAATAACCCATTCAGATGAGCCTGGATACTGCTGTCATATATATGTAGACCAGGGCATTTAATTTAACATGACCCTAAAATTTGATCACAATGAAATAATATGATTGAAATGTAGAGAATCACAAAAGGTTGATGTAAATGTCTATTAAGTTATATCTGCCTATAAAGATTCTTATCATAAACATGATGGCTACATAATTTGATGTCTATTTCTAAACCTTTTCATCCAGTTCTATGGCGCAGTGCTGAATTTGAATGGATATTCCAAGAAAAAAAATGGTCAAGTATATCAGCCCTTTGTGCAGCCATGTCTTCCTTCCGTTTTCTCTGTAACTGCTTACATCAAGGAGTGTGACATTTTCTAAGTTCACGATTCCTTAGTGTGGCCACTTACCTTCTTCCTGACATACAGTGCCTTGAAAAAGTATTCATTCCCCTTGCAATTCTCCACATTTTGTCATGTTACAACCAAAAACGTAAATGTATTTTATTTTGTTTCATTGGGATTTTATGTGATAGACTGACACAAAGTGGCACATAATTGTGAAGTGAAAGAAAAATGATAAATAGTTTTCAACATTTTTTACAAATAAATATCTGAAAAGTGTGGCGGCATTTGTATTCAGCCCCCCGATACTTTGTAGAACCTCCTTTTGCTGCAAGTCTTTTTGGGGATGTCTCTACCAGCTTTGCACATTTAGAGAGTGAAATTTTTGCCCATTCTTCTTTGCAAAATAGCTCAAGCTCTGTCAGATTGGATGGAGAGCGTCCGTGAAGAGAAATTTTCAAGTCTTGCCACAGATTCACAATTAGGTTTAGGTCTGGACTTTGACTGGGCCATTCTAACACATGGATATGGCTTTGATCAAAACAATTCCATTGTAGCTCTGGCTGTATGTTTGGGGTCATTGTCCTGCTGGAAGACGAACCTCTGCCCCAGTCTCAAGTCTTATGCAGACTCTAACAGGTTTTCTTCTAAGATTGCCCTGTATTTGGTTCTATCCATCTTCCCATCAGCTCTGACCAGCTTCCCTGTTCCTGATGAAGAAAACCATCCCCACATCATGATGCTGATACTACCATGTTTCACAGTGGGGATGGTGTGTTCAGGGTGATGTGCAGTGTTAGTTTTCTGCCACACATAGCGTTTTGCTTTTAGGCCAAATAGTAAAATTTTTTTCTCTTCTGCCCAGAGCACCTTCTTCCACATGTTTGCTGTGTCCCCAACATGGCTTCTCGCAAACTGCAAACAGGACGTCTTATAGCTTTGTTTCAGCAATGCCACTCTTCCATAAAGGCCAGATTTGTGGAGTGCATGACTAATAGTTGTCCTGTGGACAGATTCTCCCACCTGAGCTGCGGATCTCTGCAGCTCCTCCTGAGTTACCATGGGCCTCTTGGCTGCTTCTCTGATTAACCCCTTGATGCCGACGGCACACAAATATGTATAATGCTCCGGGAGATGTTCAAAGATTGGGATATTTTTTTATAACCTAACCTTGCTTTAAACTTATCCACAACTTTATCCCTGACCTGTCTGGTGTGTTCCTTGGCCTTCATGATGCTGTTTGTTCACTAATGTTCTTTAACAAACCTCTGAGGACTTCACAGAACAGCTGTATTTATACTGAGATCAAATTACACACAGGTGGACTCTATTTACTAATTAGGTCATTTCTGAAGGCAATTGGCTCCACTAGATTTTCCTTCCACTTCACAATTATGTGCCACTTTGTGTTGGTCGATCACAAAAAAAAATCGCAATAAAATACATCAATGTTTTTGGTTGTAACATGACAAAATGTGGACATTTTTAAGGGGTATGAACACTTTTTCAAGGACCTGTATGCCTGAATTCTGCTTGCCATCTAAACTCCTCTCTACCTCTGAGAACCTAAAACATGAGACTTCTGAGCTCTGAACTTGTTGATAATCACAGCATGAGATAGAAATAGGTGGTCTCAAGTTTTCGTTCTCATTTCCGCAAGTACCATAGGCACTGTAACTGTAAACTGTAAAGAAAGCACAATTTACTCTAAAAATCTGAGGTTTTCAGTTTTTCCCTTACAGCTTTCAGAATTTGTAAGAGACCCCCCCAAACATATATTTTCTGAAAGCACATCACCTGTAGAAAAAGGAAAATATTGCACAAGTGTTTATCAAATTGCTACTTTCACTAAAATACACTAAAATTAGTAAACACTACATAATTTACAAAATTCCTGCTAAATTCCTGCTAAGACCTTGTTCACATGGGGTGTACTAAAGTATATGCCCATGGAGGGCCATGTTTACCTGCACAGGGAAGCCCAGATGTTCCATGCATCCCCATGCAGGAGGTCCTAGATTGAGAAGCAGCGGCTGCAGGGACACAGCTGCTGCTCCCAACCTGACATCCTTGTGGGAGTGGGTGTGGGTGCATGGCCTCAACAGTTGAGCTCAGGGATATGCACCTGGACCCACATGGATGTCAAATTTGGAGCAGTGGTTGTGTCTTGCAGCTGCTGCATCCCAATTGACATCAATGGAAGTGCCTGCATGGGGATGCATCGAATGCCTAGGCATCCCCATACAGATAGACACAACCTAACAGGGGTGTACACTGTAGTATGCCCTGGGTGAACAAGGTTTTACTATGTTTTTTTAAATATTTTCCAATTTTTTGGGGGGTTGGCCTTTGGTGAGATTTTAGAGGAACCCTGATGTCTGTTTTTTGAGACAGAGAAAGGGACTGAAGACATAGAGTTCAGTCCCTTTCTCTGTAGCCCCAGTTGCAATGCACATGAATGAATAGAGATCTCTGCATAGAGACTCCTATTTATTCGTAAACTGACACAAAGTTTACTATGTGTCAGTGATCACTGAACACAGAAGCAATCTCTGTCTGTATTCATTAAGGAAAGGAAGGGTGCCAGTAAACACATGTGTACCAGCCCCCCGCTCTCCATACTAACAGCGGTCTGCAGGAAGGGTTACAGGGGGATCAGTGAGGGGGTCAGTGAAAGGGATAAGGCAGACCTTTCCCAACTTTGACAAAAGTTCACATTATCATGCAACTCTGTATGCTGATTTGAAATCAAGATTTGTTTGGCTTTATTTACCTTTTTGTTTTTTCCACTTCCTAGATGTAAGAATTCTGTAGTCCATAGGAAGGCAAAATCTCCAATGCCATCAGGGACACTTTGTTCCTAAACTCTTGTGAGATCTTATTGTACTGTGCATGCATAAGATGAAGCACATATCACCATGCACCTCATCTCATGCATGTGCTGTATTACACTGAACTCACTTAGTGGAAAAAATGTTCACCTGAGATCTCAAGGAAAGGTTTTTAGTCTTCAACAGGTGGAGGAAATGTTGTATGGTGCATGCCTGAGGTGGGACACATGATATCATGCCATTCATAAAACACATGCACAGTATGATAATACCGTGTGATGAGGTGTAATGCCATTAGCAGGCTGGCACAGAGATCAAATAAGTAGAAGCCATTATTTTTGAAAATGGAGCAGGGGTATAAGCAGACAAGAGGCACTGAAAAATAGCACCATAACCAGTATCATGTAATACATGCGTTGTTGTTTGTTTGACTTTAAATAATTTTGTCCCTATCTCTGTCGGGGATCGTCGCGCCGCTGGTCCCGGCGCAGGCGCAGTACACCTCCCTGTACGCGAGCGCCGGGACTTGGCCGACCGCGGCAATCAGGTTCGCGCATGCGCAGTAGTGACCGCGGGCGCGCGCCTGGCACCAATGACAGCGCAGGGCGGGATATTTAAACGGCCCTGAGCTGTCATTCAGTGCCTTTTGGTCTTTTGTATCCTGTGAATGTGAACCTGTCTGAAGTAAGTTGCTGACCCGGATTGTGCCCTGACCTTGCTGTTTTCTCCTGTTTTGACCCTTGCTTGCCTGACCTCTCTCCTGTATGCCCCCTATTGGATCTGACCTGCTGTTGCTGACCTGGCGTGTGACCCGACTATTCTCTGCCCGCTGCTCTGTACCGCACCGTCCCCATAGTTACCGACCCGGCTTGTATGACCCTGCTCCTGCTCAGCCATCCATCCATCCATCCGTCCCTCTCTACGGGGTCTCCAGACCTCCTCATACCTGGCTCTCTCCCGTGGGAGCCCCTGGCGAATACCCCTACCACTGACGGGTGTCCTCAGTAGTCACGACCTGGTCCTGGGGTACTCCAAGTCCATCCCCACCATCAGGGGCCCTGGTGAACAAGTACCCTGGGGCTTAGACTCCGTGCGCTGGGAACATCCGACCAGTGGAGTGCTAGTGGTACCGCCGGGCGGTCCCTTACAGTACCAAAAGGCCATGACTGAGCCTAGAGGAGGGCCCTCCCCGTTAGAGGAAATTTGCAGGCACCTAGCTACTTTGACGCAGGCCGTAACGGTCCTGCAGGACAGATGCATGCAGCTGGAGAATCGCATCCAGACTGGCTCTATTTCTGATCCTGCCCCACAGGCCCCGGTTTCTGCACCCCCGGCCCTGGTAGCTCAGGAGCCAGCCTCAGGGGCTTCCGCCCCGCTCCCTATGGTAGAACCCCGAGTACCCCTACCGGAGCGTTTTCACGGGGACCGCACACGCTTCCGGTCATTCCGCGACTCCTGTCTCTTGTTCTTTGAGCTACAACCCCGTACCTTCCTGACCGAAAACGTGAAGGTAGGATTCATTATTTCACTACTACAGGGTGAACCCCAGGATTGGGCCCACCGGCTAAGGGGAAACAATGATCCTCACCTGGGATCGGTCAATAGTTTCTTTGAAGCAATGGCCATCTTGTATGATGACCCACAGCGGGCAGCCTCTGCCGAAGCGACCTTATATGCGCTCCGACAGGGCCGGCGGGCGGCAGAGGAATACGCCTCTGATTTCAGGCGGTGGATGGGGGACACACGCTGGAATGAGTTCGCTCTATTGCACCAGTTCCGTATGGGACTCTCCGATCCCTTGAAAGATGAGCTGGCCCGGGTGGAGGTTCCCGAGTCTCTAGAAGACCTTATTGCCCTGACAATTAAGATTGACCGAAGACTGCGGGAACGCAGGCTTGAGAGGTCCGGCCAGGGTCGCGGAAATACCTGGGGTCCATTCCTAGGCCCCAGCCCACCAACCCGACAAAGCATCCAGAACCCACCACCAGGAGATGTTCCGGAACCTATGCAGCTAGGTCTGGCACGGCCTAAATTATCACCGGAGGAACGCCAGCGCAGACAAGCCCAGAACCTCTGCCTTTACTGCGGTGAAGCTGGTCATATGGTGCGATCCTGCCCTCAAAAAATGAGTAAGTGCACCCGTTTTTCTTCCTTGTCTGTTAGCAATACCTGTCCTTCGCAATACTTAGTAGTGCCCCTCTCCTTTCAGCTCCCAGGAAAGATCGTGGAGGTGACAGCCATAGTTGATTCGGGGGCATGCAGCTGTTTCCTGGATCTAGAGTTTGCTCACCAACAGGGTATCCCTCTCCAACACAGACAGAAGGGCTTCAACATCTTTTTGGCTGATGGTTCCCAGATAAAATCGGGGGTAGTTAATCAGGAAACTCCCCCCATTGCCACTATCATTGCCAACCAGCACCAGGAGTTCCTCCGCCTGGATGCTATTGCATCACCTCTTTTCCCAGTCATTCTGGGGCTCCCATGGTTACGGGCCCATAACCCCCAGATTGACTGGGAGACCGGGTCAATCTCGTTCCCTTCCCCATACTGTCGGGAACATTGTCGCACTTCGGGCCCCGCGGGGCCCCGAGTTCTCCTTTGCTCCGAAGGAGACTCCGACTTGAAACAGGTTATTCCCGCAGCCTATCATGGGTTCCTGGATGTGTTCAGTAAGCGGGGAGCCGACACTCTGCCCCCCCACCGCCCGTATGACTGTCCAATCGACCTGTTACCAGGCTCTGAAATCCCTTTTGGGCGTATTTTCCCCCTATCTGAGCTTGAATTGGGGGCCCTGAAGGAATATATCGAGGACAGCCTCCAGAAGGGATTCATCCGCCCCTCCACTTCTCCAGCAGGAGCGGGAATCTTCTTCGTGGAGAAAAAAGACAAAACCCTGAGACCTTGTATTGACTACCGGGAGCTGAACAGGGTCACGATAAAAAATCGTTACCCATTGCCATTGGTACCAGAACTGTTTCAGAGCCTAAAGGCTGCAGTCATATTCACAAAACTTGATTTAAGGGGGGCCTATAACCTGGTATGCATAAGAGAGGGGGACGAGTGGAAAACTGCTTTCCGTACCCGGTTTGGCCACTTTGAATACTTGGTCATGCCATTTGGGCTGTGCAATGCACCAGCCACCTTCCAACACTTTGTGAACGACATCTTCAGGGATTTTTTGGATGTCTTCGTTATCGTCTACTTGGACGACATACTAATTTTTTCACCCTCTCTAGAGGATCATAGGATACATGTGGCGAAAGTTTTGGGGCGATTGCGGCAGCATGGGTTATATGCTAAGGCGGAGAAATGTTGCTTTGAGCAATCTAGCATCACGTTCCTAGGCCTGATTATCTCCACTGCGGGGGTCGCGATGGACCCCCAGAAGGTCTCTGCAATTTTAGATTGGCCTGAACCCACGGACAAAAAAGGTGTCCAACGGTTTATAGGGTTCGCGAACTTTTATCGGAAGTTCATCAAAAACTTCTCGGGTCTGGTCTCCCCCATTACCCAACTAACCAAACTTGGAACCCGGTTCAAATGGACACCAGAGGCTCAAAAAGCTTTCGAAGCTCTGAAAAAGCTGTTTACCTCGGCACCCATCCTTGGCCACCCGGACGCGGCCCTGCCCTACATCTTGGAGGTAGATGCATCGGAGAATGCGGTAGGATCCATCCTGTCTCAGCGGAAAGGCACCAAAGAGTTACTCCATCCCGTAGCATTCTTCTCGAGGAAACTCACCCCAGCAGAGAAGAATTACGATATCGGGGATCGAGAGCTGCTGGCTATCAAAGCAGCGCTAGAAGAATGGAGATACCTGCTGGAAGGTGCCTCACACCCTATATTGATTTTCACAGACCACAAGAATCTGGAATATCTGAGGACTGCCAAGCGTCTACGCCCACGGCAGGCAAGATGGGCCCTGTTCTTTTCCAGATTCAATTTTCATATTACTTACAGGCCCGGATCTAAAAATACGAAGCCTGACGCGCTATCCCGTATGTTTGAGGACTCCGAAGAAGAACTGGTACCCGACACTATCTTGTCCTCAGGGAACTTCTTGGCGCTCCAGTCGGACCTTCGCTCCAAGTTAATAGAAGCATCTACGGCCACACCAACCCCAGTTGGGGTATCCCTCCAGAACAAAGGGGGACTCCTGTGGAAGGAGGATTCTATCATGGTACCTGAGGAAGTCCGGACCCTGGTTTTGGGGCATTGCCACGATCACCCGCTGGCGGGTCACTTTGGCCCAGTCAAGACTCTGGAGCTTCTCCGGCGCTCGTTTTGGTGGCCAAACATGGCCAAGGATTGCAAGCGCTACGTGAGATCCTGTACCATCTGCCAGAAGAGCA
The DNA here is from genome assembly GCF_062004578.1 of Staurois parvus. Lineage (NCBI taxonomy): Eukaryota > Metazoa > Chordata > Amphibia > Anura > Ranidae > Staurois > Staurois parvus. The sequence continues at coordinate 1,271,520 of NW_028318327.1, forward strand.
AACCGTCAAGGAGCAAAGCCTGGGGGCTGTTGCGACCTTTGCCGATTCCCGAACGGCCTTGGCAGAAGATCGCGATGGACTTCATAGTCGAGCTCCCACCGTCACAAGACCACACAGCAATTCTGGTGGTTATTGATCGCCTATCCAAGATGGCTCACTTCGTGCCACTGAGGAAGACTCCGTCAGCAACTGAGACGGCGCGAATATTTATCCGGGAGATCGTTAGACTTCATGGAGTACCCGAGGACATCGTCTCTGATCGAGGGGTCCAGTTTACATCTAAGTTTTGGAGGGCTCTGTGCAAGGCCCTGGACATCAAGTTGTCCCTCTCCTCCGCGTTCCACCCTCAGACCAACGGTCAGACCGAGAGGACGAACCAGACCCTGGAGCAATACTTGCGTTGCTACACGTCTTTCCTGCAGGATGATTGGCTGTCTCTTTTACCCCTGGCGGAGTTCGCTTATAACAACGCAAGCCATTCGGCAACGGGGCAGTCCCCATTCTTTTCGAATTATGGGTTTCACCCTGTCTTTCTCCCTGACTTGGTCTCTGAATGCCCAGTTCCAGCCACGCAGGATGCGTTGACCTTCTTCTCCGTCAATAACAAATTACTCCAGGAAGCCATCGCTCGGGCCCAAGAGGACAATAAGAAGGAGTTTAACAAGAAACGAAGAGGGGATTTGGCGTTGCGGCCTGGGCAGAAGGTGTGGTTGGCCACAACCAACTTAAAGATGCTTTGTCCTTCGAAAAAATTGGGACCTAAATTTGTGGGGCCTTTTCAGGTAAAGCGGATGGTCAACGAAGTGGCATATGAGCTGATCCTTCCGGCCACATTCAGAATTCATCCAGTTTTCCATGTATCTCTGCTGAAGCCAGTGATCCCAGATGCCTTCCCAGAACGAGAATCCAGACCCCCTGATGCCATAACGGTCGAAGGACAAGAGGAATTTGAGGTGGAAACGATCCTTAAGTGCCGAAGAAGGGGGGGCCAGACCCAATTCCTAATTAAGTGGAAGGGCTATGGTCCTGAGGACAACTCCTGGGAAACGGCTCATAATGTCCACGCACCTAGACTAGTCCGGGAGTTTCTTCGTGATCACCCGTGGTGGAGAGATCGGGTGGGCATCCGGAGGTTGCCCGTAGGGGGGGGGGCAATGTCGGGGATCGTCGCGCCGCTGGTCCCGGCGCAGGTGCAGTACACCTCCCTGTACGCGAGCGCCGGGACTTGGCCGACCGCGGCAATCAGGTTCGCGCATGCGCAGTAGTGACCGCGGGCGCGCGCCTGGCACCAATGACAGCGCAGGGCGGGATATTTAAACGGCCCTGAGCTGTCATTCAGTGCCTTTTGGTCTTTTGTATCCTGTGAACCTGTGAACCTGTCTGAAGTAAGTTGCTGACCCGGATTGTGCCCTGACCTTGCTGTTTTCTCCTGTTTTGACCCTTGCTTGCCTGACCTCTCTCCTGTATGCCCCCTATTGGATCTGACCTGCTGTTGCTGACCTGGCGTGTGACCCGACTATTCTCTGCCCGCTGCTCTGTACCGCAGCGTCCCCATAGTTACCGACCCGGCTTGTATGACCCTGCTCCTGCTCAGCCATCCATCCATCCATCCATCCGTCCCTCTCTACGGGGTCTCCAGACCTCCTCATACCTGGCTCTCTCCCGTGGGAGCCCCTGGCGAATACCCCTACCACTGACGGGTGTCCTCAGTAGTCACGACCTGGTCCTGGGGTACTCCAAGTCCATCCCCACCATCAGGGGCCCTGGTGAACAAGTACCCTGGGGCTTAGACTCCGTGCGCTGGGAACATCCGACCAGTGGAGTGCTAGTGGTACCGCCGGGCGGTCCCTTACAATCTCATTCTGTAGCTAGGGGATACTCTATGTAGTTAGTCCCACCCTTCTTCTTCATGCCTTAGCACATCACTGTAATCTGCTGGAACTATCTGATGTTCATTTGTTATGATCTGCACATTTTTTTGGGATTAAAGCTTTCTACGATCTGCAGGATGCATTTGGATTGCGTCACTGTTTGCCAAGCTACTAGACTGTAGGTTAAGCTATCTCACCACAACTGGATCAGTTATAAAGGTCACATTTTCAGTCAGAACAAGCAGAAAGTTGCACACATATGAAAGTCCACTAGTTTAGCTACAGCGCTTTTTTTTCTATTTGTTAGGGCTTTAAGAACAGATTTGTAACAAAAGTATACCTTAAAAAGGAAATTTAGAAAATATCCCCTGCCCCACAAGGGTTATTTGCCCATTTGATCCTTCACTCCCCCAGCAGATGGTGCTCCCCTGTGCTGCAGTGGTGTCCTGTCCCACAGTGTCATCATGTCCAATGTAGGGTTATGGACCATGCATTGGTCTTGATGACGTCAGGATCTAAGACTGCTGGAACAGGGGGGGAGAAGATGCTGCAGGGACCAGACTACAAGCACAGTGGAGTGGAGGATTTGAGTAAATAATTCTTCTTTTCTATGCCCCTTAGATTCAAATGAGTATTTAACCCTTGCAGTGCAGGCATAGCCCCACTGCATGGGATAACTTTTTACGGCTTTAAGCACTTTTTCATTGTTTTAAAGCAACATGTTATAGGTTGACATTCCCCTTTCATGTGTATTATACATCTACTGTCTTTTTAAGTGTACAATTCTAAAGTAGGATCATTTTTGCAATGACATAAATAGCACAGATGAAAAGCCATTGCCGAGAATAATGACTCCATCCATATCCAACACACTTCTGACAAGTGTCACCGGACTCCATTCTGTAGTATGATCAATGCACACAATAAGCAGGTTGCACTGGCTTCTTGGGTATAGCACTGCTGAAATTCGAGTTATTTTCATGTCCTTTCTAATGCTACAAAGGTCTTCAGGGACTACTGTAGGGTAATTCAGAGCCCATCAAGCTGTTGTATATTAGATGTTCTTAATCACTGTCAACAAGAAAAAAATGGCAAATTCCTCAAACGATTTATAACCAGCAAAAGGCAACATAGCGGGAGTTTACTACAAGTGCAAGAAACCAACTCCTCAGTGCTTAAAGTATATCTAAACTCTCAAAATGAACTACTTGCATTTGTCCTCTTTTGTTTCTCTTAAATATACCATTGAGAGAGTTTGGTTATACAGTATCTGTTTGAGTCGTTAAAAAATACATGTTGATCCTGCCAGAAATCTTTTGAGCTGATACCTTCCTGTGCCAATTGTTATCAAATACATTATTCTTAGTGATCTTTTGAAAGCTACAGAACTATGCCCCTCTATGTTATGGACAATAGCAGAAGGGTTGAGTTCCATGGTAAACAGTTCAGGTCACGTGATCAGCTCATCATGTATTCAGAGATGAAACCATGCTACCTGCAGGCAGTGCACAGACTTCTGTAGTCCTATCTTATTTTTGTTGGCCTGATACAGAGAGTGAGTGAATGTTGTAATCCTAGAAAAGGAAGTGTGTTAATGGCAGGATCACCAGGTGGGAAAAAAAAAAAAAAGCTTAAAGTGTTACTAAACCCAGGGCCCTGAATAAACTATATCTGGTCTCCCACAGTACACAGAACATGGAAATGCAATTATTTTAGTAAATATAAACTGCTGAATACCTTTTCTCATCAGAAGTTAGAGCAGTCTTGTGACTTCTATCAGTGTTCAGCCAAGCACTAGCTAAGGCTTGTAGGAGGAGTTTTCTTTTTACTCTAAAAGGATGCAAAACCCCTGACCTCTGTCTGGACAGTGCTGATTGGCCCTGTGCTGATCATATGCACTCTCCCAAGTAAAAAAAAAAAAACACTCTAGCGTACACACCAAACTGAGCATGTGTAAAATGCCTACAGTTCAATCTGTCTTATCAGGAGATAAGAGGTGGTTGCTTGATAAGAGGTGGTTGCTTGAGGGACAGAGAAGAAACCCACATGGAAGAAATATATATTTGAAATATATTTTAAAAATATATTGACACATTGAAATGCTACAATTTTGGCCATATACAATATTTTTCAAAATGTATTTCAATAAATATATATACTGCATGTTGAATGCGTTTTTATTGCAAAATATATGCAAAATATTTTTAAAAATACATTTCAAATATACTGTACATCTTTAAAAATACAGATCTACATTTTTGGAATGCATTTACAAATATATATAAAAATATATGTTAAAAATACTTTTTTATATGGTAAAATAATCTGAAGAATATATTTAAAAATATATATATATTTTTTTAAATACTTTTCATATATTTTGTAATATATAAAAAAAATTTCAACTTGCAATATATATATATATATATTTATTGAAATATATTGAATATGGCTAAAATTGTAGCATTTCAAATATATGTCAATATATTTGGAAAGAATAAACAAGCATTTCATTAACAATGCTGTGTTCTGGCAGCAGTACAGGGACTTCCCGTCTGCTGCCAGAACAAAAATCGAATCGGGCTGAATGCTACTATTTCAAAGGAAGCCTTATGTTTTTACCAATGAATACAAGGCTTCCTCTGATTGGCTGAGGTGGAGAATGTGCCGGATATCTGCATACTTCTGTGAAGAGATTTATGAATGAATAAACTATAAATCTAATCTGCTACCGTGGCAGTTGGCTTGTAGTTCTCAGTGGACTATAAGTTCACTTACTGTATCAGAGCTCCAATAGTGCATTGACACTTCCTCCAGCTTTCTAACTGAACGTCCATACAAAGGTATGGGTAGAAAGCTAGAGGAGTGTCTACAGGAGCCTGACATTGCACCCGTGATCCACTGATGGGAGGTACAATGCTTTGCAGGCTGCTGTCGGAAAACATAAGAAATGTAAATTTTTTCATGCAAAAATATTTGCATTTATTATTTTTTCATTAAAGTGTTACTAAACCCACAACAGTAAAACCAGTCTGTATATGCAGTAAAGCATGCTGGTTATACTCACTGTGGAACCTAAGAGGTTAATCCTCTGCATTAACGGGATGATGGTGAGTGTCAGTCCATGTGGGGCACCAGTCTGAGCACAGTGGAGCACCTGTTATTGTACATGGAGTTCACAATCAAAAAATGTAGCACTTTGCACTTTATTCTCACTTATCGGGACTGAATAATAATTGATATCAGTATCAATATTGTTTTCCATATAATGACAGAGTGTTTCATATTTTGCACTTTTTATTCACTGTCTATATGGTATTCACTTATAATGTTGTGTTTAATAGTTCACATTTAGGACTGCTGCAAATGGTTATTTGTTACTATTGATTATACCCATAAGCACAGTAGCACTTTTTTTTTTATTTCTCAACACTTTAAGGAAGCCTTTAATTTAAGTAGTAATAAAATGTACAATTGGTACCTGAAAAGTCCCACTTTTTTTTTTCTAGCTTTGCATGGGGACATACTGTAAGTGTGTGGTGGTAAGGGTGCATCACCATTGTGCATTGTACTCAATGTGTAATGGTGCAGAGAGCAGAGCTAATACCATCATATCAGCACCACCTCTGCACCACTGACCCAAGGGCATCCAGTGTTTGGTTTGAAAGCATTGGAAAAAGTGAGTTAAAAATATCAGCCTAGGGGACCTTCCAGGGACAGGAGGAGGGGGGCACTTGAGGGCAGAACCAGGAGCTTGACTTAAAAGGACTGTATAACTAAAGGCAAAACTTTCTTTTTTGAGATTTGGAAAAAGTGGTGAGGGGACAGATCTAACATTAGGTTTCTATTGCTCTCTCTCTAGTTGTCCTGATCACCAGTGTCGCCAGGAATATAGCAAATACCTTGGGCGACGCCATTTATTTGATCAAATTTTACTCTATCCACGTCAAACTTGCCTTTTGTTTGTTCCCCTGAGTTCTCGCAGGCCATACTTCCACAGCTCCTGGGATACACATCCCTAGTGATCACCACCTGGAGATATTTCCATGTTTATTTGCTTTAGCTGATTTGTAAGTATTGGGCCCTTGTGGCGGCCCCTTTGGTTTTGAATAATATTATTTATTATCATCGGGATTATATACTTCAAAACTGATGTTCTACTTCACAGATACAGTCAGGTCCATAAATATTGGGAAATCGACACAATTCTAATATTTTTGGCTCTATACACCACCACAATGGATTTGAAATGAAACGAACAAGATGTGCTTTGACTGCAGACTGTCAGCTTTAATTTGAGGGTATTTACATCCAAATCAAGTGAACAGTGTAGGAATTACAACAGTTTGCATATGTTCCTCCCACTTGTTAAGGGATCAAAAGTAATGGGACAGAATAATAATCATAAATCAAACTTTCCCTTTTTAATACTTGGTTGCAAATCCTTTGCAGTCAATTACAGCCTGAAGTCTGGAACGCATTGACATCACCAGACGCTGGGTTTCATCCCTGGTGATGCTCTGCCTGGCCTCTACTGCAATTGTCTTCAGTTCCTGCTTGTTCTTGGGGTATTTTCCCTTCAGTTTTGTCTTCAGCAAGTGAAATGCATGCTCAATCGGATTCAGGTCAGGTGATTGACTTGGCCATTGCATAACATTCCACTTCTTTCCTTAAAAAACTCTTTGGTTGCTTTTGCAGTATGCTTTGGGTCATTGTCCATCTGCACTGTGAAGCGGCGTCCAATGAGTTCTGAAGCATTTGGCTGAATATGAGCAGATAATATTCCCGAAACACTTCAGAATTCATCCTGCTGCTTTTGTCAGCAGTCACATCATCAATAAATACAAGAGAACCAGTTCCATTGGCAGCCATACATGCCCACGCCATGACACTACCACCACCATGCTTCACTGATGAGGTGGTATGCTTAGGATCATGAGCAGTTCCTTTCCTTCTCCATACTCTTCTCTTCCCATCACTCTGGTACAAGTTGATCTCAGTCTCATCTGTCCATAGGATGTTGTTCCAGAACTGTGAAGGCTTTTTTAGATGTCGTTTGGCAAACTCTAATCTGGCCTTCCTGTATTTGAGGCTCACTAATGGTTTACATCTTGTGGTGAACCCTCTGTATTCACTCTGGTGAAGTCTTCTCTTAATTGTTGACTTTGACACACATACACCTACCTCCTGGAGAGTGTTCTTGATCTGGCCAACTGTTGTGAAGGGTGTTTTCTTCACAAGGGAAAGAATTCTTCGGTGATCCACCACAGTTGCTTTCCGTGGTCTTCCGGGTCTTTTGATGTTGCTGAGCTCACCGGTGCGTTCCTTCTTTTTAAGAATGTTCCAAACAGTTGTTTTGGCCACACCTAATGTTTTTGCTATCTCTCTGATGGATGGGTTTGTTTTGTTTTTTCAGTCTAATGATGGCTTGCTTCACTGATAGTGACAGCTCTTTGGATCTCATCTTGAGAGTTGACAGCAACAGATTCCAAATGCAAATAGCACACTTGAAATGAACTCTGGACCTTTTATCTGCTCATTGGAATTTGTGATAATGAGGGAATAACACACACCTGGCCATGGAACAGCTGAGAAGCCAATTGTCCCATTACGTTTGGTGCCTTAACAAGTGGGAGGCACATATGCAAACTGTTGTAATTCCTACACCGTTCACCTGATTTGGATGTAAATACCCTCAAATTAAAGCAGTCAGTCTGCAGTTAAAGCACATATTGTTAGTTTCATTTCAAATCCATTGTGGTGGTGTATAGAGCCAAAAATGTTAGAATTGTGTCGATGTCCCAATATTTATGGACCTGACTGTATTTATACATGCATCTACTCCTGAGAATGTGAACAGAGACTCATTTTGCTATTTTATTTTGCTGTTATTTGGAATGTATATGGCCAGTAATGTTTCAACCATGTATAAAATGTATTGATATAAAACAACTACAAATCAGCTTGTTATTATTTCATTTGTTTTTTATACAATGAAATTCATATTGACTCTTTATTACATTGGTAATCATGTGTACTATGTATTTATGTGTTAATTTTTTTTCTTTGTAATGAGATTTGTATTTATTATTAAATCGATCATCATGATTATTATGTATTTATTGGTTGTTTGTGTTGCACCTCATATAAAATCTTGGGTCAATTTAATGCTTTGAGGGAATAAAAGTGAGTAAATCCTAAATTACTGGACCTTCCACCATAACAAGAATAGAAAGGAAATCTTCCAATGGCCACACTTGCTACTTGTTGCTGTGTCTAAGAGAGGATATCCCTCACATTGGAAAGATAACCTAACACTTCTTGTTGTGTCTACAGAACAGAAAGCGAAGGGAAATCTCCCTAAAAAGACCCACATAGCAATGTTACCTCGACATTTGCAACACCCCAAAAAAAGCACAATGGGTTTGTGGTGTATGCAATGACAATTGGGTGCTCTGAATATTTAGTAAAGGTAATTAAGAAGCTTACAGTATGGCATCGCATTACCGAAAACCGCCTTCAATTATTTATGTAGATACACCTCGGAGAGTTTGCACTGATTTAACTGCTGCATTCACTTGGATTGATTTTTCAAATGTTCAATTATTCATTTCAACCATTAAACACATTTGTGCTATTCACTCTATAAGAACCTCATTTCATGAGTCATTCCACATTCATGGCCTTGTGAGTGGTTAGACACTTCAAATTACTGAAAGTGTAACTCCAGTTTTGTTGAGAAAGATATTTCCCATCCAGGTCAACAATATACATTACAAGGATCTTAAAAAACTTTATTGTAGGCATACCGAAGTCTGTTCCGTAGATACTGATGTAGGTAAAATGGCCTTTATCAGACTGTTAGGTAAGAGAAATTTATATTGCTAAAAACATACTTTAAATAAGGTATCAGCAAACAACTAGCCATAAAAATATAGATAAAAAGATACAAATAAAATCAATTTGTTCTTTTAATTATTCACATTAACGAACAATGCAAAAAATTATAAAGACATTTTATGCATTCATAATAAAAAATGATCAAGGATCAACCAAGTGAGCAGACTGGGGGAACCAAAATATAACAGAAAAACATGAAGAAATAGGGTATGCCTCAAAGCAGATATCCTCACCACTAAAATGAATGATTACATCTCAAAAACACCATACAATTGTATTGCATTCCCCAGAAAAAAAGCAAAAAAGTTAAAACACTTACACTGTTTAAAAAAAAATAAACATCTATAAATCTGTCCCCCTAGGGTGGTATCAACTTCTCAGTAACTCAAATTCATCTCCTTGTACTATCCTGGGTCATTAAATAATATACCTGCTATAATATGTGCAACTTCCAGAATAGAATACATACATGTAAAATGAGCATATATAGGATTAAATAATGTCTGAATCAAAACCAAACCCAAAATCCCCACCAATGCACAACATAAAAAAGTACATGTGTATGCTAAAGCAGTAGGTAAGGTAGAATTAGTATATCCTGGGTCAGTGCAAAATAAAAAGCTGTAATATGGGGAAAAGGTTACCAAAGCTTTGTCTTTATTGCAATCCAATGTTTTTCTTTAGATGCTTTGTCTCCATGGGATAAGCTGGGGATCTTTGGTGGGACCCAGAAGTGCTGAAAATTATGTAATCCATAAGGGACATGGAAGCCATGTGTGCACAATAATAAAAGCAACTTCAAAAAGAAAAAAAATTTAAGTAATGTATACCACTGGTTTAGTGATCCACCAATTTAAAATATAACTATAATGGACTGGGAAAACCATAAGGAAAATAGGGAATGTATGGACAACAAATACCCTAACAAGAATAGGTAAATAGTAAATGTGAACACCAAAAATATAAATCTATAAAAAAATCTAAAACTCCTCAAAAAGAGAATTGTACGAACTATTAAAAAAATTGTATAAAGAAAGAGGGTGACACAGTATTACAATATATATATATATATATATATATATATATATATATATATATATATATATATATACATACAGTATATATATATATATATATATATATATATATAGATATATCATGGTAGATATGAAAAAAGTAATGAAACAATATTTAACTATCACAATCATATAGCATAATTATAAACAGGTAGGATAAAAAGGGATAAAAAGAAAATATGTCCCATATTATATGAATAAATAAATGAATACCTAAAACCGATGTCCCCTAACAGTGCATACAGAAATGTAAATTCACACCCTAGACGTCAGAATATTACTTTCTCCTCTGAAAGTCCAAATCAAAATCAGAAGTCTTTCTCAGCGTCTATATATTCTAAATGACCCTTATTGTGATACAAAATGTTTGTTCTTCTTATTTAATATTCTTCCTCCATATATGATTAATCCTTCATTCTCCAAGTGTCACCCTCAAGAAAATGAAATATAACCGCACAGTGTATTATCCTCGATACACTCACAGCAATCATAGGAAATACACTCACAAAATTAGTGTAAAATTGTGCTTAATACACTCCACCATGTGCCCACTTCTTTATAGAAAAGGTGTATATGTATTATATATTGATTGTGTGACCAAATGTGAAATATGTGAAAACATTCACCAACCAAGTGCTATGTGTCAACACGGTGTACACTTACCCATAGATCTGTAAATGTGCAAAAAGTATGCATTGTCTAAATGTGAAAAACATAACAGCATACATGATGATACCTACAACCTACAAGTCTCTTATAGAATAAAAAAACAATTAAACATTTAAAAAGGAAAGAAAAAGAAAAAACACCAAGTGAGCAATGATTCATAAGAGGTCAAGAAAGGAAATTGTTAAAAAAAAGCATGGTGTGGACCCAAAATTTTAACCTGAGCAATAAAAGGAAATAACATTTATTTATAACCTGTGAATGTAAGTTAATCACTGATGCCATGTGGTGCCACTGTATCCAACAAGAACATTACTTTTTCTATGTAATAGGGTCTTGGAAATGTCACCCCCTCTGATGTGTCACTTCACATGATCAAAACCAGTGACCCTCAAAACATTATAGTTGCTGTTGTGAAATTCCCAAAAATGCTCTGCCACAACTGTAAGTTTTTTACATTCTGAAATGAGTCACCAATTTAATATTAGAAATATATTTCTGAATTCAGGCACATAACTCATTTTTAGTTAGGCCCACATACATTTTTGTTACAGGGACAACTTAACATATACCAGAAGTTGAACAAAAATATGGAAACACTACATGATTTGCAGGTGTGAAAGTAACTACATGTTTCGCTTTGAAAACGGAAATGATGTAACATTCTTCTGCTTCTGCTGTGTGATGAGACACCTAGCTAACAGGTGGGAAGCCTCACTTTTGTCATTCACTGCGTGCACTGCTGGGAATGTGGAGTCGTGTCAGAGCTTACTGAGCTTAAAAATGAGCAAATTGTTGGTGCCAACTGAGCTGGTGCCTCTGTGACTGAAGTTGCCAATTTATTTGCGGTGTCGTGAGGTACAGTATCAAATGTTATGACAGCATGTACAGTTTCCCAGAAAATGTCATCAGACAGGCCTAAACACAGTCGACATGTTCAACTGACTGAAAGACAAAAGGACATTAACCTCCCTGGCAGTCTGATTATGTCAATATTTTTTAATGTCAAAGCGGTACATTGTTTTGCAAGGAAATTTCAGTGTCTGATGATGAATTTCCCCACGAATCACTATCGCTCAATTCTGCAAGTGATTCTAATTCACTATCGCTGTTTTCTAGCTGGTTAAAAACCGCTTTTGACCTAAAGAGACGCTTTTCAAGTTTCCAGGCAGAAGGAACGTGTCAGGGGGCAAGGAGCCAGACACACAAGGAGGTGCGATTAAAGGTAGGTTTATTTACACAGAAACAAGGCAAAGTCTATGCAAGTCCAACAGCAACAGCGGATGACTTGGTAGGACAGAAGTTCTCCTGCCGAGGTCGTCTTCCAGGATAATCAAGTCGAGAACCAGCGGGAATCGTAGCCAAAGCCGGGGTCAGAAGCCAGGAAGAATGGTCGCCAGAGCCGGGGTCAGAAGCCAGGAAGAATGGTCGCCAGAGCTGGGGTCAGAAGCCAGGAAGAATGGTCACCAGAGCCGGGGTCAGAAGCCAGGAGGAGTCTTAGCCAAAGCCGAGTTGGTATCTAGGAGAGCAAAGAGTTAACCGAACAGGAGCTTGCTGCTGTGCAACAGACAGGACACGAATGCAATGGACAGCTGCAAACAGCAGACTTAAATGTGATAAGCCGCCACCTCCTGGGAGGAGCCGCAGAGGGCTGAAAGCATAAAGGATCCCACAATGCTTTGCAGACCTAAGATGGATGCCAGCACATGGAGCAGCACAAGCCCTGAGGAAAGGTAAGACCTTGATAGAACGGTAAAAGTGCGGGCAGGGCACTGGACAAAGCACTAGGGATAAAACTGAGGTGAAATGGTTTGATACAGTAATGTAATCCTAACAGATTACAATGTATTGTGTGTATGTCATGTTTTTACTTTTTTGAATCTCCCGCCGGTTCCGTCCCCCTGCGTCGCAGCTCTCGCAGGGAAGGGAACCCGGAAGACGGATGCCGACATTGGCTACACACAGTGGGATGACATTGGCCGGAGGACACAATGGAGGAAATCGGGGGGTTGCAGGGACAAAGTAAATTACACCACACACTACAGTGTAATCCCAAGTGTGGCTCGGGGTTGCCACTTTTGGAACTGAAAATTAACCCCAAGCCACACTCGGGATTACCGCCAGGGAGGTTAAGCAGGATCATTACCCGGAATAAGAAAACAACTGCTACAAAAGTGACTGCAGAGCTCAATCTCGGTCTTCCAAAGCCAATGACCACACAAACTGTGCGGCGGGAGGTCCATAAGCAAAACATTCACAGGTTTTCTGCAAACGCCAAACCACTAGTATTGGGTAATAATGCTCAACAGATGAGAAAATGGTGCAACACCCATAAATCGTAGACTATCAGTCAATGGAAGACTGTCGATGAATCGAGCTGCAGGCCCCATCATCACCTTGAAAGGTAGATTCACTGCCAGCAACTGTGTACAAATTTTGGCTGACCATGTGCACCACACAGCTGGTGTCTCGTACCTTCCCTGGGCACTGCAGTCACCAGACCTCAATATCATACAGCCACAGAGCCACTATGGTCAATCTTGGAGAACAAGGTTTGGGCTCCTTTTCTGCCTCCAGTATCTCTGCGGGAATTGAAACAGTTTATGCATGAAGGGTAGTATCAGATTCCATTATCCACCATCCAAGTCTTACAATTGTCAACTCCCAGGAGAATTCAGGCCATCCTGGATGCCAAAGGCGGTCCAGTACCGTATTCATTATTTTATCTGTTGTTTCCATAAGTTTGTAAACCCCTGTATATCATATCTGCAGTGCAACATGTATTTAGTTTTTGTATCTCATATTTTTGAGTCAGATAACTGTTCCAAACTGTGTTCGTCCACACCAAATATTTGCAATTGGAACAAGATCCACAAGAGTAACTCCCAAGGAGGCATATTCCACTTGGGTGCAAATGATAGATATTGAAAAAAAGGCTCCTACAAAGTTTGTCCCACAAATTCAAAGCTCATGGAGCTGTAGATAGTTTATTAATGGTTAATTTACAAAATATCTGAAGCACTGGCCCATATTCTTTCAAAATTGTGTTCTGACCCTTGGTTATATGGGTACAATACATGGTGCATCATTTCTTCAAAGGTAGTAACTGTCCAACTGCTGGGCCGAACAAGAGAAATTTCAGTGCGTATGGCCAGCTTTACCTTGAGACACACCAACCCTCCTCCTATTATCTATATTTCCACCTAGGGAAAGTCAGCTCTGCCCATTTCTAATTTAACCCTCTTTCTATCAATAATGTCTTGTGCATGTCACTCTTTAATTGACCAAAAAAAACTTTGAACCACTGTCTGGGATTACAGTTGTAATGCTTTAGTCATTTCACATATATCATTTCTGAAAGAAGTGAGCAGGATTTGTCTGGTTCTAGAAGAAGTTTAATCAATATTTCTGAACATTTACCTAACCCCAGCTCACATTCATATTTAAATTCTGTAGACACCTCTCAGCCTGGAAAAATTTGTACTCTCAAAACTCTAGAGTAAATCTATTCTTTCTTCCAGCATACTTTAAAAAATTGAATAGGCCTGTATGCCTGTCCTTTAAACTGTAACTGAAGGCAAAAGTTTTCTTTCTTTTTTTGCTGTTTGTGCGTCCCTTAGGGAGATTCACTCACTTTGTTTGTCCTGTTTACCATTATCAACAAAAGTGAAAGTAACAGAAAATCCTAAATTTTGGGTTAATTAATTACAGGTACTTATATAGCACCATCAATTTACACAGCACTTTACATTCACATCAGTCCCTAACCCTCAAGGAGTGTATGATCTAAGGTCCCTAACTCACATTCATACATACATGGGCCAATTTAGACAGGAGCCAATTAACCTACTAGCATGTCTTTAGAGTGTGGGAGGAAACCCACACAGGGAGAACATGCAAACTCCAGGCAGGTGGTGCTGAGGTTGGGATCTGAACCAACAACCCTAGTACTGCCAGGTGGAAGTGCTAACCACTTAGCCACTTTGCTGCCCAGCTGACATAAGAACATGAATAGAGGGGAAACCTTCCAATGGAGACACTAGTTCTGGTGACATACCTGGATTCCCTCACTTTGGATGGATTTCCTCTCACTTCCTGTTTTGGCTATGGGACAGGAAGTGAAGGAAAATCTCCCCAATGGGACACAGATGACAAAAAACACTGACAAGTGTTATAACCCTCCCTTACGCTATAAATAAAAAGGTTTTGCCTTTAGTTACAATTTAATTTACTATATTAATTTCTAGCTGGGGAAGAAATCTGTGGATGTGGAGGTAACTTGAAATACTATCTGCAATTTGTCTTGCCAATCAGATTCTATATGATGTAAAAATGCTTCCAAACTAACCAGGCACATGGGATGCCAGGGCCAAGACAAGTTGGGATTGGGGGGAGCAGGAGGGGCAGCGTTTCCCAGGCACAGTGTTTTTTTCTGAGGGGAGGCTCCCCTGCCTTTTTCTTTTATAAATGTATTATCTACTACTACTGCAGAGGAGTGTGCTGATGCTGCTGTATTTCTGTCATTGAACTCACATTGGGCTTATTACTGCCACCTCTGAGCACTTGCTGCATGTGTGCTCCACGTGTGTGCAGGCCAAGTGTCCAAGGTAAACTATGAAGGGATGTTCTGCAATATGGAAGGATTGTTTGAAAGCAAGGCTATAGATTTTGACTTTAAATATGCAAGTCAGCAAAGTTCACTCTAAATCAGCTAGAATGTCTCCCACAAGGGCTGAGATGAAGTGAGGGGCAAGAGCAGCAGCTTTCCTGGGCGCAGTGTTTCCACATGGAGGCAACTTGTGCCTTCTTCATCACGTGTGCCCTGCCTTTTGTTTTGCCTCTGATTAGTCCGGCACTATTCACAGGCAGCACAAGGAGACTGAGAGAGGCAGGGGACACAACTGGGAGGTCCCATGACATACCTGCATACTTTCAGGTACACATTAAACCTGATTGATGGACCTGGAACAGCACAGTGACACTGAGATGAGTGTGGTGGGCTGGTGGCATCTGGGAGTGGCAGCCCATCTGCAGAAGACGATCAGTAGTGCACCTTATGGGTGGGAGGCGAGCAATTTGCTATCTTCTCCCTGGGCACAGGATGACCTTGTCTCAGGACTGTGAGATGCTATACAAAAATTTGTATCATTTTGCACAATCTTATACCCTCTATACATACAAACACCAAATAAAATGTGATAAAAACTACCTTGCAGTGCCCCACCTCAACATACACCCCACACTGCAAGGGTCAAATGTCCATTTAGTCTTGGAAGAGCTGAACAGGCAATAATACTTACCTGACTCCTCGTGGTTACAGCACTATCCTTCGCATCCTGAAGCTTTGGTCTGTGGGTGGGGCCTTGGCAACATCACAAGCAATGTATTGTATGCTGTGAGGAGAACATGCAACCGAAGCTTGAAGCACATTAGAGAGGAGATGCTGGAGACCGGTCACATGGATTGAAGGATGGTCACATGGATAGGCAGCACAGTGGCTAAATGGTTAGCACTTCCACCTGGCAGTACTAGGGGCGTTGGTTCAAATCCCAACCACGGCAACATCACAAGCAATGTATTGTATGCTGTGAGGAGAACATGCAACCGAAGCTTGAAGCACATTAGAGAGGAGATGCTGGAGACCGGTCACATGGATTGAAGGATGGTCACATGGATAGGCAGCACAGCGGCTAAATGGTTAGCACTTCCACCTGGCAGTACTAGGGGCATTGGTTCAAATCCCAACCACGGCACCACCTGCCTGAAGTTTGCATGTTCTCCATGTGCCTCTGTGGGTTTCCTCCAGGTACTCCGGTTTCCTCACACACTCCAAAGACATGCTGGCAGGTTAATTGTATCCTGTCTAAATTGGCCCTAGTATGTGTATGTATGAATGTAAGTTAGGGACCTTGGATTGTGCACCCCTTGAGGGTTAGGGACTGATGTGAATGTACATTATATATATGTAAAGTGCTGCGTAAATTGATTGCGCTATATACAGGTGAAAATTAGAATATCGTGCAAAAGTTCATTTATTTCAGTAATGCAACTTAAAAGGTGAAACTAATATATGAGATAGACTCATTACATGCAAAGCAAGATAGTTCAAGCCGTGAATTGTCATAATTGTGATGATTATGGCTTACAGCTCATGTAAACTCCAAATCCACAATCTCAGAAAATTTGAGTATTATATGCAATCAATAAAACAAGGATTGTACATACAGTAGAACAATATCGGACCTCTGAAAAGTATAAGCGTGCATATGTACTCAGTACTTGGTTTGGGCCCCTTTTGCAGCAATTACTGCCTCAATGCGGCTTGGCATGGAAGCTATCAACCTGTGGCACTGCTGAGGTGTTATGGAAGACCAGGATGCTTCAATAGCGGCCTTCAGCTCTTCTGCATTGTTCGGTCTCATGTCTCTCATCTTTCTCTTGGCAATGCCCCATAGATTCTCTATGGGGTTCAGGTCAGGCGAGTTTGCTGGCCAATCAAGCACAGTAATCCCACGGTCATTGAACCAGGTTTTGGTGCTTTTGGCAGTGTGGGCAGGTGCCAAGTCCTGCTGGAAAATGAAGTCAGCATCCCCATAAAGCTCGTCTACGGAAGGAAGCATGAAGTGCTCCAAAATCTCCTGGTAGACGGCTGCGTTGACCATAGACTTAATGAAGCACAATGGACCAACACCAGCAGATGACATGGCTCCCCAGATCAACACAGACTGTGGAAACTTCACACTTGACTTCAAGCATCTTGCAGTGTGTGCCTCTCCATTCTTCCTCCATACTCTGGGTCCTTGGTTTCCAAAGGAGATGCAAAAGTTGCTCTCATCAGAAAAGAGGACTTTGGACCACTGAGCAACAGACCAGGTCTGTTTTTCTTTAGCCCAGGTAAGACACTTCTGACGTTTGTTGTTCAGGAGCGGCTTGACAAGAGGAATACGACGTATGAAGCCCATGTCCAGAATGTGTGTGGTGGCTCTTGATACACTGACTCAAGCCTCAGTCCACTCCTTGTGAAAGCCCCCAACACTTTTGAATGGCCTTTTCCTGACAATCCTCACCAGGCTGCGGTCATCCCTGCTGCTTGTGCACCTTTTTCTTCCACACTTTTCCCTTCCACATAACTTTCTATTAATGTGCTTTGATACAGCACTTTGGGAACATCCAGCTTCTTTTGCAATTACCTTTTGATGCTTTCCCTCCTTATGGAGGGTGTCAATGATGGTTTTCTGCACAACTGTCAGATCAGCAGTCTTTCCCTTGATTGTGATTCCTACTGAACCAGACTGAGAGACCATTTAAAGGCTCAGGAACCCTTTGAAGGTGTTATGGCTTAATTAGCTGATTAGAGTGGGACACTTTGAGCCGAGAATATTGCACCTTTTCACAATATTCAAATTTTCTGAGATTGTGGATTTGGGGTTTTCATGAGCTGTAAGCCATAATCATCACAATTATGACAAATCACGGCTTGAACTATCTTGCTTTGCATGTAATGAGTCTATCTCATATATTAGTTTCACCTTTTAAGTTGCATTACTGAAATAAATGAACTTTTGCACGATATTCTAATTTTTTGAGTTTCACGTGTAAGTACCTAAAATAAATAAATAAGGAGCCTGCAAGCCAAGAGTAAGATATTTCTCCATATTTGCGCACCATAGACTGAGTCTACATTTCACCGTTACAATGTGTGGGGCCCACTGCAAGGGTTGTTTTTGCCACATTCGGTTCTATTACCTGTGTTCAGTTTAATCATTAGGCAAAATACTATGTTAAAGTGGTTGTAAACCTCAGACAGGGTGGCACAGTGGCTTAGTGATTAGCACGTCTGCCTTGCAGTAAATGGGTCATGGGTTTGATTTCCAACCATGGCATCTCCTGCATGGAGTTTGCGTGTTCTCCCTGTGCTTGCGTGGGTTTCCTCTGGGTACTCCAGTTTCCCCCCACACTCCAAAGACATGCTGGTAGGTTAATTGGCTCCTGTCTAAATTGTCCTAGTTTCATCCCTGGCCATGTGGGATCCCCTGCATGGTAGGGGTTGGGGAAAGACCTGGCAACCTACCCTGTAAAAATAATTGCTAAGAGAATTCATTAGTATTATACAGTATTTTTAAAGCGCCAATAGTTCGCTCAGCGCTGTACATTACAAAGGGGGACAGAACAATAACAATACAATGCAAAACATGAGGGGATCGAGGGCCCTGCTCTTTCAAGCTTACAATCTAGGAGGGAGGGGATGGTGGCACAGGAGAAAGCTGTGGGGGACGGAGTGGTAGGAAGAGTGGAGGAGGTCGGCAAGTTAGCAGGGGGTGGGGTAGGCTTCCCTGAAGAGGTGGGTTTTCAGGGTGCGCCTAAAGGAGAGGAGGTGATAATCTGATGGGTTGGGGCAGGGAGTTCCAGAGGATGGGTGACACCCTGGAGAAGTCCTGGAGGCGGGCATGGGAGGAGGAGACCAGGGAACTAGAGAGAAGGAGGTCTTGTGAGGAGCAGAGTGTGCGTGCTGGGTGGTACTTGGATATTAGGTTGGTGATGTAGTTCGGGGCAGTATGGTGGACAGCTTTGTACGTCAGTGTTAGGATTTTGAATTTGATCCGTTGCGCAATTGAAAGCCAGTGGAGGGATTGGCAGAGGGGGGTGGCGGAAACGGAGCGGTTGGAAAGGTGAATGAGTCTGGCAGCCGTATTCAGGATCGACTGAAGCGGGGATAGCCAGCGGCGAGGCAGGCCAGTAAGGAGGGAGTTGCAGTAATCAAGTCGTGATATGATGAGGGAGTGGATGAGCTGTTTAGTGGTTTCTGGGGTTAGGAACGTGCGTATTATGGCGATGTTGCGGAGGTGGAGTCTGCATGAGTTTGTTAAAGATTGGACTTATGGCTGGAAGGATAGGTTGGAGTCCAGAATGACACCAAGTACTCTGGCCTGCAGGGCGGGTTTGATGGTGGTGCTGTTGGACATGATGAAGAAGTCAATGGGGGGTGGGGTCCGGGCTGGGAGGAAGACAAGAAACTCGGTTTTGAAGAGGTTCAGTTCATGGAAAAAGACGCTTACGAGTGACAGTCCATGCAATCGCCAAGGGTCAGATACAACTAAATAGATAGAGAAAACTCAGACATGAAATATGAACAAAGCAAATCCCTCCACAGAGTGTACTTTTCTCACTTCTCTGGGAACAAGCTCCAGCACACAACCTGTGATTGAAAGTCTCAGCTCTGTTCCAGTGTGCTGTGTGAAAGGGGGTGTGTCCCTTCCCTCCAATCAGCTCTCAGAGCTCTCCTCACTGAGTGTAAATTCAGCTCTCTGCCCCCTGCTTTCTGGAAGCTGTATAAATGCAGCAATTTGAATGGCTATAGAGGAGAGATGACTTCAGATAAACAGGTACAATTTATGTAGGAGATTAATTTAATCTCTGTGTATCACCTAAGGTCAGTCACTTCACTGTGTATAGATAAATGGTTTAAACCCACTTTAAGCTACAATAATAAGCTACAATAATAATCTAGAGCAGCTCTCCTGTGATCCTGGAGGGGGGGGAGGGAATCCGCTCAGCCACAGGAGCCAAAAGGTGCTTCAGAGGTCTGGTGTCTTCCAAGCCTTGATGGGTCAGGGTTGTTCCAGCTGCAAAAGGGGAACCTACTCAATATTAGGTGGCTGGTCATACTAACACATTATGACACACATACCTTAAAACAAAGCCCTCCAGTGGCGTGCTGTCACCGCTGACAGGGCTTCCTTCTTCAACCTGTCTTCCCTCCGAGTTTGTGGGCTGCGGCCACTTGATTGCTTGCCAAGCTGCGAGCATCTCACTCCCGTGCATGAGCGCTGGAGTCACGGCCATGGCATTGTGCTCTGAAGGGACGGCATGAGTATGCCATCCCTTCAGAGTACATGAATGGTGATGTCACCAGCTGCATCACGAGTTTAGGAGATATTTACTGTACCTACAGGTAAGCCTTATTACAGGTAAGCCTTATCATAGGTAATCCTTATTACAGGTAAGCCTTATTACAGGTAAGTCTTATCACAGGTAAGACTTATTATAGGTAAGCCTTATCATAGGAAAGACTTATCACAGGTAAGCCTTGTCACAGGAAAGCCTTGTTATAGGTAAGACTTATTATAGGTAAGACTTATCATAGGAAAGACTTATCACAGGTAAGCCTTGTCACAGGAAAGCCTTGTTATAGGTAAGACTTATTATAGGTAAGACTTATTACAGGTAAGACTTATTACAGGTAAGACTTATTACAGGTAAGACTTATTATAGGTAAGACTTATTATAGGTAAGACTTATTATAGGTAAGCCTTATCACAGGTAAGCCTTATCATAGGAAAGCCTTATCACAGGTAAGCCTTATCATAGGTAAGCCTTATTATAGGTAAGTCTTATTACAGGTACGCCTTATTACAGGTAAGCCTTATTACAGTTAAGCCTTATTACAGGAAAGCCTTATTACAGGTAAGCCTTACTACAGGTAAGACTTATTATAGGTAATCCTTATTATAGGTAAGCCTTATTACAGGTAAGCCTTATTACAGGTAAGTCTTATTACAGGTAATCCTTATTACAGGTAAGCCTTATTATAGGTAAGCCTTACTACAGGTAAGCCTTACTACAGGTAAGCCTTATTATAGGTAATCCTTATTATAGGTAAGCCTTATTACAGGTAAGCCTTATTACAGGTAAGTCTTATTACAGGTAATCCTTATTACAGGTAAGCCTTATTACAGGTAATCCTTATTACAGGTAAGACTTATTACAGGTAATCCTTATTATAGGTAAGCCTTATTATAGGTAAGACTTATTACAGGTAATCCTTATTACATGTAAGCTTTATTACAGGTAAGACTTATTACAGGTAATCCTTATTATAGGTAAGTCTTATTACAGGTAAGTCTTATTACAGGTGAGCCTTATTACAGGTAAGACTTATTACAGGTAAGTCTTATTACAGGTAAGTCTTATTACAGGTAAGCCTTATTACAGGTGAGCCTTATTACAGGTAAGACTTATTACAGGTAAGTCTTATTACAGGTGAGCCTTATTACAGGTGAGCCTTATTACAGGTAAGTCTTATTACAGGTAAGCCTTATTACAGGTGAGCCTTATTACAGGTAAGCCTTATTACAGGTAATCCTTATTATAGGTAAGACTTATTACAGGTAAGCCTTATTACAGGTAATCCTTATTATAGGTAAGACTTATTATAAGTGAGCCTTATTACAGGTAATCCTTATTATAGGTAAGTCTTATTACAGGTAAGTCTTATTACAGGTGAGCCTTATTATAGGTAAGCCTTATTACAGGTAAGACTTATTACAGGTAATCCTTATTATAGGTAAGACTTATTACAGGTAATCCTTATTACAGGTAAGCCTTATTACAGGTGAGCCTTATTACAGGTGAGCCTTATTACAGGTAAGACTTATTACAGGTAAGCCTTATTACAGGTGAGCCTTATTACAGGTGAGCCTTATTACAGGTAAGTCTTATTACAGGTGAGCCTTATTATAGGTGAGCCTTATTACAGGTAAGTCTTATTACAGGTAATCCTTATTATAGGTAAGACTTATTACAGGTAAGCCTTATTACAGGTAATCCTTATTATAGGTAAGACTTATTATAAGTGAGCCTTATTACAGGTAATCCTTATTATAGGTAAGTCTTATTACAGGTAAGTCTTATTACAGGTGAGCCTTATTATAGGTAAGCCTTATTACAGGTAAGGCTTATTACAGGTAATCCTTATTATAGGTAAGTCTTATTACAGGTAAGTCTTATTACAGGTGAGACTTATTATAGGTGAGCCTTATTACAGGTAAGCCTTATTACAGGTAAGACTTATTACAGGTAATCCTTATTATAGGTAAGTCTTATTACAGGTGAGACTTATTATAGGTGAGCCTTATTACAGGTAAGCCTTATTACAAGTAATCCTTATTATAGGTAAGACTTATTACAGGTAAGTCTTATTACAGGTAAGACTTATTACAGGTAAGTCTTATTACAGGTGAGCCTTATTACAGGTAAGTCTTATTACAGGTAAGTCTTATTACAGGTAAGACTTATTACAGGTAAGACTTATTACAGGTAAGACTTATTATAGGCTTACCTGTAAGTACGAGTGTAAAAGCAGAGTTTACTACCACTTTAAATATTTTTTGGGCCAGGTTTATACACATGTAGTGCGGGAAACCACATATAATTCGCACAGGAATCATACCACATTTCTGTGTGAATTACACGCGAAGTCTGTGCGGTGCAGTTTGAGCCATACATTTTGTATGGCTCAAATCCCATCGCATCCGAACTAAAAAGATGCAGGACCCTTTTTTTACCCGCACTGACAATCGCATCGCATTTTGCGATCTGTTTCCGGGTGTCAATAATTTAACATTGACACCCACACCAGATCGCATATACACCATGCGACTTCAATGCGGTGCGGGAAACGCACAGAATTTGCAGCGTTTCCCACACCGCATCAGTGTGAACCCGGTTTAGCTGTAGTATTTTCTGATGGATGCTTTACAGTTGTAATATTTATGTATTTTTTTATTGGCTGAATTGGACTTGTGGGATTGCTTTATAATTGTTTATTTATTTTTCTGTTTGTTATATTTGATGGACTTGTGGTTTTTTTCCAACCTAATTACATAGTTACATAGTTAGTCTGGCTGAAAAAAGACAGGTCCATCCAGTCCATAATTAAAGTGGTTCTAAAGGCTCAAGGTTTTTTATCTTCATGCATTCTATGCATGAAGGTAAAGAAACTTCAGTGTGCAGCAGCTCCCCCCCCCACCCCCCAATACTTACCTGAGCCCCATCTCGATGCAGCACTGTCCATGAGAGCCTTAGCTCTCTGGGGACTCTCATTCCTGATTGGTTGAGCCATTGGCTCTCACTGCTGTCAATCGCAGCCAGTGAGCCAATCAGGAAAGAAAGGGGGCGAGGCCAAGCCACAGCTCTGTGTGTGAATGGACACGCAGAGCCGTGGCTCAGGAGCTCACCTGCTTGGGTGCCCCCAGAGCAAGCTGCTTGTTCTGGTAGCACTCAGCATGAGGGAGGATCCAGGAGCGCTGGTGGGAGGGGACTGAAAAGAGGAGGATCTGGGCTGCTCTATGCAAAACCAAGTCTTTAATATCACTTTAATGATATAGCTACAGTCAGGGGCGGACTGACCATTTGGAAACTAAGGTCATTTGACCCCGAGGGCCTGGGGGTCAGTAGGGGGCCCCATGAAATGCCCCTGGTAACTTTTTCATAGGCTTTTTTGAGTTTGGGCAAGGACACAGGGGCCCCATGATCCCCTATTGCCCGGGGGCCCCATGAGTTGTCAGTCCACCCCTGGCTACAGTATACTGTATATGGCAAATTTCAATTCACAACAGTTTTGTTCTGCTTTTCATCCATTTTTGTCATGCAGATTGTTTTTAGGAGGTCCCCTATTCCTTGGTGTTTTGTTTTCATTTTCATACTGGAATGATTTTAAGGACTTAATTAGATCTGCGATCATGCGTTAACGTGCATTGAATTACAGCAGCCTATTCATTCAACAGACAAACACCATTTTTTACAATGCAGTGCACAGAAACGCATGGCAGTATATTACTGGACATTATGGAGCACTTCAAGACTTGTGTGTTGCCGTAGTGTGTTGGAATGCCATTCCAATTAAATCTCTACTGAGCCTAGTCTCTGCTGAACCCTGGCTTAGTCTCTGCTGAACCCCAGTCTAGTCTCGGCTTAACTGCAGCCCAGTCTTTGCTGAACCCCAGACTAGTGTCTGCTGATCTCCAGCCTAGTCTCTGCTGAACTCCAGTATAGTCTTTGCTGAACCCTTGCTTAGTCTTGCTACACTCCAGCCTATTCTCTACTGAACTCCAACTTAGTCTCTGCTGAACTTCAGCCTAGTCTCTGCTGAACTCCAGCCTAGTCTCTGCTGAACTCCAGCCTAGTCTCTGCTGAACTCCAGCCTAGTCTCTGCTGAACTCCAGCCTAGTCTCTGCTGAACTCCAGCCTAGTCTCTGCTGAACCCAAGCTTAGTCTCTGTTGATCTCCAGCCTAGTCTTTGCTGAACCCCAGCCTTGTCTTTGCTCAATTCCAGCCTAGTTTCTGCTCAACTCCAGTCTAGTGTCTTCTGAACCCCCAGCCTGGTCTCTGCTAATTTCCAGCCTAGTCTCTGCTGAACCTAATCTATGCTGAACTCCAGCCTAGTTTTTGCTAAACTCCAGCCTAGTATTTGCTGAATTCAAGCCTAGTGTCTGCTGAACTGCAGCCTAGTCTCTGTCTAACTCCAGCCCAGTCTCCACTGAACCCCAGCCTAATATCTTCTGCACTCCAGCCTAGTCTCTGCTGAACTCCTGTCTAGTTTCTGCTGAACCCCAGGCTAGTCTCCTCCTCCTGTGCCACCATCCCCTCCCTCCTAGATTGTAAACTCGAAAGAGCAGGGCCCTCAGTCCCCTCATGTTTTGCATTGTATTGGTATTGTTCTGTCAAATGTTCTGTCCTCCTTTGTAATGTACAGCGCTGAGCGAACTATTGGCGCTTTATAAATACTGTATAATAATAATAATAGTCTCTGCTGAACCTAAGCCTAGTCTCTGCTGTACTGTAGCCTAATCTCTGATGAACTCCAGTCTAGTTTCTGCTGAACTCCAGTCTTATTTCTGCTGAACTCCAACTTAGTCTCTGCTGAACCCAAGCCTAGTCTCTGTTGAACTGCGGCCTAATCTCTGTTGATCTCCAGCCTAGTCTTTGCTGAACCCCAGCCTTGTCTCTGCTGAACCCCAGCCTTGTCTCTTCTCAATTCCAGCCTAGTCTCTGCAGAACTCTGGTCTAGTCTCTTCTGAACCCCCATCCTAGTCTCTGCTAATTTCCAGCCTAGTGTCTGCTAAACCTAGGCCTAATCTCTGCTGAACTCCATCCTTGTTTTTGCTGAACTCCTGTCAAGCCTAGTGTCTGCTGAACTGCAGCCTAGTCTCTGTTTAACTCCAGCCCAGTCTCTGCTGAACCCCAGCCTAATATCTTCTGCACTCCAGTCTAGTCTCTGCTGAACTCCAGTCTAGTTTCTGCTGAACCCCAGGCCAGGGGCGGCCTGACAACTCATGGGGCCCCCAGGCAATAGGGGATCATGGGGCCCCTGTGTCCTTGCCCAAACTCAAAAAAGCCTATGAACAAGATACCAGAGGCATCTCATGGGGCCCCCTACTTACCCCGGGCCCTCGGGCAGTGCCCTAGTTTCCAAATGGTCAGTCCGCCCCTGCCCCAGGCTAGTCTCTTCTGAACCCCTGCCTAGTCTCTGCTGAAACCCTGCTTAGTCTCTGCTGAAGCACAGCCTAGTTTCTGCTGAAGCACAGCCTAGTCTCTCCTGAACCCCATTCCAATCTCTGCAATACCCCAGCCTGGTCTTTTCAGCATTTGCAGAACAATAATTGCAGCATTTGCGAGTCTCTTCTGCACCCAGCCCAGCCACAGGGCTTTAGCAACCTAAATGTCATTTGGTTATGCCATGATACGACTATTTTTTTAACTGAAAAATCCCTGCCCTTCTCTACCCCTCTCTTGCGTGCAAAGGTTTAAAAAACGTTACTGTTCTAATAATAAGAGTTTAAAAATACACAACTACAAAATGTTTGAAGAAATTATATTGTTAATCTGAAAGGATTGTGTCTGTGCATAAGCAAAAGACATACAGTGATTGTGAATTTGTTCATTAATCTCACCTTGCCTGCACTGGTTCACGTATTAGCTGCTTGCTCTGCGGTTTTAGCTGATCAATATACATTAGGGCCCTTAATCATGAACTTGCACGGTGCAATTTTCATCAGGATCCAGGGATTTCACTTCTCAGTGTTTGTCTCCACCTGCAGAGCTGGACTAGACTAAATATCTATGTAAATGGTATATTTATTTGCAGAAGAACATCTAGCTCTGTACACATTTTTCTTGCTTTGTGCCATAATGAGGATAGATGAAACCTTGGTGGCCTCAATCTTCCATCTATTACAAGTAATTGGCAGGTATAAAAGTTTATGCAAGAGAAAGGAAATTGCACAGGCTGTATTATTATAACTGAAATCAATCCATTTCAAGTGAAGGAAAGCTGCTCGTTCTCGGCATATTAAGCAGAGCTTCTGGATTGGACAACAAATGTGCCAAAGTGTGGGGCAGCTCTGGAAGATCATACCTGATTGATTCGCTACAGATTTTTGACAAAAAATGGAAATTTTAGCTCACTATTGTAAAAGGGTTCATTTATCTAAGGAGAACATGCTCTGGTAATAAGTAGAATGCATTACTAGAAACCCAGACATCAGTTTACTAATATACATAATTTAGCACTAACACATCATTTTTGTTGCATTTGGGATGCCATTAACAATTATGGGAACAAGTGAAACAGGCACGTTTGCGTTTTCCATAAACGCGCACTAAATTGAGTGATTGCGTGCATTCAGGAAATGCTAAAGTATGAATGAAGCCTAAGATACACATCTGAAAAGGTTCCCATTTATCCAGGTTATGCTATACCAAGTAGTAGTTAGTCACATCCAGACTGAATAGTTCTGTAATGTTGAAGGCATTTCACAGCTAATTGAATCCATTTCTTCAGATCTAATGAGTGTTAGGAACATACCCCATCACTTGTAGTCCATGGGTAACTTTGTCACAATAATTCAATCACCATGGAATGTGTTAAAGCAGATGTTGATTGTCTAAGAACAGGATGGGAGGTATGCAAACTTGTTAGACCCCCGTGTTCTAATTATATGTAGCACCCTCCTAGATAGGTGCTAGGATTTATATAGTGAGAATAGTATATTTGTGTTTCCCTGCTTAACAGAGAGACTGTTAGGTAAATTTAGTTTGGCATCCTGCTTAACAGAGTGCTGCAGTCTATTAGTCTATTAGTCAGGACTGCTCATGGCGCTCTGGTGCTGTTTGGGCTCCTCCTGCCTTCTGGAAGCCACTGGAGCTTTCCAGAACATAGGTGGGAACTAGGCGGATGAACAGCATGACAGTGGATACAGTGCTCGCCAATTGCAGGGGAGAAGAGCCCCGTTGCATGCTGGGAGCTGGTATTTATATTCTGTGAGCACTTGGCTTGGTGTCTTTCCAGGTGTGGATTGTACCATGCCAGGGTCGAGGCAGGCTTGCCTCCCCTGGCATCTGCTGCCATGCGGCCTCTGGTGGGCAACCTGAGGGCCTGTAGTCAGAGAGTGACCCTGGTTCTGAGAGAGTTGACTGAGGTGACTCTATCAAAGATCTGGTCTGGTATCGCTGGTGTCACTTGGAAGTTGGAATGAGGCAACCAGATGTCCCTGGACATTTTGCAAGTACAGATAACCTAAAGGATCTATAGACTTGTGATTTTAACCCCCTCATGGTGATACAGAGTCAACTAACAGACAAGGGAACTCTGGCTAGTGTTCTGAACAGCTCTGTCCATTTACTCTTGGCTGTAAGGGACTTTGCTCTAGCCTGAAGTTACTGTTACTGCTACTGCAAAGAAGTATTTTACCTGCTTCAGCAAGGACTTCATCTAAAGCTTGACTAAGATCAGATAGTGTGCTCAACTTTAATTTGTTCTGTTCTTGGAGTATTCTACTAAATTCACCATCCCTATCCCAGTTCTCAAATAAATCTACATAACAACATCCCCTAAACTGATCATTAGAGTAACTAACGAAAGTTGTGTGAACCTGGCTATAGGAAATACTGTGTGCTTGGCTGCGGGTGAAGATTTGGGGAAAGGCCTGGGTAAAATACAAGCGGCTCCTATGGGGGTAGTTCTACATACATAATCCAATCCCTTGGTGGTGGGAAGTCTGCTACAGGTGTTAATCCTAGGATTTACATGGCTGAAAGTGTGAACTGTTATTAAACTGTTGAGGCAGAGATGGTAAAATGGCATTATATGTAGATTGTAGATGGTGATGAATTCTCCCTTCCCTTTCAGGGATGGTTATTCTGATCAGAGTTTTGATCCCAGACCAGGGGCGGACTGACAACTCATGGGGCCCCCGGGCACTAGGGGATCATGGGGCCCCTGTGTCCTAGCCCACACTCAAACCATACCCAAAAAATCCTATGAAAGCTACCAGGGGCATCTCATGGGGCCCCCTACTGACTCCGGGCCCTCGGGCAGTGCCCGAGTTCCCAAATGGTCAGTCCGCCCCTGTCCCAGACAACTGGTTTGCAAGAGAAGTGAAAAAGGCCCTCTGTGTCAAACTCGAAAAGACATACAGGGCTAAGAGCTTTTGGCACCATCTTCCATCCACATAGAATGAATTTTACTATCTCTACCTAGGCAAATTTGGAAACAATTAAAATCTTCAGACATGGAAATGATTAGAGCTTGTGGCAGACTTACTGGCACCAAGAGATGGATTAGATAATTAGAACAGGGTGGTTCCACAAACTTTCACACCTCCCATTTTGTTCTTGGATAGTGGACATCTGTCTCAACACACTGCATTCCTTCAAGAACACTGACATTATGCTATTGCTGCGATTATGATCCTTGACTCATTTTGAGCTCAATTTGCAACCCACTTTGTGCTTCCAAATATCCCCTCCCCACCCTTACGCTTAATACAATAAAACATATATCTTCAAAAACACACTGCACTATAGAGTCATATATATTCTGCAAAAATCTCTAAATAAAAATAATTATAATTATTACAACCAAAATAAAATAAGTAAATCACTGCTGCTACCTTACAATTATCAAAATACTGTTTGTCAAACAGTGAAAAAATAGGTTCATAGACCACAAAAAATTTCTACAATTCTCACAGTGGCGCAATGATTAAAAAAAACAGTGCAATAAAAACAAATATCACAGAGAAGGAGCTCTCCTAGAGGGAAACCAATGGATTTATACTTTGCCTGCATTGGCACCTGAAGGTTTGAATACTGAACTCGATATAAATTGTTTTATTAGTGATTATTAGATAGAATTGAGATATTAGGGTTTGGGGGTCTTTGATAGATTATAGGCTTGTGCATTTACACAGTGCATATATTTTTATAGATTTTTTTATAGAATTTGTAGAGAATTGGTGAACAAGTTTTGTATGTTTTTTTCTTTTAATGTATGGATATTGTACATGTATCTTTCTCCATATCAGAATTGCAAAATGAGGGAGCTGGTCTAAGCCCTTGTTCTCACTGCTGCGACTTCAGGTGTGATATGCGATTTACAAATCGCACCTGAAGTAGCATCTAATGCATTTATAATGCACTTATTCAGTGCAATTTGACGTGTTGTAATTTCAAAAATAGCTCATGCACTACTTTTTTCTGATTTCTTTGCGAGTTCTGTTAAATGAAGTTGCAGGCAGCAGTGAAATCGGTGGTACAAATCACACTGATCTGCAGCTTTGAAATCGCGCTACTTCAGTTGAAGTAGCAAGACTTCAAAATCGCATTCCGTGTGAACTGAATTTCAATGATGTATTCTCTGCATTAACGTACAGAAACTTCCCCTGTGTGTTCCCCCCACCCACCTCCCCAACATTTACCTGAGTCCTGTATTGATCCAGCACTGTGCCCGGCTGCAGGTCTTCTCTCCCCCTCTTCCTGGTCTCACAGGCTTTGCTGAGAACAGCGGGAGCCATTGGCTCTTGCTGCTGTCAGTGAAATCCAGTAAGCAGAGACTGGGGGAGGGGGGCAGGTCTGAGCTGCACTGTGTTTGTCTATGGACACACACAGCCCAGCTTGGAAACAAGGCTGCAGGTCGGGTCACATAGCAAGCAACTATGTCGGCAAACACAGAAGAGGAAGAGTAAAGATCACCAGTGGGGGACCCCAAAAGAGGATGTATGGGGCAGCTCTATGCAATACCATTACACAGAGCAGGTAAGTATAAACCTGTTTATTATTCTAATTAAAAAAATAGACTTTACAATCACTTTTTGCATTGTTATATAATCAGTCTATATAATCAATGTCTATGTTAAAAACAATTTTCATTAGCTATGTATCTCTGACGACAAGGCTCTGTCGCCCAGGATTATTGAGCCGAGTAATGTTTAACTTCTGCAGTGTATGAGTCCTCTCATTTGGTCTCTATAAAGTTTGTAGAAATAGATTGTAAAAGGTACCCTAGGGTTTATTTTACTATATTGTGTGCTTTGTTTTATGCTCTCACATTTGTGCAGCTTTCTATGCTGCGATATTGAGGCAGCTGCATCATAAAACACTTTACAGTCTGTTATTTGGTCTAGCCCAGAATTTATTATATTCTGCTGAAACAAGGCATTGGCTTATTTACATGGGACTGGGGATAAAGTATTGATCTAACATGAAACAAATTTATAAATTACCGGACAGTGTATATGTGTTTATTGCAAGCGCTATACGATGATAGGAATGCAGTTAGAAGGCCAAGGCATTTATAGTGGTTGGCAAGGGAAGAGCATTTCCTAGAATTGAATTAAAGTGGACACAGTGTTTTATTGTGGACAGAGTGTTTTATTGTGGACAGAGTGAGAAACTTTTTAGCAACTAATAGGTTTGTATTGATAACTCTGTCCCCGTTGGGGTGGTATTTCCTTACTTCTTGTAGCACTTAGTATAAAGTATATATGAACCCTTCTCTTGTAAAACCACCCATTTAGTTTAAAAAAGAAATGAAAGGCAAACCATTTGTGTATAAATATAACAAAAAAATGTCTATTTATTACTTTTCCCATCAAGGTGAACTTATCCTTCAAAGGTTTCCTCTGAATACTAAAGGTACATAATCAGCATATTATATAAGCACACAAGTCCTGCATGGACATGCTTAACGGGAGGTTACTAGGACCTGGACTTGGGGTCAGATTTAGACCTTGGGGGGCCCAGAGCACATAGGGTTTGGTATGCCCCTTATGCGCAGTAAATAAAATTCATGGGAAATTACCAAATTTACAAATGAAAATCAATTTATTGCATGGAGTACTACAACCCACAAATCTAAATTCACTGTCCACATAAATATGTAAAATGCAATATAGAGTTTGGTCCATAGCTTGAAAGTGCTGGCTAGACCCAAATCTAGATCAAATTTCTTTGATTTATTACTTTTCCCGCTAACAATTTCCCACTTTTCCCACTAACGATCCAATCAATAATGATAGATTTGGTTTACTTTCTCAACAACAGTCACACATTTTAAAAGTGCCTGGCCCAATGTCATTATGAGCTTGGCATACATGCAATTGTAGACTACCTTCTTTAGGAGTGTAAAAAT
The DNA here is from genome assembly GCF_062004578.1 of Staurois parvus. NCBI lineage: Eukaryota > Metazoa > Chordata > Amphibia > Anura > Ranidae > Staurois > Staurois parvus. The sequence continues at coordinate 1,303,283 of NW_028318327.1, forward strand.
CAATACAATACAAACATATTCAATATACCAATCCAGAGTAAAAACATTTACAGATCATGGCAAAATATTGTTTCTTAAGATTCAGTTTAATAAAAAAAAAACATTTTGTAAATATTACATTTTTGTATAGAAGGGGATCCTTTCTTCCTCCCTGCTCTGACATAAATGTTACTCTCCTCTCGCATATATATATATATATATATATATATATATCTTATTTGTGATGCTTTAATTTCAGTCTATATTGGGCTGGTGTTGGCAAAGCTTGAAAAATGCCACAATTCATGTGAAAAGATGCATCTGTTTATCCTTGTCAATGGCAAATGGTGTGATTTTGTGGAACTGTATAGTAAGGTTGGTTCCATATCCCCCTCCCATCCCAGATCTCCCAAAAATACTTCCTAATGCCCTTATTACACAAACAAACTCTATAACCGCTTAGGGGGTTGTAAATTATTTTACTCTCAGTGTCTCTATGAGCTCAAAACCCCATTTCAGGAAGGAAAAAGTTTACCTGTGAAGTCCTCCCACCACACACATCAAGGGTTGAGTGCTCATTATGTTTAGGGGTACAGGTATAAGGTGTAATACTTATCTTATTCCTCTTTCTAGCAGACTCCCTCCATCTGTGTGACTGGTCCCCTGAAGCCTCTTCTCCAAGGTGCTTTGTTGGTGGTTCCTTGTGGCCTGAGGGTTAAATGCATGCATTTCATATACTGGAACAATAAACAAACCTCCGATCCTCACGCAGCAAACAAAAAATCAACCAGAAATTCTAATGACTAAGAGCAGCTGAACATCTACATTATCAAATAAATAAATGAATAAAGTTCAGCGTTCCAAAATCCACAATACCTGACCTAAAAACAAACTAGCAAATACATAATGTAACAGTGCAAGGCCCAGGGTGAATATAGGTAGAAATGGTCAAAAAAAGACACTGGGTTTGTATATGGAACAAAAAAGTTGAGTGGAGATAACAGCTTTATCAGCTTTCTCTTGATTTTTGTATTTCTGGATGGAGCTCCATGGAGATTTCAAAGTGACTTGGGAAGGAAGAATTCTCCAACCCAGTGTTCGGGTGTTGTGAACAACCAGCACGGTGTGTGTACCCAGGCGCACACAGCCCTTATAATGATGGGCTGCTGAGAGTTGAAGGTGGAGTGGAAGGGAGTTGGAGCAGTGCTTGCCATTGAGAGAGTCTCTGTGTGGAGATAGATGATGTGTATGTTAAAGAGCTTGAGGCTATGTGCAATCAAGAAGCTTGAACCTGTGTGCATGGAATAGCCAGTGGTCTGGGAGTCCAAACAAGCAAAGGTACTGCTGAACAAAGAGAGACGAGTGGCTCACAATTTTTCATTTATATTTTGGCTGGAGAAGAACCTATGTGTGGGAAAGCTTATGTTGGACTTTTGTTTTTTGCCCTTTTTTTTAATAAACATGGGCTACCAGACCCTTAAATATAGTTCCTGACTGACGTGAAGTCAAAAAACGCATCCTGAAAACGCATCTACCACTAGAGCTAATGATCCCCCATGTCACATAACTAAGGAAATATTATTAAACATGATAATAAATAAACCTCTGTAATCAAACCCAAATCTCAAACAGTTCTGGCGGTTGCCAGAAGAACAGTACTTGCCTGACTGCATTGTGCCAAGTGTAAAATTTGGTGGAAGAGGGATTATGGTGTTTGGTTGCTTTGCAGGGGTTGGGCTTGGCCCCTTAGTTCCAGTGAAAGGAACTCTTAAGGCATCAGCATACCAAGACATTTTGGACAATTTCATGCTCCCAACTTTGTGGGAACAGTTTGGGGATTGCCCCTTCCTGTTCCAACATGACTGCGTACCAGTGAACAAAGCAAGATCCATAAAGATATGGATGAGCGAGTTTGGGGTGGAGGAACTTGACTGGCCTGCACTGAGTCCTGACCTCAAACTGATAGAACAACTTTGTGATGAATTAGAGTGTAGACTGTGAGCCAGGCCTTCTCGTCTGACATCAGTGCCTGATCTCACAAATGCGCTTCTGGACAAATGGTCAAACATTCCCATAGATACACTCCTAAACCTTGTGGACAGCCTTCCCAGAAGAGTTGAAGCTGTTATAGCTGCAAAGGGTGGGCCAACTCAATATTGAACCCTATGAACTAAGCCTGGGGTGCCATTAAAGTACATGTGCGTGCAAAGGCAGGCGTCCCAATACTTACGGCAATATAGTACATGCTTTTTCTTCCGCTGTGTGATGAGACACCTAGCTAACAGATGGGAAGCCTCACTTTTGTCATTCACTGCTTCAAAGAGGCTGCAAATTGCCCGTCTAGCTGGTGCCTCTGTTAACTGACCAAAAGAGACAAATGGACATTGCGCAGTACATGTTGTGCAGTCAGAGATAGTATTCTGCATACCTTGGTTGTAATGAGTAGTTATTTGAGTTACTGTTGCCTTTCCATCATCTCAAACCAGTCTGCCCATTCTCCTCTGACCTCTGACATCAACGAGGCATTTTCCTCCACACAACTGCAGCTCACTGGATATTTTCCCTTTTTTCAGGCTATTCTCTGTAAACCCTAGAGATGTTTGTGTGTGAAAATCCCAGTAGATCAGCAATTTTTTAAATACTCAAACCAGATTGTCTAGCACCAACAACCATGCCATGTTCAAAGTCACTTAAATGCCCTTTCTGATGCTCAGTCTGAACTTCAGCAAGTCGTCTTCACCACAACTGCATGCCTAAATGCATTGAGTTGCTGCCATGTGATCATGTAATTGTCTGATTAGCAATTTGTGTTACCAAGAAATTGAACAGGTGTACCTAATAAAGAGGTTGGTGAGTATATACAGTTGTGTTCAAAATAATAGCAGTCAGACATCACTAACCTGATCAGCCACTGTTTTTGGTAGAAATTATATTTCTACATGGCAAATGATTTACTAAAACAAAAGAAAAATATTCCTGCGCCAATACAAAATAAGTGAATCACCCTTCTAAATTGCTGCTGTGCAAAAAAATGTGTGAAAACACAAACAGTAAAATATATAAATAAACAGCGCAAAATAGACCTAAATACAAATATTAATAAATCACAAAATATAAATGTCCCATATTAATTAGTGCATATTTATATCAAAAAATCTTCAGGAAAAAACACCATAAAGTTCCTTGTGATGAAAACTGAGGATTGCAAATATATTTATAGCCTTCCACCTATCACCCGTGCACACCAACATCAAATACACTCAAATAAAGCCTTTAAGGATTTAAGGATATTTTCATCAGCTCAATGATAGCCTGCCCTCCAAGTTAAGATCTTCTTTCAGGTCCTCACCGTGGCTTCCTAGTTTGCTCCACCATATCATCAAAGAAAAAACTTATATAGTGTAATATTGCCACATCAATATTATACCAAAATACAAAATCCAGGCCACTCACATTTCAACAGCTTGTAAAAGGCACATTTATTAAGCCCATGACAGCCTGATGATGAAAACCAGCCACATAATCCAGGGTTCCCACACCGATGTAGCCAGATAGAGCAGAGGAACAGCAGAGAACCAGCCTAGATCCCACAAAATGGCCGCTGGAACGCACAGCTCGGCGTGCGCTCCACTCACCGGAAGTGACGTCAGACGTATGGCGAATAGACCGGATTTGCGTCAACGCGTTTCGCCCCTCCCATTGGGCGTTCTCAAGACGTCCATTTCCTGTGTCCAACATCTTAAATAGCTCATATATGGCCCATAAATATATTTGGAATCCTCAGTTTTCATCACAAGGGACTTTATGGTGTTTTTTCCTGAAGATTTTTTGATATAAATATGCACTAATTAATATGGGACATTTATATTTTGTGATTTATTAATATTTGTATTTAGGTCTATTTTGCGCTGTTTATATAAATAATTTACTAGCAGGTGTAGTAGAGTAATAGAAATCCAACAGACCCAACAGTCATGACATGCATGATGCTAATTCTGTGTAATTGAATCACTAATTGAAAGGGGCATGTTCAAGATAATAGCAGTATGGAGTTCTATTAGTGGGGTCATTCATTCTTTGAAAAACAGGTGGCAATTATTGCCCTTATTTAAGGAAGGAAGGCAGCAAATGTTGTACATGCTGGTTACAGTGCATTTCTCTCTGAAATTCTAAGGAAAATGGGTCTTTCCAGACATTGTTCAGAAGAACAGCGTACCTTGATTAAAAAGTTGATTGGAGAGGGGAAAACATATAAAGAAGTGCAGAAAATGATAGGCTGCTCAGCTAAAATGATCGCAAATGCTTTAAAATGGCAACCAAAACCTGAAAGACGTGGAAGAAAGTGAAAAACTACCATTCGAATGGATAGAAGAATAGCCAAAATGGCAAGGACTCAGCCAACAATCAGCTCCAGGAAGATCAAAGAAGGTGTAAAGTTACCTGTGAGTACTGTTACAATTAGAAGACGCCTATGTGAAGCCAAGCTATCTGCAAGAAGCCCCCGCAAAGTCCCACTGTTGAAAAAAAGACATGTGCTGAAGAGCTTACAATTTGCCAAAGAGCACATTGACTGGCCTAAAGAGAAATGGCGCAACATTTTGTGGACTGATGAAAGTAAGATTGTTCTTTTTGGGTCTAGTGGCCGGAGACAGTTTGTCAGACGACCCCCAAACACTGAATTCAAGCCACAGTACACTGTGAAGACAGTGAAGCATGGTTGCGCAAGCATCATGATGATATGGGGATGTTTCTCATACTACGGTGTTGGGCCTATTTATCGCATACCAGGGATCATGGATCTGTTTGAATACATCAGAATACTTGAAGAAGTCATGCTGCTTTATGCCGAAGAGGAAATGCCCTTGAAATAGGTGTTCCAACAAGACAACGACCCCAAACACACCAGTAAACGTGCAACATCTTGGTTCCAGACCAACAAGATTGACGTTATGGAGTGGCCAGCCCAATCCCCGTATCCTAATCCAATAGAAAACTTGTTGGGGGACATCAAAAATGCAGTTTCTGAGGCAAAACCAAGAAATAGAGAAGAACTGTGGAATGTAGTCCAATCATCCTGGGCTGGAATACCTGTCCACAGGTGCCAGAAGTTGGGTGACTCCATGCAACATAGATGTACAGCAGTTCTCAGAAACAGTGCTTATACAACTAAATATTAATTACGTTATTCAAAGGAAAGCAAAATCTTCAAACATTTTTCAGTTTATATAGTGAATGTTTGAGTTTGTAAAGAAGAATACAAACACTGCTATTTTTTTGAACAGTCTAATATTCACTTTTCTTCAATTTTTTTAGAGGAACAACACACATTTGATATATTTTTCTTCATGTTTTGATTTGGAATAGAATGTGTAGTGTTCCCAATGCATTTGTGTGTATGGAAATAAAAGCTGTTAGAAGGATTTTGAGCTTTATTCACTTTTTTCAACACACTGCTATTATTTTGAACACAACTGTATATATATTCACATACATTTTTTTTTTTTTTGCAACAATTTTTCTTCTTTGGAAGGAGTGGTGAAGGGTAAAACCCCTGTAAAGTTTTTTTTGCTGTCCTTGTTTGGGAGTTTCACCCCTCTCTACTCTTATGAGCACTTTGGGGGTTATTTACTAAAACCGGAGAGTGCAAAATCTGGTGTAGCTCTGCATAAAAACCAATCAGCTTCCAGGTTTTATTGCCAAAGCTTAACTGAACAAGCTGAACCATGTACAGCTGCACCACATTCAGCGAACTCCAGTTTGAGTAAGTCTCCCCCTGTGACTAACATTGCAATTGAGGGAATTGCCTAATAGGGAATTTCCTCTCACATTGGAGAGAATTTATCTCACTTCCTCTGTCTAAAGAACAAGAAATGGAGGAAAATGTTCACAAATAACAGATGCAGAAAATGGAAATTCAGGGGTTTAACAATTCCATAGCATGCCTAAATAAATCAAATATATGTATATATATATATATATATATATGTGTTGGCGATATATATACTGAATCTGTATGATGATATACAGGTGAAGGACGATGAGTCTAAGCAGACCGAATGTGCCCAGGTTGGCCAGCACATTAGAAGTATTCCTCAGTTACTATATCCTCTTCCAGAAATCATCTGTGCAACACAAGTTGTGTGCTGTTTTGTAATTATGTGTTAATATCACTAAATAATAGCTGAAGACCCATTGTATATGAAATTGAACTCCTCTCCATTCCCCTCCCAATCCAATTCTCTAGTTGGGTTAGAGAACAGTGGTGGATTATTAATCTTCTGTATTACAATGGGACTTCTCCAATTTTACATATATAGTATTAGATCTTATCCTCTCCCATCTATCTATGTCACAGATGTCTGCATTGCAGTCCTACATTTAAAGCTCACAGAAAGAAATTGTCAGCTGACACATTCCGCAGCATTTTCTCTGTTTTACTGGAAATAATTGAAAAGCATCATTAAGCTTTTAAAGACATCTGCCATAATCCCCCACTCTAGTAGCAAAATATAATAACATAAAATTAAATTGTATCTCTAGTTCTGTAATAAACTGATATTACATGTAATTGCAATACGAGACATTTTATATTGTCAACTTTTTTAAAATATAATTACTTTTCCATTTCAGTCCACTGCTCTCTTCGATTTTCTATAAAAATGCTTTAATTTACATTGTCAGCAACAGACTTCAGTTTGTCTTTAGAATTGTTTAGACTCCTCCCTTCATCTTCCAGCAATTTTCAATATTAAAATGTATTTGTTGTAATTTTTTTATATTTGGACACAGTAGGGAAGGGTTAGAACCCCTGTCAGTATGTGTTTTGTTGTATGCATCCTGTTGGTAAATTTCCCTTCACATCCTGTCACAGAGACACAGCAGAATGTGATGGAAAATTCTCTCTTAGATGGCTATCTCTGAAACAGGTGTCCCCATTTTACCATTTACACCTCAAGTCTTGTTCTCTCTAAACAAGTCTAAATACTTGAATTTCCCATCACTTTCTGTTTTGATAACAATGGTCACTAGTACAAATAGTGAAAGTAAATCTAGCTAGAAAGTGTTGCAAATCCTGGGAGTTGTGTTTTAAGATGGAAGCCATATAATGGGATGAGTGGGCTCCTTACACTGTAACGTTCAAGACTCACTGGGGCAAGGAGGAGGAGTGGAGCTGCTATTCTGAGACTGTCCAGCTAGGTTCTTCCTCTTGGAACCGAGGGACTGAGGAAAGCACATCTGCTGCATTCTGACCAGACTGCTGAGAGGCCAGACCAGTAGAGAGGGAGCGCAGCACATACCACTGTGATCACATCTGCACCACTGCCACAGGAAGACTGGAGCTACCACTCACCCTCTACTTCCCACAGCTGAATCTCTGGAAGCATTCTGTGGAGAGACTGAGAAGGTCCTCCTTCTACTGTGAGAGGTCACTGCAGCGTCCTGGGGACTGGTGAAATGACTATTTGCCTTTTGCTGATACTGCCATCAGGGACTGAACCAGTGAGAGCAGGACACCAAGTCTACCTAATCCATACTGCATTTATTCCAAACCTGGACTGCACCTATACCAACCCTATACTGCATTATATCAAACCTTCATTGCATCTGAACCTCATCTACCTTGTACCTGTGCCGAGACTATAATGTACCTATACTGTAGTTGTACTGCATGCAACTTAACTGGGACTGTTGTTAACTGCTTTGACGCTTTTAAAGGGTCCCAATGATAACCGGCAGAATGACATCTCAAAGATCTGCCCCTCCTATAATAATTATTCTGCAAGTCCCCTTTGTTCCCTTGCCTCCTCTGCTACCAACCTCTTTTTATTTTGGGCAGTGCATACCTAATCAGTCTAGGACTAGCACTGCCGCCATAAATGTATAGTTCCAGTAGATTAAACTTCACTATTGCTCACTGCTGCACTAGAAGTGGCCTTGCTACTGTTTGTGCTGATCTGCTATTGTTTATGCCTAGTCCTTACTTTTGATCACTTTGTATGATAAATCCTAAATTGTGTTATTACCATTGTTAATCCATTTTATGCTTGCCTAGTTACCAACCATGTTGGGTGACAATATATTAAGTTTGCCTTTACTACATGGTTTTGTGACTGTTTTCATTGATATGGCACAATATTAGGTATTAAGTATTACTTTTAGTGATTTCCGGTGATATTGTACACTCATCCTTTTGTGTCAGAGGGACTGAGGTTCTCGAGAAGGTTGAGAAAAAGAACAGAGGACCTGTCCTATTCAGCGGCTCCTATAGGGTAACGTTACAAAAGAGTTTAGTTCCACTTTAATGTTTTGTACATTAACCATGTGCTGCCTGCCATTGGCCTTATCCAGACCAAAAGTCACATACAACTATAAATTTTCCCACATCACAAAAAGAAACAAGAGAAATATATGTAATTCTGTATGAAATATTATTTATTAAAGGATATTGGCAAGTATTATTTTTTCATTGAATAAAAAATTAATTTGAAGTTTAATTTTATTTGAGCCTGTTCACAGCAGATAAAGCGCAACATAAAACAGACCTGGTACTGTAAAAAATTATCATATCACGTTAAAGAGTCATAAAGTCAGAAGTGCTCTTAGTCATCCTTTAGTGTGATTTATCAAGGAGCAGGATACTTGAGACATAAAGATTAATCAGCCCTAGAAAATAGAACAGCATAGCAAGTTTCATGCCAATGAAAGCCAATGCGAGCACAAGGGTATATATTAGACACTCATGTTTAAAACACAGGCAATACGATTGTATTTTGAAAGCAGAGCTCAAGACAAAACACAAAAGTAAGTTATGGCTAATTCATGTCTTAGTGGTGCAGTACCTTATGGTAAATCGTGCTTATGGTATGATGATAACACAGTGTATGATAACACAAATCCCTTACCTTATCACTATGTTACTCCTGTAAGTAGAAAAATCAAAGCTCAGAGGTGAAAGCTGCTATGTAGTAAATTTGAAAATTATGTGATTTTTATACATGTAAAATTAACAGAGCAATGACATAAGGGCCATGGGGGCAAATAGTTTCAGGCAGTCTGATAGTCAAAGGGCCGCTATGACAACTGCTATATCTACTGTTGCCTTCTGATTCTCATCATTGTCAGGGTCATCCTCTGGACCTCTGGATGAGCAGATCTTAATTAATCCCAAGATTTGTACTGCTGTGCTGTTTCCATATCTGGAAGTTTACCAGACACCTGACATACCACGCTCCCCTAAGTGGTCCGTGGTGGATATATTTACATGCGCATATTCAATGCGGATCTGGTGAGTGTGCAATTTTACTATTACTTCCAAGCACGAGCATCTGAATTCTGCTGCAGTTGGGATCATTAATATCATCATTTATTATTTTATGAACTTTTATGAACTTTTATTCTGTCACTTTTGTTAGCGCTGCACTTCAGATTTACAGTTTTATTGAGGTTTTAAATGGTTACCTTGGTGCTCCAGCTGCTTCATATAGAGTGCTCACTTTGTTTTACCCTATACTTGGTAGTCAAAGTACTCAACATTCCAAATGTGTTCATACTCTCTAAGTTAAACTGAGTGGATAAGTCTGGTTATGTAAAACACTTACCTTTAGAAACATTTACCTTAGCCCTGGATTCGATCCACTTTCTGGAGGCGCCGGTGGTATCACCATGCTTCACTCCTGCTTTCTAAAAAAGTTAGGTACTCAAAATAGTGGGAGCAAGTTTTCATGGAATTCTAAGCACCAATTGTAGCAATACCCCCAAAAAGGCCACTGGTATTAATGGGTACTTGTCTAGAAGCTGCCTGTTCCCACAAGCAACAGTCGATTCACACCAGCTCCAATAAACAGTCTAGGGGACATCTTTTGGTATTTTATCATTTGCAGAACTTCAACAGGAGTTAAGGCATGGGATACTAAAAAATGCTCAGTACTTAGTAGTTAGAGGACAATCTTCTCTAGAGGTTATAGCATGTATCAAATCATGGGACAAGTCTTTTGGCATTTGGTTACCTTGTACCAATGCACAACTGCTGGTACCCAGTGTAGCTTGTAGTGCAGTACCCAGTCACAGGAGCCAATACTCTCTAGGACAGCTGACACCTTCCAGCTACTTCTGGACAAAGTTCAGTAAATTTAAGAGAGCACCTCTCAGGACCAGATCCCTTGTAGTGTGGTAATGCAAACAGCTGCAAGCTGGCACTGCTGAGACCCTTAGAACAACTGTAGAGACCATGGGCTGCCTGGAAGTAGCAGCCCCTCTGTCTCTGGAACCCTCCTGGATAGAAGGAACCATGCTCTCCAATGTCTCAAACTATTTATCTCCATTCCAGCCCCCTACTGGACACTCCCCTCCAGGTATTATCTGGAACCCGATAAATATTGAGGCTATTTGTTTTGAATCTCCTGCCCTAAGCTCTGGAAGCTTCTTTCAGATGCAGGGGGAAGCAATTATAGCGACTAAATTTACCTAGCATCTATGTAAATTACACTAGGAGGGTGCTACACAAGTGTTTGGCAACCTTTTTAAGTGTTTTTATTTTGAGAGTGGGAAGTGGGCCTGCCAGTAAAAGAGTTTTAAAGCTGAAGTTTAATGTGCTTAGACATGTGCTTGACATTTTTAAATATAACCTTTCCATTTTCATTACATGCCTTGTTTTTAGACGCGCGCACCTAGCGATCTCTGTGATTGCTGTGTCCTACGGACACAGCTGATCACGTGATGAGGTAAAAGGCCAATCACAGTGGCCTTTTACCACAAGATCAGTTGTGTCCAATGACACAGCAGATCACGAAGTAAATACAGTTGCCGGTTATCAGCAGCACATTCCTCACGCTGTCACAGTGTGAGGAAAGTACTGCCTATAACCGGCAGCTGTCACAGAGCAGATTGGCACTGATCATCAGTGTCCTGATGCTCAGTGCCCTACAGTGTCGCCCAGCAGTATTACCCACCAGTGCCCAGCAGTGCCTCCCACCAGTGCCCAGCAATACCTCCCAAAAGTGCCCAGCAGTGCCACTCATCAGTGCTGTCCAGCAGTTGCACCCAGCAGTGCAGCCCATTAGTGCCGCCCGTCAGTGCCATCAGTCAGTGCTGCCAGTCAGTGCCGTCAGTCAGTGCTACCCATCAGTGTTGCCCATCGGTGCCAATCAGTGCCGCCTATCAGTGCAGCATCATCAGTGCCTCCTCATCAATGCCCACCACTGCCGCCTCATCAGTGCCCATCAGTGCTGCCTATCAGTGCAGCCTGATCAATGCACAACAGTGAAGGAGAAAAATTACCTGTTTGCAAAATTTTAGAATAGAAACAAAGAAAAAAACTTTTTTTCACATTTTTTGCTCTTTTTTTGTTTATAGTACAAAAAATAAAAAAAACCCAATGGCGAATAAATACAACCAAAATAATGCTCTATTTGTGAGCAAAAAATGATAAAAATGTAATATGGGTATAATGTTGCATGACCGCGCAATTGTCATTCAAAGTGCGAGAGTGCTGAAAACTGAACATTGACCTGGGCAGGAAGAGGGTATAAGTGCCCAGTACGCAAGTGGTTAAGGCAGTGCAGACAGACAATGGCTACTGGGAGTGTCTGGCAGGGTGCTGTACATAGCTTCCTGCAAACATCAAAGCATCCTGCCTCAATACTTATAGTCACATAGTTAGTCTGGCTGAAAAAAGACAAAAGTCCATCCAGTTCAACCATAAAGAAAACAAGTTATAATCCTATACCCACAGTTGATCCAGAGGAAGGCAAAAAAAACCCAGCAATGCATGATCCAATTTGCTCCTGAAAAAATTCCTTCCTGATCCCCCGAGAGGCAATTGGATATTCCCTGGATCAACTTTCCCTATAAATGTTATATCCAGTTATATTCTGTGTATCCAATAAAGAACCCAGGCCTTTTTTAAAGCAAGCTACTTTATTCACCTGTATTCTGTCTAAATATTTCTGGATCATATCAATTGCGAGTCAATGTGGATCATCTGGGGCTGTGTTAATACCATGCCCAATATGGACAAGAGCTCCCCCATACTCCTTTGTATACACATATATACACTCCTTTTAACCCTTTTATTGCTTTGGGGGGGAGTGTGTAAATCTGACAAGCCGAATCTTGGCTGTCAGATGGAAGGTGAACCGGCTGCTGTGCACCCAGCGGATCTCTGCCACACCCCTTGTATGTGTCTGTACCCTGCACACACCCTTGCCATGTTTCCTGGGCTCCACTCCCATTGGTGAACCTGGGGAACCTGGGACCAGTATTGGTGTGTGCCGCCACACTGAGGAGAGGAAAATCAGCTGACGGATGTTTGATGATCTGTTAATGACATGGAAGTGACATGTAAAACACCATTTCCAGATTCTGGTGTCACTTTCCCCAGCCAGAATGGCCGAGAAATTATCTACATTAGCACCTATCAGCTTCAGTGGAGGGAAGGTGAGCCACCATTGGTATTTAAGATCCCTGACATCTCTTTAAAGAGAACCTGATACCAAAAAATGCATCACATAGGGGACTTTTTTCTCCTTTGTGATACAAAAAAAAAACATTTAGTAAAAAAAATGAATGAGTGTAAAAAAAAAAATCTAAGTTATACCCAAGCACTTAAAATCCCCCCCCAAAAAAAATTGTTGAGCCCCTCCCCACCCCCACATACATGAATATACAAATGTAAATGTACGTGTCGAAGGTGCCTATGAGCAAAAACGTTGATTGTGCTATACATGTTACATATCAGAGTGAACTCTGGAGTGGGAGCAGTTATTCTAGGCCCATTCTAGGCCCATTATTCATGGGTAACTCAACAACCATACAAGCCTAAAGGCTATATCTGATTTGCTGCAGGTTTCAATGCATACTGTGAGAGACTTACAGTGTGCAGTAAAAAGAGAGTAGCAAATTCAGGAGAGGAGCCTGTACAACTGTACAAGCCTAAAGGCTGGAGTTTATTTTAAAATCAAGCTCTTACCGATCTCTGTAGCTGCAGGCAGAGGCCTCCTTAGGGTTGGTGTCACCCGTTGCGGTAACACTTGGTGACACCCCCTCCGACGATCCCCACAGAATGGATCGGATCTGTGGATTGAGCATAATGGATTGGACTCTGATCCATTATGCTCAATCCGCAGATCCGATCCATCATGAGGGGATCGTCGACTTTCTTTACAACTTACCTTTCTTGGAGCGGGTCCAGTGTAGCGGTAAGCTGTGTCTCCCATGTAGATATGTCCCCCCAGAAGCAACTGCGCATGTCCCGGTTGAAACCGGGACATGCGCAGTTGATTCAGGGGACATCTACTTGGGAGACACAGCTTGCCACTACACTGGTGTCACCCCGTATCACTGGTGTCACCCCGCAGGATCGTCGGCATGCAACCTATACGGGGTGACACCGGACCGCTCCAAGAAAAGGACCTGCTCCAAGTAAAGAAAGCTGGGGATCGTCGGCTTGCTTTACAACTTACCTTTTCGTGGAGCGGGTCCGGTGTCACCCCGTGTGGTCAGTGTCACCTGGTGCGAACCGCAACCCCTGCACCTGCCTCGGGGCGCCACTGGCTGCAGGAACTTTGGGGTAGTTTATCCTCACAGAAAACAACATAGACTCTGAAGTTAGGTTGAAATCGGATTTTAAAATCTGGTTCTTGTTTACACCAAGTCCTTGCTGCCAGAGAAAATAAAGGGAGAGCAGCCACCATTTTAGTGTCTATGTTTTTAATTTTGAAGATTAATTGATTTGCAGAGTGTGCAGCTACACAAACCAGTCAGGGCCTGTTTTAGAAGTCTTATTGCTGGTTAAGAATATGAACATACTTTAATGTCCAAGGTCTGGGCACAGGTGCACTTTAATATTCAGCATGAGCCACAATCATTTTAAAAGTTTAAATTTGCCAAAAGTTCATCTTCAAGGTATTAATCATATTTGATGACATCATCTGTACTTTTTCATAAGACACATCATGAAAAATTATTGTCATTTCTTCTTACGGAGCCTCCAGGACTTCTGAAATTAAAACTCAAGGGCCTGAATAAAATGTCATTGATGCTCTTCCAATTGCAGAGGTGTCCCAACAGAAAAAGCATTTGATGACGACTGCAAATACTATTGTGCCATCTCATTTCCAATCCTGTAAGCCTGCAGTCAATGAAGTTGGCGGTTAATGACCCGTTGAATTGTTTTAAGTAAGTTGTAAAATGTCAGCTATAGCGTAAGTCAATACAGATTTAGAAGATGGTGCGGGAAGGTCTACACGTGTTTGATGAAGTATTTTATTCTGCCAGAAAAAAAATCATTTGTACTTCCATGTCATAGCCTTTTTTGATGAAATGCCGCATACATTTTCTGCATGAGCTGAATCCTATATAAGAATTTCTGCAGCATTACTGAGCTCCATTTGTTATGTTAAGAGGACAGAATAAGTACTAAAATGAACACTTGTTCTGCTTTAATAGCAGTAATAACATGGCACACCAATCAAAAAGGAAAAACTTAGATTCAAGCAGTTTATTGCCTATATGTAAAGCCTTTATGTGTGCTTTCTGTCCTTGGTTCTCTGAGTCCCTCAAGCAATATTTTTGCCCTATACTAAAGAGAAGCCACATTTTCTAAGGGTCAGTTTTAATCTCTCAGATCTTACATTGAATCATGCTGATCTCAGCATTAACTGTATGCTGCCCGAACACCTCCCTCCCTACCGACTCTCAGTGTATTAGGTACATACTAACTTTGGCTGCAAATAGAAGAAGCTGCATATGTACGTTCTGCCTCAGTCCCTTCTATATCAAAGAGCAAGCTACTCTCAATGCTTTTGGAAACTCCGCCAAAATTCTAAAGACCAAGGATACATACTAGAAAAAACAATAGGTTTCAATTTTGGAACACATTAAGCAAAACTTGTTTATATTTTATTTGAAGGAACCCTGTCACCACTGTGAAAAAATTAAGGTGTATGTTAACCCTAACAATGAACTTCTCTTATTTACTCCCTGTTGCTCTATTATATACAGAATTAAAGCTGGGGTATTCCTAAACGATGTCATAGACACCCTTTAGAAATCCACTGGGGTGGTGCACTGAAAGTGATGGTGCTTGCCCCAATTCACGTACCAGTCAGAGACAGATACATGAATCTGCCACTGCCTACAATGAGATTGGAATGTCCATACTGGACACTACTTTCTCAGAAATGCTTGGCTGAGGAGTCTTGTACTTGGGTGGGTGGAGACTGATGGGGAACTGAGACTAGTGTGCCATCAGGTCTGCTTTAGTATTGACTAGCAGCACATGACAATGGGTGGACCCATAGCTGCTATTCAGTCCAATAGCAGCCTTAGAATCCGCTCACTGCTGTGTGCTGTCAATCAAATGTAAAGAGGACTACTAGTCTCCTACTTCCCTATCAGGCTCTACCCACCTAGGGACAAGCCATTTTCCAAAAATGAGCAGTACCTCGTTGTACTTGTAGCCAGATACTTGGCTAAAGACAGAGAGCGATTTATGGCAATGTGCTGTCTATGGTCCCAATGGACTTCAGCTTAATGGGTTAACAATACCTCGCCTCCATCCACTAGGGGGAGCTGACAAGCAGAAGGCGCTCTAGAGACTTGATGGTTGGCAGCACTGAATGAAGTTCTGGAAAGAACCTTTACTATGGCAGTCTATGGACCATTGGACTACAATTCCTAGAGCAAGTCGGGTATAAAGAAAGAGAGAGCTGTATTTTCTCAGGCTGAATGCCGAGGGATTTCCTCTTTGCTGCGAGGAGACTGCGGTGTGCCCATTGCTGCTCCTGTGTGCATATCAATCTGCCACAAGCTTGCAGTCATGTGCTTAGTGCCAGAGTCACCCCAAGCAAATGGAGAAGTGAGCTGACATCTGAATAGAAGACCCCTGTTGCTGTATTGCTGAGACTAGTGAGAGGACACTGCTGCCATTAACCTGTTGCTGCCAGGAGAGATATAGGGACTGGCCATCTAACTAGCCGCATTATTTACTGCATGCAGACTTTACTGGGACTGTACTCATGTGCACCACTGTAAAAACTGAGCCCCAACACAAGCAGGCTGAGGAACTAGAGCTAAAGACAGCTCACTCAGATAGATGCTACACGGTAACTTTACCTACTGTCCATAGTAAGAGGTACCTCTTTAGGAAGTTTTACATTTTATTGCTGCCATTCATATGAAGAGTGCAGTCTACAGCGGATATAGCCTACTGTATACAGTATAGTTATTGCAGTACTGATTATTATTGCTGTTACTGTTTTCTAAGGCTATTACTCCACGACTTATTTCTGGTTTTGTGATTACCAGGTTTACTCTAATTACCTGCACAGGACCCCATTCTATGCTTCTATAGCCTAGTGACCATATTGTCTAGTGAACTGTGATTGACCTAATCCTTTACTTACTCATTCATGTACATGCTGCTTGTGACGGGAGTCATTTTGGGTGGGGGGCCCATGGAACACAGCTCACTTTGGAGAGGTGGGGAGACCCCTGTCTCAGCTCCCCATATCCCTCTTATGTGTAAGTCACCCTGTGCCTGTTGGGGGAACAGGG
Source organism: Staurois parvus (assembly GCF_062004578.1). Classification (NCBI taxonomy): domain Eukaryota; kingdom Metazoa; phylum Chordata; class Amphibia; order Anura; family Ranidae; genus Staurois; species Staurois parvus. The sequence goes on from NW_028318327.1 coordinate 1,319,816, forward strand.
TGATCTGTCCTAATATTGAGGTGTGGGTTGTTGATTGTTTAATGCCATGTGGTTGCATCCCATTGTTTTATTGTGTGTCTTGCTTGGGAGCAAACTATTATGGGATGTATGTGTTTGTGTATTGGCTTGGTGGGGGTTGTTTCTGGCAGCCCTCCCTCCTGATGGGACTGTCTGTTGGCGTGTCTCTTGTTACTAAAGGTAGATTGCCCTGCACTGTGTCATTATGCAGGGAGGGGGTTTGTTCCCTTGAATGTATATATCGTGTATCTGTGTTAAAATAAAGTTGTCTATTTCCTGGTTTACTTCAAGATTGGTGTCGTCTAGTCTTGTATGGTCTGCTGTGGTGTCTGTGGTCGGTGTTCAGACAGGAAAGCGGTATCCTAATGGAAGTACCCAAGTGCAGTCTGGGGATGGTTCCATTACATTGATGGCAAGCGGTGGGATTGTGCTTCCTGGCTGTGAACACGTCCAAACCACCACCGGGATTCAAGATCAGGAAAGTAGATGTTGGTCACCCCAGTGGAGATATGGACCTGGCATCAGAGTTCCCGGGGCTGCTGCAGATTGTTCTTGCAACATACCCCAGGACTGTGTCTGCGGATCAGTACCTGGAGCTCAGGTAGTGGATTCGGGTAGTGCTTTGGAGTGGAGCCCTCCAGGTTGCTGGTATGTACAAGGCCAAGTGCTATCCAACCCCAGGGGAACAGGCCAGGGACCATCGGAAGTTACAGATGCCATTCCTGGGAGAGTGACCCCAGGAGCAATGGGTGACTGAGTTGGACAGGCTGATCCAGCAGGAGATAGAGCTGGACAACCGATATGCAATGGTACGCAGAGCAGAAATATTTAGGGGTGACAACAGAATGCTCTCCAGAGGGATATGACTTTGGTGACCCTGGATTGCTGTGGGAGAGCCTTGCAGATCATTTTGTGTTTGGTGATGAAGGAGAACCTACCCTTGATGACCTGCGAGAAGACAGAGAGGCTATGTTCGGTCTCCCAAGGGTCTCAGAGCTTGAACCAGATCTGGAATACCTGCTGATGAAAGAACAGCATCTGGAAAGGGCATACAGGCAACTGCTAAAACATGTTCAGCAGCATTCCCAAGAATCGGCAGTGGAAATTCCAGAGACTGGGGATTTGATAGACTTCTCTGCTGAGGAAAAACAATCTGGTGAGTCTCCAGCAGAAGAGCTGGCAACAGGGCCAAACATTACTGAACTCTGCCCAGCACTGGTAACATCTTCTGGGTTCCACGGACAGGAGATGGTGAACCCCTATCCGCAGACACCAGTTACAGAGACTGGGGATCTGATTGACTTTTCTGCTGAGGAGGAACTAGCCGGCGCCCCTCCAGCAGAAGAGCCTGCATCAGGGTATGGCGTTGTTGACCTCTGCCCACAACAATCAGCACCGCAGGAGCTACAGGAAGAGGATGCAATCGGCACCTCACAACTGCAGCTTGAGCTGATGTCCGTGGATGGGACTTCGGTCTCCACTGACACAACCCTAGAAAAGGGTCTGGCATTGGGACAGGAGGATGTCAGCCTTACTTTGCAAACACTGGGGCATGTCCATCAAGTCAAAGTGGATGAGACTACAGTCACCACCTGGATACCCCAGGGATGCTGGGCAGTTGGCACAGATCCCCAACAGCATGATGGAATCAGCCCAACCACCCTGTCTTCTCTCCAGTGGCTGAGAGGATTTCAGGGAGAAGGACCAGCCCGTACTTTTCCCCAGCGGCGGGTATGTTCTACGAGAGAGGCAGAGGTTGGCTGGGTGAGTAATGCTTTGTGTGGGATAAGTTGCTTGGGGTACTGTGTGGGTGCTGGCATTGGGGGACTGGAAGTACAGACTAACTTCAGAGTCCACCCGTCTGGGGTTTACTCCTGCATTAGTCTCCTGCCGAAAGGGGAGATATGTGACGGGAGTCACTTTGCGTGGGGGGCCCATGAAACACAGCTCACTTTGGAGAGGTAAGAAAACCCCTGTCTCAGCTCCCCATATCCTTCTTATATGTAAGTCACCCCCTGCCTGTTAGGGGTACAGGGTGATCTGTCCTAATATTGAGGTGGGGGGTTGTTGATTGTTTAATGACATGTGGTTGCATCCCATTGTTCTATTGTGTGTCTTGCTTGGGAGCAAAGTATTATGGGATGTATGTGTTTGTGAATTGGCTTGGTGGGGGGTGTTTCCGGCAGCTAAAGGTAGATTGCCCCACCCTGTGTCATTATGCAGGGGGGGTTTGTTCCCTTGAATGTATATATCTTGTATCTGTGTTGAAATAAAGTAGTCTATTTCTTGGTTTACTTCAAGATTGGTGTCGTCTAGTCTTGTATGGTCTGCTGTGTTGTTTGTGGTCGGTGCTCGGACAGGGAAGCGGTATCCTGACAGAAGTACCCAAGTGCAGTCTGGGGATGGTTCCGTTACACTGCTATTTACTGCAACCCATGACAATAAAATAAAACTAACTAGTCTGATGTGTGCTTTTAGATACCGAACCTTAGTTATGTGCAGGGTATCTCCCAGTAGCAGTATCCATTTGCTTAACCTGGCAGAACAGAAAAAACAATCTACCAAGCGGCTCCTGCAGGGGTAGTGCTACATATTCATTTAGCTTTTGGGCTTGGGAATCTCCCATCCACCAGCAAAATGGTGCCCAGGGATAGAGCCTGATGGAGGAAACCATTACATACATGACAGCTTCTCAGTATTAACATGCCTTACTTTCAATACTGGGGTATTCCTCTGTACATCAGCTCAGAGCTGGTCGTAATTACCACCACTTTACTAATTAGTGAACTGGTGGTAATTCTTTAAAAATCTGTGCTGCCATAGTGACAGGTCCTTAACATGGTGGTAGTAAGAACTATCTAGATTTACTGCACGTGAGGGTAATGTTACTAGCACTGGTGCAAATGCTTGTCTGAATTAGTCACAGTAGAAGGAGCTACTGCCAGAAAACTGTTGTAAGTGCACAAAAATACCTGTTGATCTTGCTACAAATCATGTTAGCTGATAACTTTCTGTGCTCTCTGCCTATGATGACTGTTGTCAGCTACATTGTTCTCAACTATCCTTGAAGACTACAGAATTATACCCCTTTATGTTATGAGAAGAGTAGAGGGGAGTCATGTAGGCCTATTCTGTATTTGTTGTCCTGCTCTCATCCTAGGACTGGAGGTGTGTTACGAAAGGGTTCACCAGGTAAAAGCAAAGGAAAGAGACTTGAAAAAAAGAAAACTAATGCAGCAACCACATCTAAGCACTGGTAAATTGCAATATATTACACTTTTGTTTTTGAGCTTAGATAGACTTTAAAGCAGGCCTTAATTTCCAAAACCTCCCCTATTTTTGCCTAGACGAGAATAAAGTATTCCTGCTTCTGAAACCTACTGGGATATCCCTGTCATATAACCCAAGAAGCTGCAGGAGCAGGGACCTACAGAGTCAGTTGGCAGCCGTGTCATGCATCATCAGGAGCTGGCTGCAACAACCCAGAAGAGGAAGCCAGGCTCCCGATGATGTCAGAGGCAAAATGATGTTTTGAAACCTGGGCTGTGGCACCTTAGAAATTAATTGCTGAATTTGCTGGGCACGTGGGAGTGAAAACTGAGAACAACTCTACATAACAGGTAAGGAAGGGGAGTAAGGCGGGGGCAGGGGCGGACTGACAACTCGAGGGGCCCCCGGGCAATAGGGGATCATGGGGCCCCTGTGTCCTTGCCCAAACTCAAAAAAGCCTATGAAAAAGGTACCAGGGGCATCTCATGGGGCCCCCTATTGACCCCGGGCCCTTGGGCAGTGCCCGAGTTTCCAAATGGTCAGTCCGCCCCTGGGCAGGGGTTAAAGTTCCTTTAAAGTTTTACACATTAAGAATGTTATTTAATTGATAAAAAGTACAGCTTTTTTTTCCTTGTGTACAGTATATTTGTTTATGTAGATTTATTAACCCCTTTCCGCCGCTGCCTCCCTGCTCATTAACAGGTTCTAATTGCCGGGTGGCAGAGGCGGCATCCCGATCATGTGACCACTATGATTGGCAGTCACACCGGTCAATGATCGTAAAACTCCCAATCGCAAGAAATCATCGGGGGCTTTCCAGTAAACACTGGTTACTGTGCTGGGAGCATGCAGGGAGCAAAATGTTTACATAGGGATGCAAATATGCGGCTGCTTGGCATTCTAGCCCACCCACCGAGAGGTCACATGTATTCATACTGCCAGCAGGAAGTGATTAATATACAAAGCATTTTAACAACAAATCCAAATTAATATATTTTTTTAAATTGAATTAGAATTACCCTAAGCAAAATAGTACATGTAAGTAATCTGAAGACAGCATGGAGTCTGCGGTCATACCAGAAATGTATGTATTTAATCTCACAGATATATCAATAATGTACAAATAGTTTCATTAAGCAAGTACAAGCATGCTGACTACAAGCACAGTATATCATAGCCAGAGTTGTACGTGAATAATAAAGGACTTTTGGATATTTCTATTTCTTTTTGTCACCAACCATGTTATACAATTGTTATTCCAGAAATGCAAAGAGTTAGTTATGTGAGAACGCATACTGTATGCTGTACGTAGATCACAAAAAAAATCAGCCAAGAGTTTTCACATAAAGAGAAGATCCTGTGTAATTACAAACTGTACCTACAAACAAAACTTTTAAAACAATAATGTCCAATTTATTTATTTCAGGTACTGTCCATTTACGCAGCTCTTTACATATATATTGTACATTCACATCAGTCCCTAACCCTCAGGGGGCGTGCAATCTAAGGTCTCTAACTCACATACTAGGGCCAATTTTAGACAGTATCCAATTAACCTTCCAGCATGTCTTTGGAGGGTGGGAGGAAACCCACGCAGGCACAAGGAGAACATGCAAACTCCAGGCAGGTGGTGCCGTGGCTGGGATTCAAACCAACGACCCTAGTACTGCCAGGCAGAAGTGCTAACCATTTAGCCACTGTTAAATTTTAACTTTTTGATACTGATAGGTGCTGCAGCAAAGTTTACATTTCCCTGTTAGGAACTTCAGGTACAGAGAGGGGCAAGAGCATGGAGGGGCTCATGGAGTGGGCTCAGGAGTTCCAGAGTCCCAGAAGCAGATGGAAGCCTGAGTACAGGGGCTGAGGAATACTGCAGGGAACTGCATACCACAATACAAGCTGCTGGTTGAGGTACTACTGTAGGGTTCAGGACTGCTGCCTGCACATAGACTTTGCTACTAAGAGCCTGACTGGTGTGAGTACTGTGCTGTTGTGTACAGAGGCGGCTGCTGTTTCCACAGCTGGAGGAGTGAGCCAGGGAGGTGTGTGCAGCTGCATGGGAGACTGTCTGCTGGGAGGGGGCCTCATTCTGCATCTGCTAAATTGTTGTTCCATAGTGTTCCTGTGTTCCAGCTTTTTTGTCAATCAGTGTTTCATTGTTCACCACCTGTTACCATTACAGAGATCTGGCTCACAGAGGAAGAACCCTTTTGCCACCCACTGAAAAGCCACTTGTGACATATACTGGAGTCATCAAAGGGGAGAGGCCATTAGCCTTCATTTGGTTTGTGCAATTCAGTAACAATTGCATTGCAGTTCATGCTCCAATGCAAAGGCCCCATCACCCACACAACTTAAAAAGTGTTCCACTGACCAGTGCTTAGACAGGGTTAGTGTGAAGTAGTTAGTTTGTTATCATTGTTGTGTCCTTGTGTCATAAATGATCTTTGTCAGTATTGTGGTATCATCTTAGTGTGTTCTGGCTGGACCATTTGTTAAGCTGCTGTGGGGAACGAACAGTGTCATTTGGTAATTGGTTTCACATAACAAACCGTATTTGTTCTACTGGTATTTTACTTGTTTAACCCACCCTTTCTTTCTACGGGTGTCACATACCTGATAGAAGTCTGAATTGATGAGGGCAGCCTCTCTTGTATCTCCAACCCAGGCCCCACTGACGGTGGAACAGATGGTACCGAGGGACAGGAGAAACACAAGTGCCTGCGGATGTTGATTGCAGAACTTGCAGCTGAAGGTGTAACGTTGATAAATCAAGCAGGGCATCCAGTCAGGAACAGAGAAGATGCCAGAATGGCCAGCTGAGGTTAAGGAAGCACTCCACTGGAACTGCAAGATCTGGGTATGTGGCTTGCTGGAACATCTGATAAGCATGAGGCCGGAACACACTGTGACAACCGGAGCTGATGGATAGTCAGGGCAAGCACAGGGACGAGGTCAGAAGGATGCCAGGATCAGAAACCGATGAGCAGAAGCATAAACAGGATCCAAGAGCAGGTCAATGGCAAGTCGAGTCAGTAACAGATAACACACAGGATACAGCAGGAAACAGGGAATTAGCTGAAGACCAGTGAGCACTGACAGAGAGTAAGAGCCTCCTTTAAATAGTACATCTGGCACCAGAAACTGTGGGCCCAATCCCGCTTGTGTGCACCCATGCGCGCACATTCTTTCACGCATGCGTGAGCCTATGCTCCTTTTTATTAGCAATGCGCCTGTGCTCATTTCTATGTGCAATGTTGCGTGCATGTGCATTTCTATGTGCCAGTCAACGTACAGGAATTCCCTTACAATGGGGCTTTGCCTTTTAAATAAAAGCCCATTTAATTGGTTGAAGGTGTGTCGGTTTATTCAGGGGCCAGGTAAGGCCAGGTCTTCACAGGGCAGAAGGGATGCATTAAAACCAGCAGATCCTTCATGGGTGAGCACTTCATAGTCTTTAGTAAATACAGTTGAAATAACCCTATCCCCAGGGCCAGTGCTAGACTATTTTGTGCCCTAGTCAAGACTAGCTACTTGCACCCCCCCTGACAGTGGGGGGTGGACAGTAGGTTGGTAGGTCTGTCGGTGGGGGGAGGGCAGTAGGTTGGTCAGTGGCCTGTCTTTTCTTTGGTTAGGGTCATGGAGGATGATGGGATTAGTGGAGGAAGTTGTCGTTCTTGGTTTTTATGGTTCCCTCTCCTCTTTGTGCATGTGCTTACAAAAGAAGGGGCGGGGATACAACATTCTGACCACCATAATTATTATGGGAAGGACTGGCTGAATGATTAGTTGATAAGTGGGATGAGTTGATCATTGGACATTTGGTTTTCCGCACCTTTTCCTGCCATCACACAATCCTGATTATACAACAATGGAGAGCCGATTCCTCCTCCCCAATCATTTACTCCCTCCACATCATGTGATTTTGAGTCCAGTCCTCTCTTGACTCCTCCCATCTCTTCCATCCTACCCCACCCCTCCTGGTTTGTCCGTGTAGAAGAATGTGATGATTACTGGTGTTTGTAGCCTGGATGGTGAGAGAGAATGGGAGGAGCTGTGCTGAAAGCGGTGGGAGGAGCTGTTTTGGGGGAAGGATCAATGGGCATGTACGTAGCGGAGTACAGATGATCGGTATCTGGCCTCATTATTCATCTCTCCTCTACGGACACCTATCCCTCCTCCAACCCCCTCCACAGAGAACTCCCAGCATCTTCTGCGTTCGAGGATTTCTCAACTTAGTGGAGGTGGAATTAGATATCAGAAGAAAGGGAGCAGACTAGCAATGCCCTGGAGACCCCCCAACGCCCACCATCCTACCTTCCCCCAGCAGCCGGTGGAGAGTAGTAGGAAACCAGTGGCTATGACTGCACCCTAGACAGTAGTGCGCCCTGAGCGGCTGCCTATTTTGCCTAGTGGTAGCGCCAGCCCTGCCTATTCCTAACCCTAATCCTAACCCTTTGTTGGAACTATGTCACCACTGACCAATTAATTCTATGATGAATTGCATGGTACTGTCAGTCTAACTAAACAAAGATATATACAGGAGGGGTGAGCACATTAATGGTGACTTCACCCTGGTCCAATCAGCCGACTGTGGACAGAGAAGTGGCTAAAGTAGCATAACATTTGTATGGGTCAAATAGGTGAATATTATTACCATGCTTTTAAGAAGGAAGGGTGATGAACTGTGAGCACTGAAGATAATTGCATCTATAAGAGCAAAAGACCTCATATTTGGGACATATAATTTTGATTCCAAGGGCAACATTTTTCCTGGAGTTCCTCTTTAAGGTATATTCCACTTTGATCACAGTAGTTTTTATTCCAAGTCATAAAAGTCCTAGTTTAGCCAGGGTTGTCCAGTATAACCTTTCCAGAGAGGTCATTTGGTTGGCTAAGAACCCTTCCTCTTCTTACCAGGTATCTCAAGCATTCATCAAACCGATAGGAGCTGCAGTCTACTGCCCTTGGCAAAGTGTGCATGCTCATTTCTCTCACTTGAAAGGTGCCATCGTAATCATAATTCATCAGCAATATTCCACATGTTAGGGTTTTATTTTCGGAAAATGTAAAGTAACATTAACCTTTCCAGCATTTCCTAATGTGTAACATTTGTATTGACATTTTTCATTTTTACAATTATTAAAGGGTCAGTCGACAAAAACTAATGTAAATGCCATTGGGTGAAATCACTCACAGGTAATATAGTTGTTAGGAACAGCAGAGGCAAGACCTCTGCATCAGAGTTCCTTGCTCTGAATTCCAACACTTCCAGCCATTACAAAGCCTAGTGATGGAGCCTCCCTCAGCCAGCTCCCTTCTAATAAATAATTCAAGAACTGGAAAAGCTGCTAAATTTAATGAGCCCCCTTTGAAGGTGAAGCTAAAAATCAGTGGAGTTGGGAACTCTGGAGTAAAGATCTTGCTAGTCAGTTGAGTCCCTGACAAGATTGAGCAATTCAAGCTGTGTACAGTCACCTAACAGTAAAGTATACAGTTCTACTTGCCTTGAACAATTATTTCAATTATATCTGATATTACTAGAACAATTGAGTACTGTCCATGACACTTTTTTTTATTTGTACTAACATCCAAATTTTCAGTACTTTCGGGGTGTACCCCCTTCATCAAGGTCTAAGCACTACCAATCTGATATTGCTAAAATTTACCAGCAGCTTAGATTCTATTATTTAAATTAATTACTTTTTTTCTCCAGCAAAGAAGACTAAATCAAAAACTGTTCTAAACCTATAAATAACAACAGAGGTCTTGGTTGGAAAGATTTACAAATTTACGCTATATTGCCAAAAGTATTCAAATCATTGGATTCAGGTGTTCAAATGACTTCCATGGCCACAGGTATATAAAATCCTCTACAAACATTTGTAAAAGAATGGGTCGCTCTCAGGAGCTCAGTGAATTCAAGCGTGGTACCATGGTAGGTTGCCATCTGTGCAATAAGTCCATCTGTGAAATTTCCTTACTACTAAATATTCCACGGTCAACTGTTAGTGGTATTATAACAAAGTGGAAGCAACTGGGAACAACAGCAACTCAGCCACCAAGTGGTAGGCCATGTGAAATGACAGAGCAGAGTCAGCGCATGCTGAAGCGCACAGTGCACAGAAGTCACCAACTATCTGCAGTCAATAGCTACAGACCTCCAAACTTCATGTGGCCTTCAGATTAGCACAACAGTTCATAGACAGCTTCATGGAATGTGTTTCCATGGCCGAGCAGCTGCATCGAAGCCTTACATCACCAAGTGCAATGCAAAGCATTGGATGCAGTGGTGTAAAGCACACTGCCACTGGACTCTAGAGCAGTGGAGACGTTTTTCTCTGGAGTGACGAATCACGCTTCTCTGTCTGGCAATCTGATGGATGTGTCTGGGTTTAGTGATTGCCAGGAGAACAACACTTGCCTCACTTCATTGTGCCAAGTATGAAGTTTGGTGGAGGGGTATTGTGATGTGGGGCTGTTTTTCAGGGGTTGGGCTTGGTCCCTTAGTTCCAGTAAATGGAACTCTTAAGGTGTTGACATACCTAGACATTTTGGACAATATCATGCTCCCAACCAGGGGCAGACTGACCATTTGGAAACTCGAGCACTGCCTGAGGGCCCAGGGTCAGTAGGGGGCTCCATGAGATGCCCCTGGTACCTTTTTCATAGGTTTTTTGAGTTTGGGCAAGGACACAGGGGCCCCATGATCCCCTATTGCCCCATGAGTTGTCAGTCTGCCCTTGCTCCCAACCTTGTGGGAACAGTTTGGAGATAGCCTCTTCCTGTTCCAACATGATTGAGCACCAGTGCACAAAGCAAGATCTTTAAAGACATGGATGAGAGAGTTTGGCGTGGAGGAACTTGACTGGCTTGCACAGAGTCCTGACCTCAACCTGATAGAATACCTTTGGGATGAATTAGAGCGGAGACTGTGATCCAGGCCTTCTCGTCTGACATCAGTGCCTGACCTCACAAATGCTCTTCTGGAAGAATGGTCAAACATTCCCAAAGACACACTGCTGAACCTTGTGGACAACAAAGGGTGGGCAACTCAATATTGAACCCTATAGACTTAGACTGGGATGCCAATGAAGTTCATGTAAAGGCAGGCGTCCCAATACTTTTGGCAATATAGTGTATGTAGAAGCCAAGTGCCAAGCCAAATCACCTCTGTAAATTGTGATCCTAGTATTATTTCTGACAGCATCAGACTGCTAGTAGCGATAATGTGTACGATATGGTACCATAATATGTTATTAATAATGCAATACCTGATCCTAGGAAGATCACATTTTGTCACTTAATTGTTATGTAACCTGTAACTGTAACTTGGATTAATGTGAATAGGAATGGTCTTTCCATTTGTTGACAGGGCTTCTTTTATTAAAATTATCTAAACAAAAAATCCTTTCCATGTCAAGATCAACTTCAGATCAAATGCATTGATCACTGAATTCTGAACATCTCAGGAGCATTTCAAACTGCTGCCATCAACACAAACCCACAGCTCACTGACACAGGCCGTATGTATGGTAAGTATTTATTATAAGCAATATTTTGCTCTGAACTTAAAAAATAAACAAAATATGTTTACAAAAAACAGCATACATTAAAAAGAAAATGTCATGGTAAACTTCAGTGGCATGTAAAAAAAATCAAGTCAGACCAGTATTAAACCCCAAACCAAAAATGGTATGTATTGCAGCTTACCAATCATTGGATGTGGCAGCTGCATTTGTTTTAGTTTTTAAGCTTTTTTCCCCTTTATTTTCACCTGCTGATCTTGCTAGTAACACACCTCCTGTACAGTGCCCCCACTCTGAATGAAGAAGCACAGGGGGCACATCTGGGCAGTAACTATGTTAATCTGGGGGGAAGGGAATGTTAGACATACTTGCAGATTTAAATGAATCTAACAAGCGAAAGCCAGACTCCAGCTCACACGGTATAAGCAGTTACAGCAAGTTTCTTTATCCTTGTAGGATAAAGATTTTACATAAATAAATCTGATCATCATAAGCACCCCTGTCAGTGATAAATGGTTTGGCTCATCCCAATAACTGCTACATCTGTAAGATAGCTTGTTCTTTTGAAAAGCAACAGACTTACTGGCCAGATCACTGGGTGAAAAAGAAAAGAGAGCCTAAAAAAGAAAACTAATGCAGCTATTACATCTAAGAATTGGTACATTGTAATATAATGTTTGCTCTTGGGTTTATTACTGCTTTGACTTTATATTATAGCTTGAGTGTCATTAAATCAAACATATTGTGTGGTTTTGGAGAGGAGAAGTGCTGAAACCTTTGTAAGGTTCTTATTGCTGTCTGTGTTCCCCTGACGGAGAAATTCACCTTCTCTGTCTTGGTGACCATCAGGACAAAAATGAAGGAAAATCCAAAATATTACAATTGTAATTGAAGCAGGAATATAAGGAAAATCCTCCAAGAGGTTTTAACTATTCCCTATTCTGTCCAAAATAAAAAAAAAAGTTTTCACTTTATATAAGCTTTAGGTAATGAGGAAAAGCTACACTTATGTAAACAAAATAATGTACAGTGTCTTGAAAAAGTGTTCATACCCCTTGAAATTTTCCACATTTTGTCATGTTACAAGTTACAACCAGAATCGTAAATGTTTTTTATTGGGATTTTAAGTGATAGACCAACACAAAGTGGTACATAATTGTGAAGTGAATGATAAAAGTTTTCAAATTTTTTTACAAATAAATATCTGAAAAATGTGGCGTGCATTTGTATTCAGCCCCCTTTACTCTGATACCCCTAACTAAAATCTAGTGGAACCAATTGCCTTCATAAGTCATCTATTTAGTAGAGTCCATCTGTGTGCAACTTAAACTCAGTATAAATACAACTGTTCTGAGAAGCCCTCAGCGGTTTGTTAGAGAACATTAGTGAACAAACAGCATCATGAAGGCCAAGGAACACACCAGACAGGTCAGGGATAAAGTTGTGGATAAATTTAAAGCAAGCTTAGGTTATAAAAAAATATCCCAAGCTTTGAACATCTCATGGAGCACTGTTCAATCCATCATCCAAAAATGGAAAGAGTATGGCACAACTGCAAACCTACCAAGACATGGCTGTCCACTTAATCTGACACTTTGGGCAAGGACAGTATTAACCCCTTCACGCCTAAGGGTAAAACAAATCTAAATGCCTAAGCACAATTTTGCAACATTGACATGTGTTAGTAAAACCGTACATATCATCACAACTACTTTGTACATCCAGGTGGATTATACCTTGTTTTTTGCAGGACAAATTGGGCTTTCATTTGGTGGTAAATGGTAATGGATAGCTCCTAATTTTGTTTTATTATCAAAGGAAAACTTGCTTAAAATAGTAAAAAGAAATAGTTTTTTTTTATTTAGCTGTGTGTTTCTTGTTACAACCATAACCTACCTCCATAGAACAACCCAAAATAAATTTTCCAGCTCTTGACGATCGCAGCGATACCATATATGTGTATGTTATTTGTTGTTTGTACCCGTAGTACAGACCAGAAACAATAGTGCGCATTTTGTTTTTCTCTTTTTTTTTTTTTTACCTAAAACACACTGACACTGACATTAACGCTAACTGACACTGATACCAATTTTTTTTAAACCCTGACCTTTGACCCTGACCTTTGACCTTAGCCTTTGACCCTGACCTTGACCCAAACATTAACCCTGGAACTGAACTAGATCAAACCTTGATCTAGGTATTTTTCTTTATTTTTTATTTTATTTTTTAATATTTATTTATCTTTTCTTTTTTTTTTTACAAACTTTTTTTTATGTCAGGAGTTAGAGAGATACAATGTATCTCTCTTCTCCATTCATAAAGAGAGAAAAAACAAGGGGGCCGGGCTGCACAGTGACTGATCACTGTGATAGCCAATCAGAGGCTATCACAGTGATCACGTGACCCGGAATCGGGAGTCCCCGGTCCCTATCGTTAGAACGGGACCCGGGGCTCTCAGTGACACTGTGGTCTCTGTGCTGGTAGCGCCCTGAGCGGCGCGCTCCAAGCACAAAGACAGGTACGCAAATATGCAGCCCCACGGAAAAAGGCCCAGTTCCGTGAGGCCACATATTTGTGTGCCGTCGGCATCAAGGGGTTAATCAGAGAAGCAGCCAAGAGGCCCATGGTAACTCTGGAGGACCTACAGAGATCCACAGATCAGGTGGGAGAATCTGTCCATAGGACAACTATTAGTCGTGCACTCCACATATATGGCCTTTATGGAAGAGTGGCAAGAAGAAAGCTATTATCAAAAGAAAGTCATAAGAAGTCCTGTTTGATGTTTATGCGAAGCCACATGGGGGACACAGTAAACATGTGGAAGAAGGTGTTCTGGTCAGATGAGACCAAAATTGAACTTTTTGGCCTAAAAGCAAAACACTATCTGTGGTGGAAAGCTAACACTGCACATCACCTTGAACACACCATCCCCACTGTGAAACATGGTGGTGGTAGCATCATGTTGTGGGAATGCTTTTCATCAGCAGGGACAGGGAAGCTGGTCAGAGTTGATGGGAAGATGGATGGAGCCAAATACAGGGCAATCTTAGAAGAAAACCTGTTAAAGTCTGCAAAAGACTTGAGACTGGGGTGGAGGTTTACCTTCCAGCAGGACAACGACCCTAAACATACAGCCAGAGCTACAATGTAATGGTTTACATCAAAGCATATTCATGTGTTAGACTTGCCCAGTCAAAGTCCAGACCTAAATCCAATTGAGAATCTGTGGCAAGACTTGAAAATTGCTGTTCACAGATGCTCTCCATCCAATCTGACAGAGCTTAAGCTATTTTGCAAAGAAAAATGGGCAAAATTGTCAGATATGCAAAAGCTGGTGGAGACATCCTCAAAAAAGACTTGCAGCTGTAATTACAGCAAAATTGGGTTCTACAAAGTATTGACTCAGGGGGGCTGAATACAAATGCACACCACACTTTTCACATATTTATTTCTAAAAGAATTGGAAAACCATTTATCATTTCCTTCCACTTCACAATTATGTGCCACTTTGTGTTGGTCTATCACATAAAATCCCAATAAAATACATTTACGTTTTTGGTTGTAACATGGCAAAATGTGGAAAATTTCAAAAGGTATGAATATTTTTTCAAGGCACTGTATGTATGCAGAAGGATGACCCGCACCATCTTTAGGGAGTCTCAGTTCATGACAGTGTGGTTTGTAACGTGTAACCAGAACACATTGGTAAGATTGTGTCTTGTCTGAACTTTCACTACAATATCCTATAAAGCAGCGGTTCTCAACCTGGGGGTCGCGACCCCTTTGGGGGTCGAACGACCATTTCACAGGGGTCGCCTAAGACCATCGGAAAACACATATTTCCGATGGTTTTAGGAACCGAGACACCGCTCCTGTCTCAGGCGATCTGTGGGCGGGATGATATGCTGCCCCTGTAACCTGGCCACACCTCCGGGATTACTCAACAGCTCCGCCTCCTCGCCGCTGATTGGCCACCGGAACTGTAGCTCAGGAGAGGCACACAGGCGGCCAATCATCGGCGAGGAGGTGGAGCTTGGAGAGGAGGAGCCGAGCGGCAGCGCGCGGAGATCAAAGAAGATCGAGGGAGCTGCAGGAGCGAGTGAAGAGAGAGGCCAGAGAAGGAAGACAGCTGACAGGTAAGTGCAAATTTTGCTGCTGCAGCCAGGTATGCAGGCTGTAGATGGGAGAGGGAGAGAGCGAGCCCAGGCTGGAGCAGGAGTCAGCAAGGTAAGTATCATTGGTGTCAGTGGAAGGGATAGTGCCCCATCATTTGTGTCACTAATACCAACGATGGGGCACTATTCCTCCCCCCACTGACACCAACGATGGGGCACTATTCCTCCCCCCACTGACACCAACGATGGGGCACTATTCCTCCCCCCACTGACACCCACAATGGGGCACTATTCCTCCCCCCACTGACACCAACGATGGGGCACTATTCCTCCCCCCACTGACACCAACGATGGGGCACTATTCCTCCCCCCACTGACACCAACGATGGGGCACTATTCCTCCCCCCACTGACACCAACGATGGGGCACTATTCCTCCCCCCACTGACACCAAGAATGGGGCACTATTCCTCCCCCCACCGACACCAACGATGGGACACTATTTCCCCCCCCCACCGACACCAATGATGGGTCACTATTCCCCCCACTGACACCAATGATGGGTCACTATTCCCCCCCCTGACCCCAATGATGGGGCACTATTCCTCCCACTGATACCAATGATGGGGCACTATTCCTCCCACTGACACCAATGATGGGGCACTATTCCTCCCACTGATACCAATCATGGGGCACTATTCCTCCCACTGATACCAATGATGGGGCACTATTCCTCCCACTGACACCAATGATGGGGCACTATTCCTCCCACTGACACCAATGATGAGGCACTATTCCTTCCAATGACACCCACAATGGGGCACTATTCCTCCCACTGACACCCACGATGGGGCACTATTCCTCCCACTGACACCCACGATGGAGCACTATTCCTCCCACTGACACCCACGATGGGGCACTATTCCTCCCACTGACACCAATGATGGGGCACTATTCCTCCCACTGACACCAATGATGGGGCACTATTCCTCCCACTGACACCCACGATGGGGCACTATTCCTCCCACTGACACCAATGATGGGGCACTATTCCTCCCACTGACACCAATGATGAGGCACTATTCCTCCCAATGAAACCCACAATGGGGCACTATTCCTCCCACTGACACCAATGATGGGGCACTATTCCTCCCACTGACACCAATGATGGGGCACTATTCCTCCCACCGATACCAATGATGGGGCACTATTCCTCCCACTGACACCAATGATGGGGCACTATTCCTCCCACTGACACCAATGATGGGGCACTATTCCTCCCACTGATACCAATGATGGGGCACTATTCCTCCCACTGACACCAATGATGGGGCACTATTCCTCCCACTGACACCAATGATGGGGCACTATTCCTCCCACTGACACCAATGATGAGGCACTATTCCTCCCAATGACACCCACGATGGGGCACTATTCCTCCCACTGACACCCACGATGGGGCACTATTCCTCCCACTGACACCCACGATGGGGCACTATTCCTCCCACTGACGCCAATGATTGGGCACTATTCCTCTCACTGACGCCAATTATTGGGCACTATTCCTCCCACTGATGCCAATGATTGTACACTATTCCTCCCACTGACGCCAACGATGGGGCACTATTCCTCCCACTGACGCCAACGATGGGGCACTATTCCTTCCACTGATGCCAATGATTGTACACTATTCCTCCCACTGATGCCAATGATGGGGCACTATTCCCCCCACTGACACCAATGATGGGGCACTATTCCTCCCACTGACACCAATGATGGGGCACTATTCCCCCCATTGACACCAATGATGGGGCACTATTCCTCCCACTGACACCAATGATGGAGCACTATTCCTCCCACTGACGCCAATGATGGGGCACTATTCCTTCCACTGACGCCAATGATGGGGCACTATTCCTCCCACTGACGCCAATGATGGGGCACTATTCCTCCCACTGACGCCAATGATGGGGCACTATTCCTTTCACTGACGCCAATGATGGGGCACTATTCCTCCCACTGACACCAATGATGGGGCACTATTCCTCCCACTGACACCAATGATGGGGCACTATTCCTCCCACTGATACCAATGATGGGGCACTATTCCTCCCACTGATACCAATGATGGGGCACTATTCCTCCCACTGACACCAATGATGGGACACTATTCCTCCCACTAATGCCAATGATGGGGCACTATTCCTCCCACTGACACCAACGATGGGGCACTATTCATCCCACTGATACCAACGATGGGACACTATTCATCCCACTGACATCAGTGATGGGGCGCTAGTCCTCCCACTGCAAAATTACAGTTATGAAGTAGCAACGAAAATAATTTTATGGTTGGGGGTCACCACAACATGAGGAACTGTATTAAGGGGTCGCGGCATTAGAAAGGTTGAGAACCACTGCTATAAAGTATTATTGATTGAGGAATAATGTGGTAAGGCTTTGCTAGATTGTTTGATTGTATAAGTCAAAACAGCATATATCAACAAACATTAACTGCTTTGGTCCACTGGACACTTTGCAGTATACTAGATATATGGATATAGTATTTTAATTGCTGTAATAGTTGTAGCACTATAGAAATGAATTAGATTGTACAGCTGAATTGATCACATCCTTGGTACACAAAATTGCATTTAGTGTTTTAAACATCAGTAATCCATTATACAAGTATTGGGTACAGACCAGGAGTTAAAGTGGAACTTCATTCAACATTATTTTTCTGCTAGCATTAGTAAATAGATTTTAACGTATATAATATTCACTTGCTTTAAGCTTTGTTTTTTAAATTTCTTCAATTACTTCATGGTTTCCGGGCCTAGGTAAATTATGTCATATGTCACCTTAGATTGTACACTCCTTGAGGGTTGGGGACTGATGTGAATGTACAATATATATGTAAAGTGCTGTGTGAAACTGACGACGCTATATAAGCACCTGTAATAAATAAATAAAATAAATGGCATACATCCCAGGAGTCTTCAGGAGGGGTTTTTTCAGCTAAATATACCCATCTGCCAGCACGCCCAGGCTAAGGGCAGATAGAGTCCAGGAAGTAAATCCTACATGAATTATCTGCCCTTACTCAAGATGGCCACAGCCAAAAATTCTAGAGAGTGCTTTCAAAGCAAAAGAAAGGATGGAGACATGGATGGATTGGCTAGTTTGCTTTGAATATTAAAAATGAATTCAATAGCAGTTTTGGTATGTAGTGCTCAGATGCAGTGTAGTTCCATTTTAAAATTACATCAGGATCAATGGCAGGCATAGAAGAAGTGGGTTACAGTGTGTCAGGCCCCATTCATGTGGGGTGGCAGCAATCCTTGTCCAGCCCAGAGGACCTTATGTAATGTGAAGGAAGAATCATCACAGATTCACTTTAATGCTAACCATACGTGAATAGATAATATGCATCGTTTAATAGACTCTCCTGACAGCTATTGTATCTCATAGGATGCAGCCACCATGAAACTTTTCTACCTGGCTTTTTCGATTTCTCAAATTAAGTTTGTCAAGCTGGGTGGTGCCAACAGGGCCACCCATGGTTCGAATTTTAGCAGAAATAAGCAGAAATTCAAGCTGTGTATGTGCAACGTATATCACAATTACATCTTCTGAGCCATCTGCGAAAACCTCTGGGCTGCACAATTAGCCCATGCCCAGCATTGGACCTGGAAGCTAGTGCAGATCGAGCTTCTAGAGCAGTGACAGCGAACATTTTGGAGGCTGAGTGCCCAAACTGCGACACAAAACCAACTTATTTATGGCAAAGTGCATACACTGCAATTAAACCTGAATAGTGAGACTTTAGTTTAGAAAAAATAACTTGTATATTAACATCGTACATTCACAGCTGGAGTTCCTCTTGAATTTGCTGACCACCAGCACAAGGGGGCAACGTTACACTGACCACCAGCACAAGGGGGCAACGTTACACTGACCACCAGCACAAGGGGCGATGTTCCACTGACAACCAGCACAGAGGGGCAACATTACACTGACCACCAGCACAGAGGGGCAACATTACACTGACCACCAGCACAGAGGGGCAACATTACACTGACCACCAGCACAGAGGGGCAACATTACACTGACCACCAGCACAAGGGGCAATGTTCCACTGACCACCAGCACAAGGGGCAATGTTCCACTGACCACCAGCACAGAGGGGTAACATTACACTGACCACCAGCACAAGGGGCAATGTTCCACTGACCACCAGCACAAGGGGCAATGTTACACTGACCACCAGCACAAGGGGTAACATTACACTGACCACCAGCACAAGGGGGTAACATTACACTGACCACCAGCACAAGGGGCAACGTTACACTGACCACCAGCACAGAGGGGCAACGTTACACTGACCACCAGCACAAGGGGCAACGTTACACTGACCACCAGCACAAGGGGCAACGTTACACTGACCACCAGCACAAGGGGCAATGTTCCACTGACCACCAGCACAAAGGGCAATTTTACACTGACCACCAGCACAAGGGGCAATGTTACACTGACCACCAGCACAAGGGGGCAACGTTACACTGACCACCAGCACAGAGGGGCAACGTTACACTGACCACCAGCACAGAGGGGCAACGTTACACTGACCACCAGCACAAGGGGGCAACGTTACACTGACCACCAGCACAAGGGACAACGTTACACTGGCCACCAGCACAAGAGGCAATGTTCCACTGACCACCAGCACAAGGGGCAATGTTACACTGGCCACCAGCATAGAGGGGTAACGTTACACTGACCACCAGCACAAGGGGCAACGTTACACTGACCACCAGCACAAGAGGCAATGTTCCACTGACCACCAGCACAAGGGGCAATGTTCCACTGACCACCAGCACAAGGGGCAATGTTACACTGACCACCAGCACAAGGGGTAACATTACACTGACCACCAGCACAAGGGGGTAACATTACACTGACCACCAGCACAAGGGGCAACGTTACACTGACCACCAGCACAGAGGGGCAACGTTACACTGACCACCAGCACAAGGGGCAACGTTACACTGACCACCAGCACAAGGGGCAACGTTACACTGACCACCAGCACAAGGGGCAATGTTCCACTGACCACCAGCACAAAGGGCAATTTTACACTGACCACCAGCACAAGGGGCAATGTTACACTGACCACCAGCACAGAGGGGCAACGTTACACTGACCACCAGCACAGAGGGGCAACGTTACACTGACCACCAGCACAAGGGGGCAACGTTACACTGACCACCAGCACAAGGGACAACGTTACACTGGCCACCAGCACAAGAGGCAATGTTCCACTGACCACCAGCACAAGGGGCAATGTTACACTGGCCACCAGCATAGAGGGGTAACGTTACACTGACCACCAGCACAAGGGGCAACGTTACACTGACCACCAGCACAAGAGGCAATGTTCCACTGACCACCAGCACAAGGGGCAATGTTCCACTGACCACCAGCACAGAGGGGCAATGTTCCACTGACCACCAGCACAGAGAGGTAACATTACACTGACCACCAGCACAAGGGACAATGTTCCACTGACCACCAGCACAGAGGGGCAATGTTCCACCGACCACCAGCACAGAGAGGTAACATTACACTGACCACCAGCACAAGGGGGCAATGTTCCACTGACCACCAGCACAGAGGGATAACATTACACTGACCACCAGCACAAGGGGCAACATTACACTGACCACCAGCACAAGGGGCAATGTTACACTGACCACCAGCACAAGGGGCAACGTTACACTGACCACCAGCACAAGGGGCAACGTTACACCGACCACCAGCACAGAGAGGTAACATTACACTGACCACCAGCACAAGGGGCAATGTTACACTGACCACCAGCACAGAGGGGTAACATTACACCGACCACCAGCACATGGGGCAACGTTACACTGACCACCAGCACAAGGGGCAATGTTCCATTGACCACCAGCACAAGGGGCAATGTTCCACTGACCACCAGCACAGAGGGGCAATGTTCCACTGACCACCAGCACAGAGAGGTAACATTACACTGACCACCAGCACAAGGGGCAATGTTCCACTGACCACCAGCACAGAGGGGCAATGTTCCACCGACCACCAGCACAGAGAGGTAACATTACACTGACTACCAGCACAAGGGGCAATGTTCCACTGACCACCAGCACAGAGGGGTAACATTACACTGACCACTAGCACAAGGGGCAACATTACACTGACCACCAGCACAAGGGGCAGTGTTACACTGACCACCAGCACAGAGGGGTAACATTACACTGACCACCAGCACAAGGGGCAACGTTACACTGACCACCAGCACAGAGGGGTAACATTACACTGACCACTAGCACAAGGGGCAACATTACACTGACCACCAGCACAAGGGGCAGTGTTACACTGACCACCAGCACAAGGGGCAGTGTTACACTGACCACCAGCACAGAGGGGTAACATTACACTGACCACCAGCACAAGGGGCGATGTTCCACTGACCACCAGCACAGAGGGGTAACATTACACTGACCACCAGCACAAGGGGCACTGTTCCACTGACCACCAGCACAGAGGGGCAATGTTCCACCGACCACCAGCACAGAGAGGTAACATTACACTGACTACCAGCACAAGGGGCAATGTTCCACTGACCACCAGCACAGAGGGGTAACATTACACTGACCACTAGCACAAGGGGCAACATTACACTGACCACCAGCACAAGGGGCAGTGTTACACTGACCACTAGCACAAGGGGTAGTGTTACACTGACCACCAGCACAGAGGGGTAACATTACACTGACCACCAGCACAAGGGGCAACGTTACACTGACCACCAGCACAGAGGGGTAACATTACACTGACCACTAGCACAAGGGGCAACATTACACTGACCACCAGCACAAGGGGCAGTGTTACACTGACCACCAGCACAAGGGGCAGTGTTACACTGACCACCAGCACAGAGGGGTAACATTACACTGACCACCAGCACAGAGGGGCAACATTACACTGACCACCAGCACAGAGGGTTAAAATTACACTGACTACCAGCACAAGGGGGCAACGTTACCCTGACCACCAGCACAAGGGGCAATGTTCCACTGACCACCAGCACAGAGTGGCAATGTTCCACTGACCACCAGCACAGAGGGGCAACGTTCCACTGACCACCAGCACAGAGGGGCAATGTTCCACTGACCACCAGCACAGAGGGGCAATGTCCCACTGACCACCAGCACAGACGGATAAAACTTTCCACTGACGACCAGCACAGAGGGGCAATGTTCCACTGACCACCAGCAAATATGGGCAATGTTCCACTGACTACCAGCACAGAGGGTGAATGTTCCACTGACCACTAGCACTGACCACCAGCACACAGGGGCAATGTTCCACTGACCACCAGCACAGACAGGCAATGTCCCACTGACCACCAGCACAGAGGGGCAATGTTCCACTGACCACCAGCACAGACGGGCAATGTTCCACTGACACCCAGCACAGATGGGCAATGTTTCACTGACCACCAGCACAGAGGATGTTTATGTCCAAGGAATCTTCATAAACATGAACGAAAAATCCAAATTTTAAAAGAAGATTGGCCTAATGAGATAATTCTGCATATTATATTTTATGTATCACTATTTATGTATATAGGTAATGTAATAAACTATATTATACTCATTGCTGTTAATTGTGTATATCGCTCGTTCTGGCCAGAAGGGCGTGGCTACAAGGTCACACGTACACTGCATCACTTCTACTTGTACGGAAGACGTCAACACTACGTACTTTAGATTGGTTAATGTGGGCCACTATTTCAACCAACGAACAAATGCCTCTCGGTTGTCGGATGACCGATCGGTAGATTTTCTAATGATATATTCCCTCCTTTAGAGTTTACAACCACTTTAAATAAAGTTCCCCACCCACCCAACCCCAGGGTAGAATCCTTGACTTGTAATGGTTCACAATATGACCAACGTCAGTGTCTTTAGTGGATTTAATCCAGTTTTATTTTCTTATGCCTTACTGGAGAGAGTGTGAGAGACAGAGGATTCACAAAACAGAACTTTGGTTAGTGTAGCTCTAAGAGAGGCAGTGGTTTCTATGAGTAGGCGCAGGTCACCCAAAAAGATTCTGATGATTTTTTATTCTATACATCCAGTTCGGCACCACTACTCTTAAAGCAGTATTAAAGGCAATTTTATTTATACATTAAAAAATTATAAATGGTTTACTGACTTGCAATGGTATTTCACAGAGTGGCCCAAACCTCTTTTGCTGGTGTCTCCTTCCACCTCTCTTGGCTCCAACCCTTCTGTATCTGGCTATGAGGGCTGATGTACGGGCTCACTATTGAGCCGGGCTCTGTGTGCCCATAGACACACACAGTGTGGCTTGGCCACACCCCTTCCTCCCTCCTCGCTGGATTTGACTGACAGTAGCAAAAGCCAATAGCTCCATATCTAAGGTTCAGCTTTAAAACTTAGATGTTATTTTAATGATTATGTTTAAATCTACTTTAAAAAGACCATATTTTCAGAAAACATCTCCCATCTGTACTGTGCCTTTAGGATTTTTTTTTACTTGTACAACATTTTCATTATTGGACATTGATGAATTCTCTTCTCATAGGCATTTAATATGATAGTAGAAGAAAATAAAACGTAACCTAGTAATTAGTGGAATGACTGCAGTGTAGATCTGTCTCCTCTGTGACACCGCCATGATTGAAGAGGTGCATTATGTCAACTGATGAGACTTTTATGAAAATCAAAGAATCCTTGTTATAAATTTTGCTAATCTTGCTTATCCTGTGCCTGAGCTATCCCGACACCAATCCCTCATGCTTTATTTTAACACCCAGCGCTTAATGCTAATTGAAGTCTTGGCACACTGCATGTACAGTATATGATCTCATAACTTTGTAGCAGTGCTATGGGAAGCAGTTATGTGAATCCTCATCTGCTGCCAATGTATTGTATTATACTGACAAGGTCTGAACTAATAAATTAGGGGCTCAGCTCCCGTAATGCAGGGGCTTAGTGTGCACAGCTATAAAGCAGAACTCCAGCCCAAAGAGTTATACTGTAGCTTCTTTGGGGGGGGGTTTTCTGGGTTTCTGTCTCTGTGCCTTTTAGGGAAGAATTCCCCCTCCCTTGATTTTCGGGAAGCTGGTCCTGAGCAACAATAAGCAACCAATGCTGGAGTGAGTAAGGACAGGAGGAGTCTGGAGAAGATTGCCAGCACTGAGATGCAAAAAAATGGTAAATAAAACAAGTATTTTATTAACAATTAAAAAAAAGTGTTGTTTTGATACAGAGGTTTAGCAAGCTGAATGTCATCAAGTTAGGGTTTAGATCTACTTTAAGTGCTCGGCCACCCCATCCTCTGCTGTAAGGCTCCATGTACACTGCAGCTGATAAACTCACGTTTAGGAGCTTTTCTGCGTTTTTTTCAGCAGCCCCTGAACTTTCCCTAATGTTTTCCTATGTGTCCACGTACGCTATGTCGTTTACAGTCATTTACAGGCAGTTGAGTTTACAGTTGTTTTTTTGAATGCACCAAATTTGCGTTCAGGAGTATATTTGATCAGCGCTTCAAATGCCAAACGCTTGTAAATGTGTGTATACACGGCTATCCGCATTTATAAGCATTTGGAAATTTTTTTTAACTCTTCCATTTCCAGATGCTGTCCAGAGCCTTTTTTCATCATGAAAAATGCATGCAAATCATTTTCCCTGTACACAAATGGACCTGGTACACCATACTTTGAGGTTTTGCATGAAAGAAAATATGTTAGACACTGCTGCAATAATTTCTGCACAGAATTGAGCTGGAACACATCCAAACACCACAAAAAAAACAAAAAAAAAGACAGCTAATCTCAACACCTACTGCTCTCTCTGCTTCTGCTCTCTCTATTTCTCTCAAAATGTCTGAAGTAGTTAATTTTTTTACTATTTTTCAGTGCTTTCTGGGCATTTTGGAAGGTCTCCTGAAGTTATCTTTAAAAAACGCTTCTACACACAAACGCTCATAAACGCACATAAATGCAGTATGTAAATGCGGATAAACAGACATTTTTTAACCTACGTTTTCCAGCAGTCAGTTTCCATTGTTTAGAAGTGTCCCGTGTACATGGAGCCTTACACCCTTCACTCCCCACTGCTTTATTTACCTGCAGAAGCAGAGGCAAGCATGTAGGTTGCCTACAGGATGGTGTAGCTGGGCAGCTGATCCATCTCGCTCCCCCTCCTGTCAGCAGTACAGAGTCTAACCACCAGAATGGACTGTGTGTGGACTCTCTCCTAGAAACAGCAATGGAACAATCAGCAGTAAGGAGGAGAGAACCAAATGATTCAAAATAAGAGATTCTCTTCAGAGTATGACACTCCCGGGTAGGATAAAACTTGAAACACAAAATCATAATTTAATAAATAATCATAAAAAATAATAATATAACAATACATTTAATTCAATAATATAATCAAACCAAAAACACTGAAATTTGAAATCTAGCGCCAAGTTCGCACATCACTCAGCAAAGTCGCAAAATCGACTTCAGTGTCTGATGACGAATTTCCCCACAAATCATTATTACTCAATTCTGCAAGTGGTTCTGATTTACTATCGCTGTTCTCTAGCTGAAACCGCTTTTGACCTAAAGGGACGCTTTTTGGACGCCATGGACGTTTCCCAGTGTCCAGGCAGAAAGAACAGTAAAAATGCAGGCAGGGCACAGGACAAAGCACTCGGGACAAAATGTATGTGAAATGGTTTGGTACAGTAATGTGTTACTATGTGATTTTAGTGATTTTTGTGAATGTCACTTTTTGTCATTTTCATATTTCCCGCCGTTCCGTCCCCGTACATCCCGACGCTCACAGGGGATGGAACCCAGATTACAGATGCCGGCATCCGCCGGATTACATTGCCGGGGACACTGCAGGAGGGACATCACGGGAGCACAGGACAAGGTAAGTGATCGAGGGATCTCGGAGCAGCGCCGCATGGTATTCCCAAGTGTAGCTCGGGGTTACCGCTTGTGGTACTGAAACTTTACCCCGAGCTACACTCGGGAATACCGCCAGGAAGGTTAAGAGACGAACAGTCACTGATAGGTGGTTAATCTGGTTTCCCACCAGGGTGCTCCTTCCCCTATCTGCCCAAGGGGTGCAGGTGTACTCACTCAGATCCTCTCCTGTACTGCTGGTGGGTTGGTGGCTGCTACCAGGCCTTTCAGCTGGGCCACTCCTTGCATGCCATACAGGAAGCTGGTGAACTCTGAGCCTTCCTCCTTTCCAGCTCCAGGCCTGCAGCTAGGCCTCATCCTACTGGGCCTCCTTGCAGCCTCCTTCCTTCAGCCTCACATCTTCCTCTCTATCTTCCCCCTGAACTCTGCTGCAACTGAGCAGGTGCCAACACTTTTAAGGGTGTCCTGGCCCCTTTCCAACCTCCTGTTGGAGATTGGCCAGGATCCCTCAAGAGTGCAGCCAGCCACTCCACAGAACAGCCACTGCCTCTAGGACCTTCCTCCAAAGCCCTAGAGCAGGGGGAAATTCCAGAGAGGCTGACCTGCAGAGCCTCTCAGCTCCTGACCATGATTTGACCTTCTGGCTATTACACCCAGGCTGCTACTCAGCCTTCCTCACTAACAATTGAACACTAGCTTCCCCTAGCTAAACTAGGAGGGTGCTGCACAAATATAGAGGAAAAAGAGTCACAAGGATTGGAGCTTAAAGGAGGACATTTCTAATGGAAAGGGAGGGTAATTGGAGTGCAGAAGAAATCTTTCAAAAGGACAGTTGAACAAGAAACAGGAACAGAAGGGTTGGGCTGCAGAAGAGTCATTGGGGTTGATTTACTAAAGGTAAATAGACTGTGCACTTTGCAAAGTGCAGTTGCTCTAGAGCTTAGTAAATGAGGTAAAGCTTCACTTTGCAAAGAATACCCAATCACATGCAACAAAAATAAAAAAACAACATTTTTGCTTGCACTTGATTGGATGATGGAATTCAGCAGAGCTTTCCTTATTTACTACGTTCTGGAGCAACTGCACTTTACAAAATGTACAGTGTACTTTACTTTAGTAAATCAACCCCTGTTGGATGATGGAAGGTCAGCAGAGCTTCTACTCAGTTACTGAGCTCTAATGCAATTACACTTGCGGAGTGCAACTGCACTTTGCAAAGTGCACAGTCTATATGCCTTTAGTAAATCAACCCCATAAGTCTTTCCAAAAAATTGGCTTTTTTTTGCAGAAACCAGGACATAGGAATTGGTGTGCAGAAGAGGAATTGGTGTGCAGAAGAGGAATTGTTCCTCCTAATGACAGAAGATTGTACACGAAATGAGACAGAGGAACTGGAGTGCAAGATATATCCTTCCTGAAGAAGAATTGGCAGCTAGGCTTTTCAAGGGCTGTTACCAACTAGTTAAGTGGCTGCAGAGAAAAACTGAAGAGGACCTGAGGTTTGAGCAAGTATATAAAGAACTACGTCTTTCTGTTGTTCTTGGTGAAATATCTACTGTGTGTGGACAGCCTGAGGACCACATAAATTGAGAAAAATATCACACTTTCAAAATCACATACCTGACGGTAAACAAAGAGAATAAATTGTGTTCCTCATTTACATTTCATCTGGGCGTAGATTAAGCCTATACCTATATAATATAAACATGGATTGCTGTGTACAAGGCACATAAACAACTCACAGTCTTATCATAAATCATTTCTGCCTCACCGTAGTGTTTAATATGGAACATCTTTCATTCGGGAGGAAATAAATTGTTGTTAGGCTCAGCCTAAATTTAAAAGCTACAAGCATTAAGAGTTCAAGTTAGTGCAATGGTCCAGAGCAGGATTTTCCAAGCTCAAACCAAAACTGCTGTAACCTCTTTTGTCATAGAAAATGAAAAATAGAAGGAAAGTATTTGTCTTTACTCAAAGAAGTCAGTCTAGTTCTCTCATTTTCTAAACTTTACTCCACAAAAAAGAACAACTGGAATCTGATTGGCTGCTACAGGAAGCCTTCATTACACGTTATCTTTGTAAGACATAAAACTATAATGTTAGGGCCACCAGGTAGAGAAATGGCCCTATGGGATTATCACCTTCCTCCTTATCCCATTTCTTATGAACTTTTATTTTACCTTAATTTAGAGTTCATAAGAAAGTTAAGAATGTGTGAAAGTCTTCTGGTTTTCTTCTTATTTCTAGCTGAGGATTGCCTGGAGTTGCTGGGAATACCACTGTGTTGGAGAGAATGAGGCATGGCTGATCACCAAATTGGTGATTTTGACAGGAAAGTCATCTTCTAATGATTAAGTTCCCTGCAGCCACTATCAACAGATCCTCCAGCAGTCATCAACAACAGACCCCTCCCACAACAGTAGATCCATCCCAACAATTGACCCCCCCACAACATAAGACCCACCCCTAGCAACAATAGACCCCACCAAAAAAAAATCCCTTCAAGCAACAATAGATCCCCCAGCAGCCAGCATCAATAGACCCTCTAGCACACCCCAGTACTCCTTGCCACTACATACATGGGGGTTGTTTTTCAGGGGTTGGGCTTGACCCTTTAGTTCCAGTGAAGGGAACTCTTAAGGTGTCAGCATACCAAGACATTTTGGACAATTTCATGCTCTCAGCTTTGTGGGAACAGTGTGGGGATGGACCCTTCCTGTTCCAACATGACTGTGCACAAAGCAAGGTCCACAAATCAATGGATGAGCGAGTTTGGGGTGGAGGAACTTGACTGGCCTGCACAGAGTCCTGACCTCAACTCAATAGAACACTTTCAGGATGAATTAGAGCAGAGACTGCAAGCCAGGCCTTCTTGTCCGACATCAGTGCCTGACCTCACAAATGTGCTTCTGGAAGAATGGCCAAACATTCCCATAGACACACTCCTAAACCTTGTGGACAATCTTCCCAGAAGAGTTGAAGCTGTTATAGCTGCAAAGGGTGGGCCAACTCAATATTGAACACTAAGGACTAAGATTGGGATGCCATTAAAGTTCATGTGTTTGTAAAGGCAGGCGTCCCAATACTTTTGGCAATATAGTGTATATACAGAATCTCGGAAGACTGGACAGGAAGTGAGAGGGGAGGGAGCTGGAGGGAAGAAGCAGAGAGAGAGTTGTGCTGTTTGCCAGAGGAACAGACAAGGCAGCAAACCTACAGAAACAAGAGGCTAGGAGGAGTCATTGACCTCTAGCCTTGCCACCCTGTTCAGCGAGACAGTCTGCCAGCAGGTAACCCAGAGTGCAGTGACTGGGCAGAATGCTGCAAGTGAGGCCGAGAAACCAGTGGGGACCACCATCCGCTAACGGAGAGAGACCTCCAGGACCTGCTGGAAACCACCTATTGGGTGTGAGAGTCCCATACACCAGTTAAGCAAGAGAACAATTACATTCTCCTCATACTACTTTACCTGCACACAGATGCACACAGTTGTGGACACTGCTTTCAGTTAACACGTGTTGTGGACTAGTTCCCATAGCTGCAACTGTTGAAAACATTTGCAGCATAGTCCAATCTTTAGAACTGACCGCAGTGCATGCCTTCTGCAGTCCTGATCACATCAGTGCTCCCTTAACCATTGGCCTACCTTTCTAAAGGAACTTCTACCACTATTGCCATCGGTTACTGCAGCCCGGAGTGGAGTTGCCCTTTGCCAACAAGCCCTGTTGCCAGTTTGACACCTTATTTTCCTAAAGCTGCCCTTTTCTCAGTGCATTAAAGGGGACAATACCCATGTCAAGTGCCACCTAAAGGGAAAGTACTTATCCTTTCTTCTTCCTCTGCTTGTGTTAATCCTGTAAGGAACTGTCACCTACATCGCTTTCTACTCGTGCACCAACTGGGCCCCAGGAAGTGCGCAGAAGAATCCTCACTGCATTTAAAGAGACGTTGACTACCCTGGTGAAAGAGCTCTTGGATTTCAGATTTAAGCCTTGCCATCAGATTCTGAGGGCCCAAAGTGAGCTAGTTCTCCTGTTGCTAGTTTTCATTGCTCAATGGGGTTTACACCACCTCAGGTTGAAGACATTGAGTTAATGTCTGAAAAGCAGGCCTGCTAACACTGATTGAGATTCTGCTGTATGTGTTGTTTCTTTGCTTAGAGTTGCTAAGAGTAATAATTGCCATTCAACGTACTAATACCATTTTGTACTGTAAAACCAAGCTTACATTGAAGTTTAATATAAGTTTAATTTGTGTGTGAATCTACTTTCTGGTGGTAATTTACTCTGGTCAAGAGTCCCGTGGTGTCAGCAGGGGTTGTGCTTTCAGAAAGAAGTCCAGAATGTCAGGGAGCCCAAAAATAACTCAGTGACTCATAAGAGGATAGTGCTACAATGGTAATGCTGGTTCAAAGTCCCCTAAGCAAGATGGAGATAGAGGTGATGCAAGAGGCTGCAAAGCTAAACCAGGCTGTGCAGTAAAACACTGGCATATGAATATTAAGATTGGCCAAGTAGAACCAACAACTCAACTGCATGTAAAACAGATGCATGTAAATTCTTTGGAATGTAAATCAGATACATGCAACTCTTTTGGCATGGCTAACAGATAAAACATACACACAGGAGATTGTTCTGGTAAACCAAAAAGATGACACATGATGCCCAAATATACTCAAACTGGTAGATTTATTGTCATCAACTGGAGTCATCAAATGAAGCTCATTATACTGACAGCTTGATACACTTTTCTTCATGCTACTTATATACTTACTTGGATGTTGCCCATTTCATATCAGTTACCTCATTGTCTTCATTGCCTTTGAATAATAACTTTTTAACATAAGCAATACATTTCACTTGGACAAAAGGACATTTATCACAGAGGTTTGAGCCTTGCGGTTTTGTACTTACAGAAAATCAGAATAAATCAGTATTTCAACACTAATAAAAAAGTATCAAGAACCTACAGCAAAGTATTTAACTGTAACAATCAATATGATGTAATGAGCAAATATTAAAGAGTCATGTACAGCAGGGGCGGACTGAGCATTTGGGCACTCGGGCAGTGCCCGAGGGCCCAGGGTCAGTAGGGGGCCCCATGAGATGCCCCTAGTACCTTTCATAGGCTTTTTTTGGGTGTGGTTTTGAGTGTGGGTAAGGACACAGGGGCCCCATGATCCCCTATTGCCGGGGGCCCCATGAGTTGTCAGTCCACCACTGATGTACAGTGTCAATTCTTTTTTCATTATTCCTTCATTCTGTGATAAAGTTTGGTCTCTGGGCCTGGAGCTTATAATCCACTTCCCACAATCGACATTTACGAGTACTGGTGTTCTAGTAAAGGGGTCTCCAAACTATGGCCCTTAGGCCAAATTTGGCTCTCTTTAAAATTTTATCTGGCTCGCTGATATGAGAATTGACTTTGATAGAAACTCTGATGGAAGGGGGACTTTGATGGGTACTCTGATGTTAGGGGTCTCTGATGGGCTCAACTGTATTTAGAATTTCTTTGCTTTGTTTCACTGAAGTTTTTATTTTGTTGTTTTAGTTTTTCATTTAAATTTCATTTGTTCATTTATAAAACTGATTTTTTTTTCAGCCGACACATTTTTGTAGAATATGAGAATTGAGAGGTGTTTCTGGACGAAGACCACAGTCAATTTGATTTCATATCAGACTGCTGCCGATTACACACTATACAACTATGCAATGTTAGTACAGCTCCCTGCTGAGCTATTGTGTTCTGACAGAGGGACTAGCCCCTGCCAGAATATGCCAGTCAGCACTTGCAGCGATTGGCTGCCAGGACTGATTGGATGCTAATCAGCTGCTGGTTTTCCAGCTTGCCTGTTCGAATGGCTTTTATCAGACATGTTGGGTGTACACACGGGCTGAATGTCTGTTGAACCAGCCAATACTGGCCGATATTAGGCACGTGTGAATGAGGCTTATGAGCCATCAGGGTAGATCAAGTATCAGATGTAATGCAATTCTGAGATGCAAAATTAACTGGGCCAGGTGGTGAAGGCTTTGGTGGAAGTGCAATAATTCCTCACTTACATTCAAAAGATAGTGGCCCCCTCATTGTCACACACCCTGCGCTTATGGGACTCTGTTAAATATTCTGGCAGACTAATCTCTTCTCACTTGCCACTCTCCGGCATTCTAAAAACCCCTTAGTTTGCATCTTTGCACGACAACCAGTTGGCATGTGGTTGGTGGCACAGGAGCGATACCTTCATGAGCTCCTTTCTCTTGACAGGGTGAAGTCCTTCCAATATCTTCAAAAACATTGGTATCTACCTGCTTTTGATTTCTTCGGTTACATCCAAGTTCATGCCCATGTCCATAGCCTACTCTGATGTCATGAGGAGCCATACAAACACTTAACCCCTTTTCGAGAACTGCTGCCTGAAGAACCCCCATATGAAAGGCTTGGTCTTGGACCTCTATGCTCCCCTAACCAATTTGATAGGCTCTGGCCCTCTTGCCCATATTGATTGACAACTTCAAAATTCTCTTGAAACACTTTTGCCAAGGAAAATGCCTACGAGCTTCTCTCAAGGTGTTATATGACACCGGATCATGTATCTAAGTTTAATCCCCCTGTATCTCCCATGTATTTCTGTGGCTGCAGGGAATGCGCCACCTTAATACACATGTGGTGGACCTGTCCTAAGGCTCTCCGGTTCTGAACACGAGTTTTTCATGCTCAGATCTATCGTTAATGTTTCCCTACCTCGTAATCCTTGAAAAGCCCTTCTATATGAGCCGATATTATCCTTCACTAGGGACCAGGGGCAGCTGGCAGGATTTGTGCTTCTGGCGACTCGGCAGACTTTGACTAGAGTGTGGAGGCAACCATTCATTAACTTCACAGAAGTCAAGCAGAGACTAATGAAGCTGACCTCCATTCTGAACTATACCCACACTAGGTTTTTAGGGGTTTCTGATCCCTGATTTCTGTATGATACCCTCCTGTAGCCTTTGTATGCCACAGCTGGACCGGCCCATCGAGGACCCTTCCCTTCCTGGACCCCCCACCCTTCAATTTCTTCTTCTACTTCTTATCTGCCTTTGCTCCCAGGCAAAGAAGGAGAGGGAAGGTTGTTAAAGTTGTGTACTTGTGCTCTGCACTGAAATGACTGCTGCTGGATGTATCTTTATGCTAGTGGCACCCTGAAACTTCTGCCATTATGTCAGATGTGATATGTCACAGAAAGCAATGTGAAAATGTGAAGCTGCAGTAAAGTGCTAAACATGCATTCATGTGTGGACATTCCTTTATTACAAGTGTTTTTTTTTCTTTCAGATTTATTTATTTGTTTCCCATTTTACAAGCACAAAATATCACAAAATGGCAGCACAAACAATTTAACGACACAATGAAAGAGAAAGAAAGATAAAGAAAAAAAAATAAGAAAAAAATGGATGGTGAGAAGGGAAAGGAGTGCATTCATCCCTAAAATAAAATCATAATTAACCAAAGATATCTATAAAACATTAGGATACATACATTCTATCCACTTGAACCATATTGCTTCCAACTTCCACATAGAGTTTCTAAGAAAATCGGTATGTTTTTCATAGAAAATATATATGTTCAAAAAGAGGAGGGGAAGTCCACTTAAGTGTAATTAGTCTGCAGGCTATAAATAGTGCACTCGTGACAGTGAGCCGTATATTCTGATCGTTTAAAGAGAGAGTTACATGGCCAAGTACACAGGTAAGAGGGTCAATTGACAAATTAACCCGTAAAATCCTATTAAGAGTCCCTACCACCTCAGCCCAATATCTTCTAATTTTTGGCACAAAGCCATAAAAGTTGAATAAGGGACCCAGATATCTATCCATTTCTAGCACAGCAAGGGTCATCTTTCAGACCAATTTTAAATAAGAATTTAGGAGTTGTATAAACTATATGTCATATGAATACCTGTGTAAGTCTATGGGACGGAGACAAAGAAACACCCTGAAGAGAATGTAAAGGTCCTCCCAACAATCAATAGGAATAGAGCCTATTTCTCTCCCATCTCTCCCTACATAACAGAGGAAACCTCAAAAGAAATCGGTCTAATATCCATGGTAAGTATTCAAAATCAATCACTTAGTCAATGATGCATTAACTATAGTGTTAATGAGTTGGTATGGAAGAAAAGGAAACCGATTCCAAGTTAGGCTGAGCTTGAATGGCATACCTAAATTGGAGATTTTGAAAAAAACACTTAGAGTTAATCTCAAATTCTGCCACTAATTGCGCAAAAGATTTTAAAGTACTTCTATAAAAGAGCTATTCCAAATTACATATTCCTACCTTTTCTCATTTCTGGAGTCCCTGAAGCATACAAATTTCAGAAAAAAGGGGATTGTCCCAAATGGGAATATATTTAGTGAAGGAAAAAATCCCCAAAATTTTTTTAGTGGGATCCTATGTATTACACATTAAAAGAAAGAAACAAAAGAGTATGGGATGATACCTGCAAAGCCCACCCGAATAGCATCCTAATAGAATGCAGTGGTTGGTGACCTTTACTTATAAATGAGCATAATCTTTAAGAGGATTTAGAGAATATCCCAGAATTCCACCCAGCTAGATATTGTAGCTGGGAAGCTAAAAAATAAATCTATGGGTTGGGAACAGCTAAACCTTGTGCATCAATGGGATATTGTAAGAATTCTAATTTTATCCTTGGTGACTTACTCCTCCAAATCAGGTCCCTAAATATAGTATTAACCCTTTCAAAAATCCTTGGGGTATCCACATAGGAGAATTATGGAGAAAGTACAGCAACTGTGGCATCCCCACAATAGAAAGAGGTAACTTGCACCACACAAAATATTATGTGAGATATAATCTCTAGGAGAATTAGATATAGTAATCCCCAAGTATTTAGCAGAGGGAACTACTTTAAGGTGGGCTAACAAGGTCGATATTGGTTCAAATAATAGGTCTATAGGAAGCAACACCCTAAACTTCTGCCAGTATGTCAAATGTGAGATGTCACAGAAAGTAATGTGAAGATGTGAAGCTGCAGTAAAGTGCTAAAAATTGCATTCATGTGTGGACATTCCTTTATTAAAAGTGTTAGGTCTCAGGCCGGGAATGTGTAAGTGGGCCTCTGGCTAGCAGACGTGTGTCCAATATGGTGGCTGCAAAGGCATGGAAATTAGTTCTCTATGCGAGAAGAAGAAGGGCAGGACTGGTAGAACTTGACGCCAACATCTGGCCAATCACTAGTGCCCTAGTCTTCTAAAAGTGGAAAAAAGTCTAAATCTAACTATTCTTAAAAATGTTCCCTCCTTACTCTTCCTACCTGTCCTGCCTAACCTGTATGAAAAAGAAATAAAAAGCTCACTTACACTGGAGAGCCAGAGTTGCAGGACCATGTGACTGGATTGGAGCTGAGTAAAACTAGGTAAGAGTACAGATCATTTTGATATAGATTAAGCAGGTTATGTAGGAGGAAGGGACATTTTAAGAGTCACTGCTCCAGTTTGGAGTGAATTTGGATAATGCCTGGATATACACTTTAATGTGGAACTTCATCCTAAAATGGAAATTCTGCTTTATTTCTTCCACACTTTCCACATTTGGCATGTTAATTTTTTTTGGGGGGAGCAGGTGTCTAGTTTTAATAGGTTCTTACTCTAACTTTGGCCCCACCTCTCTTTTCTGGTAGCCCTTTGGGACTACTAATGGGTTCCAGAAGGCTGCGGGACAATTCACAAAGTGCAGCACGGCTCACGTATGTGTAGTGGGAAGCTGCCTGGTTGGCCACAAGGAGTCACAGCCACTTTCCCACAGAAAACATGCAGGTGCTGGGGACCTGAAGACTGGTGAAGAACTGGCCCGGTTCAGGACGGCGCTGGATTCCTAAGTGTCCTTTTACTAAAAGTTAGCAGCTACAGTATTTGTATCTGCTGACTTTTATTTTTTTTATTTCTAGGGTGATGAACCTCTTTAACTTTCTGTAATTTGATGCTGCTTTGCCCTACAGTGATACCACTACTGCTGCTGTACACCAGCCTATTGTTCATAAATAAAAGGAATTTTATATGAACTGAATTGAAGTTGAACAGTTTTACATCTTTGATAAATGAGTCCCCGCATATTATCACATTTTCTGTTGAAAACCATAGTTCTCCTTTAAGCCGTCTCTGTTACCATATTACATACAGATGGTCGCTGTCTCATGTGGCTGAAAGAATAAAACACTTTAAATGCCAACTGCTGATGTATTTTTCTACCACTGAAACATTTCCACATTTGGACATATGTGCAACTATTCGCTATGAAGGGATTTTCAAAATATTCTACTCCTGACAAGATCTGCTTGAAAGAAAAATATTTTGCACTTCTCTTTTGAGTAATGTCAGAGTTATATCATTTCAAAGTGCTGCTGGCTAATCTTCTTCAACTGAGACTATAATGACAGTTTTATTTTAGTTTGTTTTTGAAGTTTACATTACTGTTATTTTATATATTTTTTAACTATGTACAGTATACAATCTTTGTTTTGCAAATTCTGAATATGTTTGGCTTAACGGTTAGCACACCTGCCTTACAGCACTAGGGTTCTCAGTTTGAATCCCAAATATGACACACGTGTGGCATTTGTTTGGATGTCCTCCCTGGGCTTTTCTGGGTTTCCTCTAACACTCCAAAGACATTCTACTATCTTGTTTAGCTTCTGACACGATGATCTCTACCTTGTCCAATCAGAGAATGCCATTTATTCATTGAGAAAAATGCAAGATGTTCTCTGAATGATGCTTGTAGCGAACGAGCGATCGCCTGTGGTTACTAGCAGGGCAGCAGAATTTGATAGACAGCTAGGATCATTGTAGAAGTGGTCCTACTACTGTGATTCTCCTTGTCCACAGGGATCAGCCAGGTATGCAATATCAGGGATGCATGATTTATAACGCCTGACACCTGAGACATGCAGTTTCAGACACGGGGCAGGTGGGGTTTTTTTTACATTTAGCCCTGCTGCAGGAAAGCAGCCTCTTTAGCCTGGGTTCACACATAAGTGTGC
This sequence comes from Staurois parvus, assembly GCF_062004578.1. NCBI lineage: Eukaryota > Metazoa > Chordata > Amphibia > Anura > Ranidae > Staurois > Staurois parvus. The sequence continues at coordinate 1,356,784 of NW_028318327.1, forward strand.
TGAAATCGCAATGTCATTCCGGTTTCTGTACAATTTCATTACAGGTGCGATTTTGCTGTCATTATCCCTCCACAACTGTCTCCCATTGACTTCAATGCAAAATCACCTCCCATTGACTTCAAAGTAAAATAGTGTCCCATTGACTTCAATGCAAAATCGAGTCTGTCATTATCCCCCCACAACTGTCTCCCATTGACTTCAATACAAAATCACCTCCCAGTGACTTGAATGTAAAATGGTGTCCCATTGACTTCAATGCAAAAATGCCTCTCCTTGACTTCAATGCAAAAACGCCTCCCATTGACTCCAATGCAAAAACTCCTGTTAATAGCAATCCTATGTGAACACTTATCTCCGCATACCACTCTACTCTATCACTTGCGAGTCTGGAACGCACCACTACAGACTCGCACAGGACCCTCATAATGGCACTCAAAACATAATGCATGTGGATCGCATTTGTGTGAACCACCTCAATAGGAACACATGATATCTAGCCTGCTATGCAAATCTGTGTTTAAAAATGCATCCAGAATCGCATATGTGTGAACCAGGGCAGCTCCGTTCACCTGAGCATTTTGAGATTGCGGCAGAATCACTGCAAAACGTAAGTTCAGGTGCCATTATTTTTAATGGCATCTAAAACATGGTGGTTTTGCTGCAATTGTTGCATGGCAAATCTCATCGCGTGAAGCTTGTCGCCCAAAGGAAGATCCTGCTCTTTTTGGGTGTCAAGCTACGTGCTGTGCGCCGTGCATTAAATTGCACAGGAAAACGTCACCATGTTTTAGGTGCCATTAAAAATGACACCTGAACCTGAAGTTTGCGGTTGTAGCGCATTTTAAAATTCTGGGCAGAATTGTAGCAATTCTGCTGCAATCCCAGAATGCCCAGGTGTGAATGGGGCCTAAAAGAGTGGACACCAAAGCTTGATTTGGCTGCTGAACATGTGCTTGTACTGAGCACCCAAATGCTTCCATGTGAGAGGATAACATGAAGGAATAAATTGTTTGTTTGTTTGTTTGTTTGTTTTTCTCACTGGGGCCAGCGCCCTATTTACTGACTCAGAAGATGCGCTTCTGCTGAGCGTTAAAAGAACCCAACACTCCTCTTTCCTGATGAGCAGCCAATTGGTGCTCAATACACTGCAAGGTCTCTTCCCTCCCTGCTAGTCCCCGGGTGTGGTGCTGGAGACAGGCAGGGAGGGGAGGAGGACATAAATAGCTCAGTGTTAAAAACATTAAAAGCTATCCAAAAAATTAAACCAGCGCTTAAATCTTCATGCTGACTAGAGATACTGTAACTGTCATTCACTGAGGTGCAGCCCTTGGAAGATCGGGAAACCTTGGTACTGGTGAAAAAAAAGACAGGGCGCACGCTCTTCGTGCATTACTGTGGTGGTTACCGAGTTTATTAAAATGCATAAAAGTGCATACTCACAAACCAAAGGGGATTAAAACAGAGACAAGGAGTCAGTGGTGATGGTCCCAAGTGGCAGGAGACCCTTAATGAGGTAGGGTGACGTGTTTTGGGAGACGTACTCCCTTCTTCAGAGCTCACAAGCCCCTTTCATTTTGAAAAGTCATAGACATTCCTAAAAGCACCTCAGATTTAAATACGAGTTTGGTTAAAATTATTTTGTTTTTTATCAGGAAAAGTAGATTGTCTTCAATTGGGACCCCGATTTGGTCCCCTGGACAAATGCACCCAGGTGCTGAATTGCAGAAACATGGTGAAGGAGACATTTCCATCAATCTGCTGCTGAATATTGTATTGCACTTGTATCACCTCCAGCCAGCAGAGGGAGAACTATAGCCAGAAAAGCCTATGGATTGCTATGTAGAACGTAGAGGATCATGGGATTCGAAGTCCAGGATGCAAGCCATATTGTGGAGCTAATGGATCTTTGGACCTATAATTCCCAAGAGACACTGAGGCAAGGAGGAGCAGTGTTGCTGCTTTTCTGAGACTGCTCAGCCTTGGCTCTTTCTCTTGATACCAACCAATGTGAGTACATCTGCTGCATACTGACCAGACTGCTGAGAGGCCAGACCAGTGGAAACACCTGAGGAAGCTCAGCACAGACCACAGCAATCGCATCTGCACTGGGAGACCAGAGCATCCTTTCATCCTTTACTTCCCACCACTGAATCTCCAGAGGCATCCTGTAGTGAGACTGAGGGGGGCACTCTTACTACAGTGAGAGTTCACAGCCGCACCACAGGGACTTAGGGTTGCCACCTTGTCCCTTTAAAACTGAAAACATTAATTACACAGGTTCTGAGGCTAATTTAATGCAGATGAGGCACTAAGTGAGCTTAATTACCACTTTAATCAACCAGAGAACCTGTGTAGATATTATGTATTCGGTTTTAAAGGGATGAGGTGGCAACCCTACAGGGACTGGTGATAAGGCAATGCCCATTGTTCACACTGATAGCAAGGACTGAGTTTCTGGAGGCAGGACATTAAGTATACTGCACCTGTACCACAGCTGTACCGTACATTTACTGCATCTTTACTGCACATATACTGCATGCTGATTTACTAAAACTGTTGTTGAGTTTTGGGGTCCCCTTACAGCTCTGCACAGCCAGACAACACACATTGTCTTCCCCACCTGCACACTGAAGTCAGTAAACAGTCCTTCCACTTGGTTTTGATGTTTTATTAAGAGGTTTTATGCTCGTATGGGGTTGAGGGATGCATGGGATGCCCAAGGGAACTGTGAACCGCAAGGACAAACACCTTAACAACTTTGTACAGGTCTATGGACAAAAAAAGAAGTATGTCTCTTCTTCGAGAAGCTCTCCAGCCCTTCTGGTGTACCACCTCAGACTCCAGATGAATCCTCCTCTTCACCCAGCTGCCTGAGGGTTTCCCTGGGCAATGGGACCTAGAAACTGCCTCAGATGAGAAACTAGTTGGGTTTTCCACATGACTGCCCTCTCCCCTTATCCGGCCCAGGGTGTGTAGGATTACTCACTCTGTCTCTCCTGTGAGCTTGGTGGGTTGGTGGCTGCCTTCAGGCCTTACGCTAGGCTGGCTCCTTTCCTGCTCCACAAGCTGTCCTCTGGGGATGATGAGGCAGGGAGATCCTCCTTTCAGCTCCTGCCTGTAGGTAGGCCCCTCTCCTGGGCCCCCTCCCAGGCTCCACACTTCAACCTTCACTTCATCTTCCACACAACACTGCCCCTGCCACTCCCAGTCTTTGTGATTCTTAGCGGTTGCTTCGGTTACCATGCCCAGCCTCCTGCCAGGGGATTGGCCAAGGTCCCTTAAGCATAAAAATCTGAGCTTCCTCCACTCCTCCTCCATAAAGCTCTCAGGTTTCTTGGAGAGGTGGGAGGGCTCCATAAGCTCTGACCTTAGAACCTCTCTAGCCTGTTCTGAAGTGAACTCCGAAGCACTTGTTGTTTACCTTCCAAATAAGAACCGCCTCCAAAGACCAACAACCGCCCATGAACCAACATAATCCCCCCCTCTACCTGGAGGGACCCAAAACTCACCCAAACAGGGAGGGCGGGAGGGAAGCTCACACTCTTGCCGTCCAGCTAACTGACGCCCCCTCACAGAACCTCCCACCCTAAGGTTCAGCAAAACCCCACCTACACCAACCTCTACCAATCAGCTACCCCCCACTAACAATAACAAATCTCCCTGGAGCTACCTTAACCCTTTCTGCTCTTCCTTCCCCCACTCTGGGCCTAGTCATGTATGCCCTGCGCTATTTCTTCTTTATTTCGCTACAGGCATTTCTTGACTATTGCACCAGAGATAGGCTCGTCCACTTCCCCATTACCACCATTACCGTTCCGCACCAACCCCCTTCCCCTTAACCAATTATACTAAAAAGACATAACACCAATTTTGGAGTAAATGGCCAACATGGCCTTTTATTAACAACTCAAGTTACAATACACCAACCATTCCTTATAACAGAAACCCACAGAATTGATGTTGGTCTTCGAAGGCACCCCAAAACGATCCGAAATGCACTTGCGGACACCCATATACACTAGGCCTCCAGCCGCAACCAACCAGCTCGGAGACAACCATACCGTCCGCAGTGCAGCACCACCACCTTCCAGTTAAACCTTGGTTAACTGGGAATGTCCCCGGGCATCCCATACCACGGATGGGTCCCACACCATTGTTGTTTACCTTCCAAATAAGAACCGCCTCCAAAGACCAACAACCGCCACAGCACGCTGGGTAAGCCCTTACCCACGCGTGCCACGCCACAAACGAACAGCCCGCTGTATGCCATCCTGCAGATCCAGGGACCATAAATCCGTCCCAACCGCATTCAAATGCACCCCATCGCACCTGAGATACCGCCAAGTATCCACCTCCAACTCCAAGTGCCGGACCACAAACCCCCCATGGTGACTAAAGAAACTCCCCACCTCTCTGTTAACCTTGATCCGAGCCTTGTTGAGCCTCTCCACCGACCGCGCCCAACGCCAAGAGGGACGGGCGACAATGTCGGACCACACCACCACCATCCCCGGAGAAGCCCGCCGCAACTGAAGAAAGTCCAGCTTGACATCTCGCACCAACTCCCGCTCAGCGTGCCTGAAAAAACACCCCTGCCCCACTGGACGACGGGACAAAAATTCCTGATCCGCCCACACTAGGCACACCAGCGAAGCCGGAAGAACGAAAAACACACCCGACCACCACGTCCCAATTGGTCCGTCTTAGACCAACGTACCAGCACCTCCACCCATTCACCGGAGCACCTGACCTCATCCACCAATAACCCCCCAAGAACCGATTTGGACGGACTAACGAGCTCCCCAATACGCAATGCCCCAAAAAAGGCCACCACAAAAGCCGCCCGAAATAAGCACACCTCAAAGTCCGAAGAACACACAGACCACAAATGCACAAACAAAGACCCCAACAACTCAAAAGACACCGGACGACGAGAATCCTTACAGCGATGAGCGCTCCGGTAACCCCGGAGAGCCTGCCGAACCCAAAAATCTTCAGTGAAATCCCGACACCCTTGCAACTTAAAGAAGAATGCCAAACCCGCCAGTCAGCGATCCACCGCAGCAGCCGACACCCCCCACTCAAGATTCCGCGCCACAAAGTACAATACCGCCCAAACCACCTCCGTCCCCCAGGGATCAATCTCAACCCGCTGTAGCAGATCCAGCCACTCCCGCCAGACCCTAGAGTATGCAGACCAAGACGCCTCACTCACCGAACGTCGGATCCAGCCCGCAAGGACTCCAAGGCAATCTCCCACAGCCCGTCGGGACAAGGAACCCCGTGTTGCTCCGCCGCCGGCGCCACCTCTCGGAATTTGTCCCACTGAAAGCAACACAAAGCGTCAGCCACGGTGTTATCAACCCCAGGGAGATGCACCGCATGGAGAAAAACATTCAGACGCAGACAACGCAACACTAAATGGCGAAGCAAGGCCACCACCGGTCGTGAAGAAGCTGAGACCCGATTGATGACCTGAACCACCCCCAAATTGTCAGAGTGACAACGCACGTTTAGATTTCGAAAATTCTCTCCCCAAACCTCAACCGCCAACACTACCGGAAAAAGATCCAACAACACCAAGTTGCGAAGAAAACCCGCCTCCCGCCAGGAAGCAGGCCACGAAGCCGCACTCCATCGACCCTGGAAAAAGCCCCATAGCCCGCCGACGCCGCCGTGTCCGTGAACCATTCCAAGTCAAAATTCCTAACAGGGCCAGACATCCAGAGAGCCCGCCCATTAAACGAATCCAAAAAGGTGTGCCACAAATGCAAGTCCTCCCGATGATCCCGAGTCATCCGAATAAAATGTAAAGGGGAGGTAATCCCTGCCGTCGCCGTCGCCAACCGGCGGCAGAACACCCGACCCATGGGCAGAATCCGACAAGCGAAGTTAAGTTTTGCCCAACAACGACTGTAAGGCCCGCAGCTGAATTTTTCACTTGCCCCAGCACCCCACATAGTTCCCCTTGTAGAGCCACCAGCTTAACCTCAGGCAAGCGGCACTCCATCGTGCCGGAATCCAAAACAATGCCCAAGAAAGTCATCACCGTAGCCGGGCCCACAGTCTTATCCACCACCAGAGGAATCCCGAAACGTTCCGCAACGTGTTGCAAAGTGGCCAGCAAAACTGCACATACTCCGGAATCTGGCAGACCCACGCAAAGAAAATCATCCAAATAGTGAATGACCGAATTCACCCCTGAGACATCCCGCACCACCCACTCCACGAATGAACTGAACTTCTCGAACAAAGAGCAAGATATAGAACACCCCATAGGAAGGCACTTATCAACGTAAAAATAGCCCTGCCAATGACAACCCAAAAAACGAAAACTGTCCGGATGAACTGGCAACAGCCGAAACTCCGACTCAACGTCCGATTTCGCCATGAGCGCACCGCGCCCATACCGACGGACCCAGAAAACAGCCGCATCAAAAGACGCGTAAGACACCGAACACGACTCCGAATCAATAGCATCATTCACCGACCCCCCCTTAGGGAAGGACAGGTGGTGAATTAACCTAAACGCATTCGGCTCCTTCTTGGGCACAACCCCCAAGGGAGAAACAACCAAATCCAAAAACGGAGCGCAAGCAAACGGACCCCCCATGCGTCCCAACCCCACTTCCTTACGCAACTTAGCCGAAACCCCCTCCTCATGCCGCAAGGCCGACCGCAAATTCCGAGCTAAGGGAGGAATCAAAGTCAAAGTACACGGGATGCGAAAACCCTCCGAAAAACCCGCCGTCAGCAGCACTGCAGCTGCCCGATTAGGATACCTCTTTAAGAAAGGCCCCATCCTTTCCACTCGCACCGGAGTCGTCCCTCTTACCAGCATGCTCTCCGGGAAGGCCTCGACCCCGCTGGAAACAGCGCGACAAGGGATGGGAGCCCCCGCACCCGGAACATTCATGCCTAAAACGGCAAGACCCACCAAATCGACACGTCCCCTCTTGGAACTGCCAGCAGAACCCCTGACGCCTGGAGGTCGATTGTCCCGGGGAGAACGAACCGCCGGCCCTGCTCTGAAAAAATGAACCAGGGGCCCTCGCCGGTGTCATGAGTCGCATCCAGAGGCCAATGTCCTTATGATCCCAACGCAATGACGGGCGAACCACCCTCCGCTGCCTAAACTGCTCATCGTACCGAAGCCACGCAGTACCCCCATAAACCCTGTGAGCCTCACCAATGGCATCAAGGTAACAGAACAGTGCCGAGCAATGTTCAGGAGCCTTCTCCCCAATCACACTAGCCATGATCGCGAACGCCTGCAACCAATTTGCAAAGGTACGCGGGATAAAATGAAAACACCGCTGCTCCGCTTCCACCCGCCTACTCTCGTCAACCCGGGACCCTTCAAAAGGAAAATGCTCCAAAGGCAAGAGTGAGAATATATCAACGTACTCCCCACTCCAAATCTTCTCCCGTACCTCCGACTGTAAGTGCGCACCCAAAGGGCCCTCAAAACACACGTACACTTCGCCCCTGGCCGGGTCCGCCAAGCCGACAGGCCCGGACACCCTCGAATCCGCACCCAACACCGCGGAGGGGGGCCGCAGAACCCCGATCACCTGTCATGGCCGGAACAACCCATAGCCCAGACCCCGGAGGAGAAGAGACCCCTGGATGCCGCACGTCCCCGCTGTCCTGTACAAGAACCCCGAAACCGTCCCCACCATCCGGCGGGAGCCACGCAGAAGCAGGCCCAGGCGCCCCACCACCGCCCCACTCAAGACGCCGCAACAGGTCCCGCAAACCGGAAATCACATCACCGAGACCCCCACCCATACCCGACGGGGGAACGCCGACAGTGCACATCGCAGAGGCCGCGCCCACTGTAGCGGCCCTACCACCCCCCAGCAGGTCCCGTAACGCAGAAGAAAAAGAGATAGACCCCAGAACAGGTAACTCACCAGGCTGCCCAGGAGATGCCCCATCAGCCGCGCGCTCACGATCCACCGTTGTAGAGCGGCCAGCCGTCGCCCCCGCATCGGGTTCCGACAGCTCGCCCTCCGACCTCTCGTCCTCCGCACGCTGTTCAGATGGCCTCCCGGTCCCAGGAGCCACGGGTCCTGCTGGTCTGTGCCGCTCACGACTCCGCCTCCCGGCACCAGACACGCTCACCGCCGTCCCTGGGCTCTGACCTGCAGCACTTCCAGCTGCCCTCCGCCCAGCTCCAGTCTTCCGCTGATGCTGCTGTGGAGCCAGAGCACCAGACCGTCCAGGGGGCCCGCTGGCCGCAGCAGTAGACAGCCCAGCAGCCGCAGAACTCCCCGCTGCACTCCGTCCAGTGCCGATCCCACGCTGCTGCCTCACTGGAGCCAGAGCCCCAGACTTCTCAGGGGGCCCGCCGGCCGCAGCAGGAGACAGCCCGGCAGCTGCAGCTGTGCGCCTCCCACGCAGGGCTCCCTCCCTGACCGGCACCTTGTCAGTGGAGGAGCCGCAGATTCTTCTTCTGCCTCCATGCCGTGTGGGCAGGGGGGGGGGGCTTCCCCGCGTGAGGCCCCGCCCACCGAGCTCCGCCGATGGCGGGGATTCCTCCCGGCTTCCCCGCTAGCAGAGGCAAGGGAGCGCCCTGCAAGCGGAGCCGGAGGGGCCCGAGCGGGGCTCCCATGGTGGCTCTGAGCTCTGGGAGGGGGGGAGGCAGCCCAGGCTAAAGCGCTCCGGAGGCCTAGACCTCTGAGCACGTAGGCGCTCCTGCCCCCCTGCTGCAGGTGATGAGCCCGGATCCTGCAAGAGATCCGAGACACGGCTCTGCAGCCAGTCCATCCCCCTGTCCTCCGCAGCCTCCCGCAGCTGAGCCAAAAGGCCATCCATGGCAGGTCTAAAGGTGGCCTGAAGCAAGGTGTGCTAAACAGACACCAAGCTCACACTCTTGCCGTCCAGCTAACTGACGCCCCCTCACAGAACCTCCCACCCTAAGGTTCAGCAAAACCCCACCTACACCAACCTCTACCAATCAGCTACCCCCCACTAACAATAACAAATCTCCCTGGAGCTACCTTAACCCTTTCTGCTCTTCCTTCCCCCACTCTGGGCCTAGTCATGTATGCCCTGCGCTATTTCTTCTTTATTTCGCTACGGGTATTTCTTTTCCTGTACTGTGTCCGCAGTCTCTGGTCATCTCCTGTACTGTGTCCGCAGTCTCTGGTCATCTCCTGTGCTGTGTCCGCAGTCTCTGGTCATCTCCTGTACTATGTCCGCAGTCTCTGGTCATCTCCTGTACTATGTCCGCAGTCTCTGGTCATCTCCTGTACTGTGTCCGCAGTCTCTGGTCATCTCCTGTGCTGTGTCCGCAGTCTCTGGTCATCTCCTGTACTATGTCCGCAGTCTCTGGTCATCTCCTGTATTATGTCTGCAGTCCATTGGTTCAGAATATTTTTTTTCTTGTTTTCCGCCTCTAAAACCTAGGTGCGTCTTATGGTCAGGTGCGTCTTATGGAGCACATAATAAGGTACGTTTGCACAGCCCTGCCACCCCGTAGCAGTACTTCTACTATAGGGTGGTGGGAGGTCAAGACAAAGAACAGAAAACCCAGCCTATGCAGTGGTTCCTGTAGGGTTAGCGCTACACACACTTACATTTCTCCAAGCTGGACCATTGTAATCATGCAAAAAAAAAAAACAACCATACCTAGAATTCACCCTTAAACAGTACCTCTCTTATATATCTCCTATATTGTAAGCTCTAATGAGCAGGGCCCTCTGTTTCCTCTTGTACTAAATTGTATTGCAACTGTAATGTCTACCTTCATTTTGTAAAGTGCTGTGCTATATAAATCCTGTATGTGTAAAACCGTTATTATTGAGCAGCTACACAAAACCCGACAACCATAAGCAACACTCAGATTCCACAGGGCAATAAAAATGAGAGCATTGCACAGAGAATTGCATAGTATAGTATACTAGGCCTTGTAATGGTAGAAAAACCAACATACACATGTATTGCACTGAACTGTTTCTTGGTACTTCCCTTGGTAGGAGAAAATTCCCATCTGCCATTACTGCACTCCCCCAACAATATTTGTGTGGTCACTTAAAAACAATTAACCATACAATTTGGTGAGGCCACTTAGTGAAATATATGACAGCGTATAGAGCAGAAGATGGGAAATTGTAAAGCAGTGTGAACTTCGGTCTATTAATATTGTGGTGATTCTGTCCCATAAACCTGCAATGCAGCACTTGTCCGCAGGACAAATCTTTTACAACTTTTTAGTAGACTTGGGAATTGCATTGATACCATTTATTAACTCAGTACTCTGACAATACAAGCTTTGGGTTTGTGGTTTGTTCGGCATACTCTGTGACCCTTATTAAAAATGTTATTCATTTTTTGGTGTTATACAGTAAGGTGTAGAAATGCTAAGGGGCTCGTCTACACAGCTGTGCAAAGATTTGCACAGAGAATTCACATTCCTGGCATCTGATTGCAGCGGGGTTCTAAACAATGGGTGGCATTTACTGGCCTTACAATGGACTTATCATGGTAAAAAAGCACAGAGGAACACTTAAAATAAATGAAAAAATAAAAAGCCGGGAATAGAGCATGTGGCCAGTGTTGTGCTTCAAGCACTGCTTTATGCATTGACATTCCTCCTTTAGACCTCAATCCATCTGCTCTGTATGGACATCTGCTGAATAAGCACCCTCCACAGACAGCTCAACTCTCCAATAAGATATGGCAGTTTATTCCAGTTTAGTTTTACTTGTTAAAATGCAGTACATGAATGGTATTCAGGCAAATCAAAGTGTAAAGGGACAATGATCTTTCAAGCCTTGTGCCCATTATGAAGACTGGTAACTAACTGAGGGAACTTGAGACAGAAGGGAAGTGTCTATTTATGGACCAAACCAATGAGTCCTAACATACAAGTAAACTGGATTATACCACTTCATAATACAGTAATAGCAAACTGTAGTTACAACAGATGCCAGTACAACAATATTCTACACTACATACAGAGTTCAATGCAAGCGTGAAGGATACATACAGTCAGGTCCATAAATATTGGGACATGGACACAATTCTAACATTTTTGGCTCTATACACCACCACAATGGATTTGAAATGAAACAAACAAGATGTGCTTTAACTGCAGGCTGTCAGCTTTAATTTGAGGGTATTTACATCCAAATCAGGTGAACGGTGTAGGAATTACAACAGTTTGCATATGTGCTTCCCACTTTTTAAGGGACCAAAAGTAATGGGACAATTGGTTTCTCAGCTGTTCCATGGCCAGGTGTGTGTTATTCTCTCATTATCCCAATTACAATGAGCAGATAAAAGGTCCAGAGTTCATTTCAAGTGTGCTATTTGCATTTGGAATCTGTTGCTGTCAACTCTCAAGATGAGATCCAAAGAGCTGTCACTATCAGTGAAGCAAGCCATCATTAGGCTGAAAAAACAAAAACAAACCCATCAGAGAGATAGCAAAAACATTAGGCGTGGCCAAAACAACTGTTTGGAACATTCTTAAAAAGAAGGAATGCACCGGTGAGCTCAGCAACACCAAAAGACCCGGAAGACCACAGAAAGCAACTGTGGTGGATGACCGAAGAATTCTTTCCCTGGTGAAGAAAACACCCTTCACAACCGTTGGCCAGATCAAGAACACTCTCCAGGAGGTAGGTGTATGTGTGTCATAGTCAACAATCAGGAGAAGACTTCACCAGAGTGAATACAGAGGGTTCACCACAAGATGCAAACCATTGGTGAGCCTCAAAAACAGGAAGGCCAGATTAGAGTTTGCCAAACGACATCTAAAAAAGCCTTCACAGTTCTGGAACAACATCCTATGGACAGATGAGACCGAGATCAACTTGTACCAGAGTGATGGGAAGAGAAGAGTATGGAGAAGGAAAGGAACTGCTCATGATCCTAAGCATAGCACCTCATCAGTGAAGCATGGTGGTGGTAGTGTCATGGCGTGGGCATGTATGGCTGCCAATGGAACTGGTTCTCTTGTATTTACTGATGATGTGACTGCTGACAAAAGCAGCAGGATGAATTCTGAAGTGTTTCGGGAATATTATCTGCTCATATTCAGCCAAATGCTTCACAACTCATTGGACGCCGCTTCACAGTGCAGATGGACAATGACCCAAAGCAGACTGCAAAAGCAACCAAAGAGTTTTTTAAGGGAAAGAAGTGGAATGTTATGCAATGGCCAAGTCAATCACCTGACCTGAATCCGATTGAGCATGCATTTCACTTGCTGAAGACCAAACTGAAGGGAAAATGCCCCAAGAACAAGCAGGAACTGAAGACAGTTGCAGTAGAGGCCTGGCAGAGCATCACCAGGGATGAAACCCAGCGTCTGGTGATGTCTATGCGTTCCAGACTTCAGGCTGTAATTGACTGCAAAGGATTTGCAACCAAGTGTTAAAAAGTGAAAGTTTGATTTATGATTATTATTCTGTCCCATTATTTTTGGTCCCTTAGCAAGTGGGAGGCACATATGCAAACTCTTGTAATTCCTACAACGTTCACCTGATTTGGATGTAAATACCCTCAAATTAAAGCTGACAGTCTGCAGTTAAAGCACATCTTGTTCGTTTCATTTCAAATCCATTGTGGTGGTGTATAGAGCCAAAAATGTTAGAATTGTGTCGATGTCCCAATATTTATGGACCTGACTGTAAATGTTCAAGGGCGAGTGACTTCATCTCCAATCACAAAGTCCTCTCTGATGTGTGCAAGTAGAACTAAACTTATGAGATTAGCCATTTCCCAAAACCTGATAGATACATTCAAGGTATGCCATGAATGCTAATTGATACAGGTACTTGTACTCTCAACTCAACTGTCAAGCCACCATATTGCTGGTGTTATAAAAGATCACATTTTCAGCACCATGACAGCTGCAGATCAGAGACTAAGATGGGAGCTTCCTTGGCTTTAAGGGTTAGGAGAGTTTAGTTCCGCTTTAAGCAGAGAGAACGCCATCGGACACAGTGGGCTTTAATGTTAATGTCATCCAAATGTGGCAAGCAGATGTGCATTTTTCACACACAAAAAAAAGTAAGAAACATGGCAAAATATGTGGTTAAAAGTGCTGAACCAACTAAAATGGATAGAAAAATCTAATAGATTTATTTTTCAGGGATATTTAAACACAACATTTCATATTCTTGATATGTACTTGTATGAAAAAGTATCCTGTTCTCTTTGTAGACATAAAAGCACAGCATGAACAGTTTCCTAGTTGTGCTGGGAACTCAGTGTGCTCTTCTCCAGTGATCAGACTTGTGCTGACTTCCTCCCCTCCCATCTTCTGCACATCCATTCACCGAGAAGACCAGTGTACTGCTGTTTCTCCACCCTCTATGCAGCTGAGAACAGAGGGTATGTGATCACTTATAGAAAAGGGGAAAAAGGTTTTCTTTTTTTTATTTGTACACAAATGTTTTGCCTTTCATTTCTATTTTAAACTGTATGGGTTGTTTTACAAGGTGAGGGCTTACATAAAATTTAAAAAACATAATAATTATATACATAGAACAGCCACATTTGCATATTACCTCTGCAGGCTCTGCAGCGCAACATATTGGTTATGTTTTCTTTCTCCTGCCAATAAGTACCACTGTCACCTTTGGCATTAGTGTCGGGATATACAGTAATTTTCCATTTCTTTTTTTAATATACAGTTGTAAGAAAAAGTATGTGAACCCCTTGGGATTACGTGGCAACATCTAATGTTTGTGTAGTATTATGTTCAGCAGACTGTGTTCTTCTATTGTTGTGACTTAGATGACGTTCAGAGCACATTTTATGCCCAATTCATGCAAAACTCCACGTAATCCCAAGGGGTTCACATACTTTTTCTTGCAACTGTAGGCCTTAATATAATACCTATTGGTCCCACCATCTTGTTCAGGCAATTCCTGTTATGGGGTAACAACTGGCTGTAATTGTGTTTGTTGTCAACCTGTCATGGGGAGTGCAAGTGGCCATACTGACACATACTGCACAGACACGGTCCAATGTTGTCTCTAGCTGGTCCAGAGACAACGATGTGCAGCCAGCGCTGGAGTGAGTGCATGTAGAAGGAAAGTATCTTAAGGAGGCTGAAGGAGATCAGCAGCACTGAGATGCAAGAAAAGATGAAATAGATGATAATTGGATTTTTATGGTAAAAAAAAAATTGTGACATGCTATTCATTATGAATGGTCTCAAATTGCATCGAATCACACCGAAGAAGGCACCTTTTTTGTAGCCCCACCGCAATCGCTTTGCATGGTCAATTTTTACCATGAGATTCGGTGCGGGAAAATTGCACTGTGATTGCGATGCGTTTGGGAAGTCGTTAACTTTGTATTGACACTTGCAGCGGACCGCAAACACAGTGAAATTGCAAAGGTGGTTGCATATGTGTGAACTGATCTTACCTGTATTTCCAGGTTCTACTCAAAACACATATTCACCCTCACAGTAAATCCAGTATTCCTCCTCCGGGTGCAGGCACCCAGCTCCAATGTGTGTCATACCCACCCCCCAGTCACTCTGTGGGGTTTATTTACTAAAGCTGGAGAGCGCAAAATCAGATTCACTTCTGCATAGAAACCAATCAGCTTCTAACGTCAGCTTGTTTAATTGAGCTTTAGTGATAAAACCTGGAAGCGGATTGGTTCTTATGCAGAAGCGAGTCTGATTTTGCACTTTCCAGCTTTAGTAAATAAACCCCAATATGCTGATCCTTCAGCCTCCTGGGGGATATGATGTAAGTATCTCTGGAGGCTGGGACACTTCATTCTGGCCTTGGCCAGAATGGCGGCAGGGGACAGGGAAACATTTTTTTTAAATAAAATTCAAATTTTTTTTAACATCTCCAGCAATTCTGCTTGAGGATCGGGGGAAGGGGGTGTTAAATGGAACTTACTTTGTTTTGGGAGATAAATTAGTCTTTCCTGCCTCTAATCTAGCTAATCTACAAATTAATTTACAATAACAAGAAATAGAAAGACAAGCATGTAAATCATGCTAAGGTCACATCAACAATGGTTTTAGGCACCTTGCACACTTTGGACATCAAAGTTGCATAACAAGTTGTATGCCCATTCTTTTCAATGGCACCTGTTCTAATCAGTGCGCCTTAAAGTTTCTGTGACTTTAAAAAGGTGCTTGCACTACTCTGATGCGACTTTTGATGCAACTTCGATCTAGAGAGTGTAAGGTCAGATCAAAGTTGCACTCAAAGTTGCATCAATGGTATACTCACACTAGTGTGAATGGAGGCTAAAAGTAATACTCTATATACTCCCTTTAAATCTGAATTCTAGGTAAACACAGACATATGAAATACAAAAATGGAAGCTGTTTTACCTGCCAAAGGATTTCTATTTCTATCAGGGGCGGACTGACAACTCATGGGGCTCCCGGGCAATAGGGGATCATGGGGCCCCTGTGTCCTTGCCCAAACTCCAAAAAGCCAATGAAAAAGGTACCAGGGGCATCTCATGGGACCCCCTACTGACCCCGGGCCCTCGGGCAGTTCCCGAGTTTCCAAATGGTCAGTCCGCCCCTGATTTCTATCCATTCATTCCTGAGATTTACAGAGCTCTGCCATACAACACATTCACGTCTGACAGGAGATCTGCTTTTTCTCTGCTGTAGTTAAAGCGGAGCTCCACCCAAAAGGGGAAGTTCCGCTTTAAGGACTGCTCCCCCACTCCCCATTAACCACTTGCCTACAGGGCACTTACCCCTTCCTGCCCAGGCCAATTTTCAGCTTTCAGCGCTGTAACACTTTGAGACAGATAGAGCTTTCTTTTTGTGGTATTTAATCACCTCTGTTTTTTTTATTTTTTGCTAAACAAACCAAAAACAACTGAAAACTTTGAAAAAAAAGTTTTTCTTAGTTTTTGTTATAAAATTTTGTAAATAAGTGATTTTTCTCCTTCACTGATGTGCGCTAATGAGGCTGCAGTGATGGGCATTGATAGGCTGCACTGACGGGCACTGATAGGTGACACTGATGGGCACTGATGAGGAGGCACTGTTAGGTGGCACTGATGGGCATTGACAGGCATCACTGATGGGCACTGAAAGGCACTCATGTATGGCACTGACTCACACTGATAGGCGGCACTGACTGGCACTGTTAGGTGGCACTGTTAGGCGGCACTGATAGGCAGCACTGGCAGGCACTGATGGGCAGCACTGATGCACACTGATAGGAAGCACTGACTGGCAGTAAAATGTGGCACTGATAGGTGGTACTGACTGGCATTGATAGGTGGCAATGACTGGCACTGATAGGTGGCACTGAAAGGCAGCTCAAATGGGCACTGATATGTGGCATTGATGTGCACTGGTAGGCACTGATTTGTGACATTGATGGGCGCTGGCAAGTGGCATGGATGAGCACTGACAGCTGGCACTGATGGACACTGACAGGTGGCACTGCTGAGGCTACACTGATCATCAGGGCACACTGATCATCAGTTCCCTGATGATCAGTGTACATGTCCCCTCTGAGGAATTACCGGCATTTCCTTATTTACATGCGATCAGCTGTGATTGGACACAGCTGATCACATGACTGAGCCGACGTCTTCGGCTCTTTCCATTGATCAGTGATCCGTAGTGTCCAAGGGACACAGCGCACCACCGATTGCCACGCTGCTCGCCCCCCGAGCCACACTCGCACGGTTAAAATGATGTCCTCCCAGAACGAGAGAACCGCCTTGCACCTGTCATTTCCTTATATGGCAGGCGGGAGGCGGTTAAGGATTGGCACCTTTGGGGGCGGGTACCCAAATTTGACAGGTACCCGCTCCCACTTCCGGTCCGATAGCCTAGGTGACTGGAAGCGGAAGGTGTCCTCCCTCCCTGTAGTCTTTTGGGACACGTGACAGGTCCCAGAAGACTACAGGACCATTCATGAAGTGCAGCGCTACTCGCGCATGCGCAGTTGGCACCCGGCTGTGAAGCTGCGGGCTGTCACACACTGAAGATCCCGGCATCTGAAACACAGGGCGGCCAGTGAAACGGGCTGCGGGGGGGCACAGCACGGGACTGAGGGACAGGTACAGTAAGTGGCTGTTTTTTTGACAGGGTGAGTGGAACTTTGCTTTAAGTAACACTTACAGATCTTCTCCATCCCCTAGAATGTGACTGGACTGTGAAGGAGAAGCAGCAGACTGATTAGCTCAATTTTCTGTCGCTCTGCTCTTTTCTCCTGTCAGTGTACCCCATGTTACACAACTGATTATATCCAATGCTAAACTCTGCTGTACAGAGTATTTCAAGAGGATACTAAGGGACTAAATCCAGTACTCATACTGTTGCCTTTAGAAGAAATACATTTAATCCTCGCCGACTCTTCACCACCTTCAACTCTCTACTCTTGCCACCCCCACCTCCACCCAGCACCTCACTCACTGCCCTTGAGATTGCCAATCACTTCAAAAACAAGAATGACACAATTCGCAAGGACATCGCCGCAACTCACACGCCCTCTCAACCACGCAGCTACCCCCTCATCTCCCCTCCCCCTCGACATAACCCGCAGGGACTTCGTCACTGCTCAAACTCCCTCCAATCCCCTTCCCCCTCACTCAGCTACCCCCTCATAACCCCTCTCCCACGGCCCCACCACTGCTCTGACCTCCTCTTCCACCCCACCCTACATTCCTCATACTGAAGTTCCCCCAACACTCCGCACCTTTGACCTACTACCATCGAGGAAGTCTCCAAGATCCTCTCTGATGCCCGCCTCACCACCTGCCCCCTCGACCCTATCCCCTCACAACTCCTACGACCTCCCTCCCCCTCCATCCTACGCTCCCTCACCCACATCTTCAATCTCTCCCTCTCCTCCAGCACTTTCCCCTCCCCTCTGAAACATGCACACATCACCCCCATACTTAAAAAGCCCTCCCTGGACCCCAATGACCCGAACAACCTCAGACCCATCTCCCTGCTCCCATTTACATCTAAACTCCTCGAGCGCCTAGTCTACACCCGCCTATGCTCTCACCTCAACGACAACAACCTCCTCGGTCCCCTACAGTCCGGCTTCCGTCTCCTACACTCCACCGAAACTGCCTTACTCAAACTCTCCAACGACCTGCTAACCGCCAAAGCTAATGGCCACTATTCAGTGCTCCTACTCCTTGACCTCTCTGCGGCCTTCGACACAGTCGACCACCCCCTCCTCCTCAAAAAACTACACTCCCTTGGCCTCAGAGATTCTGCTCTCTCCTGGCTCTCATCCTACCTGTCACAACACTCTTTCAGCGTTACCTATAATGCTACCACCTCCCTCTCACTCCCCCTCTCTGTTGGGGTCCCTCAAGGCTCTTTCCTCGGGCCCCTTCTCTTCTCCATCTACACCTCCTCCCTTGGCCAACTCATACACTCTCACGGCTTCAACTACCACCTCTATGCCGACGACACACAAATCTATCTCTCAACCCCCCACCTCACCCCCTCGGTCTCCGCCCGAATCACACACCTGCTGAGCGACATATCAGACTGGATGTCGCTCCACTTCCTTAAACTGAACCTCTCCAAAACCGAGTTTCTTGTCTTCCCCCCAGCCCGGACACCACCCCCCATTGACTTCTCTATCACATCGAACAACGCTACCATCAAACCCGCCCCGCAGGCCAGAGTACTTGGTGTCATTCTGGACTCCAACCTATCTTTCCAGCCCCAAGTCCAATCTTTAACAAACTCGTGCAGACTCCACCTCCGCAACATCGCCAAAATACGCACGTACCACTAAACAGCTTATCCACTCCCTCATCATATCACGACTCGATTACTGCAACTCCCTCCTCACTGGCCTGCCTCGCCGCTGGCTATCCCCGCTTCAGTTGATCCTGAATACGGCTGCCAGACTCATTCACCTTTCCAACCGCTCTGTCTCCGCCACCTCCCTCTGCCAATCCCTCCACTGGCTTCCGATTGCACAACGGATCAAATTCAAAATCCTAACACTGACGTACAAAGCCGTCCACCATACTGCCCCGAACGACATCACTGACCTAATATCCAAGTACCACCCAGCACGCACACTCCGCTCCTCACAAGACCTCCTTCTCTCTAGTTCCCTGGTCTCCTCCTCCCATGCCCGCCTCCAGGACTTCTCCAGGGTGTCACCCATCCTCTGGAACTCCGTGCCCCAACCCATCAGATTATCACCTACTCTCCTCTCCTTTAGGTGCACCCTGAAAACCCATCTCTTCAGGGAAGCCTACCCCACCCCCTGCTAACTTGCCGACCTCCTCCACTCTTCCTACCACTCCATCCCCCACAGCTATCTCCTCCTGTGCCACCATCCCCTCCCTCCTAGATTGTAAGCTCGAAAGAGCAGGGCCCTCGATCCCCTCATGTTTTGCATTGTATTGGTATTGTTCTGTCACATGTTCTGTCCCCCTTTGTAATGTACAGCGCTGAGCGAACTATTGGCGCTTTATAAATACTGTATTATAATAATAATAATAATTTAATTATTAATACCAACCAGCATTAATTTGTGTCATGTAGATCTGGCTGACGTACAGACGTATTTCTTAGCAATAGCAACATAAACCCCGGGGGGGGGGGGGGGTCTTCAGGACATTCAAAATGGTACCTCCTTGAATTTTAGGCACAGTGAAGTTCATGCTCCTGGTTGTCATGTGAGGTTGTGTCATTTTCATATTGTTTTGTATTTGATAAGTTAGGATTCCCCTTTAATTATATTTGTGGTTTTGAAGGTTGTCCCTTTACAAATCTATAGATTGAGTCAGTAAGGTGCTTAGTCACTGCCATTTTACATGGGACGATTGTTTATGTACATGGAAGACCTGCATTTTGATTGAAACCATATTCCCAGAAAGCTGATTGATCCGGTACATAGAATTAATAGATAATCAGATTATATTACGCCAGGCTGATTTATAGCCCTGGCATGCCTTTGCTCCAGAGACGGCTTTACCAGGCCCACCGCTGACATTCATTTCATTAGCTTGTGTAATATAATTTTAAATTAGTGTCAGGAGTCAGCGCTGTAGAATTAACATTACAGTGTGCAGGATTCTCTGCTTTATCTCTGCAACATTGGCTTCGCAGACTTTTTCCTGAGTTTTATCATCAAGGTTGGCTTAGGTCATTTAATGTGAGTCTGTAATACAATGCTCAGAATTAGAGTAAGAACACTTGTTGCAAACTTTGCCAGTTATCCTGGCCACACAAAAGACAGTTTTAGTTTAGTTTTAGTCAGCCTAGGTTCACATCTATGCATGTCAGGAACGCACTCAAAATCCGTAATTATTAATGGCACCCCCATTCATCTGCAAATGCAGCCACATGAGATTCGGTGTGGCTTGTTTTTGGAAACGAGTCAGGGACTTCTCTCTGTTTTTCACCCATAAGGATGCCAGATAAAATGAATGGGCTCTATACACATGACACTAGGGCACGTACCTACACTTGGTCGCACCTCTAGGTGTGAACCTTAAATAGGATCTTTAGTGGCCTCCCCCCAAAAAAATTAAAGTTATCAGCAGTACAGTATTTGTACTGTAGCTGCTGACTTTTAATATAAAGACATTTACCTGTCCAGGGATCCAGCTCTGTTCTCACCCAGGCCATTTATTCACCAATCTTTGGGTCCCTGGCGCTGGCATCTTTACTATGGTAAGTCAGCTGTGAGTCATAGCGGCTTCACAGCTTGCTTCCTACTGCACAAGGGAGCTGCGCTGTGCTTTGTGAATGGTTCTGCAGCTTTCTGGGACCTGTGATTAAAGAGAGGGGGGCTGAACTTCCATTTGGATAGCCTAGGTGATCTAAGCGGAAGTGGGAGTGGTAAGTGTCAAAACTAGGTACCTGCTCTGCCCCCCCAAAAATTGTTTCCAAAGATGTTAGAGAAGCACAGGAGGAGGCAGAAAAGCAGAATTGCCCCTTTTGGGTGAAGACGGCTAAAGCGCAGCTGTCCAGTTCTGGGAGGGCATCATATGACGTCCACCCAGAACTCGCCCCCCTGCGTGCCTCCAGTGGCCTACAGACACAGCTGATCACATGACTAGTTAAAAGGCCAATCACAGCGGCCTTCAACCACATGATTAGCTGTGTCCAATGACACAGCAGATCACAAAGTAAATACAGTTGCCGGTTATCGGCAGCACTTTCCTCATGCTGTCACAGCGCGAGGAAAGTACTGCCGATAACAGGAAAATGTCACAGAGCAGATCTGCACTGATTATCAGGGCCTTGATGATCAGTGCCCATCAGTGCCACCCATCAGTGCTGCCTATCAGTGCGGCCCATCAGTGCCACCCACCAGTTCCCAGCAGTGCCACCCATCAGAGCTGACTATCAGT
Organism: Staurois parvus; assembly: GCF_062004578.1. Lineage (NCBI taxonomy): Eukaryota > Metazoa > Chordata > Amphibia > Anura > Ranidae > Staurois > Staurois parvus. The sequence goes on from NW_028318327.1 coordinate 1,378,102, forward strand.
GCCACCCATAAGTGCCCAGCAGTGCCGCCAGTCAATTCCGTCAGTCTGTACTGTCAGTCAGTGCTGTCAGTCAGTGCTGCCAGTCAGTGCCTATCAGTACCCATCAGTGCCACCTATCAGTGCCCATCATTGCTGTATATCAGTGCAGCATCATTAGTGCCTCCTCATCAATGCCCACCAATGCCGCCTCATCAGTGCCACCTCATCAGTGCAGCCTGCAGAGATTAATATGTCAGCAGAAGACAAAAAATAGGTTAGTTTTGGGTGTTCCCCAATTTGCAAAATATAGCATCAAAGTCACAAAGATATACAATAGAAATGCCCGTGTCGATAGGCTTAAATGCAGGACCAACAAATTCTAAATAAACCGGGAATTCCAGGAACAAGAGGGGGAAGAGGAGACCTTTAGTCAGTCAGCAACCTCTGCTTCTTGCCGCCACAGGCAAAGAAAGCAATAAAACACAATTTATGAAACGTGGGTAGGAGTTCCCCCTATAACGTAAACTAATGCTATGTCAACAATAAAAAACAACTCTGTAGACTGAATCCTTTGACTGGCGAAATCCTGGAGCTAAATGTATCCTTGGTCTTCAGCTAGCTTATGGTGGGGCCCAAATGTATCACTGTGCAATGGCAACCAGCAGAGTGAAGGGGATAGCAAAAGGTAAGCCTTTAACCTCCTTGGCGGTATGATTATTTCCGATTTTTTGTGCTGAAAGCGGTACCATTTTTTTGCATGGAAATATGTAGTTTTTTATTGTAGGCCTGTAATTTTTAGGAATAACTCACTGAAATCTGTCCGAACAAGAGTCTAGTAAACATTCCGGATATGATAAAACTTGAAACACGAAATCATAAATTATAATTTAATAAATAATCATAAAAAATAATAATATAATAATAAATTTAATTCAATAATATAATCAAACCAAAAACACTGAAATTTTAAATACAGAGACAAGTTCGCACATCGCTGAGCAAAGTCGCAAAATCGTTTTCAGTGTCTGATGACGAATTTCCCCACGAATCATTATCCCTCAATTCTGCAAGTGGTTCTGATTTACTATCGCTGTTCTGTAGCCGGTCTAAAACCGCTTTTGATGTAAAGGAACGCTTTTTGGACGCCATGAACTTTTCTAAGTTTCTAGGCAGAAAGAACAGTCAAAATGCAGGCAGGGCACAGGACAAAGCAGTAGGGACAAAATATATGTGAAATGCATTGAAACAGCAATGTTTTATTATATAATAATCATTTTTAAAAAAATGACATTTTTTAAAAAGTTCAAATTTGCCGCCGGTTCCGGCGCCCGTACGTCCTGACGTCACAGGGACCGGAACACGGAAGATGGCTGGGGAAGCTGCAGGGGACGCATCGCGGGAGCGAAGGACAAGGTAAGCTCTGCAGGGACTCCCTGAGCAACGCCGCAGGGTAAGCCCGAGTGTAGCTCGGGGTTACCGCTCTTGGTACTGAAATTTTACCCCGAGCTACACTCGGGAATACCGCCAAGGAGTTTAAGTAGGTAAAGAGGAGGGGATAACAGTGTCTGCATGCAGTGTCTATACTGTGTTAGGAAGAATGTTGGGCTTGCACCCGCTCACCAGACCCCTGGGAGATGACACAACTGAAATCTGCTATGAAGGGTTAGGCTCCTGGCAGAGAAGGGTGGCTCCAGATTACCTCATGACAACCAATTAAGACAGTGGGTAGTGACGCCTGCAAAGTGCTCAGCAGCGGGTGACCCGATTCCCGGAGATTACTACGGTCCTTGGAATGTTGAGAATCACCCCGTAGTGCTGAGTGATGTTGAACTGCCGAGCAGGTTTACTGTGCTGGACAGTGCAGCCGTGGCCTGGTCTTGAAAGGGAAAAAGACATGCACCCTCAGTCAGCCTTCAATTCCCCACACCTGGAGAGCCCACACGACTGCTGCAGGGGAATATATCTGCCTCCCTAGGATGCCCTTCGATTTTCCTCTCCTCTGGTAAATGTAGTCCTGACAATGCTGAAATATACAGTGTCTCTAGGCGAAGGGACTACAGGTCCCAAGATCCTCTGCTTCTCAGACTCACTTCCCACTCTGCGGGAAATTATGTGTTTATTTTGTACTGAACACTAGAGGGGAAGAAAGGGAATCTCAGGCTTGCAGCGGATGTCCCTGAATCGCAAAATGACGCAGCCTGAACCTGGCTACATTAAATATACTGTATGTGATACCAACATGTAAAAGCATATATACATTTACTTCCTTAAATTCTGTGAGACATAATTATGTCCTGTGAGTAGTCACTGCTGTGTCACACATTTCACAGAGCCCACCTTCTGACCTACAGAGGTGCTGAGAGGAGGAGTTTCAGGAGGTGGAGTCAGTACAGGAATCACTGCTTGCAGGCAGCAAGGTACCATGGGATATGTAGTCCTTAGAAATGGAAAGTAAACAGCAGAGGAGAAGCTTCAAAGCATGCAGGGAATACAAGAAGTTGTGGAAAGAGATGACCAGCAAAGACGCAGCACTCACAACATGAAAGGAGAATTTTTGAGAAAGCCTATACTGGAATGTCAAATTGTATTGCTATTACAATGATGTTATAAAATGTAACAATAGATTCACTTTAATTCTCTGTCATTCTGCTCTCTCCTCCTCTCAGCATGTCTGTAGCGTTTCAGCACATCACATAACTCCCTTTTTTTCTTTTTTTTTTGTACAAACTTTATTTGAAGTGTACAAAAGTTACTGTTCATTCTTGTCACTGTACAGCAATGCGATCCTGTCCAATGCACAGATCATTGCAGCAGTGTGAATAGGACACATAGATGTGTGAGATGGCCATAACCCTAACAGTGCTCAAAAGTGAAAAGTGTTTTGTTTTGTTTATAGATTTCATAGCAATAGCATAGCATTGAGAGTTTCTGCTTTGGCAACATTTTGCAAGAGTGAAACTGGAAATTGTGAGGTGAAATCAATCTTGTAGAAATAATTCTATCCATTCTGTGCTTCTCCTGAGTTAAACTAATCCATAAATAGCTGCTGTATTCAAAAACACTTATGAACAGGGGCGGACTGACCATTTGGAAACTCGGGCACTGCCCGAGGGCCCGGGGTCAGTAGGGGGCCCCATGAAATGCCCCTGGTACCTTTTTCATAGGCTTTTTTGAGTTTGGGCAAGGACACAGGGGCCCCATGATCCCCTATTGCCCGGGGGCCCCACGAGTTGTCAGTCCGCCCCTGCTTATGAATACACAAAACCAAAGTGTACCAAAAGTAATGCAGTATACTCCTAATACAGCACTCACTATATAACGTTGCCCTCTGCCCTATAGCAGAAACACTGCTACAGGGTGGCAGGGCTGCGCAAAAGCACGTGTATATATACATGATTTGCACTTCCGCATTTCCGTTATTGGCAGCTACAGATGTCAATCACTGGGTCCCGGATTCCCGGTGATATATCGGGGAAAGCTGACAGAGGAGAGGCCTGTGCGTAAACAACACAGGTCTCTCTCCTGTCACCAACATGGACATGCTGTTTTGTATTTCTATGCACAGCAAACAGATACAAAGCAGCATGTCTCCCTAGTAAAACAGCACACAATTTAAAACATACACTGCACACAGTTAACCCTTTGATCACCCCAGATGTTAACCCCTTCCTGCCCAGTGTCATTAGTACAGTGACAGTGCTTTTTATTAGAACTGATCACTGAATTAGTGTCACTGGGGATGTCAATGGCAGTTAGTCAGTTCCCCCCCAGTGTCAGAATGCCTGCACCAGTCGTGCAGTCCAGCTATAAGTCGCTGATCGTCGCCATTACTAGTATAACAAAAATAAAAATACAAATTCCAGTATCTATACTGCAATTTGTAGACGCTATAACGTTCACGTAAACAAATTAATTTAGATGTATTGGGATTTTTTTTTTGCAAAGACACGTAGCAGAATACATTTTGGCCTAATTTTATGAAGAAATGTGATTTTTTCACATTTTTTATTGGATATGTTTTATAGCAAAAAGTAAAATATATTGTTTTATTTTTTCAAAAATGTCAGTCCTTTTTTGTTTATAGCGCAAAAAATAGAAAACATACAGTTGATCAAATACCACCAAAAGAAAGCTCTATTTGTGGGGGAAAAAGGACATGAATCTCATTTATGTACAGCGTTGCATGACCGCGCAATTGTCAGTTAAAATAACACAGCGCTGTTTCACAAAAAATGACCTGGTCAGGAAGGGGGTAAATTTTCTGGAGGGCAAGTACAGTACCATGCAGTGTAAACAATGTGAATCATCAAACCTCTTGTGTAAAATAATCAAAGATACAATGTAATAAATCATGTAAGCACAGTGTCAATAGTGATAATCAAATATAACAGAATAAAGGGTCATCACATCTTCATCAATATAATCATATCCAATGCAGCATTCTCCACTTGTTTCTACATGAGAGAAAACAACTTCACCCGAATAATGTGAGTACCTCCACCTCAGATTGGAAATTCACCTACCCTCCCATTGTGTCTTTCTTTTTCAAGATAGGAAAAAATGCTTGTGACTCTTTTAATTCATTGCTGTTCCTTGGCTTGTAGTCTTCTTACTTATAGCCTCTGCAGATTCATGAGATGCAAAGGTAACAGATTCCAAAAATACAGTAGAAATGAACATAGGGTAATATAGTTTAAAAAGATTTTATTTTAAAAGATTGCACTTACAAACACTTGTGCAAAATAGATCACCTAAAATAATCATCAGCACAGTCCCAGGTAGAAAACATAAGCCTCTGCCAAGCCTCAGCGAACAGCTGCCCCCCCTTTCCTGTAATACAGCACCATTCCTGGTTGTCCCACAAACCCGGACTCTCCATACACTATCAGACACAAGTTGACTCTACCACCAACACGTTTCGTCATAGGACACTTTTCTTGAGGGTATGGACTAGGAACTTGTGGTGGTTGTCATATATTTAGTACATTGCATTGGAGTCTGAGCTTATTGCTGTATTGTCATAAGCACTACAGGAATCTTTCACTTACAAGAAATTTGGGGGCACAGATTACAATAAAAACCTGCCAGGGGCCCTTAGCCTTTCCCACAGAAAAAAAAAATGCCTGAAGTTGGTCTTTAGTCACTGAGATGGCTAAAATTGTGTGGGATCACAATTGAGCATCCCAGCTTTTTTTTTTAGCATTGTTCATGATACATACGTTATTAGTTTGTATGGGATAATTGCAGCTTTTTCTTTGCATATCATACAGTATGTATTTATTCATTTGTTGAACTATTGAGTTACCCTTTATATAAACCAATAAAAGTTTGTCTTTCTGTGATTGTTTATTGAACTGGTGGTTTAGCTGCAGGTTATAACAGTCCTCGAGGTTCCCTGTATTTTTCAGTAATGCCAAAGAGGTTGGCTCCAAGGCTGAAGATGACATTACAGAAGGTCCCTTGAGGTGTAATTCATCAAAGATATAGCTTTTGTTTCATTAGCAGTTTTGAAACATCATATTTTAAACTCTAAGACATCTTCATAGACATCTTTATGTCAAAAACATATTTGCAAAGAACAAAACAGGCACTAGAGGTATACTAATATGATTGTACCTACCAACCATATCATGCACCACTCAGGTGACATCATGTCCAGGACTATACAGGTACCATCTCTCAGCATATTACTCCAATCATTAGTACCTTCTCATTGAAGACACCAGTTCACAGCAACCTCCTGTGGGCTCTAGTTTGAGGACTGCTGTACTATGTATTTAGGGACTTTCCCCAAACTGTTGTCACTAGGTTTGAAAATAATTTAGAGGGTGTCCACGTACTTTTGGCCATATACATGTACCTAAATGATGTGTATGTGTTGCATTTATATATTTTTTTCTTTTTTTAAGATACAAAGATGATCTGACACTTTAAATATGGTCCTTTTTATTATGTCAAAATGTATGAATTTTTGAACTTTGCCATTGACCTTCATTGTCTCAATAATTCATTACAATGGCAACCTAGTTCATTTTCTTCAACCATTTGTTAAGTACTAATCGTTTCTCTGCCAAGTGTTTATTTATTGCTCCACTCCCACTATTGACTTTTATACTACAGAGACTTTTGAATGAACAACATTACAAACAAACCACCTGTATTATCTCCAACACTAATTCTTTGCATGTTTCCATTGTCACAAAAATAGTCCACCTACCCAAAGTGATCATTTCTAATAAGCAGGCATTCGTTATTCAAAGTTCTATTTTAGTTCTGTTATAGTTCCATAGGTTCACAAATAGTAAAAATAAATAAAAAACAAACTATAAACAAATAAATCCAAATTTTTTGTTGTCATTGGGATGGCCTGTTGTCAGTGCGAAGAAGAATACTCTAGTCTTGGTGGTCAGCCATTGGAAAAAAAAAATCAACTATGGTGCCTGTGGGATAAAAAAAAATCCCCCTAGCATTGGTGTCAGTGGGATAAAATAAATACCCTCCCCCCTTAAACATAGTGCTCATTGGATTTAATAATACCCACTACCCTGCTCAGCAATGGTGTTAGTGGGATTCAATAACACCCCTCCAGAATGGGTGTTGTCAGGGAGGAAACTGGAGAAATCCTGGCAAATGTGCCAATGCACTATATGGCCACACTAATTTGCGCAAAAATATGCGCATAGGCACATGGCACGTAGCGTGATAGTTGCTGGCACCCACTGGCCTTTAGAAGGACTGCAGTACCTCTCGGTAATTGCTGGATTATCGTCAGCCTTCTGTTCCTGCATTCCTGTGCGAGTTGCTCTGCTTGACTAACAATTACCGACCCGGATAACCCCGACCTGCTCTCGCTTCTTTCCTAGCTCTGACCCTGGCTTGCTACTCAGATCTTCTCCTGTCTATTCCTGATTGATGTCCTATGTATGACCCTGGCTTGCTCTTGACTTCGCCTCCACCTCTGTCCCTGATTTTTACCCTGTGTTTGACCCCTGGCTCTGGCTTCTGACTATGCTTCCTGCTCTGCCATATGTCAAGATCTGCCAGTCTTCCAGAGAGTCATCTTCTGTATCCTCTCTGCCCATGGGTGTCGTCTCATCTGGAACCACCAGGCAAACACATCTTTGGCAACCCGTGCTTCTTTGGGCACTGTACCTTCTGTTACCACCTTCAGGGGTGCTTTGCACCTAGCCATAACGGGAGCCCTCTTGTCACCTTAGCCTCTGGCCAGGTACGTGACAGGTGTCAGTTGGTGCCTAGCCCATATGTAGGGAACATGGATTGAGCAGATGTTGATGCCAAGTTTTGCCAATATCAAGGTGCTTCTTCTTGGATAGGGCATCCACCTACCTGCCTTCGTAGGCACCATCTTGGACACAACTCTCTTAGCCAGAGGTGCACTCCCACATTCCCGAGCCTAGGGCCTAACCTTTGAAATAAAGATATGTCCACACTCAGATGCAATTTCAGCACTTTACAGCAACTTCACATTTCTTCCCATGACATACCACATTTTACATACTACCAGAACATTAGGCACAGAATGCCATCAGCTTGAATAGATGTTCTGCAGCAGTCTTTTCAGTGCAGAGCCCAACTCATATTTAAGCCATCCTACCTTCTAATTCTCTCCTAGGGAGTACCACAGAGTTGGGACCACTTCTTTCCACATAATAAGTCCTCAGTGTTAGGACATCCACCACTGAGTTACAGGATGACGGATCAGGGGTCACAAGGCCCTTCAATTAGTATACCCTTTCTATAGCTTTGTCCAACCGGACACGCTCCTTGATGACGTCTATTCTCACATTCCAGCTACTACTCACATAAGATGACTCTGTCAAGGCCCCCAAAGCCCTATGCACCCCAATACATGACCTACAGAAGAAGGTCAAGGGTAGACAAGATGACTCCAGCTAGTCCTCACACAATCTGTACCACCTCACCTAGAACTTTAGTCCTGCCCTAGGGCCCTGTAGATCAGCTTAGTGTGGGTCTATATCTTGGCAGCTCTGGAGTATCCTTCTCCCATACCTTAACAGACTGGGTCCCACCCACAGCTGGCATTAATATGGACACTAACCTCTTCTGTGACATAGCAACAGGACACAATCTCACATCCCCATAAATTTTGGTTCCTAACTCAGAATTTCCCAACTATGGGACATATACAACAATGTAAAGATAAAAAACAAGCTCACCTGAAGGCAACCCTTTACTCCTTAAAGGTACAGAAACACACCAAAAGCTTAGGCATATACTTTACCCTGCCTAGCAATGGTGTTAGTGGGATTCAATAACACCCCTCCAGCATGGGTGTCAGTTGGGGCCTAGCCCATACGTAGGGAACATGGATTGGGCAGATGTTGGCGCCAAGCTTAGGCATATACTTTACAAGGTGTGTTCTATTTCAAATGGCGATATACACAATGACATATCTCCTTAGATCCCAATCTGTGTGGAAAGTAGGGCCACTTGTTGACTTGACAGAAGCCACAGACCACTGAACTCTTCAAATAAGACAATAAGAAGCTGAATTCAATGTAGTTTTAGATAGGTGCAATACAAAGTATGTGTTTCTAGTCTTTTGCAGTTTAGGAAAACAAGGCTCTGTTGCTATACCGAACAGTTAAAGGCAGTGGGGTGTGTCTAGCTAAAGATTGCACTTACTAGAACCAGGGCTTTTTTTCAGCGGGAACTGGAGGAGAATGCAGTTCTGGCACCTCCAGCACTGAATGTATGTAATGGCAAGGGGTGCTGGGGTGTGCTGGAAGGTCTATTGACGCTGGCTACTGAGGGATCTATTGTCACAAGAGGGAATTTATTTTTGCATGGGGGTATATTGTTGCTGGGGGGGTTCAGTTGTTGCTGGGGGGTCAGTTTTTCCTTGAGGATCTCCTGTTGAGGCCTGTTGAGGGAGGAGACTATTGTTGTTGGCTGCTGGAGGGCCTATTGATTCTGGTTGCTGGGAGATCTGTTGTTGCTGCTGGGGGTCTATGGTTGCTAGGGTGGTATTTTGTTGTGGGTGGCCCATTGTTCTTGGGGAGGGGGTCTATTGTTTTGGTGGGAAAAAATACTTATTTCCTAGGTCCACATCTCATTATTAGTCTCAATCACTGGCATAGCATCAGGGGTCGAAACACCCCTTGCTCCAGGTGGCCTGAGCAGCCTTCCTGTTACATTCATTTCATGCATGATATTTAGATATATGAATTGACTAATGCTCAGGGCTCTCTCTCTATTGTGGGAGCACTCTGCTGTGTGAAAAGGAGTGCTGAGAGAACACTAAAAAATGACACGTGCTAAGGGCCGTGTTCCAATTAGGAGTTAGGGAGCCATTAATTTAAGCCTAATGGTCAGGTTAAAGTTAAGGGCAAGGGGGCATTAGGATCAACCTACGGGTCAGATTAAGGTTAAGGCGTATTAAAGTGTATCAGGAGTCAGATAAAATTTAAGGGTCAGGGAGCTCGCTTAATTTTTCTGTAAATTTTGGATTCTGAAATTCCCATGCCAAGTACTAACAGGATCTTGATGCTGGAGACCAATGTACTATAGTTTTGAGGCTGCTTCTGTGCTAAATAAACTAAACCAACTTACACATCCCCAGCTGTAGCATACTTATGTCCTAAATTGTCACTTTAGTAATGTTAATCTTCTATAGATCTGCTTTTAGATTCTAGTAATTTACTCCAGACCATTGTTTTCCCAGCTGTTTTACACAAGCAGTGTTCTAGATATCTGTGCATCTATGAATGCAATGGTTTTTCTTTTCTTATGATACAAAAAACTGAAACAATGGAAAATGAAATTGGATTGCAGCACAGATAAGAGAAAAACTGCACATATGATGACAGAATTCATTATTTCGTTCTGGGAAATATAATTTAAAATGGGAAACCATTTTCTATTAACAGGTCATGCTACACTTACCAGGGGTTATTCTAACCAATTAATCACCAGCATGCAGTTTGCATACGGTGTATGTTAGGCGCACAGCAGGTCATGGTGTGTGCGCTGCAGAACAATGAGATATAAAGCATGTTTTTGCCATGCACCATATATATTGAGGGATGTATTCGTTTTTATTTTATATGGTTGTGGGTCGTAGCAAGACTGCATAAGAAATAACTGATCAATAGGTTGTATCTTCTATGACTTCAACAGAAACACTTTCTGTATTCTGCAGGTGTAACGCAAAGCTTCAGCTGCATCTATATCTGTTGTTTTCCCATCATTGCACTTGTGGCATGCTGAATACTTAATATCAACTTGTGAGTTTATCTGACAGAGTGTCAGTATTATCCCAGGAGGGACTGTATAGTGTACAGAAGTCCTAGCTGAAATAGAAAATTGATTTGTACTGTTTCTTTTTCAATTAAACAGTACATCAATGAAAGAGAGATACAGTCAGGTCCATAACAATTGGGACATCGACACAATTCTCACATTTTTGGCTCTATACACCACCACAATGGATTTGAAATGAAACGATCAAGATGTGCTTTAACTGCAGACTGTCAGCTTTAATTTGAGGGTATTTACATCCAAATCAGGTGAACGGTGTAGGAATTACAACAGTTTGCATATGTGCCTCCCACTTGTTAAGGGAGCAAAAGTAATGGGACAGAATAATAATCATAAATCATACTTTGACTTTTTCATACTTGGTTGCAAATCCTTTGCAGTCAATTACAGCCTGAAGTCTGGAACGCATAGACATCACCAGACGCTGGGTTTCATCCCTGGTGATGCTGTGCCAGGCCTCTACTGCAACTGTCTTCAGTTCCTGCTTGTTCTTGGGGCATTTTCCCTTCAGTTTTGTCTTCAGCAAGTGAAATGCATGCTCAATCGGATTCAGGTCAGGCGATTGACTTGGCCATTGCATAGCATTCCACTTCTTTCCCTTAAAAAACTCTTTGGTTGCTTTTGCAGTATGCTTTGGGTCATTGTCCATCTGCACTGTGAAGCGGCGTCCAATGAGTTCTGAAGCATTTGGCTGAATATGAGCAGATAATATTGCCTGAAACACTTCAGAATTCATCCTGCTGCTTTTGTCAGCAGTCACATCATCAATAAATACAAGAGAACCAGTTCCATTGACAGCCATACATGCCCACGCAATGACACTACCACCACCATGCTTCACTGATGAGGTGGTATGCTTAGGATCATGAGCAGTTCCTTTCCTTCTCCATACTCTTCTCTTCCCATCACTCTGGTACAAGTTGATCTTGGTCTCATCTGTCCATAGGATGTTGTTCCAGAACTGTGAAGGCTTTTTTAGATGTCGTTTGGCAAACTCTAATCTGGCCTTCCTGTTTTTGAGGCTCACCAATGGTTTGCATCTTGTGGTGAACCCTCTGTATTCACTCTGGTGAAGTCTTCTCTTGATTGTTGACTTTGACACACATACACCTACCTCCTTTAGAGTGTTCTTGATCTGTCCAACTGTTGTGAAGGGTGTTTTCTTCACCAGGGAAAGAATTCTTCGCTCATCCACCACAGTTGTTTTCCGTGGTCTTCCGGGTCTTTTGGTGTTGCTGAGCTCACCGGTGCATTCCTTCTTTTTGAGAATGTTCCAAACAGTTGTTTTGGCCACGCCTAATGTTTTTGCTATCTCTCTGATGGGTTTGTTTTGTTTTTTCAGCCTAATGATGGCTTGCTTCACTGATAGTGACAGCTCTTTGGATCTCATCTTGAGAGTTGACAGCAACAGATTCCAAATGCAAATAGCACACTTGAAATGAACTCTGGATCGTTTATCTGCTCATTGGAATTGGGATAATGAGAGAATAACACACACCTGGCCATGGAACAGCTGAGAAGCCAATTGTCCCATTACTTTTGGTCCCTTAACAAGTGGGAGGCACATATTCAAACTGTTGTAATTCCTGCACCGTTCACCTGATTTGGATGTAAATACCCTCAAATTAAAGCTGACAGTCTGCAGTTAAAGCACATCTTGTTCGTTTCATTTCAAATCCATTGTGGTGGTGTATAGAGCCAAAAATGTTAGAATTGCGTCGATGTCCCAATATATATGGACCTGACTGTAGCATATAAATAAACAGACTGCATGCAAACTGATCCTAGAGTTTTCATTGCTGTTGTCAGAATAATTTAAGCTGGCGTTGCACATTTAAAATTTTGTTAGAATTTGTTAGGTAAAATGAATGCACCGTTTAAAAGACATTCACTCTTTTGGCAGCTGGTGACGTCACCGGTGAGTGACGCCATCGCGGCTCGGCCATTCAGGCTGCCAGAGCCTGTGAACCCGGAAGGAAGACTGGATAAAGATGGATGCCCTGTCACCGCTGCAGGGCCTCATTCTAAGTTAAGTATTTCATAATGTGCTAGTTTGCAATGTATACTAGCACATTATGTCATTGCCTTGCAGGGGATTTTTTTTTGTTTGTTTACTACCGCTTTAAAGGAGGATTCAGTAAAAAGTTTTGACGAAAGCGAGCAAAAGCATTGAAGGACAAGGACAGATTTTTCTGAATCTAATGGGAATGTGTGAATTTCTAATTGTTTAATTCACTCTGGTCTTATTCGCATGCACTTTGCAAAGTTAGTCAAGAAGTAGAACATTTGTTCTACAAAAATTGAGACATCTGTGAGCAGGGGTTAGTATCTAATTTAGTGGGGTCCCTGGGTCGGTATGGTGGGTGGAGTTCGTTAGCCTATATATTCTGGAGCTGGAAGAGCCTGAGGCAGAGGTTGATGGGAAAAGGCTAACCCTGGTATACTGATATGTAATCCTTTAGCTTGGGAAAGTGAACTCTCCAGGGTAGTCCTGCAACAGAGAGAGAATCCACCTATTTGGAACATACAGTGACAACATTGAAAGAGTTGAACAGTCATCCTAATTTTAGACTTGCACTGTGCAGAATATGTATGTCGGGTTTGGAAGTGTGAAGGTAAAGTTTGTGCCGTAAACAACTGTACAATACACTTCTACCTAAAGTCATTAACAAGCTGAATGGGTGGACAATCCTTATTTCTGGAGGTGGGCCTCAGACCAGGAGAATGTGAGTGACCTAAAATGATGAAGTTTCTCCATTTCATAAGTGTACATGTACCCTTTTACATCCTGAGCAGGAGGACGATGGGTTGAGCCCTTTGCCAACATGGGCAATGTTGAATCGGGGCTCTGCTAATACAGTCATTCAAAATTAGTTGAGTCAATGAACCTGAATGAGTCTGAATATTCAAATTAAATTCTACAGGTATAAGGCCAGCATTACTTTTCTCTTTGTACAATGTTCCTCACCTCTCTCTCATGATTGTGTTACATTTCTTTGCTGGCAGCCAGGATAACATAATATGGGCTGAATGACTGACAGTTCTTGAGAGTGGTACGATCAGGGGCAAATTATTAAATTGCATCTCAGTGTATTACAGAGATTTTCCAGTTTCATATAGAATACAGAAGCTCTCTCTACTTTCACCCCACCACCAGCACTACCAACACTGCACGGAAATATTTAGACTATTCAAAAGTTTTCTAATTGTAGGTTCTACTAAATATGATATAAGGAGCAATGAGATTCTAAGGAAGAAAGAGGAACAATTTCAATGGGTAGTAGCTGCTACTCAGATAGTGCGGGTAAATAAGTGATCATATTTACCATTAGGCAAAGTAGGAAGCTGAAGTGAAGAGGAGGGTTTTTCCCTGGGTAGCCACAAATTGTTTTTCCATTAGTGAAATACACTCATCACTTTATCTATACCCTGTCACAATATTATAAGATATGTTAGGGTCAAAAACAAGTAATAAAATGAATATAAAGCTACTGGTGCTTAGGATTGCTGCAGGGAGATTAATGGAAAAGGCTACCATATATAGCTGCTAAAGCCGAGCGGAAAACACTGGCTGAGAATAGCCTGTAGGTAAGAAAGTGAGACAGTATACATATATTGCTTCTACAATGTCCATGTAAAGTCAGAGTAAATTGATGAAAAAGCATCTCAAACATGCAGGAGGAAAAAAAGCCTGATCGGGGAGGGAAACCAGTGAAATCCAGTGCTAGCCACTGGTAGGAGCTGTTAGAGAGCAGAGCGATCCTGGAAAGTGTTTGAAAGGCAGGGAGGCAAAATGATAGAGCTATACTGCAGCAGTGTGCTTGCTGTGAGTAGGACTTCTGGGTAGCTGGATGGTGGGAAGGCATTTCTCTATTGCCATTACAACATTTCAGAGTTAGTACTTTCTTAAGTCAGTGACTTGATAAAGGAGCACTAGCACCACCACGTAGCCACTGCATGCATTGTACTAGGTTTCAGGGTGGCCCCATTCAGCTATTGGGGGATAATTTTGCCAAGCTGTGAGGCAAAGCATACCCCTTCTGCTGTCTTTGCAGTCATTGCATGTTTGTTAACCCCTCCTAACCTTTGGACTCTGTACACTACATACTCTTGTTCCCTGCACTCTATGCGTTATTCACTCCTAACCCCTGAACTACAGTATGAACATTACACACCTGACCCCTGCACTGAGTTATCCACTCATGGCCTCTGAACTATGTACTTTACCAGCTCATTACCCCTGCACTCTGTACATTACCCATTCCTGACCCCTGCACTCTGTACAATACTCACTCTTGACCCCTGCCCTGTGTACCATACCCAGTTTTGACCCCTTCACTTTATGCATTACCCACTTCTGACCCTTGAACGCTATGCATTACCCACTCCATTCCTGACCCCTGCACTCTATGCATTAAATACTCCTGACCTCTGAAATATGTACATTACCCACTTCTGACCCCTTCACTCTGTACACTACATACTCTTGACACCTGCATTTTGTACATTGTATACACCTGATTCCAGCTCTATGCTACATACTTTTGACCCCTATGCTCTGTACAAGTTTTTAAGTGCCTCCCACGCAATTTTACCCCACCCAAAAATCTGCACAACGTACACTGCCTGCAGGCTAGGGGGGGAGGGATGGTTGGGCTTAAGCCCTGACCCTGTTAGGTAGGGGGGCCCTGTCAGGTAGATTGTACAGGGCCCCATGATTTCTAACAGAGGTACGGGAGAATGGAAAAGCAGGGGAGTGATGGGAAGAAAAGTATAAGCTGTGGAGGTTGGCATCATGGTGAACCTGTTGCTCCCTCATGTGTACAGCACAGGTTCTCTTTAATGTTAGATATAGAGGCCAGTTTATAGTGACGTCCTTAGTGTTAGGTTTCTAGTTAAAGAGGTTAGGTCAAGTTTAGGTAAAGGTTACAAATAGTGGTAAGTGTAAGGGTTTAGTTTTAAGCGTAGGTGCTAAGGATTGATGTTAAAGTGGATCTTTACCTTTGCCCCCCCACACACACACACACATTTTTTTTAACTTCTACTTAACAGGTAGAGCTTTCATATTTACGACACTCACCAACCCAGCAGATACAGTGTTATCCTGCTGAGATCTTCTGCCATAACTTGGGCCCTGTGCCGCCATCTTCTTGTGTGATGTGATTGGGAGGCTGTCGGTTCTTCCAGGTGTAGCCAGTGAGCCTCCCTGTCACGGTGTAAGGTCAGGTTCAGAGACCAGTTGCTATAGCAGTAAAAGGCTTACCTGGAACCAGCAGGATAGGTACACCAGCGGATCCCCCTGGGAATGACGCAGGCTCACCTGAGGTGCTGGGTCTAAGTATTAACCGGTGTTCACCAGAGCTCCTAATGGTGGAGATGGATTGGGCTGCGTGTTAATACCAGGTCGCAGATCTCAGGATCACCCCACCAGGGAATGAGCAGACTGGGAACCAATAGCGGATCAACAGGTTAGGGATCAGACGAAAGCAGAGTCGGTCACAAGCCAAGGGTCGGTTACAAATGGTAGCAGATCAATCGTAGTACGTTAGGATGAGACGAAATCGTGGTCAGGAACAAGCCAAAGATCAGTAGCGGAGGTGTAGACAGCAGCAGGAACAGTAGCGGGATATTGGCTGGAAAGGCACAATAATCTGGTAAGGAGGAAGTCCAAGGACATGGCTTATATAGGAAGTTCATGGGAGGAGCAAGGAGTTCAAGGTTCAAGAGCAAACAAGGCACAAGGCAGGATTATCCAATAGATGAGGCAAAGTGTTGTCCAGCATCCTAGGTATCTCAGTGAGTAGAGTTACTGCCTGACACAGTAGAAGTCCCAAGTTCAAGTCCAGGCCCTGACACTCCCAATGATGCCCTGCTAGGCTCACCCCCTCCTGCTTTATGAATGAAGGACTATGCCTCCTGAGTTATGTGATGTGCATATTCCAGGAGGCACAGGGAGCACAATGCACGTCATTCGCCAAGGCACATTTTTCTAAAAAAAGCGCTATTTGTGTAGCAACTGGCAGAAGGGGTGGAGAGGAGGGAACTTTCTTTTCAGGGTGGAGATCCACCCTAAGTGTTGTTAGGGTGAAATGGTATTGATTTAATATTAAGTGGTATGATTAGATTAAATGTTAAGTATAGGCTAGAGGTCAGGGACACTTGGCATTCTTCATCAAAATTCAGTGCTGGCTGGGCACTTGGTGCCTAAAATTAATATTCTGAGCTCTTTCCACTGCAGTTTTCAAGTGAGCGCCAGAGCCTTCATTCATAACTGAAAATATTCCCGGAGTAGAGAGACTATTTAACATCCTTACCTTCTTCCTTCCAACAAGAACCTGTGCCCTTCCTACATCATGCAGACCGACAGCACAATTTATATCTACGAGATAAAATGCCCACTACTTGAGAGCTTATATACTACACCGTATGCATATATTCAGCTACAAAGATGGAATGGTCACTTACAGGACCCAGAAGAAGGCATGAGGCATAAAACACAACATAAAGAAAGAATGTTTCACAGAAAGAATGATTTACTAAAAACATAATCATTGTATACAGTATGTTGCCTCTGAATATGTATATAGTGACCAATTTATAATAGCTGTGGAGATACTAAACTCCAGTTTTTATAGCCTCTGCTTGCAAATGTACAGTAAAATATTGATATATATATAAAAATGACAAGAAGATTTTTGTCATCTTGCAGCGGCTGGTCCTAGCTTGCCATCTGTTTGTAAAACACTGCCAGCTCAATAGATAGAAAATGCTTATACATTTCACATTTCTTACAAGCCAAGTGTAATAAGAGAATATATACAGTCAGCATTATATTTAATTACTTTTAACTGTACAGTTTTATTCATGGTCGTTTTTACGTAAAAGGGGAACAAATTAAAGTAGATGTAAACCCAATCACTAAATTCTTCATAAAGCTTAAAAACATGTGCATGATTTTTTTTTAAGTTGTTTTCAGTCTTTAAATCAGCAGCTTTCGTTAAAATAATACCTGTGAGCTTACCATGAAGGTATCCTTGTTCGGGTACTTCTTGTTAAAGGCTGACAATTGACTCCCAGTTGTGCTTCTTCACTGTTACTCTGTCACATGTGCTCCTACTGACAGCCATACCATCACTGATTGCAGGCATAGTCCACCATAATCACAATAAGGAACCTGTTCCAGGGCAATCATATGCCAACAACGCCAAAGCAAGTGCATCTATACAGGACTCATCCACCTTACTAACCATTCTGTATCTGCCACTCCTCTCTGCCAATCCCTCCACTGGCTTCCAATTGCCCAATGGTTAAAATTCAAAACACTAACACTGACGTATAAAGCCGTTCATAACACTGCCCCTAATTACATCACCGACCTTGTCTCTAAATACTACCCAAACCGTACTCTCCGCTCCTCGCAAGACCTCCTACTCTCTAGCTCCCTTGTCTCCTCCTCCCATGCTCGTCTCCAGGATTTCTCAAGGGCTTCACCCATCCTATGGAACTCCCTACCACAAGCTATCAGGCTATCGCCTACTCTGCTCACCTTTAGGCGCACTCTGAAAACCCACCTCTTTAGGGAAGCCTAGCCCGCCCCCAGCTAATACTGGAATTTACTACTCCTCCTACCACTCCATCCCCCACAGCTAATTACCTCTTGTACCACTATCCCCTCCCTCCTAGATTGTAAGCTCCAAGGAGCAGGGCCCTCTAATCCCTCTTGTATTGAACTGTATTGTTACTGTACTGTCTCCCTCCATAATGTAAAGCGCTGAGCAAACTGTTGGCACTATATAAGTCCTGTATAATATTAATAATAATAATAATAATAATATGGAAGTCAAAGGATTCATGGAGCAATTTGGGTTATCTAACGAGACTGTAACAAAGGCACCTGTACATTCACACCCATTGATGCTTGGCTCTCCACCTGTAGTCATGGCCAGGCGTGCACAAAGATACCATGCTTGCTTCATTGCGCTTGCACTTGTGCTCAGGCATGCTCGGCATATGTGCTGGTCCCAAACAGACTATTCAAGGATCAGCACTTCCTAGTCCCACTGTTAAGTAGTCTTTAGCTGAACACCTTGTCCTGATTTGATCTGTGTTTGTGTTTTTGCTGACTGGGCTACTATTCCTAACACGTCCCTTTGCCTTTCACCTGAACTTCCAATCTTTCTCTGCTGATGATCCTGGACTGCCATCTTGACTCCATTCGTGTCTTTTAATTTAAGTATTTTGGTGTCTGCAATATACTTACCCCACATCAACTTTTGTCCTGGTCTCTGCTGCATGTGTGCCTCGTTGTCCACCTGTGAACAGTTTTAGCTTGTCATCTCTGGCTGCTGGTCCTGCTCATCAGTTACAGTCAGAGACCTGCTACTAGCTGGCCTTTGACTTATGGTCCTGTTTCCATAGCATGTACAGTTTCTTATCATCCATCTACTTCCTATAGCTATCAACGCTCATGCCACTCTTTTGCCTTCACACCTCCTGTCACCCCTGTCTGGCTCACTGGGGCTGGAGAAGCAACAGAGGCTACCCTTGCAGTCTTGGTCAGCTTATGTACAGAATAGAGACACCATAGCAGAAGCTTCCTGCCTTTTAGCACCCTTTGTCTAATTGAAATCTCAGAGTCATTTACCAAAGGATGAGTCACTCTTTTGATTTGTTCACTTGTGTATGTAAATTTTAGCTTAAAGTAAATCCTTACATATACTCAGTGAAGTGGCTGTCCTCAGGTGATACACAGAGATAAAACAAATCCTCCCACATAAGTTGCACCTGTTTATCTGCAGTCTTCTCTACATCCATTCACAGTGATGCATTTCAAAGCTTGCCTGGGAGTTAAAAATATATAAATCCTGTATAATAATAATGTAGCGCTACTCCCAGAGGAGCCCCTTGCATTTTTGCCCAGGTTTGCCCTTGCTTTTTGCCCCACAGCCAGGCTCAAAGTATTTTCCACAGCCAGGTAAACACAATCTTTTACTCGCTGTCTTCACTGACCAGTCTAGGGGATATTTGTTTTTGGACTTTTATTGTAGAACTGGGGACAGGGATGGGGATATTAGTAGGATAATCCAAGATTAGACCTATTCACACTGAGGACATCTAGCTGATCTCTTAGTTGAGCATTTGTGAAGTTCTGGCTGGAAGCAGATAGCAGACTTCTCTTTAAATTGTAGTAACAAGTAGTTTAGGAGTGAGCAAAGTCCTTTTAGCGGTAGTAGTAGTTGCAGGGCTGAGCTCCTCAGGTACAGGCCTGTTATGCCAGACTGTGGCAATCCAAAAGAAATAGAAACTGAACAACGGTTGGGCAAGCTCATCAGAACACCCACAGGTGTTCCTTTTTCTCAGAGCCATGCTGACTATCAAGCACTAGAGGAGTAGCAAGAACACAGATCCCTAAGATCTCTTAAGAGTCTGTACTCACAAGTCCAAGGACAGAATGGCAGCCTCCTTCCAATCTTCCAAACGACTCTCTCTCCAGTGATACCAGACAGATCTTTGGCAGACAGCTCCCCTCAGTCACCTTGCTGTAGAACCAGGGTCACTCTTCTTAACTTCAGGCCCTCAGGTCGCCCACCTGAGGTCCGCATAGCAGCAAGTGCCAGGCGATGCAAGCCTTCCTCCAGCCTGGCTTGGTGCAGTCCTCTCCAGGGAAAGACACTGAGCCCATGTTCTCATAAAACATAAATACCACTCCCAGCATGCAATGGGGCTAACCTCCCCTGCAATTGGCCAGGACTGTATCCATATTCATGCTGCTCATTTGCCTAGTTCCCTCCCAGGTTCTGGAAGGCTGTAGTTGTTCTAGGTTCTGGAAGGCTCTAGTAAGTTGCTCTATATTCTGGAAGGCTCTAGTAAGTTGCTCTAGGTTCTGGAAGGCTCTAGTAAGTTGCTCTAGGTTCTGGAAGGCTCTAGTAAGTTGCTCTAGGTTCTGGAAGGCTCTAGTAAGTTGTGCTATATTCTGGAAGGCTCTAGTAAGTTGCTCTAGGTTCTGGAAGGCTCTAGTAAGTTGCTTTAGGTTCTGAATGGCTCTAGTAAGTTGCTCTAGGTTCTGAATGGCTCTAGTAAGTTGCTCTAGGTTTTGAATGGCTCTAGTTTCAGAAAGCGGGCAGAACTTAAGGCAAACTTAGCAGCACCAGAGCATCATGAGCAGACCTGACTAATCCATTACAGCACTCTGTTAAGCAGAGAGCCCAATAAGATTTTCCTAACAGCCTCTCTGTTATACTTATCCTATCTAGACAAATCCTAGCGCCCAACTAGGAGGGTGCTACATTTATGTCCATTTTTTATCCAAAAGGAAAAAGAAAAAAGTTTTTGTAACAGTTTAAAAAGTGTTAGCTGGAGTTTGGCTTAAATTAATTTGTCAAGTCCATCTAACTCTGCTAGTGTATCTAACGCTACCATCTCCCCGGATTTACAATGCTTCTGTCCAAAGGTTTCCCTATTACTCCTCCAGTGTAGTGAAGACACCCAGGAACTGGAAGTGTGTTACTGATTAGATCCCCAGGTGAAAATAAAGGGAAAAAAGCCTGAAAAAGAAAAACTGATTCAGCCACCACATTTAAGGATTTGAAACCTGCATTATATAAAAAGTTTCTTTTACGGTTTAATACTTCTTTAAGTTTTGGATTGAGTGGGGAAGGGTTATAACTAGAGATGAGCGAATCGAACATGACGAAGTGGAATTCGTTCCGAAGATTTGGAAAAATTCTATTCGCGACGAATCCGAAGATTAGCAAACTTCGGATGCACGAATCGAATTTTCCCAAAAATGGCGGCGACATGTGTGGCGACAGGAGAAAATGGACAGAGAAGATGGGGCGGGGATCTCTGGGAAGGCGCGCAGACAAGGCGCGCTGACCCATACTGCATTCATGAGTCATGAATCATGACATGTGATCGCATTAGCCAATCAGCAGCCAGCCAGCCAGCACTGTGTAATGGTGGAGCTATAAATCGCGGCCATCTTAGAATTCTCCATTAGCCTCCGGTCATTCAAGAGAGACAGACCTCTGTGTATTGAGGGACAGAGTTAGGGCCACAGAGACTTTAGGGCCACCGAATCGTTACTCAGGGACACAGAATTGTTACTCAGGGACACAGAATTGTTACTCAGGGACACAGAATCGTTACTCAGGGACACAGAATCGTTACTCAGGGACACAGAATCGTTACTTAGGGCCACAGCTATCAAAGAATCGAAAATTTAAAGTGACATACACCATTTTTTTTTTTGGTGGCTGTCGTGCACAGTTGGTGCTGCAGTTTGCCGATTGTGTACAATAAACTGACTTTCTGCTTCACAACCACTATTGTACGTTCAAAGAGTTAAATCCATTTACACGCCGGCTGGCGGTAATATTTTTTGGGTGATTAGTGCATTCCAGTGACATAAACGTACAGTTTCCAGCCAACGGCAAGCTGCAATTGACCGATTGTGCTAAATAAACTGACTTTCTGCTTCACAACCACTATTGTACGTTCAAAGAGTTAAATCCGGTTTTATTTTTGGGGTGCTTATTGAATTAAAGAGTATATCAGCCAACACGCAGAGGAGTGGCAGAGGAGGCAATGTTTCAGGAGCGAGCAGACGTGGCAGCAGAGGAAGGGGTCGAGGCAGCACTAGTCGCAGCCAGAGGCCAGTGCTCCCGGTGTCATCCAGCGGTCGTGTCTCCACCGACAACCCTGCCGTCATCGATTGGTTGACTCGGTCGTCTTCCTCTTCCCAGGTCACCTCTGACACCTACAGCCAACGGTTGGTGGGTACGTCAGACACAACCGTTAGTTGGCATGGCCCGGGAGCAAGCCCACTGAAATCACGTGTCCTCGACCTGCCCCTGTCCTTTGGTGTTCCCTCACCAAGCGAAGTATCGCATGCTGTGGGCTCAGCCCCACTGTACAGTGAGGAAGAGCTAACAGAGGGCGGTCAGGAACGGGGGGAGACATCCGCCTCTTCAGCAGCCAGGCGAAGAAGTACTGGCGAGGAGAGTGGCTCGGTAGCCGGTCTAGAGACAGGTCTGTCTCCTGACCCACACGCAGCCGAGGGGGCTAGTAGTGACGCGGAGACCCTAATTGATGATGATGAGGCTGATCGCACTTGGCAGCCTCGTCGTCATCAGGCTATTGCTTCCGCATCATCAGGAGAAGAGGGTGCCAGCTTGCCAGCGAGCAAAACAGTCGGTGGGTTGCCCAGGAGGCAGCAGGGTCGCAGCAGTGTCAGTGGAGCCAAACGGCCACGGAGTAGAGCACCAGCTCCACTGCAGCCTACCACCACGGCCAGTAGTGGTGCCGGTGTGCACGGAGGAAGTAGCAGTCAGCCAGTGAGGAGTAGCGGGGGCAAAGTTTCCTACTCGGCGGTGTGGCAATTTTTCGTGAAGACGCCCGAGGAAGTAAACGTAGCCGTATGTCGACTATGTGGCCAGAAAGTCAAGCGTGGCCAGGGGGCCAATGTTGGGACTACAGCGTTGCGTCAGCATATGCAGCGTCGCCATTCGGTGGCCTGGGAAAACCGTGATAAAGATACGGCGGTTCTGCCTGCCCCAGCCCCCGCTCCATCACCCGCTCCGTTACTTGCTCCGTCACCCGACGTCAATCGCCCTCTATCAGCCAGTCAAGGCTCCAACACCTCTGCTGAGGGGAGTTGTCGCTCGTTGGCATCTTCCGCTCGTTCAGATGCTCCTTCTCCTGCTACTCCTCTTCACGGATTCCGTCAGCAGTCTTTCTTGGAATCCGTTTCCAAGAGACAACAGTTTGCGAGCACGCACCCAACGGTGCAAAAGCTGAACGTCCTCCTGTCCAAGTTGCTGGTGCTGCAGTCCCTCCCTTTCCAAGTGGTGGACTCAGCACCTTTCCGAGAAATGATGGCTTGTGCCAAGCCGCGGTGGAGAGTGCCAAGCCGGCATTTCTTCGCCAAAAAGGCAGTGCCAGCCCTGCAGTCACATGTAGAAGAGATGGTGGGCCAGTCTTTGAGCATGTCGGTCTCTGCCAAAGTGCACGGCAGCGCCGACGTGTGGAGCTGTAACTACGGTCAGGGACAGTACATGTCATTTACAGCCCACTGGGTGAACGTGGTGCCGGCACAGCCGCACCAGCAACTTGGACAGGTCACGCCGCTTTTTCCTCCAAGTTTGCACGTCCTTGGTCCAGCAAAGATGTCCGCCTCTACCACCTCTTCTTCCGCCGTGTCCTCAGCCGCCACCCCCGTGCCAAGTCCCATTACCCGACTGGCATATTACATGTGCAGGGCGCAACGGTGTCACGCTGTGCTGCACCTGGTATGCCTTGGCGAACGTAGTCACACAGGGGAGGAACTTCTGAGTGTAATGAACAGAGAAATCGACAGATGGCTGTCTCCGCGCAAACTGAAAATCGGAACCATGTTGACCGACAACGGAAAGAACATGGTGTCTGCTCTGCGTCAAGGAAGGTTGTGCCATGCGCCATGCATGGCTCACGTGTTCAATCTGGTTGTGAAGCGGTTCCTAAAATCCACCATCCCACTGCAAGACATCCTTAAAATGTCACGTAAACTTTGCATGCATTTCAGCCATTCCTACACCGCAAAGCACACCCTCCTTGAGCTGCAGCGGCAGAACGGAATTCCACAGCATCGCCTGATCTGCGACGTTGCAACAAGGTGGAATTCAACCCTACATATGTTAGACCGCCTTTACGAACAGCGAAAGGCCATCACCGATTTCCTGATGTTACACGCGGATAAAGGTACTCCCCTGTGTAACTTAGATGTCAGCCATTGGCAGCTCATGCGTGACACCTGCTGCTTGCTCAGGCCCTTTGAGGAGGCCACACTATTCGTGAGTCGGCAGGACTATGGGATGAACGACGTCATTCCTCTGTTGCACGTCCTGGAACAAATGCTGTTAACAATGGCTGGTCAGGGTGCGGTAGACGTGGCGCACAGATCTCAACGCCACATGACCCCTGTGGGGGCAGGACAGGAAGAAGAGGAGGAGGTAGAGGAGGACATTGGTGCTCAGGAATTATTGAGTGAAATGGGTGGTTTTTCCACTCAGCAGACAGGAGTGGAGGAGCAGGAGCATCTGGTAGAGGAGGAGGAGGAGGAGACAGAGGACCCAGACGCACCGTGGCAGTATGCTGTGGAGATGGAGGCAGGGAGTCCCTCGCATTCCTTGGCACAAATGGCCCATAGCATGCTCGGTTGCTTGCGTAGCGACAGCCGAATAATAACCATCAGACAGAGGGATGACTTTTGGCTGTCCACCTTGTTGGACCCTCGCTACCGTTCAAAAATGGTGGCCTTTTTCACACCTGCTGAGAGGGAGGCCAAAATAAAGTACTATAAAAACCACCTATGTAGTCAGTTGGTCTCTGCCTTTCTGCGCCAACGTCCATCCTCAGACACTGTGGGCCCTGTGCGCTCGCGTTCCGCTGCCATGGCAGCAGGGGAGGGGTGGGGTGGTAGGAGCAGTGGCAGCTCCACCAGCAGCGGCTGCCTCAGTCTGCAGTCGATGATGAGTAGCTTTCTTCACCAGCGCAGTGAGGAAACTACTAACCAGCCGCAGCAGCAGCAGCATCAGGTGGACCTGGAGCAGGACCTCAAACAACAGGCTTGGGCCTACTTGGACAGCACCCTGCCAACCGAGGTAGACAATCCCCTTGACTACTGGGCAACGAAACTTGACCTTTGGCCCCAACTAGCTGAATTTGCCCTTGAAAGGCTGTCATGCCCGGCCAGTAGCGTGGCATCGGATCGCGTGTTTAGTGCGGCAGGAGGTATTGTAATTCCGCGGAGGACACGACTGTCCACCCAAAGTGTGGAGAGACTCACGTTTGTGAAAATGAATCAGGCGTGGATTAGTCTGGATTTCAAACCACCAGTTCCTGACACAACTGACCTAATAACCTAGCCGTTCAGGCCGCTCCCTGAACACCTCGGGAATTGCTTTGTATATCTGTCGCCTTAGAGGCCGCTGTCTGAACAGCTCATGAATTGCTTTCTATATGTGTCGCCTTTGAGGCCGCTGGCTGGACAGCTGATGAATTGATTTGTATATATGTACTTATTGTCCGCTGTCCGGACAGCTCATGAATTACTTTTTGTATATAGCCTTCCAAACCACTCTCAGAATAAGTCATGATATTCCTGCTGTGTATAGCCTTATAGGCCAATGGTCAATCAAGTCATGATTGTTATAGTGTGTATAGCCTTATAGGCCGCTGTCTTTACAACTTTATAATTCCATGCAGTATATAGCCCTATCGGCCACTTTCTGGCATCCAGTTGCTGTAGCCCCCATCACCACACTGTGCCACGGGCCCCTGTACCGCCTTCTCATACTGCTGCCAGATCCATCCTCTGCCATGTGTGTCTTTGTCGTCTGCTCACGCTGCTGGGTTCCAGTTTTAAACCTAGGCCTGTGTATGGCTTCCGGATACTGCTGCCTCCACCGCCACCCTGCGCCATGTGCCTCTGTCGTCTGCTCACGCTGCTGACGGCTTCCGCTTTTTAACCGAGGCCTGTGTTTGGCTTCCGAATACTGCTGCATCCACCGCCACCCTGCGATATGTGTCTCTGTCGTCTGCTCACGCTGCTGACGGCTTCCGCTTTTTAACCGAGGCCTGTGTTTGGCTTCCGAATACTGCTGCATCCACCGCCACCCTGCGCCATGTGTCTCTGTCGTCTGCTCACGTTGCTGACGGCTTCCGCTTTTTAACCGAGGCCTGTGTTTGGCTTCCGAATACTGCTGCATCCACCGCCACCCTGCGCCATGTGTCTCTGTCGTCTGCTCACGCTGCTGACAGCTTCCGCTTTTTAACCTAGGCCTGTGTATGGCTTCCGAATACTGCTGCCTCCACCGCCACACTGCGCCATGTGCCACTTTCAGGTCTCCTTACACTGTTGGTGGGTTCCATTTTGTGATAGGGTGCTGTATGGCCTTCCATTGCTGCTGCCTCCACCGCCACCCTGCGCCATGTGCCTCTGTCGTCTGCTCACGCTGCTGACGGCTTCCGCTTTTTAACCGAGGCCTGTGTATGTCTTCCGAATACTGCTGCATCCACCACCACCCTGCGCCATGTGTCTCTGTCGTCTGCTCACGCTGCTGACGGCTTCCGCTTTTTAACCTAGGCCTGTGTATGGCTTCCGAATACTGCTGCCTCCACCGCCACCCTGCGCCATGTGCCACTTTCAGGTCTCCTTACACTATTGGTGGGTTCCATTTTGTGATAGGGTGCTGTATGGCCTTCCATTGCTGCTGCCTCCACCACCACCCTGCGCCATGTGCCTCTGTCGTCTGCTCACGCTGCTGACGGCTTCTGCTTTTTAACCGAGGCCTGTGTTTGGCTTCCGAATACTGCTGCATCCACCGCCACCCTGCGCCATGTGTCTCTGTCGTCTGCTCACGCTGCTGACGGCTTCCGCTTTTTAACCTAGGCCTGTGTATGGCTTCCGAATACTGCTCCCTCCACCGCCACCCTGCGCCATGTGCCACTTTCAGGTCTCCTTACACTGTTGGTGGGTTCCATTTTGTGATAGGGTGCTGTATGGCCTTCCATTGCTGCTGCCTCCACCGCCACCCTGCGCCATGTGCCTCTGTCGTCTGCTCACGCTGCTGACGGCTTCCGCTTTTTAACCGAGGCCTGTGTTTGGCTTCCGAATACTGCTGCATCCACCGCCACCCTGCGCCATGTGTCTCTGTCGTCTGCTCACGCTGCTGACGGCTTCCGCTTTTTAACCTAGGCCTGTGTATGGCTTCCGAATACTGCTGCCTCCACCGCCACCCTGCGCCATGTGCCTCTGTCGTCTGCTCACGCTGCTGACGGCTTCCGCTTTTTAACCGAGGCCTGTGTTTTGCTTCCGAATACTGCTGCATCCACCGCCACCCTGCGCCATGTGTCTCTGTCGTCTGCTCACGCTGCTGACGGCTTCCGCTTTTTAACCGAGGCCTGTGTTTGGCTTCCGAATACTGCTGCATCCACCGCCACCCTGCGCCATGTGTCTCTGTCGTCTGCTCACGCTGCTGACGGCTTCCGCTTTTTAACCGAGGCCTGTGTTTGGCTTCCGAATACTGCTGCATCCACCGCCACCCTGCGCCATGTGCCACTTTCAGGTCTCCTTACACTGTTGGTGGGTTCCATTTTGTGATAGGGTGCTGTATGGCCTTCCATTGCTGCTGCCTCCACCGCCACCCTGCGCCATGTGCCTCTGTCGTCTGCTCACGCTGCTGACGGCTTCCGCTTTTTAACCGAGGCCTGTGTTTGGCTTCCGAATACTGCTGCATCCACCGCCACCCTGCGCCATGTGTCTCTGTCGTCTGCTCACGCTGCTGACGGCTTCCGCTTTTTAACCTAGGCCTGTGTATGGCTTCCGAATACTGCTGCCTCCACCGCCACCCTGCGCCATGTGCCTCTGTCGTCTGCTCACGCTGCTGACGGCTTCCGCTTTTTAAACTAGTCCTGTGTATGTCTTCCGAATACTGCTGCCTCCACCGCCACCCTGCGCCATGTGCCACTTTCAGGTCTCCTTACACTGTTGGTGGGTTCCATTTTGTGATAGGGTGCTGTATGGCCTTCCATTGCTGCTGCCTCCACCGCCACCCTGCGCCATGTGCCTCTGTCGTCTGCTCACGCTGCTGACGGCTTCCGCTTTTTAACCGAGGCCTGTGTTTGGCTTCCAAATACTGCTGCATCCACCGCCACCCTGCGCCATGTGTCTCTGTCGTCTGCTCACGTTGCTGACGGCTTCCGCTTTTTAACCTAGGCCTGTGTATGGCCTTCAATTGAAGCTGCTTCTGCTCCGCCACTCTGCCATTGGACTCTTGATAGTCGTCTCCCCACGCTCCTGCTGGGGGTACTTTTTAACATAGGCCTCTGTATGGCCTTCAATTTTAGCTGCTTACGCTCCACCACTCTGCCATGGGCCCCTGTACCGCCTCCTCATGCTGCTGCCAGGCCCGTAATCTGCCATGGGCCCCCGTACCGACTCCTCATGCTGCTGCCAGGCCCGTAATCTGTCATGGGCCCCTGTACCGCCTCCTCATGCTGCTGCCAGGTCCAGAGTGTGTCATGGGTCCCTGTACGGCCTCCCATTGCTGCTGTCTCCATCGCCACACTCTGCCATGTGCCACTTTCAGGTCTCCTCACACTGCTGGTGGGTTCCATTTTGTCATAGGGTGCTGTATGGCCTCCCATTGCTGCTGCCAGGCCCGTAATCTGCCATGGGCCCCCGTACCGACTCCTCATGCTGCTGCCAGGCCCGTAATCTGTCATGGGCCTCTGTACCGCCTCCTCATGCTGCTGCCAGGTCCAGAGTGTGTCATGGGTCCCTGTACGGCCTCCCATTGCTGCTGTCTCCATCGCCACACTCTGCCATGTGCCACTTTCAGGTCTCCTCACACTGCTGGTGGGTTCCATTTTGTCATAGGGTGCTGTATGGCCTCCCATTGCTGCTGCCTCCACCGCCACACTGTGGCTCCACACTCTGGTTTTGGCCCCGTGACTGCCCAAATGAGTGAAGTGTGCGGTGATTCTAAGATCGACGGCACTCATCTGCATGTCATACTGACTGACAGTATTATTTCTCTTCCCCAGCAGACTCCAAGGGCATTTAAATTAAAGGTACAGTGTTCTGCACTAATATAAAGGCTCTCTGAAGCCTAGAAACACCCTTTTTATAAGTTAAATTCGCAGCGAATATATTCGGCTCGAAGCGAATTTATTCCGCGAATTCGGCGAATCAGCCGAACCGAATTTTTGAATAATTCGCTCATCTCTAGTTATAACCCCTGTTTAGATTGGCAAATGCAAAATTTGACATCTGTTACCAAAACAAGTGGTGACAGTAAGTACTTTAATGCTTTATACCCATACTTCGCTGAATGGACAATGTAAGTTATGTAAAATGTAATTTTCCTATACAGGGCCCACTTTGATATTTCTCTGAGTGGGTTAAACCTGGAACATTACCCAGGAGAAACACAGAACTTAATTTATTGCAGTAACTGGAAGGCTTGGAAAGGGTTCAATAATTAATTTTATCAAATTAACTAATTTCATTTCACCGAGGAATGGATGACCATGTGTAATTAATTTTATTAACTTTATTTAGCTAAAGCAATTATAAGACAATGCATTTACATGCCTTGTTATTTATACGGATCCGTGTAGACTCTGTTCCCCACAGTAATGCACAATATTATAATTTATGATCATTGCTTACAGTGTTTCAGCTTGTTAGGCTGGTGTATAGCAGCAGGTCAATAGTGTTTTGTGTGTTCCTCTGTGATATTAGACCGGGTTCCAGCTATTTTATTGTTCGCTAAAAAGATTGAGGGATCTGCAAGCAGAAATGATGTTGCATAGCTCTGAAAAGTGAAGGATATAGACAGCGAATGCACCAGCATAAACTCACAGGGTGATGGCCTCCTATGACAATATTGTATATCAGGAAATGCCAAAGTTTCTCCAAGTAAAGAAATCTAATTATGTATGAATTTTTACTGTAGTCTTACCTGTTTGATCTTTAACCTGTCAAAGAATTTTTATTTCTGTTCAACCAGTCCTGAAATTTACATATCCCTTACAAACAGGACAACCAGGCTGGTGACCTGGCTTTATCTCAACTGCTTTTAGGCAGTACAGCTTGGTCATCTTCCTGCCCTAGACCTGCTGTTTGGACAGGTAAGGAGCTACTGCACGCTGATGAAGTAATTCCTCTACTTACTGCTCCTGTAAACAAATTTTCTGTTAGAGATTTCTAATGCTTGTAAGGGGGCTTCTTTTTGGCCAGCTGTTGGCACCAAAACACTCAAGCTTCTGTCCCTCTTCTTCTTGGATAGGACTACAACCCACTGCTGATAGTTCTTAGCTTTTGCCATATTGTTACCAACTCCTTGCCTTAGGCCAGTGCTTCTCAAATAGTGGGGCTCCGTCAAGGGGGGCGCGTTTGACCTCGGGGAACATACTTTTCTATTTTGATTTTTTTACTGTTCTAGAATAAAGTGCAATCGACTCTACTACATTAAGGGGCAGTGGCGCTCTCATTAGCAGAGTGTGCGCAGGGAGCATTCGCTCGGTGGTGTAGGTGTTTTGTTTGCACTGAGCATGCGCGCTTTGCATACATTACAGAGTATGAGTATGAAGTGTAGACACGAAGTGACATCATGAAAACATTTTTAACAGGGATGAGAAGACAGGCGGAGAGAGAAGGAGAGAAGGAGATAAAAGAAAGTCTTCTGAAGGCTAAGACGAGGAAATATGACGAGGCATATGTAGCGCTTGGCTTCACTGTGACTACGGTGGGAGACGAGGAAAGACCGGTGTGCTTACTATGTCTAAAAATGTTGGCAGCGGACAGCATGAAGCCAAATAAATTAAGGCGTCACTTAAAGACATTACACCCCAATCACGCTAATAAGCCGCTTGAGTTTTTTCAGCGAAAACGTGTCGAATATTGCAAACAATCATCCCGCTTTCTGACTGCTACTTCAGTAAACCAGCAAGCATTGTTGGCATCATATAAGGTGGCGTACCAAATTGCTCAGTGCAAAAAACCCCACACCATAGCAGAAGAGCTGATACTGCCTGCAGCATTAGACATGGTCTCTGTCATGCTGGATGACGCAAGTGCTGCAAAAATAAAAACTATCCCTCTGTCAAATGACACCGTTGCTAGATGTATAAATGACATTGCTGACGATCTTAAAGAACAGCTGGTAGATAAACTCAAGGATAAACGTTTTGCCTTACAATTTGATGAAGCAATTGACAGCAAGAAAGACTGTTTGTTTATCGCTTATGTACGTTTTGAAATGGCAAATTCCCTGTATGAGGATCTACTTTTTTGTAAATATGTCAGAGACAGAGCCACAGCTGAAGAGCTATTCAAAATGCTAGACTGCTTCCTGACTGAGAATGGGCTAAAGTGGGAGAATTGCATGGGTGTTTGCAGTGATGGTGCACAGACCATGGCAGGGATGAGAAAAGGACTTCAGACACTCATCAAGAAGGCCTCACCTAATGCTGAGTGGACACACTGTATTTTACATAGAGAAGCACTGGCATCAAGGCACCTTTCCTCTGAACTAAATGAGGTTATGACTGACATTATAGGAGTAGTCAATTTAATAAAGACCAGACCACTAAAAACAAGAGTTTTCTCTGCTATCTGTGAGGAGATGGGAGCTGAACATCAAGCTGTGCTGTTTCACAGTGAAGCAAGGTGGCTGTCATGAGGAAAAGTGTTGTCCCGAGTTTTTGAGCTCAGAGAGGAGATAAGAATGTTTTTGGAGCAGGAGCACAAGTATGACGTTGCAAGAAAGTTTAGTGATGAGAACTTTCTGATGAAACTTGCTTACCTGAGTGACATATTTGGAAAGCTCAATGAACTAAATCTACAGCTTCAAGGGAAAAATCAACACCTCCCTCAGGCCACAGACAAGATCAACTCTTTCACTCGAAAGCTTGCAATGTGGGGCAGGCGACTTGATGAAGGAAGTACCGTGTCATTTGAGCACTTGCAGGAATTTGTTGACACTACTGACTATGATGCCACCTCAGTGATTCCATATTTTAAGCAGCATATTTCATCACTGATAGGATTCTTTACAAAGTACTTCCCTGAAAACAGTTCCCAGTATGACTGGGTGAGAGATACTTTTAATGCACCAGTTCCTACTGGTTTCAGCCTTGCAGAGGAGGAGCAGTTCATAGAAATCACATCTGACACCATATTGAGACTAAGTTTCACATCCCAGACACTGAGTGGATTCTGGCTGAGTGTGGAGAAGCAATATCCACTCTTAGGACAAAGAGCTGTGCACATTCTTCTTCCATTTGCAACTTCTTACTTGTGTGAGACTGGCTTCTCTGCTGTTGTTGCTCTGAAAAGCAAATACAGGTCTCGGCTACACATTGAGAAGGAGCTGAGAGTTGCTGTGTCCTGCTTCGAACCCCACTTCGAAAAGCTATGCATTGCAAAACGTGCTCATTGTAGCCATTAATCCAGACATCATCTCTGATTAAAAAATCAGCTCAAATTATTTTATATATTTTTGTTTTGCAGGTTAAAGTTTTTTTTAATATTGTGCTCCTAAGTAAATGTTGGTGATCGGTTTGAATTCATTATTATTTATTGATTTTATGTATTTTTTCAGTATCATATGGTTTGACATGTCCAATCAAAAAATGTTTATAGTTTAATTAAGGATTTAATTTTTTTTGAATTTCTAATGCACTTTAAATCTTTTCTGCTACAGTTAATAAAGCTGTTCTTTGTTGTAAATTGATCCACATTTCTTTCTTTTTTTATTCTCTTATACGTTAATAAGGATACAGTGTTATGCAGAGGTGTACTTATAACAATTTTATAGACAAATGATACTATTTACAGTCGCGCGGGGGGCGCAAAATGTTTTCTTCTTCCTAGGGGGGCATGACAGAAAATAATTGAGAAGCACTGCCTTAGGCCTTTGTAGGACATCCCCAGCCATCAGCCTTTATATTCAAAAGAAAGCAATGTCCGCACAAAGTTACAGTTTCTGCACTTTGCTGTTACTCTTCAAAGATGGCAGTGACACATCACAGACATACTGTGCAGTGGCGCTTGGAATACTTCGCCAATCATGTATAGTGGATGGTCCATAGCAGTCAATTGTGAAAGCCTTACATTGCACCTCACTGTCAAGACATTTTTCTTTAATATCCCTTCTCTCTTTGGGAGCACCACAGTATTAGGATCCATCTCTCTGATGTTGCTCTATCACTCCACAGGGTCTTCAGTATTCACTATGAGGGCCCTGACTTGCCCAATAGGCATTGTGCATCCATTCACAACTCCCTTCATGTTGTTACAGAGACAGAACTGCTGCAGCTGCACCTCTAGAATAAGTACACTTCACCCAGGTGTCAATAAAAGTCCAAGGGGTATTAGTTTACACACCAGAGAACACTGGCCTGGCCTAAAAGGTCTTTTGCATCCTACTCCCAGTCCAATTAGACCACATTTCATGAGACAGGATGACTACAACTGGCTTTTCTGGGCATTGGACTTCACCCAAGGCCTTCTGACCTGTCCATGGCCTGTGCAGGAACTGACTTCATACGCAGAGGTGATCCTATCTGACTAAAACTCCTCCCATCCTGGCTTTTATATGGGCATGACTACATCCATTACATTTCTAAAGGCGACCTAACACCCAATTACATAATTCCCTTACTGTTGACAGCTTTGGCCTACCATGCATTTATTTTTGTCTCCCCTAGTAAATAATAGTGTAAGACAATTGCGCCTGTATGGTGCAATTTAGGATGTAAAGAAAGATGGGGTTCTACATTGGTAATGATTATTATTTTCTGATCAGTTTACACATTGGGCTTTACTTGTGCTGAGGAGGATGAGGGAGGTGTGATCCAGGGCACTTTAATGTAAATAATATCACTTTGCTAACATTTTAAAACATAATTTCAGTGCATAGTAGATCCTCTTATCTCATCACAAGTCTAACATACTGGGTCTAACAAGCCCAGATTTGATCCTACCAAAAACAAAAGAACATCCATAATGCATCTGGTAACCAGTAAATATGTGACCTTAGCCTAGGCTAGATGGGCAGAGAGCACTGGTTTTTATTTATGGAAAGATAGATGTATTTATTTACTAAAAATTACAATGTAATTTGATCAGAATGTTTGGTTTAGGCCATTTCTACATTAAATTATATTAGTTTACATGGGTATCCTCATCCCTAATAAATTTTAGGAAACAACTAAAAGAAAACTGGTGAGTATATGAATGGAAAAACCTACTTAAGCAAGGATCACAGACTCTGATTAAGCTAACATTAAAAGCTCATCATTTATTTATAAGATAAAAACATATAAAGGGTGTCATACATTGATCATCTTTTGCATACAATAAATAAAAACATTTTAGATAAAAAGGCATTGGCATACTTTACAAAATAAATTTGAACCAATGTCACAGCTCAGGTCCTGAAGATTGATGCCTGACAGACAGTAAAATCAGGAGACAATTGTATATCTTTTGGCATGTATCTTATACAGCAACCCCTTGGTCAAATGAGTGTGGTGGAGGATCGGGCCAACCAAACTGCATTTCTTAGCTATGGAAATGTCCTGGGAACAATCCTGGGAACCAGGATTGTTCCAATGCCATTTTAGTACGAGAAAGATCTTTTGATGCTTGCATGATTCCTACAGTATGTGATGTATATTGTTTTCTAAGTTCAAACTATGTTATGGAGAAGAGGAAATTTGTTCTGTAGTTCACCAAGGAAGAACTCAGCAAAGGCTGACAACGTTTATTTGGATTTCTGCATGAGAGGCACTGTGTTGTCAGGTGAAACAGAAAATTAGAAGCTCACTGGATCTTTAGCAAATCAACAATTATTTTTCTGGATTTTTGAAGAGAGAAAATAATGTATTGCAGAGAACTACTGAATGTTTTTTTGTCTGGACATACTGTAAACTTTAAACTTTATAAGTGAAAAAAAATGTTTGGATTACTTTCTGAAAGCTCACAGTAGCTAAAACTTAACTACGAATCTACTATATTTTGTGCATGGCATACAATTTTGTCTGACAGAAGAGTATTTCTGAAGATCTGATTTATGTTAGATTTCTTTTTGTTTGTAGAAAAGTACACAAATGTCAATCCTAGTGGAAGAAATGAGGTTTAATGCAGTAAGAAAGTACAGGACATTGTATACTTGACAAATTATGGATCCTTAATAATTGCCATACACATAGTATTAAGCAATTATCTCAATTACCATACATTAGTTGTGGCTAATTTTTTGAAACTATGATTAATGGATCAAATAATACAAAAAAAAAGTCCTATGAAAAATTGCAGTGTTAAGCCTTAACTAATTCATCAATTTATTCCTAAGTGGAAACATGCCATTTAATAACACCACATGTCAAAAGATTGTAAGAAAATATACACTATATTGCCAAAAGTATTGGGAAGCCTGCCTTTACAAGTACATGAACTTTAATGACATCCCAGTCTTAGTCCATAGGGTTCAGTATTGCGTTGGTCCACCTTTTGCAGCTATAACAGCTTCAACTCTTCTGGGAAGGCTGTCCACAACTTTTAGGAGAGTGTCTATGGGAATGTTTGACCATTTTTACAGAATCATATTTGTGAGGTCAGGCACTGATGTCAGCCAAGAAGGCCTGGCTCGCAGTCTCTGCTCTAATTCATCCCAAAGGTGTTCTATCGGGTTGAGCTCAGGACTCTGTGCAGGCCAGTCAAGCTCCTCCATGCCAGACTCGCTCATCCATGTCTTTATGGACCTTGCTTTGTGCACTGGTGCTCAGTCATGTTGAAGCAGGAAGGGGCCATCCCCAAACTGTTCCCACAATGTTGGGAGCATGAAATTGTCCAAAATGTCTTGGTATGCTGATGCCTTAAGAGTACCCTTTACTGGAACTAAGGGTCCAAGCTCAACCTCTGGAAAAACAACCCCACACCATAATCCCCCCTCCACCAAATTTTACACTTGGCACAATGCAGTCAGGCAAGTATTGCTCTCCTGGCAGCTGCCAAACCCAGACATGTCCATCGGATTGCCAGACAGAGAAGTCTGATTTGTCATTCCAGAGAACTTGTCTCCATTGCTCTATAGTCCAGTGGTGGCGTGCTTTACACCACTGCATCCGACGCTTTGAATTGCACTTGGTGATGTAAGGCTTGGATGGAGCTGCTTGACCATGGAAACCCATTCCATGAAGCTCTCTATGCACTGTTGTTGTGCTAATCTGAAGGCCACACAAAGTTTGGAGGTCTTTAGCTATTGACTCTGCTCACTGTCTGCTTGAGCATGCGCTGACCCCGCTCTGTCGTTTTACGTGGCCTACCACTTTGTGGCTGAGTTGCTGTTGTTCCCAGTTGCTTCCACTTTGTTATAATACCACTAACAGTTGACTGTGGAATATTTATTAGCAAGGAAATTTCATGGAAGGACTTATTGCACAGGTGGCAACCTATCACGGTACCACGCTTGAATTCACTGACCTCCTAAGAGTGCCCCATTCTTTCACAAATGTTTGTAGAAGTAGTCTGCATGCCTAGGTGCTTGATTTTATATACCTCTGGCCATGGAGGTGATTGGAACACCTGAATCCAATGATTTTGAGGGGTGTCCCAATACTTTTTGCAATATAGTGTATATCAACAAGATACCATTGATAGCTTTTTATTTTCTACATTGGTCAAATGCTTATGCAAGCAGTGTCAAATGATACACATTTTACAAATTTTCCAGCAGGGAATGTGTCTATGCTTCAATATGCATATACTGCCTGTCGTCTGGGTTAAAAGAGAAGTTTGGAAATGAAAAAAAAAACAAACCATTCATACTCACTTACAGTAGGTGAATACAGCATAGCTCCAGTACTGCATCTGTCCCCCGCCACCTCTAAGGTTGAAAACTGAGCAATAACAGTTGGCTGATCACTCAGTTCTTAGCCTTCAGTGAGCAGAGGGTGGTGGCTGTCAGTTGCCAGCTCTGTGCTTTGCCCCTCCAGGGCTCACTGGAACCCTGAGCTTTAGAGAATCTGACTTAGGCTCTCAGAAGTTCATTGCAAGGCTGACCCAGCTGCCGGTCCAGGCATCAGGGTGGACCCCGACTTCAAAGTCAGGATCTGTCCATAACCTGGACTGGCTAAGTGGCGTCAGCCCACAGCGAGCTTTAGCTTGCTGTCGACTTAAAACGGGTTACAGGAGTGCAAAATGAAGTGCACTCATGTGGCCCATAGGAGAAGCACAGCCAAAATAGATTTGGCCCTACTTATTAAAATATAACCATCTTCAACTCCACCCTTCAGTACCAAATGTATAATTTCTATATCTTACTCATACAGTACAGAACACAGGCTGAGTATTCATAGGCCCTGGGTTATAGACTCGTAACTTAAGGTGGACACTAGTAAGCTTTTGAGGACATGCCCCTTGGGCATCCCCTCTATAACTTGACCCCACTCCGTGAATCCTATATTTTTTGCTAGTGTCCTAAGGTGATGGACCTCATAACCATCTCAATGCCAGTCTTCTGTAATTAATTTCTATTTTTTTAAAAATCCACCTAAAAGCACCAATTATTTATTTACAACTCTGGACATGTGACAGCCCAGGTATAAAAACTTCTTTCTTCTGCCTTTTGGTGTAAGACAGTCCAGTCAGCATTGCCCACTTCTCTTCCTGGTGATGTGTCTGCTGTTCATTGGCTACAAAAATTTTCCAGCACTGGACCTCATAGAACTCCCCATATAGTCCTCAGATGGCCCCAAAGCATTCTAGAATGACATCACGAGGGTGGACACAAAAAACTGAAGGGGAGGTGGGAATAGGGGTTTTTATATGGAGATTGACTTTACATAGGAAGTCTATGGATAAATAAACAATGTCCATTCTTCTTAAAACCCCATCCATTATTCTTAACTAGTAGCAGTGCTATGGATTTTCTTGCTTTATCTATGGAAGGATATGTAAATATTATCAAAAGTACTGAGTTTGCATCATCTTTAAACTGCATGTACTTGTCACTTTAGAGATAATTCATCCCTACGCATTATTGAGTTTAATTTCTGCTCAAAAACCCAAAATCTGCTTTTTCCATTCAGGGGTATAAAGTGAAAGTTAACCTTTAAGTAAAGTTGAACCATCTTTACTTTTTAGCTTTGGATAGGGGTTGGTTAGAGGTTCAAACCCCTATCAAGGATTTTCTGTAGTCTCCCATCTGGGGAGATTCTCTCTCTATTTGTCCTGGTGCAAATTGTCTCTGGTTCTGGGTTCACAACTATTCCATATTCTAAAAAAATTACTTTACATAACTTTTAAACCCAGTAGTGTGTACTCTGCATTAATGGATTGCACAACAATTGATAATCATTGAACTGTCCCACAACAGAAGCACCTACAGAACAGTCCCATGCTTTTGTCCTGTGGTATTGATGTAGTAATGTCAACTCACTTGCATACATAAGCAGGTGGTTCCAAAGGCTTAAAATGTTTTTGCTGTGCTGTCTCATGCTCTAAAGTTATCTGGGTCAACTGTGTTATTTGTTCTACTAAATTCTTACAGTGTAAATGTGTACACTGTGTCCTTAGGTTGACCTGCTGGGTTGGTGGATCTGAGAGGAAGGGGTTAAAACTGTTGGTTAGGTTTTCCCCACTCTTCCTCAGCTGCCCTTGTAGGTCATACCATATAAATAGGGGTTCCTCAGTGCCCCAAGAGAGTTCTGCTGGAAATACTGCCAAAATGTAGGCTGTTACTCTGTCTGTCTGTACCCCCATTTGGGGACCCATATGGACACATAGATACCTATTATGGACTTATTGCCCATTATGGATTACTGCCAATCAGGGATGTAATCCCCTGTGGATTACCAACAAACTGGACTGTTTTGCGAAGGAGTGTTTTATGGACTTTGCTGCTAAATCATGTATGACTACCTCATGGGCCTTTTAGAGAACTTTGTACAAGAAAGTATGCAAAGTTGTCTTGAAAGAACTGTCCCTGTATGACCCTGAACTACTTTAGTAAAGATCCTTTGCTGTTCTTTTAATCTGCCTGGTCTCAAGTCTCTAAACCACTTGCCTACCAAGCACTTTTACCCCCTTCCTTCCCAGGCCAATTTTCAGCTTTTAGTGCTGTTGCAATTTGAATGACAATTGCGCAGTCATGCAACATTATATCCATATGAACTTTTTATCATTTTTTTCACACATATAGAGCTTTCTTTTGGTGGTATTTAATTGCCACTGGGGTTGTTATTTTTTGCACTGTAAATTAAAAAAGAGCAAAACATTTGAAAAAAAAAAAGGGTTTCTTTGTTGCAAATATGTAATTTTTCTCCTTCACTGATGTGCATTGATGAGGCTGCACTGATGGGCACTGATAGGTATCACTGATGGGCACTGATCAGGCAGCACTGATGAGGCGGCACTGGTGGGCATTGATGATGAGGCACTGATGATGCACTGATATGCAGCAATGATGGGCACTGATAGGCAGCACTGATGAGCGGCACTGACTGATAGCAATGACTGGAGGCACTGACAGACATCAATGATGGGCAACTCTGCTGGGCACTGACAGGCGGCACTGCTGGGCACTGACAGGCAGCACTGCTGGGTACTGACGGGCAGCACTGCTGGGCAGCACTGATGGGTGACACTGATGGGCAACACTACTGGACACTGATGGGTGGCACTGATGGGTAACACTGCTGGAAACTGCTGGGAGGCATTGCTGGGCACTGCTGGGTGGCATTGCTGGGCACTGCTGGGTGGCACTGATAATCATGGCACTGATAATCAGTGCCCTGATTATTAGTGCAGATCTCCCCTGTCACATTTGGCAGTTATTGGTACTTTCCTCACGCTGTGACAGCGTGAGGAAAGTGCAGCCGATAATCGGCAACTGTATTTACATTGTGATCTGCTGTGTCATTGGACAAAGCTGTTCACGTTGTAAAAGGCCGCTGTGATACGTGATCACCTGTGTCCGTAGGACACAGAGATAACTGACAGCGCTGGGTGCTCTCCGCTGGGGACGCGCAGGTGGTGCGTTCTGGGAGGACATCCATGGAAGTAGCGAGGCCTCAGGAGGAGAGCAAGCATGTAGTTACAGCAAAGTGCATTTCCGGTATCCAGTAGCAACAGTTGGGCATGTCACTGGGAGTGTTAGTGGAGACCGGTTCAGGCTCTGCTGTATCAGTCCTTCAATGCTGCACGAGTGGGAAGTGGTGTTCTCTAACAAGAAGCTGTGTTCAGAAGTGTTTAGTGCCAACAGTGCAACAAGCTTGGCCACGGGTTACAGAGCATGAACTGTACAAGTGCTGCTTGCTTCCAAATTCGAGAGATCTGCCTTAATGTTGATTTCACATGACTGCAGCTCCCTCCCTAAGGCTGGCCATATATTATTCAATTTACTTGAGAATTTTGCTTTAGATTTACCAAAAACCATATAATACGAGGTCTAACCTAAACAACACTTTCAATTGTATCCAATTTGGCAGGCCCTTGCACTACATAGCTTAAGGTAAATCTAAAGGAAATTAGGCATAAATTGGATAGAAAATTGTATAGTGTATGGCCAGCCTAAGTTTAGGCATTAGAGAGTGCAGTTCCATATTGTCCCCACTAGGGCGTTCTAAGCCCCACCTACACATATCCCACATATCACCTGTATTTTATGATCACTACCACTGCCTTGCAATTAGCAGTAGAGTTGTCAGTTTTTACTTGTTATCTACTTCAGTTGGCCTTTGGCCTGCCTATCTGGTAGACATGACAGGCAACCCAACTTCCAACTAATGGAGTGCTTACAGCAGGCTGACATTTTTACTAATTGTAAGAAAGTGGCTTAGCACTGTCAGCCTTCAATAGGAAGTGTTGGTACGGACAGGTAAGAAACTTTGCTATAGATTCATGAAAAATGGTTTGCTTGAAAAACGTGTGCAAGTGCCATAAATATATTTTTCAAAATTGCATGCTGGAACACTTTTTATTTTAGCATGATGCAAAAGATGTTGCAAACATGTCTCTCTCTCTCTCTCTCTCTCTCTCTCTCTCTCTTCAAAAGTCGCACAGGAACCTTCTTCAGAAGCGCACTGAGGCTTCACCATATGTATCTGAATACCCTCAATAGGAAGACATTCAGTTTGACATATGAATTCAGACTCTAAAATCACATCACAAAACGCACATGTGTGAAGTGGGGATAAATCTTCCAGAATTTCAGAGAGAGCCTGGGCACATATGCAATAACATTTTCCTTCCCCAGAGGACCACAGCACTGGGAAGTGTGCTGGAGAATAGTTTGCAGGGCAGAAGCTGAAGAGAAGTTCTTAAAGCAGAATTTCAACTAAAAGGGGAAGTTCTTCTCGTCTGCCCCATTACACCAATGTTGTCCCACAAGACACAGCCTGCATGGGAATGGGGACACAAAAAATACAGAGCCTGTAATCTCCAGCCACATCTCAGAGATAATATATAAATTCGGTATCCACAAATAAATAAAAAATATTGTTAATTATAATACGCTTAAAACTGTGTAAATCCAACAAAGTCCCACAAAAATCCAAAAAAAGTCACATTTTCACCCCTGAAAGTGAATTAAATTAAATTAAGTTAAAAAAAACTTTTTTGTGCCAGTCAATGTTTGTAATTCAAAATAAAGTCCACAAAAATTACTCTTTCGTGTCCAACTTGCACCTCCACATAAATCCAGATAAAGTGTGTACCTCAAACAAATGAAAAAACTACATAGTGCATTACCTTCAATAACAGATGGTATATACTTTACCAAACAACAAGTATATATTTAACAAAAATATGTGTACACTCATAAACAAATGAATAAATAAGTAACAAATATAAACAAATAAATAAAAGGAAAATAATAAATAAATAAGTGAATAAATAAATAAATAAAATAAATAAATAGTGTACCCTCCATGAACACTTCTATAGCTGAAATGCATACAATTATCCTCTCAGAGTAATAACAAGCCAGAATTATCTGGGGGATGGAAAAATCAAAATAAGTCGTGCTCTGAATAAAATACAAAAAAACAAAATACGAGAAAATAACAAAGTTGAATTTGCTTTTATTTCTCATATTAGTTTTGGAAGTAATGGGAGTAGATCAGCACTGCAGAGGTCCTCAGCCTGTGCACAGGTACAGAAGAGGAAGGGTAAAGTGAATGCATGCATGGAATCTGTGCTAGGTGCATGACGAAACCCCATTCCATTACTGGGAGTGAAGTAGCAGAGATACGCTGGAGAGGTGGAGAGGGCATTGGCTCTGCGTGTCCCTCCTAAATGCAAAAGCAACCATGGCGGTGTATACTAGCATCAACAGAGTTTATTAGACTTCAGTCATCTGTTCAAGCAAAGGTATCCCATGTGTACAGCAGTGACCCTATTCAAGGTGCCTAGCATAGCTCAGAAAAATCCACTCCGGGATAGGCCCCTATGTGACCCACATTTGGCACCCAAGGAGGAGGGGGAACATGGAGAAATTGTCACCCAACTGCCCTACAAACATGTGGTTGAGGCATGTTTTTACCACCCTCTAACCATTGCATTTGCATCATGACACAGCAAAAGTTTCCTCTGTTCTCTTTTTCGTTGGGCAGTCCTGCCTGCAACCTATTCAACTGAATGAGGGCACACCACAACCATGTGCAATGGATGTGGTGTTTAAGGGGTTAAAACAAGCGGTGAGGAGGCAATATAATTCCTCCTCCCCATTTGTCAAATTCAATCTGCATTGAATCACTCTTCAGAGTGTAATGCCAGTGTAAACAAGGCCTAGTGAAGCAGTTGTATAGCCATAGGAGCCTCTAACCCATGCACTGTGGAGGTTGTCCTACTGCAAGGGTCAGCTATGAACCAGTAGATTCTTATAAATGTATTGAGAGATGATACATCTACCTGTAATTGTGT
Source organism: Staurois parvus (assembly GCF_062004578.1). Taxonomy (NCBI): domain Eukaryota; kingdom Metazoa; phylum Chordata; class Amphibia; order Anura; family Ranidae; genus Staurois; species Staurois parvus. Next base: position 1,420,859 of record NW_028318327.1, read on the forward strand.
GGACTGCCAGCCTCACTTTCGCTAGATAAGATTTATTGGAGCTGATGCGTAACAGTGTAAGAATTCCTATGCTGGAAAACCTAATCAGCCATAGTTCTGAGCAGGAACCCTACTACCAGTCAGTGTGGTGAACCTTTAAATGAAAAGACAAAACTGTACAGCCACTTAAATGAAATGTGTTCCTTGTGAACATGCATTTCAAGTTATTACTGTAAAGGAGCTAGTCTGCTGTGTAAATTGTCATAATTTATACTTTGTATACAGACAGGATCTCCCTGTAGTGGCTATATCTGGGTTGCCAACCCCATTCATAATCAATTATATACCTATAAACCTCAACTGGAGAGTCTTATATGGGAATGCTATACAGGCTGATGACACCTCTTCCTAAATCTCTGGGTTCGGAAAGGACTTAACTTTGGACTAGGGGCGGACTGACCATTTGGAAACTCGGGCACTGCCCGAGGGCCCGGGGTCAGTAGGGGGCCCCATGAGATGCCCCTGGAACCTTTTTCATAGGCTTTTTTGAGTTTGGGCAAGGATACAGGGGCCCCATGATCCCCTATTGCCCCGGGGGCCCCATGAGTTGTCAGTTCGACCCTGCTTTGGACTGAACCCAATACTGGTGTCCTATCAATACTGGTGACCACAGACTCCACCACAGAAAGTGATGGGAAATCCAAAACATGTTGAAAACGATAAAGAGGGATTGAGATAGGTGGAGTTCTGTAGTTCAGGAAAGGAGAACTCTTGACAGTGTCACTTGGGATTTTAATGCAGCAGAAGCAGGTTGTTAGCCCAGAAAGTTATGAGCTCACTGGCAGATCAACAGGTATTTTTCTGTATTTGTAGTCTTTTTAAATAGACAAAATGTGGTAAAATTTACATGTATTGCAGAGATGTACTAAATGCCCTGGACCTGCACATTCATACAGCCTCAGCAAATTCCTGGAGGAAAGAATGACCAGTAAGGGGCTGAGGTGTGTATAAATAGACTGTGGCCTGGAACAGCAGGGTTCTTGTCCTGGAGAAGAAGACCATGCCTAAGACCTGCTGCCCTTCTGGGCAGATTAGCTGAAGTGTACAGGAGTTCCAATGGGGTCACAGCTCAGGGAGAGCTGGGGATCCTGTTTTTCTCAAAAGAGCTCATCCAGGTCCCAGCTCAGGAAGAGCTGGGGAGACTACCTCTAAAGTTACTGAAGTCAGTTGGAGGGAGTCCACTGAGGATCTGGCCTGAGTCATCCAAGTACACAGGGACACAGTGAGTAAAGGCCTGAGAGAGAGATCCTAGTGACCCTTTGAGTGACTGTTCCAGAGTTGCTGGCTTAGGACCAGGGGTGGACTGACCATTTGGAAACTTGGGCACTGCCCGAGGGCCCGGGGTCAGTAGGGGGCCCCATGAGATGCCCCTGGCACCTTTTTCATAGGCTTTTTTGAGTTTGGGCAAGGACACAGGGGCCCCATGATCCCGTATTGCCCGGGGGCCCCATGAGTTGTCAGTCTGCCCCTGCTTAGGACTGTTCCAGAGTTGCTGGCTTAGGACTGCTGCTGCAATCTGATGTCCCCCGACCTGTATGCTCATTTACTGCTAGTCCAAAAGGGGCACACCATGAAGAATCGAGTTATAACCAGAGAGATCTCTCTGCTAATCTTTGTACTAAATTCAGAGTATCCCAAGGTTCACCCTACACCTCAAGCAAGTTCAAGCAGCATTAAACTTCAAAAAGACACTGCCTGGTTATTGTGTTGTACGATTGTGGAGCTGCTGCTGTGTACTCAATAGGGAAAAGAACCTGCAACAAAACTGCAAGACTTGTCTGGAGTCTGTGCTGCATCTTAGAGTTCAGCTGCTCTGATCTGCTGATCACACAGGTAATGAAATTTAAAGTGATACTAAAGGATATTTGTTTTGTTTTTTTATTTTTGCTAAAATGAAAAAGAGGTTATATGACCTGCTCTGTGCAACAATACTCCACTTTGGCAGACCCCCATTGGCACTGTCTGCTTTTTCTTCCTCCTGGTGCCTCCTTAGCAATGCCATGTCCTCTGAGGGCATCCGTGCATATGCGCTCTGGATCCAGGCTGTATGAGTCCATAGACACACAGCTCCCTGTTCCTTCCTGACAGGAGTTGCACTGACAGGAGCAGGAGCGGACTGACCATTTGGAAACTCGGGTACTGCCCAAAGGCCCGGAGTCAGTAGGGGGCCCCATGAGATGCCCCTGGTACCTTTTTCATAGGCTTTTTTGAGTTTGGACAAGGACACAGGGCCCTTATGATCTCCTATTGCCCGGGGGCCCCATGAGTTGTCAGTCCGCCCCTGGACAGGAGTAAAAGCCTATGGCTTCCACTGCTTTCAAAGTCTCCTGTGAGACCAAGAAGAAAGTTGAGTGATGCTGCAGTGTTAAGGGATGGGGGGACTAGAACAGGTACTGAGGTGTTTTTTATCTTTTTGCAGAGAATGCATTAAAGTGGAACTTCACTCTCTCAGTCAAAATTGTCTATTTTGAATCCTTATGCTGCTAGTATTAGTAAATAGCTAGAAAAGTATATCGTAATTACTTGTTTTAAACTGTTTTTTACATTTCTTCCTGGTTTCCATGCCTAGGAAAATAATGGCATACATCCCATGAGTCTTCAGGAGGGGCTTTCTTAGCTAAGCACACTCTCCTGTCTGCATGTCTGAGCTAAGAGCAGATGGATTCCAGGAAGTAAATGCTACATGTATAATCTGCCCTTACTCAAGTTGGCCATGGCCAGAAATGCTAGGGGGGGAGGGGTTCTAAGGGATCTCCTAGCAAAATAAAGCATGGAGACATGCATGGATGGAGGAGCTTGCTTTGAATATTAAAAATTAATTAAACAGTGTTTTTGCGGTGCTCAGATACAGTGATGTTCCACTTTAAGGTAAAAAACCTTTTGCGTTCGAACCTCTTTAAAGCCATGTGGAGAAAAAATTATTGGCTCCTAAAGTGTGGTCTCACTCATCATGCTAGCGCAGTTCCTGAAACATGCTGAAAACACAAAGACCCCTGATGATACCCAACGCCTCTCCAAAAAAAGTGACACATTTGCACATAGGCAGTGGCTGGTTTAACTGATTGCAACAAAAAAAAAACAATTTTGACTGTGTTTCCTTTTGAAAACAATGGCGACATGCCGATTCTCACAACGCTGCCTTGGCTATAATAAAGCACCTGCTTTTCATTCCAGTTTATTTTGTGTCATATTTTCAGCTTTAGATGAATTTCTCTGGCGAGCCAACCAGTATCTAAATGATCCTTTATCTTCCTGATTGCCTCTTTGTTTGGCTTTGTCCTAGGAACACTTGGCTGTGTCGGCAGCTTGCATTTCACGCCAAAGACTCGTGTTCAAGCATCCATCTCTAATTCTGAAATAAAGAGAGGAGTTTGCTGTGTTTTGGAGTGAACTAAAATATTGCTGTAAATGAAAGTGCAATCATTTGGGGCAACTCAGATAAATAGATGGAGGAAAATTCACATACACTGCTTTCTAATGTGACACAAAGGAAAGTAGCTTTACATAGATCTGCGGCTGCTGTGAAGGTCATTTATTTTTTAAATAGGGCTAAAACCTTAAAGGGTCAGTCCTCTAGAAATGCAAAGATTGCTGAGGAAGCTAATTACATTAATAAGGGGCATGGGGGACCGCAGCTATGAGATAAGCCTAATTTGGATGGATTTATTCACTGTACAGACAAGGTGCTTAAAACGAAATGACCTACATGTATAATTAATATATATGGCCCATAAAAAAAACAGACAATTAGTTGGCAGACTTTTCATTAGTGAGCTAAATCTAAATAAAACAAGGAATATATTATATGCAAATGTTTTTTACATATACAGTACATGGTCTGCTTACAGTAACATTTCGAAAATGTTCAAAAACCAACAAGCGGCACTGGGTAGATAAGAGAGGTGTTCTTAAGTTTGCCACACAAGGCTTGAATTTTGGCCAATTCCCACTGAACTGGCCAAAGTTCAAGCCATGTCCCTGTCGGCACCACCCAGCAATCTTATTACATTTTTTTAAAATTGCAAAAAACAAGGAAAAAAAAAAACATTCTGATATATCCAAAAACAAATAGATAAATCATATATTGTCCAGGGAAAAAAGAAAGTATGAGTATAAGTAATTTATAGAATACTTGATAGTCACTTATAATGCCAATTTGCTTTAAATTATTATTTAAACTACGCTTGAGATTCAATCCGACTGTCACGGGTCCCCCACACGCCACGCCCACAGCAACTAGCTAACCGAGGCACGCACGTGTGGCCATGACTTGGGGTAAGAGGGAATAAAAGGGACTCAACTTTGAATATATAAAACCGTATATAAGACCCGCTGTGATATACTTTCACAGCCCGCACTACCTCTTGGCCACCACCGGGGGGAGACTCCACTCCAATCCAGGTGGCTGACCACACACTGGCTGATACAAATCTTATATACAATCTGGTGCACTGATTAGAGTTGAGGAACAGCTTAGCAATCACACACCCTTCTAGGATATCTCCAGCTATCCTACAGCTAGAACCCCGGTGTTAATCACTCTTCCACTGTCCACACACCCCCACACCAGACACACCACAAAAGGTAGCCTGCCACCACCCAACAGTTTATCCGCAGAGCGGTCTGCTGGGACACCCCACACACACAGATCTCCATCTGGCAGATCTGTTACCTTTACAATCTGCACGCAATCTGCCAACACGCAGTGCAATTGCATACATATTGGCAATGAGCTTGACCGAGTGTATCAAGGCACTAAAATACAATACAATCTAATCTAAGATATGAGCCCACTTAAATACACAGAAGTCACTTATTAATTCTAAGATTTAATATCCCGAAAGTGGGCAGTGCATAAAATATGTACCAAATATAAAAAGTTACAGAAATACAAAAAATATGAGAAGACACATAAATTACTATTCACTATAAAATAAAAGGGAATAAAACAGAGATAAAACTTTTACCAAGATCTAGCCTGCGACTGGAGCAAGTCAGGGAGAATCAGCAATCTGTTGATCGATGGAACCAGCTCCATACGAATTACCATGTCCCAATGTCCGGGTACTCAATTTATAGGGATATGGACGTAGGCGGGACATTAGTTCTTGGCCAATTGACCCTGAGGGGTGTTCCTGCACCCGCCCACAGGATGTTCTGGGTACCGAACTGCCCAAGGTCAATAGGACCAAGACCGGCTTGAATCACCAAGTCGGGGATTGGATTTCCGACACCAGCGCATCAGTCCGATCGCGACAGTACCAATCACTGTTCGGATTTCGCAATCCAGCGCCACCTAACCATTTCCTGCATTTTCCTGGCATTCTACCTAATCCACAAATATGGTTTGTATATGTCGATGTGACCCACAGAGTGTCCAATCAGAAAGAAGGATTTTCATCTCTCTGCAACTAATATTTTAGCTTTTATGAGAGATGAAACATTTCCTTTGATGTATGTATATACTCTAAAGCTCTGGTCTCCTGCTGTCATGAAGCCAACCTGTCTCCAGCCATTCCCTCTTTTACTTCCGGAAAGTGGCAAAGTCTGATTATAGACAAATCTTATTGGCACTTAGGTGTCACATCCAGAGGAAGCTGGAAGTCTTTTCAGATGTTAATTGGTGACCATCTGTGTCTGAGTACCTCTGACTGAATATTTCTTTAATGACAAGGCATGCAACTACATTTATGATTACATATTGCTACAGGTCACATCTTATCTACTCAAATCTGTACATTCATGTCACATTTATGTCACACTGACATTAAAATATTGGCTAAGATATTAGCTAGGAGACTAAATAAGGTCATTTCTAGTATAATTCATCCTGACCAGGTGGGCTTTATGTCAAATAAATCCACAGCTGTAAACCTTAGACATCTAATTATTAACATGCAGACTCAAGCTGATAATGAGGGTGCCAGAATTTTACTGTCTTTAGTCACTAATAAAGCCTTTGACAGCATTGAATGGCAATATTTGTTGGCTGTCCTGGCTAAATTTGGTTTTGGGGAAACTTTTATCTCTTGGGTTCAACTATTATATTACCATCCTCAATTGAATATAAAGGAAAGTGGCAGGATATCATCATCCTTTGAGCTGGGCAGAGGTACTAGGCAAGGGTGCCCCATCCCCTTTACTGTTTGCCATAGTCATCAAGCCTTTAGCAGCCCTTATACGGGCTAACGATGCTATTGAGGCCTTTAGGTATGGCGTACAGCATGAGAAAATCATGCTGTACGTCAATGACATGCTTCTACTTCTGGGTGATTCTCATTAATCCTTGAGAGCCGTTATGCCCACCATATCAGAATTACGTAAATACTTTGGTCTCACAATTATTTGGACTACGTCCACTCTGCTACAGTTGGACCCAGGGCTTAACCCTCGGCTAGCATCTTTTTGCCCGGTCCCAGTTGTAGCATCATTGAAATACCTGGGGATTGTAATTTCATCCAATCGAAAAGACTGCTGATTAAACATTTTACCTTTACTGTTGAGATTTAGAGATAGGTTGAAAATATGATCCAAATTATGGCTGTCCATGGCAGGTAGGGCAATCTTAGTCAAGATGATTATGATGCTCCAACTGTTGTACTTTCTCCATAACATACCAGTGTTTATCCCACTCAAAATCTTTAGGATAGTTAACTCTATATTCCACTCTCTACTATGGAAGGGTGGTCCATCCAGGATCAGACTGGATCAACTACAGCAGACAAAGGATAGGGGAGGCTTAGCATTCCCAAACTCATGGCTGTACTACCTGGCCTCCTAGCTTCAACACCTTGTGGGAGGTCTGGTCTCAGATTCCCAAACTGGGAAATCAGAGACTCCACTTTGTCTGTAATGCTTCACTTTTGTAGAGCTAGCTCTTGTTCAGAAGTACTGGAATCTCAGCTTTTTCTAAACCCATTAGGTTGTACCAGACATACTGGCTTATACATAAAAGTTTTGTTATGGTAAACAATTACAGCAGGTTATGGGGTATACCATATATAGCCCCATTTGGAACAATTAATCTTACCCTGAATTGGCCAAAATACAACATGCTGCTAAGTGGCGTGCATTGGCTGTAACCCACTTATGCTATATTTTTGAAGATGATAAACTGCTGTCCTTTGCTCATATACAATCCCAATATGGTATTCCGTCTTCTATGCATTTCCATTATCTTCAGTTGCAACATGCTATTAAGGCACAACAGTCATTGGTGAATCAGTCACCAACACCAGTTTTTAATCTGACGCAGCACACTCCCAGTACCAAAGGTTTTATTTTTATGCCAAGTTATGCCATGCTATTAGCTAAATACCTGGAACATTTCCCTAACTCTGCGCTGGAAAGATGGGAGAAGGACATAAGTGAACTTTCGGGAGACCACTGGAAGGAAACATTAGAGGCTGTATGGCTATGTTCTATGAATGTGTCACACAGACTATCACAACTTTACATTTTGCTAAGGGTGCATCGCACTCCTCTAAAATTACACACTATGGGCTTGCACCCACATCCCACATGTCCACAGTGCTGTAGAGATCGGGGAGACCTTATTCATCTTCTGTGGCATTGCCCAAAACTTTACAGATACTGGGACACTATTGTGATGACTATTAACAATGCGTTCCATATAGACATACCTTTTAGATCCCAAGCCTTGTATCCTAGGTATCCTTGATGAGATAGGTAGTACAAGATGACTATGTCAAGGAGGCAGCCACCAGAGATCTATTCCAGGCACGCAGGCTTATCTTAGTGCACCAGATCTCTCAAAATATCCCTATGCTTCAGATGTGGGTTGATAACATGGGCACCACACTTAGATACAAAAAAGTGATATACCAACACAGAGGTAGCCCATATCAATTTGAAAAGATGTGGGGAAGTTTGTTGGCCTTACCGGGCCTTGCCCCTGTGGACCTAATGTTGGATAGACTCTTAATGTGATGTCTTGTGCTCACAACCTTAGTAGAATTTTTGGCTTCTCAGTATGGAAGAGAAATGCAAACTATGAGCTAACTGGGTACAATGGGGTTCCTTGGGATGTACCAAAAATGAAGTGATTCTGTGATAACTGAACTATGTGCATGTAACTGTGGTACTATTTCTATGTATTCACTTAGTGACATTGAATTTGTATGGACCCCCATATACTTGATTCTTTTGTATGGTTTATTGTTTTCTCAAATGTTTTCTCTGATTCAAAAAAAAAACCACACTTGAAAAGATAAAGATATCCACCCATGAAAAGAAAAAGAAAATATCTCATATGCCCTCAAGATTGTGTAAAACCAGATTATCCCTAAAAAGGGGAAAAAAATTAAGTTCCAGACTTCTAGACAAAATAATATTTATCAAAATAAATTACCTAAATTAAAAAAAGGAACAAACAAAAAAAAACTATGCAAAAGCAGAAAGAAGAAAAGTCTCCATAATGGAGCCATACTATTATTTTTTTCATTCAGTAATGCAGGTCCTGTAATGCGGTCTTCTCTGGAGAGAAGCGAAAAGAGAGCCATGCAGTTCATGTACAGTGCCTTGAAAAAGTATTCATACCCCTTGAAATATTCCACATTTTCTCATGTTACAACCAAAAGCTTAAATGTATTTTATTGGGATTTTATGTGATAGACCAACACAAAGTGGCGCATAATTGTGAAATGGAAGGGAAATTATACTGTAAATTGTTTTCAAAAGTTTTACAAATAAATATCTGAAAAGTGTGGAGTGCAATTTGTATTCAGCCCCCTTTACTCTGATACCCCTAACTAAAATCTAGTGGAAGCAAATGCCTTCAGAAGTCACCTAATTAGTAAATAGAGTCCACCTGTGTGTAATTTAATCTCAGTATAAATACAGCTGTTCTGTGAAGCCCTCAGAGGTTTGTTAGAGAACATTAGTGAACAAACAGCATCATGAAGGCCAAGGAACACACCAGACAGGTCAGGGATAAAATTGTGGAGAAGTTTAAAGCCAGGTTAGGTTACAAAAAAATATCCCAAGCTTTGAACATCTCACGGAACACTGTTCAATCCATCATGCAAAAATGGAGGAGCTGCAGAGATCCACAGCTCATGGGAGAATCTGTCCACAGGACAACTATTAGTCGTGTACTCCACAAATCTGGCCTTTATAGAATAAAGGCAAGAAGAAAGCCATTGTTGAAAGAAAGCCATAAGAAGTCCCATTTGCAATTTACGAGAAGCCATGCGGTGGACACAGCAAACATGTGGAAGAAGGTGCTCTGGTCAGATGAGACCAAAATTTAACTTTTTGGCCTAAAAGCAAAACGCTATGTGTGGTGGAAAACTAACACTGCACATCACTCTGAACACACCATCTCCACCGTGAATCATAGTGGTGGCAACATCACATTGTGGGGATGCTTTTCTTCAGCAGGACAGGGAAGCTGGTCAGAGTTGATGGGAAGATGGATGGAGCGAAATACAGGGCAATCTTAGAAGAAAACGTGTTGGAGTCTGCAATAGACTTGGGTAGAGGTTCACCTTCCAGCAGGACAACGACCCTAAACATACAGCCAGAGCTACAATGGAATGGTTTAGATCAAAGCATATTCATGTGTTAGAATGGCCCAGTCCAGACCTAAATCTAATTAAGAATCTGTGGCAAGACTTGAAAACTGCTGTTCACAGACATTCTTCATCTAAGAGCTTGAGCCATTTTGCAAAGAAGAATGGGCAAAAATTCCATTCTCTAGATGTGCAAAGCTGGTAGAGACATCCCCAAAAAGACTTGCAGCTGTAATTGCAGCAAAAGGTGGTTCTACAAAGTATTCGCTCCGGGGGGCTGAATACAAATCCACGCCACTCTTTTCAGATATTTATTTGTAAAAAATGTTGAAAACCATTTATAAATTTTCTTTCTACTTCACAATTATGTACCACTTTGTCTTGGTTTATCACATAAAATCCCAATAAAAATACATTTACATTTTTGGTTCTAACATAATATGTGGAAAATTTTAAGGGATATGAATACTTTTTCCAGGCACTGTATTTAAAAACTGTTCTATTTTATCATTGTCCCCTGACTGTAGACATTCAAGATCACAAATGGCATCTAAATCAACCACCCATTTCGACACTAATGATATCATAGTAGACTTCCAATGTTGAGGAACTATGGCTCTTGCTGTCGAAAGCAAAAATGTGAATATATGGTTTTTTAGCCAATTTATTAGGGCCTAGAATGATAGAGAGTAATACTACTTCCCGGTGAATCAGCCCAAATTCAAGCCATGTCCCTCTCGGCACCACATAACTTGCCAATAGTCAAATTTTTAAGTGACTTTTGTCAATAGAGCCAGATAGAAAATTGTCAGCTGAACAGTGACTGCATCCAATCAAATGCAGTCACTGTTTGGATATTTTGACAGCCGCAGGTGCCAGCTGTCAGAATACAATAGCCAGCAGTGGATATCTCTCCATCAACTTTGTTTAGCATGTGTAGAGGAATATATTACATTTCTCTCATTGTGCTTTCAGACTGAACAAGAGAGATCTTCACATGTATGTAGCCTTAGGCAAGTGCATGAAGAATGCTGATCAGTTTGAGTCAGATCCTCTCATTGCTTGCAATTTCAGACACACTTGTCATTGGGTATCTCAGCAGCAGAAAGGAGGTTGTCAGCATTGCACGCAAGTTGTAACATAGTGTGCTGGTCAACAGAAGAATGCAGAACTGATTATCATAACCTGTAATCTGGAAATCGGTATGTCGGAGACTAGGTGTGGGACAGGGAATGAGGCTGATAGTGGCACATGGAGAGAGCCACACCCAAATGGACATCATGCACTGCAGCAAAACAGTGGCAATGGTTGTGGCATGCCTTGTGTGTCACAGTGAACCAAAGAGTTTGTTTGTGTGTGTAGCACTACCCCCTTAGGAGTCATTGAAGGTTTGGGTCCCCTATAGTCCTGTACAGCCAGGCAACACGCATTTCCACAATAGCTTGTGTCCAGGACACAGTAACCAGTCTTTGAGCTTGTTTTGATGTTTTATTAGGGAATTGAACTTGGATAGGGTAAGGATTGTATGGGATGCTGAATGTAGCTGTAAAACCAAGGACAACTTCCTGGAACTATATACAATTCTTTTACAGCAAACAGTATCTTTTGGAGAGCTAGACAGTGTCTCTGATTGTACCACCCCAGACCCCAGATGAATCCTCCTCTCATCCATCTGAGGGTAATCCCTGAGCAGAGGTGCCAGTGCCTGCCACGTTAAAGTAAGACAGTCCTGGGTAGTTGCTAATCTGATTTCCCACCAGAGTGATGCTTTCGCTATCTGACCCAGGGGGTGCAGGTTTACTCACTTAGTCCTTCTCCTGTGTTGCTCGTGGGTTGGGAGCTGCTACAAGGCTTTCTAGCTGGGCCACTCCTTCCCTGCCACAGAGGTGGTCCTCTCTCAGCGGGCTGGTGAAATCCCAAGCTTTCTTCCTTCTAAGGTCCTCCTGCCTGGAGGTGAGCCCCTCTCCCATCTGGGTCACCTCCCAGGCTCCTGCTCTCCAGCTTCACATTCTTCCCATCTTCCTCCCGACTCTCCTGCTGCTCAGCAGGCTCAGTTACTCTTAAAGACTGTCCTGGCCCCTTGCCAAGCCTCCTTTTGGGGAATTGGCCAGGATCCTCTAAGAGTACAGACCAGCTACTCCTCACTTCCACCACCCACTGCTTCTAGATCTTTCTCCAAAGTTCTAGAGCAAGGGGAAATCCCAGAGTGCTGGCCTGCATAGCCTCTCAGCTCTAACCAAAATTTTACCTTCTGATTATTGCACCCAAGCTGCTACTCAGCCTCTAACTAACAATTGCAGCTAGAGATTTCCCTAGCTACCTAAGAGGGTGCTACACAGGGAAAATATTGTCCTTAGTCAAAATATACGGCTAACAGTGGCAAAGAAAAAAAAATGCCCCTATGTTGGTGGTATTAGTGGATGGAAAAAATTACTATGTTGATAGTGTCAGTGAAAGAAAGACTTAGACTTGGCTTCCCTGTCAACAGGGCAAAAAGGGGAGGGAGGCCATGAGCTCTTGGGGGGCTCTGTGGGGTGCATGGAGCTAAAGATTCTGAGGGAAGCAGAGGGGGGATCAAATAGTGGGAAGGTTAAAAGCCTCTGGGAAGGAGGGGGACTAAGGGGCTCTTTGGGGGTTTTGAGGCCAAAAAAGGAACTTGGGGGCTGAGTTGCTCCCCTACTGTACTTACAGTTCAGACAGCTTAAAATTTTTCCCATGTCTGGTCATGTGATATATCACATGACAGAGGGAGAAGGACAGATTGACATACCTCTCCACTCATTGATTCTCATTGGGTGGCTCCTCTCTCTGCTTTCTCCCACCCACAATAGCTTCCATTGAAGAGGGGAGAGAGAAGAATCTTCCCAGCAGCAGCTATCCTGGTCCTTGCTCTGGTCAACAGGTCAACAGAAGTGATGATGCGGTCATTCTGACAGGCAGTCAGAGAACTGAGCCTGAAAGCCAGAGTTTTGGTAACCATCTGGTGATAAGTTGACAACTCTGGCTTAAAGCTTCCAAAGTTGCCAAGTATGCTGATTTTACTATATATATATATATATATATATATATATATATATATGCGTGTTATACAAAGCTTCCCAGTTATACTATAGGTTTTTTATTTTTTATTATTTTGTATGTATTCCCTAGGGCCAGTTCACATTTGTGGGTGTGCATTTTGTACTTTTTGCATATTTTCACGTGATTCTCATCCCACTGACATGAATGAGCTGTCGGAAAATGTGCCTTGTGGGAATACGCAAAAACAAGCACATGAACCAGCCCTAAATCTTTTAACACATTTGGACTTGCTAAACAAAATCTTTCCCATCTTTTCTGAGAATGCTTCTAACCTGCACATGCAGTGCCAATACTGGTAACAGGGAAAGTTCATTGCAGTGTGTGAAGAAGTGTGTGCATTGCATGGTCCTGTGAGTTAGGTGATACTAGCCTCCAGATCAGAATTCTGGCAGGAAAAAATGAGGAGTTATTACAGATTGTTCTGTTTTAATTACATGTTTTCTTGGAAATAACCATACAGACTTACAACTAGGCATGCATAGTTTCTACATTATGAAACCAATGTCATTAGGATTAATGTGCCCATCAAAATATGGAACATTTGTAAAGAACTGAGTATTAGGATCTGTTCAGAGCATTGCCAATAATGTGCACATATTCATGGAATACTACTTGCCGGCTGCCTAACTGGGAAAATACATCAGCTAGATGCCATAATCCCGGTATTATTTTTTTCCCTTAGGCACCGGTCTTTCTAATAAAAGTGATCCGGGCAGCGGATTCGCTGCTGGATCACTTTTAGAAGCTGCGCTTTCCGGTTGTTCCCAAAAGTACCTGGCTGATTGGTGAGCCAGGGAACTGATTTAATGCTGACGGCAGCAGAGTATAGTGATGAGTGAAGGAAAGATGGCCTCCACTCATCTCTATAGCCCTAGGAGGACCAGAGTGACGTCATGATGTCATTTCCAGTTTCAGACAGATGTCAACAAGGCTTTTTTTTTTTTAAGCAAAAAGATCACAAAATGTTTTTAATCTTTTGCTTTTAAAAGTAGAAGAGAGATTTGGAGTCCCAAGATCTCTCCATAAACAGGACTGTCATGCTGTGATGGTATTGCAAAGGATGTTTACATTCTTGCTACAGCAATAAAAGTGATAAAAAAATGTAAAGGGACAGTGTAAAAATAAAAAAAGGAATACAATTAATAATAAAAAAAAATATTTTTAATGCACCTTCATCTGTGGTGAATGCATATGTAGGGCATGCCTAGATATGTAAACTGTGTTTGCACCACATGTGAGATATCACAACAAACGTCAGAGCAAGAGCAATAATTCTAGCACTAGACCTCCTCTGTAACTCTGGTAACCTGTAGAAATTTTTAAAGTATCGCCTATGGAGATTTTAAAGTACCAAAGTTTGGCATCATTCCATGAGTGTGCACAATTTTAAAGCACAGCATGTTAGGTCTCTATTAACTCGATGTAACATCATCTTTAATATTTTACAAAGAAAAATTGTGGTATATATTGTGTTTTTTGTTTTTTTTATTCATTCAAGTGTATTTTTTCCCCAAAAATTGTGTTTGAAAAACCACTGCACAAAAAGCGTGTGACATACAAAAGTGCAATGATCAACATTTTTTTCTCTAGGGCCTCTGCAAAAAAAAAATATATAATGTTTGGGTGTTCTAAGTAATTTTCAAGTAAAAATTACTGATTTTTACTTGTAAACAAAGAGTGTCAGAAAAAGGCCTGATCCTTAAGTGGCTAAGGCTATAAAAAATAAAGAGTTTGAAACCAGTTAGGGGTTGGAGGGATGAAGAGGAAGGGTTGCAGGAAATAAAATTGCTTGATTCCCCCATCAACACAAACAATCCCTCCTGCTGATCAATTCTGACAGAGGAAGCCTTCTCTGCTGGCAGAACACAATGATCACTGCTATTGGCTATAGCAGCCAGCAGTAATTAAATGCAAAAACCACAACAGGCTGACTGTATTGAAGTCGATTGATGGATGGACTTCAGTACAACCAGCCTGCCCACTGATGGATCGAATTTCGGCCCTTTCCTGTTGAACCAAACAAAATTTGATCAGTTTATGGCTGACTTAGCCTCTTTGGCGGTATTCCCAAGTGTAGCTCGGGGTAAAGCTTCAGTACCACAAGCGGTAACCCCGAACTACACTCGGGCTTACCATGCAACGCTGCTCCGCGATCCCTTACACTTACCTTGTCCTGCGCTCCCGCGATGTCCCTCCTGCAGTGTCCCTGGCAATGTAATCCGGTGGATGCCGGCATCTGTCATCTGGGTTTTGTCCCCTGCGACGTCGGGACATATGGGGGACGGAACGGCAGGAAATTTGAAAATGACAAAAAGTGACATTCACTAAATACACTAAAATCACATAGTAAAACATTACTGTATCAAACCATTTCACATACATTTTGTCCCTACTGCTTTGTCCTGCGCCCTGACTGCATTTTTACTGTTCTTTCTGCCTGGAAACTGAGAAATGTCCATGGCGTCCAAAAAGCGTCCCTTTAGGTCAAAAGCGGGTTTAGACCGGCTAGAGAACAGAGATAGTAAATCAGAACCACTTGCAGAATTGAGTGATAATGATTCGTGGGGAAATTCGTCATCAGACACTGAAAACGATTTTGCGATTTTGCTCAGTGATGTGCGAACTTGGCGCTATTTTTCAAATTTCAGTGTTTTTGGTTTGATTATATTATTGAATTAAATGTATTATTATTATATTATTATTTTTTAAACTCTTGTTCGGACAGATTTCAGTGAGTTATTCCTAAAAATTACAGGCCTACAATAAAAAAAATACATATTTCCATGCAAAAATATGTACCACTTTGAGTACAGAAATATGGACATAATCAGACCGCTAGGGAGGTTAAGCGGCACTTCAGTTTTCAGGTGAAAGACCGTTTTTAGTGATCAGACCCTCTTCGTACAATGAAACAAAAGAGAACAGAAATAATGTAGCACTTTTAAAAGAAGACACCACCCATAGTGAAAATAAAAAAAAAGTAAATCAAAAAATATAAGTGACCAAATAGTTTCCAAATTGAAAAATCCAAATGTGCTCAAAGTTCAGCAAGAGTCTTATTACAATAAATCGTCGATAGGGGTATAACCAGTACAGCGAATATATATAGTGCTCCATTACCAAGCTCCATATTTTAACCCCTTCAATACCATGTTTTAGTCCCTTTAAATATTTTTTAAACCATCTGATAAACTTTTCATCTAGGTCACAATCTAATAAAACACAAGGCTGTTGAATATCCATCTGCAAGTTCATGGTTTAAAATACACTTACAATTACATAACATGTTAATTTACAGCAGGAAAAAGTTTTGTATGGTCATTACTATCAATCCTCCAGAGGGATGACAATCTACGGTCCTCCTATAAACTGACCAAGGAGCCCAGTATATAAGAACTTCTCATTGCCTGGGAGCTGACAAGCCATGTGTCATGTTGTGTCCTGTTCTGCGCAGAAACTGCCAGTAATTGTGTACATTACTCACTGTCTGACTGCAAGAAGAACTGTTACAGAGCAGCAAGTTATCTCCCATTGACATGATCAACGTCTGTTGGTAGTCATTCAGTTTTTGTTATACCCATTGATTTGGTGATTCCAAGTAAACCTTTATTATTTTCGCATGAAATAACATTGTAGATTTAACCACTTCCATACCAGGCACTTTTATCCCCTTCCTGCCCATGACAATTTTCAGGTTTCAGCGCTCTCACACTTTGAATGACAATTGCGTGGTCATACAATACTGTACCCAAACTAAAATTTTATCATTTTGTTCACACAACTAGAGCTTTCATTTGGTGGTATTTAATCACCACTGGGGTTTTTATTTTTTGCTAAATTAACAAAAAAAACTGAAAACTTTGAGAAAAAAAACATGTATTTCTTTGTTTCTGTTATAAAAGTTTGCAAATAAATAATTGTTCTTCTGAAATTTAGGCCGAGATGTATTCTGCTACATGTCTTTGGTGAAAATAACCCAAATCAGTATTTATTATTTTGCCTGTAGGAAAGTTATAGAGTTCACAAACTATGGGATATATCTGAAAATTGATCAATCCTGAAGTACTGACGGCCAATCTAATTTCTTGAGGCCCAAAAATGTCAGAACAGTACAGATATCCCCCACATGACCCCTTTTTTGCAAAGTAGACAGTCCAACGTATTTCATAAGAGGCATGGCGAGTTTTTTCAAGTTGTAATTTTTTTGTCATAATTTAAAAAAAAATGAAGAAATTAAAACAATTATTTTCACAATTTTTTTTTACATACTGTCACCAGTGCAGTACAGCATCAGCATATAACTGGTGTGGCGGTGATCAGGGACACTGACTGGTGACAGTACGAAAAAAATATATATTTTTTTAAATTTTTTTTATTTTTTTATTACATTTTTCAAGATTTTTTTTTTCATATTGCACTAAGACCAAAGTAGTATAATGTTACCATGGTAACATTGTACTAATTTGGGGAAGTGATCAGTATTTTTTTTTTTGATTGCTTATAGGAAAGTATTTACTATAAGGAAGCATTTAACTGAATGAAATCAATTCATTCAGGTTTTTTTTGTTCCCTCTGAGGAAGTCACGTGGATCGTGACGTAAACGCGTTAAGGTACGCACTGACATCATTTCCGGGGGCGCGGTGACATCATTTCCGGTGTCGGCACCATTTCTGGAGGGATTGTGGAGCACGTGGAGCTGCATGCATTTCTTAGCATGAGAACCATGGAAACACACCCATGATATGGGAAAAAGCTGATCTTTGTCATTTTACATGTGAGTGGGCATTTTATTTATATTCATGTTATTATTAAAACTGGATTACACTATGGAGGATCTTCTTTGTTTTTAATGGTATCTTAAACGGTTTTGTGGAATCGAGTACCTAGGAGATAGGAGAAGATATTGGAGGGATCTATCCATACGTTCCATCCTTTGATGATACCTTATTGGGTGTATAAGGTCACCTACATAGCTGTTTGGCCCAGTGGGTCGCATCAAGGAGGTGAGGGGCCATCTTGGCCATCTGTGGATTGACCGCACACTGAGTGGCACTGTGATCACCTCACGGAGTTTTGCTGTGATTTTTCACCATCATTGGCATTTATGGACTGCTGCACATAGTATTCATTTTATGAGCACCTAACACTGAATATTTATTGTGCATTCTATATGTGATAGTTCCATTTATCTCATTTGTATTTTAGTATAGGTTGTTAGTAGAGATGAGCGAATTATTCAAAAATTCGATTCGGCTGATTCGCCGAATTTGCGGGAGAAATTCGATTCGATACGAATTTATTCGCCGCGAATTTAACTTATTTAAAGGGTTTCTAGGCTTCAGAGAGCCTTTATATTAGTGCAGAACACTGTACCTTTAATTTAAATGCCCTTGGAGTCTGCTGGGGAAGAGAAATAATACTGTCAGTCAGTATGACATGCAGATGAGTGCCGTCGATCTTAGAATCACCGCACACTTCACTCATTTGGGCAGTCACGGGGCACGACGAAGAGGAAGAAGAAGAAGAAGAATAATGAAAAGAAGAAGAAGAAGAATGAAAAGAAGTAGAATGAAAAGAAGAAGAAGAAGAATGAAAAGAAGAAGAATGAAAAGAAGAATGAAAAGAAGAAGAAGAAGAATGAAAAGAAGAAGAATGAAAAGAAGAAGAAGAAGAATGAAAAGAAGAAGAAGAAGAATGAAAAGAAGAATGAAAAGAAGAAGAAGAAGAATGAAAAGAAGAAGAAGAAGAATGAAAAGAAGAATGAAAAGAAGAATGAAAAGAAGAAGAATGAAAAGAAGAAGAATGAAAAGAAGAAGAAGAATGAAAAGAATGAAAAGAATGAAAAGAAGAAGAAGAATGAAAAGAAGAAGTATTCCAGTACAGCAAAAAGTGTATCTGCAGAGAGCTCCGCTATTTCTGACAGTTCTCTGACAGTTCCTTCACATTTACAGCGGTTGAAACATTGTATCTATTTATTTCCGAATAAAAACATCTGTATCCTAAATGGAAACAAATAGATACAATGTTTCAACCGCTGTAAATGAACTGTCAGAAATAGCGGAGCTCTCTGCAGTGACACTTTTGCCGGCTGATCGGGAAAAATTTGATTCGTGCACCCGAAGTTGGCTAAAATTCGGATTCGATGCAAATCGAATTTTTCCCGATATTCGAAACGAATTCCACTTCGCCTGGTTCGATTCGCTCATCTCTAGTTGTTAGCGCTGCACTATTTTTTTTATTTTTGGTTATGTGAATACTTACAATCCATAATGAATCAGAAGCACGTTGTTGTTGAATGAGCTAAACTAATAACAGAAAATCTAACTCAGCCTTTTGACACTGGACATTTGCACACTGTGATCATGACTTACTCCTGACTCCTGCACTCCATGCGTTACTCACGCTTGAAGGCTGAGCCACTGACAGAATTTTCAGTTGACCCCTGACGTCACTTCTGGTTTCGTGGAACGAGTGCCGCCTCTTTAGTTGCAAGAGGTGGTGCATGGGCATCCACCTGTCATTGTTTGAGCCACTTGTCTAGTACCTTTTACCAGCACCTAGAAAAGAGAATGCAGAAAACTATTATCTTTAATATCCTTTTATTTTAAATAACATTACTACACTATGAAAGATTTCTCTCTGGGCTTCAGATGTGAATTGTGATGTCTTCTACTCCTCCTACCAGTCCATCCCTCTTAGATTGTAAGCTCCAAGGAACAGGGTGGGGTAAATCTTCTGGAGGGCAAGTGGTTAATACTGTTAGATTGTAAGCTCCAAGGAATAGGGCCCTCCTAATTCTCTTGTATTGAACTGTATTGTTGCTGTATTGTCTCCCTTATATTGTAAAGCGCTGAGCAAACTGTTGGCGCTATATAAATCCTGTATAATAATAATAATAAGTGAAAGCCAGCTGAGAAGGTTTTGAGAACATCAATCTCTCTACTAGTCTGGGGTATATCCATAATGCTTGTAGGCTGCTTTGTACCCTCAAGGGTTTGGTGAGTGTGCAGTTTATCTGCATGAGGTGAAGCACTATATTTTAAAGAAGAATTTATCACCTTTTATTTTGCTTCAAGACACGATGGTTGGGATTCTTCATCTTAATAATAAGAATGACCACTTGTTTTTTAGAATATAATACAGACACTCTTGCAGTAATATTATTTATTGACATCACATAGATATATGGGGATGTGTTGTTTTAGTAGTTATTAAGGATGTCTTTTCTTATTCACACTGATATTGTTGTTGAATGAGCTAAGCTAATACACCTTGTACACCTGTACACCTTACACATAAACTTTGCACTTTGTGTGTTACTTACACCTGACTTCTACTCTCTGGTTATTACTTAGGCTCCATGTACACGGGACATTTGGAAAACATTTCTGAATGATGGAAACTGACTGCGTAGGTTAAAAAACGTCTGTTTAGCCATGTTTGCATACCACTTTTTATGAGTTTGCGTTTAGAAGCGTTTTTTAAAGATAACCTCAGAAGACCTTCCAAAATTCCCAGAATGCACTGAAAAACAGTAAAAAATTAACTATTTTAGACATTTTGAGAGAAATAGAGAGAGCAGAAGAAGAGAGAGCAGTATTTGTTGAGATTAGCTTTTTTTTTTTTTTTGTGGTGTTTGGATGTGTTCCAGCTCATTTCTGTGCAGAAATTATTGCAGCAGTGTCTAACATATTTTCTTTCATGCGAAACCTCAAAGTATGGTGTACCAGGTCCATTTGAGTACCGGGAAAATGCTTTGCATGCATTTTCCATAATGAAAAAAGGCTCTGGACAGCATCTAGAAATGGAAGAGTTAAAAAAAATGTTCCAAATGCAAACGCTTATAAACACGGTTAGCCACGTATACACACCTTTACAAGCGTTTGGCTTTTGACACGCTGATAAAATCTACTCCTGAACGCAAGTTTGGTGCATTAAAAAAAACGACTCTAAACTCAACTGCTTGTAAATGACTGTGAAGGACATAGTGTACATGGACAACATTAGGGAGAGTTCAGGGGCTGCTGAAAAGCTCCTAAACGTCAGTTTATCAGCTGCAGTGTACATGGAGCCTTACTCCTATCTTCTGTACTCCATGCGTTTCTCACTCCTGCCCAGGGGCGGACTGACCATTTGGAAACTCGGGCACTGCCCGAGGGCCCGGGGTCAGTAGGGGGCCCCATGAGATGCCCCTGATACCTTTTTCATAGGCTTTTTTGAGTTTGGACAAGGACACAGGGGCCCCATGATCCCCTTTTGCCTGGGGGCCCCATGAGTTGTGAGTCCGCCCCTGCTCCTGCCCCATAGAAACTTAGGCTCAGGTGTTACTTAACTATACCCTTTTAAGCCACTGCCACTGTTATCACAATTTGGCCACACTCACAATTCAAATTATTTCTCTGCTCATGGCGCCAGAGGCATTTTGTCTTTATGTCTTAATGTCTACCTGTGATTTTTTTAAGGGCAGGTTAAAATGGGGGTGTTCTTTTGTGGAGGTGGTCTGTAGGGTGGTCTGAAATTCCAATCTTGTAACCTTAACTTATTACTCTAAACCTTTGGTGCCTAACACATTGCATAGAGGTTGCATTCAGCCTCCCAGAGCTCAGCATAGGGCCTGCTGTGCTCCAGACAAGCCTCTGAGCCAGGGGCCAAACAACCTCAGCATGGGGCTAGTTGTTCCCCAGACAACACAGGTCTGGATCACAGCAAGCTGCACGCTGAGTGCCAGCAGCTCAGATGGGCCGTAGTGATGAACTTGTGGGCAGCTCCTAGGCTTACTAACCTGCTATAAGAGTGCCTTGTGATAGCAAAAGGAAACACAATGATCCAGCATTGCATTTAAAGAGGAGATACTAAAATGATACCCTCCCCTCATTAGTACCAACACATCCTGTACATCCGATGCCCCAGGTGAAATTTGATTCAAATACTCTCATAAATCAAAGTAATGTCCTTTCAGAATTTTAGCAAAAATGATGGCGTTCTAATTTCTGTCTGTGGAAACCAACTTGATCTTATCTCAACGTTACATTAACACCTTACACAAACATTTTTTGTCCCGCATCACAATGTACCATCTCATGAATACATTTTAATAGTTTAATAATACCATCCTAATGAATAACAGTAATATTTACAAAAATGAATCTAGAGTGTGGCCCTCTGGACATGTTGCTGGCCAGAATTGAGGCTTCTATATCTGCTATTTATTTCATACAGGAATTTATATGTCACCAAAAATTAACACAGAACTTTACTTATTGCACATTCATGTCAGTTCTTGCCCCCAAGAAGCTTACAATCTAAGGTCCCTATCTCACATACTAGGGCTAATTTACAAAGGATCCTGTTGGTGTAAAGCGAATCTGAGTGAAACGTCCGCACTACCTAATCCGTAGATTGTGACGTGAGTACAAAGGTTTTTAATCAATATAATAAATAAAAGTAATAAATTGTATAATAAAGTAAATGAAATGTGTATAGAGGGTGCTGCTCACATGTACCATGCTGATATAAAATAATAAATATTAAATAATAATAAATAAGTGTTTACGTTGCTATTCACAGAACATTGATGTGTTGTCTTATACGTTCAGGAGATTTACATATATATGTTTTTTGAGATATAAGTCATTTAAATGCATGCAGGGAGCACCACATATTTATTATTTTATATCCGTTGGTGTGTGGGAAAAAACCCACACAAGCACAGGCAGAGCATGTAAACTCTGTGATTCAAACCGAGGACCCTAGTGTTGAAAAGCAGAAGGGCTAGCCTCTGTGCTGCTGTACCAAGTTAATCACCATTGCCCTAGATGCAGAGATACTGTGTTCTGTCACTCCGATATTATGCTGTGTTTACTCTGTTATAGTAATTGTATTCACATTTATATATGGTTGTAGTACTTAGTCCTGTTTGAAAGAATAATATGTACAGCAGTGTGGAAGATTGACATATATAATATGATGTGTATGTCAACAACAACAATAATAATAAAAGACGAAAAGCAATAATGACAGTATAAGAATGCCTGCTGGATGAACAGTTGGGCTCTCTGCATTGTAAATCGTGCAAGCTCAGTGAGCAGTGTTAATTCCATATGGAATGCTACCCATTGAACTGTGTAGTAATTCATTAGTTTTCAAGGGGGTACATAAATCACTATATATATATATATATATATATATATATATATATTGTATATTGCTCAAAAAAATTAAAGGAGCACTTCGAAAATACATCAGATCTCAATGGGGAAAAATATCATGCTGGATATCTATACTGATATGGACTGGGTAATGTGTTAGGAACATAAGTATGCCCCATCGTTTGATGGAAATGAAAATTATCAACCTACAGAGGACTGAATTCAAAGACACCTCAAAAATCAAAGTGAAAAAATTATGCAGCAGGATAGTCCATTTTGCTGAAATTTCACTACAGCAACTCAAAATGGTTCTCAGTAGTTTGCATGGCCCCCACGTGCTTGTATGCATGCCTGACAACGTTGGGGCATGCTCCTAATGAGACGACAGATGGAGTCCTGGGGTATTTCCTCCCAGATCTGGACCAGGGCATCACTGAGCTCCTGGACAGTCTTAGGTGCAACCTGGTGGCATCAGTTGGACTGAAACAAGATATCCCAGAGGTGTCCTACTGGATTTAGGTCAGGCAAGCGTGGGGGCCATTCAATGGTATCGATTCCTTCATCCTGTAGGAAATGCCTGCATACTCTCGCCACATGAGGCCGGGCATTGTTGTGCAGCAGGAGGAACCCAGGACCCACTGCACCAGCGTAGCGTCTGACAATGGGTCTAAGGATTTCATCCCGATACCTAATGGCAGTCAGGGTGCCATTGTCTAGCCTGTAGGGGTCTGTGCATCCCTCCATGGATATGCCTCCCCAGACCATCACTAACTCCACCAAAATGGTCATGCTGAATGATGTTCTCCAGACCCTTTCACGCCTGTCACATGTGCTCAAGGTGAACCTGCTCTCATCTGTGAAAAGCACAGAGCGCCAGTGGCAGACCTGCCAATTCTGGTGTTCAATGCAAATGCCAATCAAGCTCTATGGTGCCGGGCAGTGAGCACAGGGCCCACCAGAGGACGTCGGGTCATCAGGCAACCCTCATGAAGTCTGTTTCTGATTCTTTGGTCTGAGACATTCACACCAGTGGCCTGCTGGAGGTTATTTTGTAGGGCTCTGGCAGTGCTCATCCTGTTCCTCCTTGCACAAAGGAGCAGATACCGGTCCTGCTAATGGGTTAAGGACCTTCTACAACCCTGTCTAGCTCTCCTAGAGTAACTGCCTGTCTCCTACAATCTCCCCTATGCTCTTGAGACCTTGAAACCCTCTGGCAATGGCACGTATTGATGTGCCATCCTGGAGGAGTTGGACTGCCTGTGCAATCTCTGTAAGGTCCAGGTATGGCCTCATGCTACCTGTAGTGACATTGATCCTAGCCAATGCAAAACTAGTGAAAAACAGTCAGAAAAGATGAGTAGGGAAAAATGTCAGTGGTCAACACCTGTAAAACTATTCCTGTTTTGGGGTCATCTCATTGTTGCCCATCTAGGGCACCTGTTGTTAATTTCATTAACACCAAAGCAGCTGAAACTGATTAACAACCCCCTCTGCTACTTAACTGACCAGATCAATATCCCAGGAGTTTAATTGACTTGATGCTATATTCTGATTAAAAAGTGTTCCTTTAATTTTGTTGAGCAGTGTATATATATATATTGCAAACACTGCAGACTAAACTACTCTATACTCAGCGATGATTAATATAACAATTATTAAAATTAAAAAACAAATCTAAACTGGTAAAAAGTCAGTTTAGTCCATAAATTTGTGGATGTACAGTGTCTGTGCTGGTAGCTGCAGTGACTAATGTCTCTGCCCATGTACAAAACATATAAAAAATGAGTACACTGTACACTAAAAAAAATCATAAACAATAATAAATCATATAAATACTGCTACCTAAAAAATGTGCATAAATTAATTGAAATGACATAAGTCCACATTCATATATTAAATAATTAAAAGTCCCAAAATCCAATAACACAATGCTCTGTGCTAAAGAAATCCTCCATGGAAAGTGCATAGGTGTCCACAAATGCTTGACACAAAATAAAAAATCAGCCTCTTACAAGACACTTTGATCTCCAATCAAGAGATCAAATGAGCAGATGGTGTTCAGATCCCACACTTACACCCTAGTTAGCCATATCAAGGAGATGAATAGGAGATGAATGGACAACTTCAGGTTCACTTGAACGAATCCATCACATCAGACAGCTCTCCACATCATGCAAGGAAAGGTTTAAAACATAAGAAGAAAGCTTCATAGTGCGACCTGATAAACCAGCAAAGAATTTATTAAAGTATTGCACTTACATAGATAAAGGTACATAAAGGCAGTGTAAACATTTAAACAATTCCTGTGGTGTCAGACCACCTGCCAGAAGGAGGTGATGTCACAGAAAGCTCCGCCTCGTTCCTCCAAAAATAGCATCCTCTGGGATTGGAGAACAGTCATGTGATGTCAGCCATCACCATATTTATAGGAAAGAGGAGCTCTGGAACAATTTAGCATGGTAGCAAAAACACCTGATGTGAATCAGAATTGCTGATATCGCCATCTTGTGGATACACCAAGACACTACAAATGTGTAAAATAAACTAATTCACTAAACATAAAAAATAATAATAAATAAAAAAAAGATGAACTGTGTTACCACAAAAACATAAATACATGTATACAGTGTACATCAGAAATGTACTAAAAACATTAAAAATAATAATTAAATGATGCAAAGTATTAATATCAAAAATATACCAAAAAATAATAAATTATACAAATAAAAATAAAATTAACATTAACTCATGAAACATATTAGGTAGTATAACTATACAAAATATGGGAATAACTCAGCATTCAAATCAATATACACAGTAAATAAAAATAATTTTCACAACTTAATTATTATTAATAAAATAATTAATATCCCATTCAACATTAAGCCCTAGGGGCTGATAGGATTTGAGGTAAAAAATCCAGCGTGTTTCTGTACGTGAAATGTCTTTTCTCATGTTACTCCCCCTCCAATGGGGAGTGTATTTTTCTATACCTATGATCTTAAGGGTAGATGGATCCCTACCATGATATAGATCAAAATGTTTGGACAAGCTGTGTGAAGGAAACCCCTTCCTAATGTTGACAAAATGTTCCCCAATACGAACAATAAGAGGATGAATGGTCCTCCCAATGTACTGGAGACCACAGTTACAACAAAGAGATATATATATAAACCCCTTAGTACTACATGTGATGAAATCCTGAATATTATAGTTAACATTCGTGATGTTAGATGTAAAAGTGGATGTACGGATGGCATGTGCACTCCTACATACATTACACCTTTTACAAGGGTAAAACCCACGAATATTTTCAAACATCTGTTGTCTATGGGGTTTATCAATCGTATTGGGTGCCACAATGTCCCTCAGAGCCCTCGATTTTTTGTAAATAACCGGCAGGTGTACTGGAAGGGATGGTCCCAATATAGGATCCTCCATCAAGATGTTCCAATATTTTCTCAAGATGTTTTTAATCCAATAGTGCTGGGAAGAAAAGGTTTTAAGGAAGGAGGCCCACTCATATGTATTCTGATGTTCCTGTTTTCTCTGAGATGACAAAAGGGATTTCCTGCCAAGAAGAGAAACCACAAGTATCTCCTGAGTCAGAAGTTCAGAAGAATATCCCTTCTTCAAGAAACGATTCTCAAGGATTCCCGCCTGGGTAAAGAAATCCTCCCGCTTAGAACAGTTTTGACGGATCTGTCGAAATGGTCCTTTCGTGATATCCTTAAGCCACGTGGGGTGATGACAGCTTTCAATCAAGATAAAACCATTACCATCGGTGGATTTAAAATACATTTTAGTGAGAAAAGAATGATTCTCACAATAGATGGTCAAGTCTAGAAAATTAATACTTGTGTCACTCCATTCATAGGTGAAACGAATACCCCACGCATTAGATTTGAGTGTAGACATAAAGGAATGCAAAGATGTGATATCCCCCCCGCCACAGGAAAAAGGCATCGTCGATGTAGCGACGCCAAAAAATTAGATGGTCATGTCTCACCATATGAACTGCCTCAACCCCTCTGCCGGTGGTCTGACACTGCGGGAATTTTAAATGTTTACACTGCCTTTATGCACCTTATCTATGTAAGTACAATACTTTAATAAATTCTTTGCTGGTTTATCAGGTCGTACTGTGAAGTTTTCTTCTTCTGTTTTAAACCTTTCCTTGCATGATGTGGAGAGCTGTCTGATGTGATGGATTTGTTCAAGTGAACCTGCAGTTGTCCATTCATCTCCTATTCATCTCCTTGATAAGGCTAACTAGGGTGTCAGTATGGGATCTGAACACCATCTGCTTGTTTGATCTCTTGATTGCAGATCAAAGTGTCAAAGTTTTTTTATATGTTTTGTATTTTCTGGTGTTCAGGGAAAGAGTAGCAGCAGTTCACTAATTGTTTCACTATTGTTTCAGAATACATATTATTTTTTTCACTCATTTATTCACATATTGTATTGTCTGAGGTATAGCACAGGTTTTTTCCCTTTTTTTATGTTTTTTCAAGTATGAAACATGAGTGTGTTCATTAGACAAAGGCCTGATAGCTTCATGTTTTAGGCACCAGCATTATATTTTGGTAAGACACCACATTTCTATGCGTGTTAGTAGCTGATGCTAATTAGAAACCTGAAAAATAACAAGGCTCTGAGATTGGATGAAATTGTGGCAGAGCCACATTATGTACTTTGCTCACTACTCCTTTATTGTAAGCAAGTACTATGATTTTGGGTATAAATTGCTCACCCGCTGGTATAGGGTCCCAACCCTTTTGGGGAAGCTCTACCCAGAAGCAACGAATATTTTCTGGCATTGCAAAGAAGAGAAGGGTACTGTCCTTGATGTTTTCTGGTCATGTAACAAGATGACCAACGTTTGGTCACAAGTCAGGGAGACTGTCAAACATCTACTGGATTTCGACCTAGGGGAAGACCCAGCCAGGTACCTACTGCACCAGTCTGACCTCTCTAGGAAACACTATAAAAATTCTCTGTTGATCCACCTGTTAACTGCTGCCCGGGCCTGCATATCCTTACTCTGGAAACAGGATACCTCCCCTTCGCTGCCCATGTGGTTTAATAAAATTGCCGAAATTTACTCAGTGGAAAGCATTACAGCTTTGCTTCGGGGCCAGGTAGAAAGATTCAACCGTAGGTGGTTCTATTGGACACTTTTTACATGTTCCAGGGAGTCTGCATCAATCATGCACTTGGGGGAGTGAGCTTTCCCCTTTCCCGCCTCCAATCCCTCTCCCCACCTTCCTTTATCCTCCTTCCCTAATTTTTTTCCCCCTCCATCTCTTTCCTTGATGATTTCTTTCTTTTTCTATCTTTTGACAATTTGTTCTTCACTGTTTGACGCTATGTTGGAAATGTGTCTATATATTAATATTTTGTTAAAAATACAGATTGGATACATACGCTCTTTAGCTTGCTACTTAGGCTTTAACCTGTGAGCAATTATACACTCTCTAGGCAGGATGGTTTTCTGTTTATTCTATTTTGTCATATTGCCTTTAAAATGGCTTACGTATGTTGAACTTATGTTTTTCCAGCAGTCTTATCTGTATGTAAAATTCTTCAGATAAAGAGTATTAAAACAAAAAAAAGAAATTGTGACAGATGTTGAAACATGGAGGCCAATGTTGACAAACCTTACTAGTATACTCAATGAATGCAGTCGCATTCCTTGCAACTGGAAGAAAGGTGTGATCATAAAGCTCCAAAAAAAAAGAGAAATACTTCTGATTGCAACGACTGGCATGGTATAACTTGGCTTTCTGAACCAAGTAAAGCCTTCTTCATGATCATCCACAACTTCCTACATGATGCAACAGACAAAAGAACAAGCTGGTTTTGCACGGGATGGTCATCCAACAATCAGATATTCACTCTGCAAAATATTGTTAAACAATGCCTTGAAGCCCAACAACTATTTGCCATCAATTTTATCGTCTTTAAAGAAGTACAGCCAAAGTTCTTTTGGCTGTACTTCTCCTGTGGATCACAGGAGTGCAGTTCGTTCTGCTCTCCTGTGACCCGTCTTCAGCTGTTCCAGGCTGGGGAAAGATTCCGACTTCAGAGTCTGCAGCGGCACCTGGCTCAGCCTCTCACTTAGCACTGGGGGGGGGGGGGCAGAGCATAGAGCGGTGACTGACAGTCCCACTCTCTGCTCAGATCGACTGTGAGGACTCACCAATCAGCAGTCATGTGATCGCTGAGTTCTCACCCTTAAGGCCGGCAGGGACAGATGCAGCATCAGACCGATGCTGCATCCAACTAGGTAAGTTTGGTTTAAAATTTTTTTTTTTTACCATACCAGGCCTGGTAGTGTTCATGGAGACTCACTACAGGAAAGAGCAAGATTGATGTATTGATGGGCCTTCCCCAAAGATGCATCATTCTCCTTCAGAATCTGTATCTCAACTTCAGCTGCTGTGTTAAAGCAGACAAACCTCTTTCTTGAGGTGAGTGTAGCTAGATTAGTGCACTTGCAACAGAAACAGTTGAGTACCCAAATTTTTAGGACAAACTTTTGGGGTGCACCCCCTTCTTCAAGGTCTAAGCAGTACTAATGAAGCATGCAACAGTGCTCTATCCTTTCACAGCTCCTCTTTTCACTCAGAGGCATAACTAGAACCATAAGGGCCCCAGTGCAAGAAACCATGAAGGCCCCCCCGACCACCTGCCTCCAAACTTGAAGAACCCTTTACTCCGGTCGCGGGGCCCTTTATTACAGTCCCATAGCTAATCCCTTACTGCCATCTTGGGCCCCCCCCCCCCCCGCAGTGGTGGAATGCCAGAGCCCGGTCACAAGTGCGACCTTTTCAACCCTAGTAGTTCCTCCAGTAGTGTCAGTAGGACTGTAAATTGTGTTAGTCAGTAGAGCAGTGGACGATGTCAATATGGCAGTGGAATTTGTCAGTAATGCAGGGGACATGATCAGTAGGACAATGGACGTAGTCAGTAGGGCAGTGGATGAGGTCTGTAGTTTTTAATTTCTTTTTTTTTTTACCATTCTATTTTATTTATTTTTTTAATTCTATTCTTTAATATTTTTTTACAATTTTTAGGAGCCCCGTTGGGGGGATTTGGTGAAATATCAGGGGTCTAAACACACCTCTGATGTTTCACCTTTGAGACAAAGAAAGGAAATTGAAGACATAGTGCTCAATCTTCATCTCTGCAGACTCAGCTGCACAGAATGAATGGACGGGAAGAGGGTTTGTCATTTCCCTCTAACTGCTACATCTGTAGGAGAGTTTGTTCTATGAAAATAGAAGGCTAAAGAAGAAAACTAATGCAGCCACCACATCTAAGAAGGGTACCTGGGTAGTGTGACAGAAGAGGGGAGCAGTGTGACAGGAGGAGGGCATTACGACAGAGGGGCACTGTGACAAAAGGGGGGCACTGTGACAGGAGGAGGGCACTGTGACAGGAGGGCAGAAGTGTGACAGAAGGGGGGGCAGTGGGACAGGAGAGGACACTGTGATAAGAGGGCAACAGGGTGACAGGAGGGGGTAATGGGAAAAGACTGGGTATTGTGACAGGAGGGGGGGGGGGGCAGTATGACAAGAATGGGGCAGTGTTACAGGAGGGGGGCACTGTGATAGGAAGGAGCAGTGTGATAGAGGGGCAGGAGGGGGCAGTGGGACAGGTGGGGGCAGTGTGACAGGGAGCACTGTGATGGAGGAGGGCAGTATAACAGGGGGGGGCAGTGTGACAGGAGGGGGTAGTATTATGGGGGTGGGCACTATGATGGAGAGGGGACACTGTGACAAGTGGGGGACTGTGTGACAGGAAGAGGGCAGTAGGAGGGGTCAGCAGTGTGACAGGAGGGGAGCAGTAGAAGGGGGGGGGGAAGTGTGACAGGAGGGGGCAGTAGGAGGGGGCAGCAGTGTGACAGGAGGGGAGCAGTAGAAGGGGGGGGGGAAGTGTGACAGGAGGGGGCAGTAGGAGGGGGCAGCAGTGTGACAGGAGGGGAGCAGTAGAATTGGGGGAAGTGTGACAGGAGGGGGCAGTAGAAGGGGGGCAGTGTGACAGGAGGGGGCAGTGTAACAGGAGGGAGGAAGTGTGATAAGGATAGGCACTGTGATGGAGGAGGGACACTGTAACAGGAGGAGGGCAGTGTGACAGGAGGGGGCAGTAGGAGGGGGCAGTGTAACAGGAGGGAGCAAGTGTGATGAGGATGGGCACTGTGATGGAGAGGGGACACTGTAACAGGAGGAGGGCAGTGTGACAGGATGGGGGCAGTAGGAGGGGGGGAGTGTGACAGGAGGGGAGCAGTAGGAGGGGGGCAGTGTGACAGGCAGGAGGCAGTAGGAGGGGGGCAGTGTGACAGGCAGGGGGCAGTAGGAGGGGGGCAGTGTGACAGGCAGGGGGCAGTAGGAGGGGGGCAGTGTGCCAGGCAGGGGGCAGCAGGAGGGGGGCAGTGTGACAGGCAGGGGGCAGTAGGAGGGGGGCAGTGTGCCAGGCAGGGGGCAGTAGGAGGGGGGCAGTGTGACAGGAGGGAGGGGCAGTATAACAGTAGGACACCTGGACACACTATAGTAGCTCAGGTGCTGGGCACTGTCTTTTCTTTTAGACTTATGAATCTGCTGTGGCAGAGATCTAGACAAGATTACCAGGTGGGAGTGGACTCAAGGCAGGAAGCATATCTCTTACCAGGCAGCAGGAGCATCTCAGAGGCAAGCAGCGGAAGCGGAATCCGAAGTGGTGGGGGTGGTGCTGGCGGTCCTTGCTGCACCTTGTCTCTTGTCAACATTGTAGATCACAGCTGCCGGAAAGACCTAGCACCAGGGTGAATAGGAGGGGCAGGGGGCAGCATTCTCCTCCATTTTTCTCCCGGCTCCTGCAGGGCTTTCAGCGGCTGCAGGAGCCGGGGGAAAAATGGAGCGAAGGTACTTCTATATGGCCCTGCCGCCCCTCCTATCCATGTGACCGGGGAGCATCATGGGCCCCCTGCAGTATGGGGCTGGGTTGCAATTGCGACCCCTGTGACCCCTATAGTTATGCCTCTGTTTCTGCTGACTATAACCTTTGTAGTGAGAAGAGCAATGTTTTGAAATCCCATGGCAAGACCAATCCACACTCAAGGGTAGCATCCTCCTAGAAGGGTGCTAGGATTAACTAGATTTATTGCTTGCTCACTGTCTTCAGTGAAGTTGGTGTGTTTTGTTCAGTTCATTGTTCTCAGCTGCTGCTAGTTTGATGGTACTGTCTGCCTACAGAGTGGTAGAATTCTCTGAAACATACTGTAAGTGTTGATATGCAGATGGAAGTATGAATATTTATGCAGCCCTGGCCAATCCCAGGGAGCAGGGCACTGACTTCTGGGTAACTGCATAAACACTCAGATTGACTGGGCTTCTGAATCTCTTCCTGCTGAGGATCAGTCCAGCATGGAAGGCAGCTGCCCACTAGGGCAACACTGCCATATGATTGCTATTTGTGAGGCCTCAGGTGGGCGACCTGAGGGCCTGGATACTAAAGCTACAGATAGCTGACTGAGGGGCTCTCTGCTGAAGATCTAGTCTGGAATCACTGGAGAAAGGTGTTGCTTGGAAGTTAGAAGGAGGCACCAACTGTCCCTGGACATCCTGTGAGTACGGACTGCTGTGAGAGATCTTAAAGACTTTTTTGGCTGCTGCCACCCATTTTTTGCTAGAGAGTCAATTGGTGTTCTGAAGAGCTTAATCTATTTAGTTCTCTCTGAAGGGACTCTGCTTTTTTGCTCTAAAGGAAGAAGCTTGTGTGCTGTTAATTGCTTCGTTACAAAGCCAAGTGCACAGTTTGCTATATGCAAGAGCTTCTGCTGCAGCTGTACAGAAAGGAAATCACTGCCCTCAACTTGTACATAGTTTCTGCTTTTGGAGTACCCCACTCAATCCTATCCAAGTTCTTTAAAAAAAAAAAAAATCCTAGACTGGTTATTGAGGAAAAGTGTCAATCCTCTGGGGAAGAACCTGGGCAAAATTCCAGCGGCTCCTATGGGAGTAAGCACTACCCATGGATCTAGATTTTGCAGATTTGGGCATTGCACTGCTATCAGAAACAAAACTGGTCTGCAGCATTTGGCAAAGAGTCTAAAGCAGGAAGCAGAAGAGGTCGGCTTGCACATTAGCCCATGCAAAACCAAAGCTATGGTGATAGACTGACATACAAACTTGTAATTGACACTTAAAGGCCAGATCATTGAAGAAGTTGAAGAATTTGCTTACTTCAGAAGTGTTATATCTCAATGTGATGGAAATACGGGGGAACATGCCTGCTGTCTTGCCTATACTGTCCTGTGCAGTATAGGCAAGACAGCAGGCATTTTCTAGCATTTATATTAAGGGCTCATGTACACGGGGCATTTGGAAAACTCTTCTGAACGATGGAAACTGACTGCTGGAAAATGTAGGTTAAAAAACGTCAGTTTAGCTGCGTTTGCATACCGCGTTTATGCGTGTTTATGTGCATTTGCGTTTAGAAGCGTTTTTAAAAGATAACCTCAGGAGACCTTCCCAAATGCACTTAAAAATAGTAGAAAATTAACTATTTCACACATTTTCAGAGGAATAGAGAGAGCAGAAGCAGAGAGAGTAGTATGTGTTGAGATGAACTGTCTTTTCTGGTTGTATTCACTATGGATCCCATCATGAGCATAATGCAGCACGTTCTACCATTTTTTTCCTTCACGCGAAACCTGGAACTGACTGCGCTGGTGTACTAGGTCCATTTGAATACATGGAAAACACTTTGCATGCATTTCTGATGATGAAAAAAGGCTCTGGACAGCACCTGGATATGGAACAGTTAAAAAACGCTTCTAAACACAAATGCTTATAAATGCAGTTAACCATGTTTACAAGCGTTTACAAGCATTTGGCATTTTAAACGCCGGTAAAATCTATTCCTGAACGCAAGTTTGGTGCGTTCAAAAAAACAACTGTAAACTCAACTGCCTGTAAACGACGATGTGTACATGGACACATAGGAAAACATTAGGGAGAGTTCAGGGGCTGCTGAAAAAAACGCTGAACAGCTCCTGAACGTCAGTTTAGGAGCTGCAGTGTACATGAGCCCTAAATCTGATCAAAACCTTCTCTTAATAAAATCATGAAGGTGTTCCTAACTACTGTGATTGTTATTCCCACTGCCCTAAACACCTGGGAAACTGGGAAAAAATTGCACAAAAACTGAACTCAGCTCACCAAAGATGGGCATAACATACAGAGACAAATGTTGAAATCTTGAAATGCAGTGTTATGCAGAAGCTAGAAAATATTGCCACTGACTGGAGGCTGCGACTGCCCGTAAATATCCTGTACCTACCCAAGCTATTCCTCA